>NW_026054560.1:23399-758014 GCF_022478715.1 Daldinia decipiens | reverse complement strand
ATTTTATTAATAGTTAATTTTATAATTATATATTTAAAATCTTTTATAATATTTTCAAATATAATTTTTATTTTCTTTTTCTTTTTCTTATTATTTTTAAAATTATAATAAATAAATAAATATTATTATAAATTTATTATTTATTTTATTTATATTTAATATTTATAATATTATTTATTTAATAATATTTTAAATTATTTTATAATTAATTAATATAATAATTAATTTTTTATATAATTAAAATTATATTTAATATTATTAATATATTTAAATTAAGTATATTATTTTTAATTTTATAATTTAATATTAGGTTTTAATTTTTATAAAGATTTTAAATAGGAATATTATAAGGTTAATATTTTAAATTAATATATTTTTTTTATTTTTTTTATGTTTTAAGTAAAATATAAATATATTAAAACTTTATTATTTAAATATATCAATCTTAAAAAATATTATTTATAATATATTTTAATAGTATAATAAAATAAGATTTACTATGGATTATCATGAGTAGAAAAGTTAAAATAGTATTAATAAAGAAAATAAAGTCTTCTTAATTTATAAAAGTAAGAAATAAGCTAAGCTATTTTATCTATATTATCGTTATCGTGGTCTTATTACGTAATCTCATCAAGATTAATAAGTTTTTTTAAAAGATTTTAAACGTTTTAATTTTATTAAATACAAGGATAAACAATATTTTTATAGTATATTTTTTATACGTTTAAGATTATAGGAATTTTCTTATTTTTACAATTTTATTTTAATAGTATAATTTTTTATTATTAAAATAGTTAGATTTTTTATAAGTATTAAAAGATATATTTTTGTAAAAATCTTGTTATTCTTATATATATTTTTAAATTTACTAATATAATAAATATTTTAATTTTTTAATTATTTTAATTTATTAATCATAAATCCTAATAATTTTATAAATAGTTATTTTAGGAATAATTTCTTAAAATTAAATATAAATTTAATATTTTTAAATAATTAAAATACTTTTCTTAAATACTCTTCGTATTATTTTATTGTATAATTATAAATTATTACATTATTAATATAAATATTAATAAAATTTTTATATAATTATAATTTTTAATTTATAAATTTATATATATATAATTTAGAATTGTAAAATCTTATTAATACTACATTAAAAACTTCAAATTTTTTAAACAATATAATTATCATTTAGTTTTTATATTATTCGATTACAGGAAATTAATAAAAAAAAACAAAATTATTAACCACGATAAAATATTATTATTATTTTATTTTATTAACAATTTTTTCTTATTAAAATATTAAATATACGTTTAACAATATATATTTATTTAATAATTATAAATCTATTACCATATAACCTTTTCATTTACTATTAACTATTTTTTATATAATAAAATATAAATATTTAAATAATATAAATTTTTTTATTTATTTAAATTATTTTTTATTATATATTTTATTAAATATTACGTTAATTAATTTTCAATCTTCCACGCCAAAAAAATATACTTATCTTACTTTATATTTATTTTACCAATTATTAATTAATTTAATAGTTATTTTTTTATTTTTAAAAATATTAATAATTTTCTACTATATTAATAAATTATTTATTAAATAATAAAAACATATTATAATAACATACTTTGTCTTTAAAAACTACTTTAAATATATTTTTCAATTTTTCAATTTTTTTATAATATTTTATAATTTTTCAATAGTTAAAGTAATAAATAATAAACTTTTTACTATTTTATTATTAAAGTTAAATTTTTTAATTAAAAAATTATTTATAATATTATTATTAATTATTATAAATATAACTTAAGTAATATTTACTTTTTTTTATATTATAATTATAAATTTATTTATTATTATTTTATTAATGGTTTTTATTTTTGTTTTCCGGGATATTATAATTTCCTTATTATTTTAATTATATTTAATATATATATATTATATATTACTCCGGGGTATATAAATTAAAATTTATAATTTCTTTTTTTTAAAAGGTTAGCGAATTTAATAAGTATTATTATTATTATTCCAACTAGCATAATAATTTTATAAATAATAATTACTTTTCGTTATAAATTTTTTAATATTTTAAAATAGTTTATAATAAATTTCTTTCCGAAATATACTTTTATAATTAACATTTTCTTTAGTTAATTAATTACCATTTTATAGTTTATATAAAATTTTATATTTAATAATAAGTTAGGTTTTAAATTATATTTATATATCCATACCTTAATATATATATATAAATTAATTTTTATAAGTTAAATTTTGGTTTTATAATCATTTTAATAATAAATTATACCTTTTTTTTATTTCCATTTTTTTTATAATTTTACCAAATTTTAATAATTATTTTAATTTAAATATTTCGTAATCTTTAACAAATATTTTAAACTAATTAATATTAATTATTTTATTAAATGCTTTTAAATTTACATATATAATAAATAATATATTATTATATATCATATTTATTTTAAAATAGGAATATTTTTTCAATATATTTACTTAAAAATTCTTTTTAAATTTTATATCAATAATTTTAAAATTAAAAAATATATTATTAATATAATTTTTATATTTATTATTATTATTTAAAATAGTTTTTGGATTTTTGTTCTTTTTAATTATATTAAATGATATATTTTTATTTTCATTAAATTTTATTATCTTAAAATAATCTATTTTTATATCTTTAAATTCGTTTAAATTTAATAAGTTTATAATTTTAAATTTATTTAAGTTTAAGTTTAATAGTTTAAATAAAATATATTTATTAATATATATATATATATTTAAAATAATTTAATTAAATATTAAATAACTTATTATATTTTTTATAAGTTCTTTTTACTATATCTTTATTATTATTACAATTTATATAAAAAAAATAAAAAAAATTTATATTTAATTTATTACTATTTAAATATTTTTTTAATAAAAAATAATCTTATTATTTTAATTTTTTTATTTAATCTTATAATTTAACTTATTTTCTTTAAAATATATTTTATTTTTTCAATAATTTTTATCGTTATTATTACCTTATTTAATTTATTAACGCTAATATTATTATTTTCTTAATCCGCTTTTAAATTTATTATAATAATTTTTATAGTTATAAAAATTACTTTTATAATAATTATTATAATAATTATTGTAATATTTTTTATTATTATATTTTTAACAATTATATTTATTGTAATAATATTTTTTATAATTATATTTTTTATATTAATTATTATTATTATAATTATAGAAATTATTTTTGCGTATGTAATATTATTATTACGTGATCTTATTAAATTTCTTTTAAAATATATTTAAATATAAGTTTCAAGTAAAATAAACGTAATAAAAATTTAATAATTAAATATTAATAATAATAAAATTTTAAATTTTAAATTATAATATAAATATTATTATTTTTTATAAAAAATCATCAATGAATTATTAATAAAAAATTAACTTAACTTAATTGTATTTCTTATAAATTAAAAAAAAAACAATCTTTTTTCTTACATGTCAAACTGCTATGCAAATGATATGGATACGTTTTCGGAGGACCAAAGATAGGAAAAATTATTATACCACAACTCATTTCTCACGGCCCCCGCGGGAGGTTCCCCTCTCCGAAGATACCGTCTACGCCAAGTAACTAACTTACTAGACCATGTCTATTCACTCCCAGGGCTATTGTTATGGGACACAACTGCTTCATTGAAGTCCGGCTCCTCTATCAATACCGAAACTATGAAGCTGATAAAGAACAGCAGTTCCTTAAACATTCTGTAAGAGACGCAGAGCTCTTTGAAAAGACAACATCCCCCGTCAGGAGTTACGATTGGACTATCATTGGTTCCGAGAACTAGAGAGGGACCAGGTGCTACGCAACGCAGACAGGCAGCTATTCAAAGCCCGTCTTCGTTACAATTCGGAGCTTATAGTCGATGGGTTAATAGTCGACGTAGTCATGTCAGGAGGAGATATATGCTGCATTGTCAAGGGTAGGACTTTGGATGATCTAATAGGATGAGAACTACTGATTCACATGTATGGAGTGGGCATAGATAAGATGGTATCTACAGCTGAATGAATAATAATACTTCTTAAGCCGGGCATTCCAATAATACGAGGCTACTTTCGATCCGGATATAAATTCCCAAAGGGAGATAATTATATGAGAGTGATGAAGAGCAATGTCGCAATTAATTAGGGGGGATTTGTAGTCCATGTTGATGAATTAGATATGCCGACCCCAAGTTGAAATTCATCCACGTTGAGTTTTCAAGAGTAAAGTGGATTGGGGAAGACTACAAAATGTTGCTCATTCTTTGGACTCTATGCTATCCATACCTAAAGAACTAACTTATTAATAAATAGTGATATTTATTATTTATTACGATTTAAACACTATAAGTCCAAGTAGCAAACACTGCCAAGTCTTGTCGCGATTACCTTTTACAGCACACAACACAAGAGGTATTTAGGCCCTTTCCTACTTACCACAACCGTCAGCAAGGCAAAATAATATATAAGGGGAATAATATATAAGGGGTAAAAAGAGATATTCTCTTGCTGTCTGACCCAGGGCGATGGATCAAAAGTATAAGAGAGGCGTATACTTTGATTGGTCTGTGAAACTGTTAATAATGACTATATCCACAGCATATGTTAGTAACAGATTGAGCTTATATACAATCAACTTACACTCTACGATGGGATAGTAATGCTACGTTACTAGTATGAAGACCTTACCAACCTCAACTAATTTACCTGATAAAAACATGCCAGTGGCACTAAGCATTGGTGAAATGATAATATCCTAGGTTAGTAGTAGTTGGGGATTGTGAAAGTGTGTTTACGTTAAGATGAAGGAGGCCTTCGGTATGTATAGCTCAAGCTTCCATAGGTTGGGTTAGAATGCTTTGCGAAATAACTAAGTTATTCCTATGCTCCTCGCTTTACCTCGCTTTACCTCGCGATACCCCCAAAGTCTAATGCCTTTAGAGAACATCGACTTCACCATCCTAGGCCTCTGAACACCACTATTATACGCGGGACTTGGTAATATTCACTTCATCATACTTATCCGATATCTACCAACCAATAAAGACCAGATCAAGACTATCAAAGCAACGTCTCGAGGCGCAACCTATTTTCCTAGTCCCTAACTCCAGTCCTGAATATAAGTCAAGTTAGGCTAAGTAAGTCGCGGCGCATTCGCACCCACACCCTCCTCAATTCTCAACCCTATTCCGGATTCGGTATCATATATTTCTCTCCAGTCTCTTCTTTCTTAAGGCATTAAACTTCAGCGTGAACAAACAGCTCTCTCACTGCTCCATCTTATCTCCCTCCTTCTCCCCATCATCGCCCCACAGACCCTCAAGCTTAAACTCCTTCGCCCACTCTGTAACAATCTCCTTCTGATCGGGCATAGCCGTCGGCACGCTCGACGACCCCGTCGTAGCCGGCATCTCCGTCGCGACCGGCAACACAGGCGCATCAACCCATCCCTGTATACGTCCATCACGCCAGTCTGTCACGACCGTCATAGCAGCCGCCGTCAGATTCGGCACTCCGCCGCGCCCAAGCCGTCCACGCTTCCGCGCGACTTGGACCAGGAAATCTGTCGTAGCGTCTCCATCTGCAGCTGTCATTAGCGGTGGGATATCATACACATCCATAAGTTTCTGGAGGAGTTCCGGCGACGCCGCTAGTCTCCTAAGCAGCAGCGTGACAGCCGGTATCGGGTCGTCAATCTGCTTTGGTGGGATGGCGTTGAGAAGAACCAGGTGAGCGTGCGCCTCCACGGCGCTTTTCTTTGATGGAGCCTCGCCTGTCGGCGCCGACGCAGAAGGGAATATAATTCCAGGGGAATCAAGAAGCGTGAGCTTGCTGTCGATCTTAACTGCGCGGATGCTTGTTGTTACACCCGCTTCGGCGCCCGCGGGGCAAGCAGCTGCGCTGCGACCGCCGCCAAGTCGCGAGAGTAGCGCATTGATGACGGAAGACTTGCCGACGTTAGGGTAGCCGATAACACCGACTGACACGGCGCGCTTGAGTTGCTTAGTAGCAGCGAAGGATTTTAGGGACTTGAGGAGCGTGGATGAGGTGTTTTGGACGGTGAGATCGCGGTGGTTGAAGGTATGCGCATTAGGCGCGGAGCTAGAAGCGCGTAGTGGAAGTGTAGGGAAATATCTCCGCAAGTACGTGAGCCAGTCCTTGAGGACATGCGGCGGGATTAAGTCGATCTTGTTGAGAATGAGAATTAACCTCTTGCCACCGCTTGCTGCGGCCATCACCATGCGCTCAACTTCTCTTGACCTCGTTCCTTCGGGGTCTCTGGCATCTAGAACGTAGAGGACGACATCGGCCTGGTCTACGACTTGCTTGAAGACCTTGTCGTGGGCTTTCCGCGACGAGGATTGAGCGTGCATTTCAGCGCTTCCATTTTCGAAATCGCCATCTGATGACTCGCCTTCGTCTATATCGTCCCCACTTTGGAGTTCGCGATCATACTTCTCAGCGGCAGCTCTGGCGCTCGCAATAAGTGCTGCCATAGGATCTGAGGAATCATCTACATCATCCTCGTCCATCGTATTATCATGGTCTTCAGAAAATCCGTCGAAGTCTCCATCCTCAGCGCCGTCCATAGCATCCTCGTCCATCTCAGGTTCGTTCGTAGAACCGGTCTTTACAGCCTTAGCTAGCTCCCTCCGACGTTGTTGTTCCTCTTGTTTCCTCCGTCGACCCTCTTCAATCTCATGTAGGATCTTCTCCTTGTAGGGGAACAGGTTGGGGATACCCGGGTCCTTTTTCAGCTTGGACGTCCATTGGGGGTTCTTCTTGGCTTCTTTTCTGGCTTTGCGCTGCTTTGCGGCCGAGGCCTTCTCGATCTTATGCCGTAGACGGACGGGAGTCCGTTTGGACTTGGCCTCTGCACAATGAGTCAATTGATGCACTACTCACAATGAAATTTCAATTGGAAATTGATTAAACATACTCTTTGGTTTCGTAATATGATTGGCCATTTTCAACTTGCTGTGCCTGGCAATTGTATATGAATTGTACTTCGAGGGTTATCAGCATAAAAAGTTTAGAAATCTGGTGCAGAAAAAATGAGATAAGCGTCTGCCGCCAGCCACCGCCCGGGAAGAACCCCCACCAGGCAAGCCAATTCGCTGACCCCGCTTACCGATAAGAACATCTCCATTGAAAGTCCCTTAAAACTAGAACTTTTTAACGGTGTTTAGGCCTCACGATGGCTTCAATTTCGCGGGATTACGGTACTGCCTAATGTAATGGAACCGCCAGTGCGGAGTTTCCTAACTCGGCCTCGCCTATCCCGATTTGATTTTAACATATAAGTCGCTTGTCGGCGGAAAGCCAATTTCATATCTTTTACAAAGAAACGCATACTTCGGTAGCTGATGACAGCAACCTATTATATTACTACCGTTTTAGCTCCGGCTTATTTATCTCATTCTTGCTTTAGAATAGACACTTATTTCGCGCTCTCTTGTGTACCGTATCATCATATAGTCATAATGGACTACACAACGCCCGCATTTGAGGTCTCTTTCAAGGGGCTACTCTTCGACATGGACGGCACAATCATTGATTCGACAGCCGCAGTCGTCAAGCACTGGCAAACGTAAGTCCCCCCCCCCTCCGCAGACAAGAAAAAGGGATTTGAGAATCGGCCCTAAGTCAGGGGCAGGGTCGGAAATGAAATCGGTGTAGATCCGGAGGTCATCTTGCAGACGTCTCACGGCCGTCGGAGCATAGACATGCTCAAGGTGCTTAGTCCGGACAAGGCCAACTGGGAATGTGAGTCCACGCTATACATATATGAGTTCCAATGGAGTCGGAATAGTTGAATCGCTTCTCCCTTTCGCTCTTTCCCCCTGATCTCCTTTTACGCTACCCCTTGCGGCCTTACTTCTCGCCCCCCTTAAATATGTTTTACTTCGCGACAGTACCTACGTCTACCCCCTGAGTTCACCAACTAATCCATATGGTTAGATGTGAGACATATGGAGGGCTTGCTCCCGAAATTGCACGGCGCAGACGCCGTCGAGATTCCAGGCGCGAGAGCCCTCCTCGACGCCTTGATCGCTGCGTCTGCGCGCTGGGCCATCGTGACCTCGGGCACCATGCCGTTGGTAACGGGCTGGCTCGACGTGTTGAAGCTGCCGCATCCAACGAACTTGGTCACAGCTGAGTCCGTCGCTAACGGGAAGCCCGACCCGGCATGCTACGATCTGGGGCGAGAGAAGCTCGGGCTCGGTTCTGATGATAGTCCTGATATCCTCGTCTTGGAAGATAGTCCTGCTGGTATCAGGTCTGGCAAGGCCGCAGGGTGTAAAGTGTTGGGCTTGGTTACGAGCCATACGACCGAACAGGTGCTTGCCGCCGAACCCGATTGGATTGTCCGAGATCTGCAGTCCGTCAAAATGGTCCGAAGCGAGAAAGACGGCTCTGTGACGCTACAGATTTCAGATGCCTTGGCTGTTCTACCCGCATCTGTTTCAAATGGGAACTGATGGATGAAGAACCGATAATTCAAAGACATTACAATGCCGCAATTTCCAGAGTCTTAGCAGTTGCAGCAGCAACCTAAGTGACCGGACCGGATACACCGTCAAGGTCACAGCGTGCCAAGACATTTCAATATTGATGGAGGGCTATTTCTTTACAATGTAGTTACAAGCTTGGCATTTTCTATTCATATATACCTCTTCCGTTCGGCATATAGACTGGGATATCGGGCTTCATAAAGCGGGCCGGGTAACTTCCAGAGCGAGCCTCCACGGGAAGACAAAATAGGGGTCGACTATGATAGATCATAGAGAGCCTATTTGGCCGAAATTATAATAGATTTAACGGGTCTAATTATATAAACAATCTTGATCTGACCTCTTGACTGGTTGGCGACCAATTTTCGTGTCTCTGTGGCTAATTTGCTGGGGGGTTACGTCACTCGAAAGAGAAGGGGAAAAGAAAATAAAGGAAAGAAAGGGAAAAGACGCAAGAGCTAGTAACTACAAGGCTATTAGATAGAGACATAGATAACAAGTGATATGAAAAGAAAAACGCCCCTACATAGGCGCATCTACCCCCGGTCTTGGCGCCTTAAATGCATTAATGACGATCACCAGAACTATCGGAACTTCGCAGGTCTCTTTTATCCACTCCCCGCTCGAGATGTCCACTGTACCTGGTCTGTACTTTATTAGGGCTTGTCGAGATAGAAAATGAGGCTGCCCTGCACAACGCTTATGTCTACGATACGAACGATACTAAATGGGTCGTGGCGGAGAAAAGAAGAATGAATACACACTTCTAGGCTTGGGGTTGTGGTGTTGCTGGGGGCATTTCCGATTCTGTACCGTGTCTCTCCACGGAAAAAAAAGAGTCAATGACGAGCATATACCCGTCACAACTCGGAAACGATGCGAGACATACCCCGTAGAACCAGTGTGACCGATCTCCGTCTACATCTAGCGCACCTCATTAAACTACTCTGCCGGTTGTGCTGCTGTTAGACATCGATCTTGCACAGGGGTTACGATCACGGGACGAGTTTGTGGGGAGGAAGATTGCGATGACGGAACCGTTGCGAGAGATGTATTCTTTTTCTCCCTTACACATATAGAACATAGGTATACGTCTGCGTCTGCCACTAAGGAAGCACTTGCAGGAAAGCAGTCTCGAAGGCGCTATTGCACGATGCCCTTTCTCGGTATACTGGCTTCTAAATGCCGACTCGGGCCGCCTAGGTACTGTCGATCATTCTGATAAAAGACATAGCCAGGTCCAACGCGATCATACTGGGGGTGATGGGGAACCGCCCATGGCGTCCGCCGTTGGGCAAGACGGAGGCCCAGCAGTGAGGGCCCAGTGGAACTGGCCTGCCACGTAACGGACTGGACATCTCTTAGCTATGCAAAGAATAAACAAAACCCGACAGGCGGAATTTCCTTTGCGTCCGCCCCCCCGAGCTTTGCTACCCTCTTAAACCTTGTTATGACCCGAAACCATACGCGTATCTGCTTCATGGCCTCTCACCTCAGAAAGGCATAGCCATAGAAGCTATGGAGCTGAATATGGTAATAGTGGCTTACCATGAGTCTCGGTTACTTATGAATTGGGATGGCAATTATGCGGTTCTAAAGAAACATAATTTGTACACCGCGGGATCACGAGCTTTCGTGTAAAGGGGCACCATCCCATGGCCATGGATTTGGGCTAAACTTTGCGCGCCGTTAAACAGTATGCCGGCCCGGTTATCTATGAGTAACGAGGTCTACGAGGTGGACGGCGGCATATCTGCCCCCTACCTATAGTTCGCGATAGCCTTACTGGGAGGAGTGACTGCAAGGGCCCGTTTCCATGACATACCGTATGTCACATACGAAGACTTTCGAAGAACTTCGGGTTCTCGCAGCATTGTTCGGATGAACGATCTCCAAGACATGCAGCATTTTCCCTTGGGGCTGTGTGAGCACAGCGTCGTCGGCTGCAGACTGCCAAGAAAGGATCTTCGCAGTTGTCAAATTGTCTGGTCGCCGACCTGAGTAACCATGGCAATTGGCGGAAGCCCGACGTAGTAGCTGGCGAATGCGTGACCTATGCATGATCTAGACCCCGGGGCAAAGATCGGCTCTCAAGTCAAGGCGGGCGGGGGCGATGATGAGGTAGAAAGACGGTACGGATTAGATAGGTAGCGTCGCTGGTAATTGGTTGCCTTCACCATCATCTTTACAGCACGAAAAAGTAGGATAGCGGCCTAATTCCGAGCGTATCCTAAACTAAACGACCACTAAAGGTAACAAAGGGAAACTGGAACTTCCCGCAAGAGCCAAGCTTTTGCGGAAGAGGAATGGCTAGTACACGGTTTCCTCCAGGGGGTTAGGGTACGTAGTTGCTCAAAATGATAAATCGCCATGATACATGATTAAAGATAGGATACCCTTTTCCACGACGTTGCAATTCAAAAAGTAACTACTTCTTAAATGAACAAGGATGTTTTTCCTCAGTAAAAGCTTAAGCCACCGGTCGTGACACAAAGCCAATTACCCTACTGCAGGAACGAGATGCTAATAAAAGTAGTTATGAAAATAATTTTAAAAGGTAGTAAATGAAGATGCAAGATTTTGCATTAGTGAGAAGGGGGTTGGTAAGAAAACGCTGACCACATAGGTGTAACAGTATCTTTCCAAGTGGACCTGTTAAGAAGGGACTGACATAAATGATATCTTATCAAACTGGCGCCAGTCATTGGCGTCTAAGTTATCGTGAGGCTTTGACGCCGCTTCATTTCGAACCTACCAGCTAAGAAATCGTAAGCGTTGCGCTTCTTGGAAGATGAGCAAATCGTCAATGATCCCCTTGGGCCTTTGGGGGGATCGGTTGTCATGTTAAACGGCCGGAAGCTGGTCCATTTCGTTTCTTGAAACAACTAAAGCAGCTCACTAGTTCCCGTTGTCGGACTGATCGATGGCCGATTCGTCGTTCCGAGCGAGAACTTGTAAATCGAGTCTACTAGGTTAGGACGTAGATATGTATTCCAGCTTTACTTACGTATGTGTGTGCACACCGCTAGAGTATAACGGTTGCGTTGCGTTGCGTATGTAGATGCGGTCGCAATAAGAGATCGGCGCGTACCATAATTCAACGATGCTTGGAGTTGATCACAACAAGAGCCTACGGTTGCTGCGGCCTCGTGCTCGGACCCGTCAGGTAAGAAACCCCACGCTTTTCATGTAGGCGGCTAAAGCGGAGCTGAGCTATGATATTGACTGGTGGTGGCGGTTTGGTAATTTCTCGACACGCGCAACCTCAGCTCAAATGTCATCACATTCTTCGGAACGGGACGACGCTGTATTGTTAAGACAAGTATATGCTGCCTAGAGCCCCCACGTTGCCGTATCGACAGAGTTGGGAAAACATTGTATCCTACTGCAGGCCCTGTGGAAGACGACAGGTCAGCTGGATCGCATCGCATCGCATCATACAGTCTTTCATGATAATTCGGGATGATGAAAGGCCCTAATGAAGCGTCTGCAAGAGCCTTGGCTTACGGCCGTGATAGTGGGATAAGTAAAATGAGCCTGGAGATTTCCCAGCTTCTTGCCCTGGTCGGGTACTTGGAGGTACTTCGCATTGACGCAAGCCATTCCGCTCAAGTCCCAGGGGATCTCTTGTCATCAAAGCGAGATTCCACGTGGCCGCCGGGGCCAGGATATGGATCGTAATACCGCTGTGACCCCAACTACCCCTGTAGATAATCACAGAGTACGTATTTACGTTGCGTGCAGAAGCGCCAGTGATCCTCCACATTATCATTTACTGGATCGCTACTAGGTATTGTCTTCCGGGCCGCTAGGGGCGATTGGACACACCTATCTGATGGTAATAATTAGTCGCGGCGGTGCCGCTGCAGCGGAACACATCGCCAGTCATGACCGGTAGATGTACTCTCAAGCAAAGGCCTGGATTTAGGAGAGGCGGCGATGAGCAAGCCACAAAGGTTCATATGTTCATTAGATCACTGTTGTTCGTCCGCATCTCTATTAAAGTTACGGATGCACGTCTCAAAATGAATACGAAATCCGCTGTCACCTACGATATTCTCTTTTTCGCAGATAGCGGCATTGGTGTTGGACGTAAGGACAAGAGAGGGGCTGTCGGCGCTGAAACTGAAGATGGTTCGTACCGCCGAGTTGGGAGACATTGAAAAAATGGAAGTCTAGATGAATGCTCTCTTAGAAGTCTTCTCAGCGAGGAGACAGAAAGCCCGCGTCACATTGTTCGAGAAGCCAAGATGGCGCCTGTGGTCACACCTGAGGGAAACAAGGTTAGAAGGTAACTAGATGTTCCGCTTGCTCATCGCGCACATTGCCGGTTCTATATGTTTCGAACAAGGTCTCTGTTTTTGAAAGTAATAGAAGGACGGCGGTCTCGAAATTAACTCGGCCGTCCAACGCCTACGGGAGCGCGCGGTGAACTGGCGAGACGCTAGCCTGGTCTGCCTCGTGATAGGAACGACTGCCGCCCCGGCGCCGCTAAACTCTAGAGAGCTGGCCAGGCCCTTTTTTTGCTGAAGTGATGATGATAAATCCGCTAAGATAACAGGTCGGGAGAACCGGGGAAAGAGTCCCCTAGCATCAACGTGTTCGACACGCGAGATGTAGCGTAGCATTTTGTAACATCCGTGGATATCTAGGATAGTTTTGAGTTCTAAGCTCCGGTTGCCACATTTGCTTGTCACCTACGATACACCCATAGGAGGGATTAGATGCGAGCTGGAGTAGGGAATGGAGTCCTATTCGTATGGCTGATGCGCGGCGCAGGGAGACGAGAGCTAGATAATTAGCCGAGTGCGCCGCCCGCCCCTAAGAAAGCTGATGGAATTCCTTTTCCAATGGCTGAGGTTCCACCGTAACGGAGACGTACGCTACCCAATCAACTTTTACTAAGATGCCAAGATGCCTAGCTTGTCCAATCATAGCTCAAGCTAGGCACTTACTTTGGTAGTTAGATTCTGTACATTGTACAAAATACGGGAAGAGCCTTGCCGGAACTCGCCAGAATTGATTGGGTAACGGTTTCGTAGTACAAGTAAACACTATGTATACCGGTAGCTTGCCGGATGGCAAAAGCGCCGAATTTTGAGAGTACCCAGAACAGCTCTACGTATAATCGGGGGGAGAATAGATAAGAAGCAACGATTTGAGGTTACAAGCCACAATGTAAGGCGTCTGCACCATAATGTTGCCAGCCAAGTCATCCAAGTTTGATACCATATGAGGGTGGATGGGTCCAAGCCTTGATTGGAGGACGGACACAGTACTGACGGACCTATGTGATATCAAGCAGGATGACGGATACTCCAGGGTGACTGAGTCAGCGAAATGACGCTCCCCTTCGAAATGCACTGCGCCTGGGAGTATCTAACTGGGGCATTAGACTAGAGCCTCGCTGCCGGGAAGGCAAGTCGGCGATGTGAAGAGTCGGGCGGAGTTCTGCGCCGAGGGTACAGCTACATCGACCAGGGTATCTAATCCCGCGTGCTATATCTCTCATTTGTAGGTAGCATTCGCACAGGTAAGGCTACCTCTCACGTAATGTATATACGACGATCTTTTTGATGGAGAAATGCTCCTATCTCTTTGATCCGAAGGAGAAGTGCCGATTTGCCCGACATCTTCGTCTTACATCTTCGTCTAGCTTGTCGTTATATTGCTAACTATATCGTAGCTCGAGCTAGAGATAATGGATCGGCAGGTGACTTACAAGGGAATGAGGGAATCAGGGACTTGTCCCACTTCCAAGAGAAAAGGTTATCCGGACATTTGGACATCTGGGCTAGTTGGTGATCATTTCCCTGGGGGGCTCGCGTACCTCATATCGTACCACGTATGTAGTGTTATAATGAGTAATTAGTAGTTTAATTCCCCAAGGCGGCGAATGAAAATCTCAATTGACGATGATTGAACGATATGGATTTCGAGTGACGTTTTGGTTTCTTTTTGTTTAATCGAGACAGGTAAAAGAAGAAGAAGAAAACGTTCCTAAAGTAAGTGTTTGCTTAACTACCTACCTACCTTCAGGAAGATAGGCTAGTTAAACTCTGTTCGCATAGAGACTGGCCCTTCCTACCTACCCGGTGGGCGTATTACAGGAAGGACCTAACTGCATACATGTAGTTGCCGGGCGCCTTTTAACAGTGATACTTCTGCACCTTTTTGGAGAACATTAAACCCAGCCATGTCGGTATGTACACACTTACTGTCCCAGCTTTCTGGCTCAGCTTGGCAATTTTTGCTTATGGGAACTAATGCGACCCCGGTAAAGTTAAACCCCAAATTTCCAGCCCCACTCCCCCCTTCTTATCCCCTGTGGTACCAACTAGCCGGCCGACCCTATATTGCACATCTTAAGAAAATCGACAGTGTGTGACCTTACGTAGGTAGTAAGGGGAATGTTATTGCAACATCATTGTTGATTTCTAACAACCACTACTACACACAGTCCAATGATATTGCAGATATTGGCATTCAATACAAAAGAAGACAAAGGGGTCAGCACAGAGGCATCTTTTTACAAAAGTAAATATATAGGTACCACCTTATAGGTTTTTTAGGCGCCCCTCGGAGAGGTACACATATGTAGGTAGCCCTAATCTATTCGGTACGGCGGTGCTTCTTAGTCGAGCATACCTAAGCAGGGCAGCGGGAAAAAGACGTTGAGGAGTAGACTAGGGCGAAGGAGACGGATATAAAATAAATAAACAGATAAAAATCCAGTAGATTAACTCTAAGCTGAACCGCAGGATGTTTTCATCCCGCTTATCACGCCATAAACTGCCATCTCCCATCGGTACCGAGCTGCTGGGCCTCGAATTTGGATATGAGGTTGAATGTATGTCCATACTGTGTAAACTACGTTAGATCCATAATGCTGAACGCCCTTGTGAGGATCCGAAGGACAAATTGCTAGTCAGGAGCCAATCATCTCACACTATCCGGCTTCGGCTTTTGCTCACATCGCAGAAAGCGGGTAGGCACATCTAGTAATCGTGAACTGTCCAGAAATAGTAGAGCCTAGCTCTAAGTAATGTAACTCTAGCCTGCGAGGTGCGAATGTCTAGTTACGAAGCGGGAATAGCCAAGCTACAATGCGCCTGAAAAGCATCTCCGGTAAGCTCGAAACCGAAGTAAGTCCTCATGTGAGCGAAACTTGCTCTCTGCTAGGTTGAATCACTCTGCATCATGGTGGGATCGGGCGCCCTATCATGGGTTGCCTACGATATTTAGTCAGGTACTTGTCAAACACTGACATCCTTTCTTTTTCGTTGCGCGGGAACACGGACATCGACAAGATGACATTTGCGCCGATGCTAAACGTGCATGATAGAGGTGCAGTAGAGAGACCCGGCTAGTGACCTTTCGAAATTGCGAGGCCGAATGCGGCCGGAAGGCTTGATTAACTAGCAGAAAAGAGGGTAGAGTTCTTAGCAGCGGACATCTTGTTGCTTGAGGACGAAGTCGGTAACAAGTCTTGATGTCTAACTTCTAATGAGAGGGATGAAAATATCACTAATGTCGTATTAGGTAAGTACTAGCCTCTCAAATCTGAAAGTACCGAGGTGGTTAGAGTCGGCGAATAACGCCGCATTTATTTTACTTGAAGCTCCCCAAGAGAGATCGAAGACATCATGAGGCGCGAGACTATGTAGAGGTATCCCGTGATCTCTATTTGATCAAAGCGCTGGCGCCATCTTTACACTCAGGGAAAAATATCAGTTCACCTATGATTCGGATATATTGGCGTCAAGCTCGGTAGGTGAAGTAATAAGCCCCGAGGTCTGTCAGGGCTGATGGTAACCTGGTAGATTGGGGGTCTATTAAGTGAGTGCAGATCAATTAGAGTAAGCGAAAAGGGAGAAAGAAAAAATAAGTTTCAAGGTTGTGACCGCTGCTTGTCAATGAGAAGTACCTTGGTACCTAGATCCGGGGATACCATGCTGCCCATCAGTGATCATGGATGCCCATTCTATGGGTACCTTAAAACTACAACTTTGGGACGGGTGGGCACTATGTCCCGTTTTGGAAAGGCTTATTCGAGACTTGACTCAAGAGATTTCCTTTTTGGCTAGAGCTCCTGTCAAGGTCTCAGGGGTTTTTGAGCGAATCCGGGCAAGTCCCCACAGTAAAGGTGAGCACATCCAGGAACTGCTGGGAAAAAAATTGGAAAAAAAGAAAAAGAAAAAATGATGGGGAAAGGAAAAATGAACACCAACAACACGATGATGTATGAGATAACTACTACACAGTTACTATATTAGCTCGTAACTAAGCGTTTACATCTACTTTTCTTTTCGGTTACTGTCTTCAACAGCATTGTCGGCTTGGATTAATACAGTCATCATTGAATTATGGATACGGTACTATAGTATTATGCTTATTACTACCTCCTTAATGCTAAGGAGGGTGGACGACTTAAGATTACCTCAAATAGTAACAATTATGAATTATGTTTCCCTGCTGTAAATTACTAATTCGCCAAGGTCTTAGACATCTAAGTCAGTTGACACCGTTCTCTCAGAGTGACACTTTTAATAGAAATAGGTACCTGACATTTCTTTACCAATATTATCGCAGCGTCGAGGATATGCGAAGTTTATTCAGCCACAGAAAATCGCTTGCATCGTAGGATATTAAAAAGATATCTAACCTAAGTTATTCCCCTGCTACGTACCTACCTAATTATATCTGACTGCGTGTCAGTAATAAGCGACAGCAAGTCCGCAATCGTGGTCTGAGTTCGGGAATAAACATAACTATATCTTAGAGATAGATATCTTAGATGACGTAGAGACCGTCTTGATACCCATGATTCAATTGAATACATATGTACCTACATTTAGTAAACATGATTATTTTCTACCGTTGTCATCATCATCGTAAGATTAACAACGGCGCCAACGGAAGACAAAACGGACCTCACATGACAATTTCAATTACAATTACAGTTACAACAATTACACTTATACAGGGCTAGGTTGGACGGGATGCCAAGACTCCGACATCGTTACAATATTAAATCGCACTGTGATATTCCGCTAAATGTTGAAAATATAGAAAAGGTTGAATTGCTTTAGCTTAGCTTAGCCATAGCCAACAACGAGCAGCAAAAGCCTTCTGCCCCTTTTAGGATTTTACGCAACTAGGGCAAAAAAAAATCCCAAAATCCCAAACTCCTAAATTCAGCCATCCCTTTCTCTCTGAGCAACTCCTCATCTAGTCTCGTCCCTATAGTTTGCTTAGTCTACGTTTTCGCCCTTGATCTTGAGGGGGCATAATAGTTTCTCTTTAAAACTTGGTACCTGCTTTAGCTTAACTGCTTCCCTTCTCCCCGCATTTTCAAGTAAGGCTTGAACGTTTGAATCTCCTTGTTCAGGGCATCTCATACGCTTCCATCATGATATTTACGGCCCCCCCCCTGGCTTTTGTAACTAAGATGTCCTGTCCATATCTATGTATGTAGAAGCAGGGAAGCCAAGACAGGGGCTAGCCTGCTTGGGCTCGTCTTAGGTAGCGTGGTGGGATCTCAAATACTCCAATGGGTATTAGTATGTACATTGCACATACCCAAGCTGAGCACGACACATTGTACTGTGGACATCTGATAACAAGTCTTCGCTGGTTCTCCCTCCCACCACACGTTGCCTAACCCTCACTTTCTCCTAGGTTCCTAGGTAGGGATCACGTAGCTGGATAGCTGGGAACAAGATCGGGGAGGGGACCTTCGTCTTTGCCCGCGTCCCTCCTATGTAATCTGTATGTGCGATCGATGTAATTCGTACCGACTCACTTCCCCATTGGCCCCAGTGACGCGCAGCAATGAGCTAGCTAACTAGGTACCTAACGTATGTATGTGTATATGTATGTATGTATGTATGTATGTATGCGCAGCTGTGGCCCTCCTCCTACCCAGCCCTTCGTCCACTCTGGCTTTCCTCTGGCGCGTCCCAGAGCATACCCTCGGGGTCTGACGGTCGCGAGAAACGCTTGACTTATGAGCTGGTGGTGGTGGTGGCATGGTTTGGCCCCAATGACACCAAACAGCCTAGGCCCGCCGGCCAAGTCAGCGCTTGAGGTCTAACCCTGCTTTGCTCACGAGAAAAGGCTCCATGCCTGCGGTACGGGTAGGCACTAAACACCAGATCTGATGAATAAACAACAATTCGAGTTAAAGTGGATGTAAGTAGGTACCAGGGAAGTTCCAGATGTACATTCAGGTACCCTGTCGCCGACCAGTGTCACCCGCCTCTTGTCGAATCCTCGCTCACCTCCACCCAATTTCGTGGTAGTACCGCGGAAGTACCTACACACCTCCCGGTTCGCTGGTCGTGCAAGGTCCAGGAAGACCCACAGCCTACTACTACAACTACTTCACTACACGCCCACCCCCCTCTCTCCCTTCCCGCTCTCTAGCTCTTCTGTGTTGTTTTTTGTTCCATCCCGACCCAGCTTGTCTCTAGTCTCAAGAGAACTCGGGGGTTCAAGGTGAGCTTTGTCTCACTCTGACTTGGTTACCGTCCTCTACCATCTGGCCTCTTGTTTGCTCTTATACCGCCTCAGCCCCGTCGTCCTAGCTGGTTATCTGTTGTGCTTGGGATCAGTTTACCACCACCACGTCCGTTCACCAACAATCTTTTGGACCGCTCAGTCCAGATATCTAACCCCCAGTCATTCCTTATAGACAAAAATTCAACTTTTGGCAAGGCCTCATAGTATATATATCTATATCATTACCTCCCTTTCACAGGGCAGCGACCTTACGTCTAATATTGCGACTGCAACTTTTCATAATCAGCAGAGTTAGAATCGACAACAGATCCGAACTACTTTCCTTCAGTTTCGATTATTTTCACATGTTTAATTACTAAGCCCAGTCTGGCTATCCGGTGACTACCCAAGACAGATATAAAATGCATTATCACGCTCATCCGGAATTTCATCCGGTCTATAGCTTCCCCCAGGGAAACACTATGCAATATAACGATAACCCATACCATAATACTGGCTACCCTGGGTTTCAGTATATGTATGGCTACCAACCGCCTCGGAACCATCTCATCGCCGATCGAGGTGTATTGGCTGATCCTAAAGCGGAATCCAAGCCACGGTTATCTAAAGAAGAGGTCGAGAAACTCGAGAAGGTATTCAGAGAAAACTCTAAGCCTTCAAGCTCGGTTAAGGCGCAACTGGCCGATTCACTTGGTTTGGAGAGACCAAGAATTAATGTATTTGATATATCGCTACGTCTTCTGGTTCATATTACTAATTGGTACTGGTAGAATTGGTTTCAAAACAGGCGTGCTAAGGCAAAGCAAGAGAGAAAGCAGCAAGAGTATGAGGAGCAAAGAGCGAAAGAGAAGGCTAGCTCCGAGCCAGACTCGCCCGATGCAAGCCCACAACGCAGCTCATCAGACCAGACAGGCGACAGTGCCCGACAGCGTGTACAACCATCTTCCGCGCTTTTCCCTGACGCCAACTCGATTTCTCTGAAGATTGAAGACGACTCCGACGACTCCGACACTGAAGATGGCTCACCCGACACTATCGATTCGCCTTCTGGACAGGATCCATCTGTCAGCCTTCAAGGCAATACCCCTGGTAGCTTCCAGTCTCCACTACCATTCGATTTTTCGCATTCTGATGTGGCCGGTTTCACTCATACCAATCCCCCTCAAAACTACCATCATTCCTCACCCATGACAGACTTTACTGCTTGCAACGTCGAGTATTCTGGCCGAAGTGAGCAACTTACAAGCTTGGCTAATAGCCTGCCGTCGCCTAATGAGCAATGTGCTAGTGCTGAGCACTCTGGTCAACAGTATCCTGCAATGCTAGAAGCAGACTTAACCCCAACTGTAACACCATTTACCCAATCGCAGCCAATCTTCACCACACCCGGACTAGCCAGCAATGCCATGGAATCGTTACGGGACTACGATGAAAGCATACCTATGAGTGAGAGACGCACTTCTCCGTTAATGCCTCAAGGAATACCAACTCCTACCGACTCTTTCAAGTCGCCCCCGCCTCCCGCTAATATTGCTTCCCGCCGAAACATCCCTCGGCCAGCAACTCTGCAAACTTCTTCGCTCAGAAGCCGCTCGTACAATCTTGGCTATACGCCTAAAATGCAACTAGATCCTTCGAGCCCTGGCTCAGCAATACGACGGATCGCTTCTGGCACTGGCAACCATGGGAGAATTCAGAAGCCCAGTTCAGGATCACGTTCACCCTTGTTCGTAAACCGTAATGCCGAGGCCTTAATAATGCAATTCCAGAGTCGTTCTCCAGTAATATCGGTATCTTCGATGTTTCCCGGGGCCGCTCCTCCAACTCCGATGACTCCTGCTGTTGTTGACAAGCACGAAATTCGGGAAACCCGACGCCCCGAGTACCAGTACGCATTGGGTAACAACCTTCCTGTCAGCGAGTCTAACCTCAAGACCCCACCAGACACTCCAGGCGTATTAGCTCAATTCGGCAATCAGAACTATCACGGTAATATATTCAATCACGGCATGAACTTCCCCTCCGACCAGCCAATTTTCACGCCTTTTGAGACCGAGTTTCCCGACCTTAACATACATAATGTTCCTTGCTACGCCGAGCTGAGCGATGGTCCCCCCGCGACCCCCATGTATCCGAATATGATGGGTTCTATACAAGAGCAGAATGCATACGCTCAGCATGCGGCAGGGAACACGCAGTTTGACTGGGATGCTAATGAATCCGTCAACTCAAAGGCTTCTCCCAACCAGTCTAGGTCAAGGTTAATCCAGTTCACTCAGAACATGACACCTCAAGACTATACTAGTCATCAGGAGAAGTGAATTGTTTTTCATACCGAATCAACTATACTAGAATTCACCAACATTACCTAACACCTTTATACCCGATGGAGTTCCAAGCGTCTTGGAGCTTCACTCACCGAGCCAAACTTCAGTGACCAACCTCGTACGACAGAGGTCCTGTGTACCACCAATGTTCTACGTCACTCGTCTAGTTGTCAAATTATCAGCATTTGCATTTATCCTTATAGGCAATGAGGTTCTACTAGTAGAACTTCCAAACGGTGTACTCCAAACAGTTTCTTTTTTTAATGTAATGACCACGGTTAATGCGTTGGGCTTGGATTTGGCAATACAACTGATACCCCGGGGTGGGAAGGGGAACAGACCGGAGAGGAGAAGGAGAGACGGTCCGGATTACTGTTCGTCTTTCGCTTGACTGACATACCCAAGATGGGTCTTGATCAACGCGTAGGTAGACAATACCCTATTAGGATTTTTAATTTCACGGGGCGTCTCGAGGAGCAATGATTTACCGGGAGCAAGGCGATGTGGGATACCGTCGCGAGCTGGCGTACGATGGGGGCTGTTGTCTAGATACTACTTATTGTTGCTATATATATATGGCGGAGAGGAAATCATTGCTGAGGGCTACTGCTTATTTCGAATACTTCTCAAAAAGGGGCGATAGGAGAGTGGGACAGCCGGCTATTTACATTATATTTACCTACAAACGAGCAGAAAATATAAGCTTGGGATGATTTAGAGCCTTGAATGCTTCTTTCATCACAACCCTCACCGTCGCTCTCAATCGTGATGTGTCTTTTCCAACTGGCTTAGCAAATTCCACCGCTAACTACATAGTATATCCCAGATCGATATCTAAATGTGGCTGTGATTCATCAGGAGAGTAAAGTGCTGACAAGAACCCTTGACTTAGACTTGCATCTTATAACCGCCAAACTAGAAATAGTCGAATGACGACAAACCCCCATTGGTCCCGCCACAGTGGTAACTATACCTATTAAGCCTCCCGCTGGCTATATGCGCCCTTAGTATATGGGCTTACTGGCGCCTAACCTGAATAACTATTGCGAAATACCGAACTTACATCAGACTCAATCCTATATTGCCGATCATGCCCCCTTTCAGCCCGTCGAGCGTAACCCTTCTCCAGCTTGTCTCGCATCCAACTGCCGGATGACCATTTCCAGCTAACCCTAACTTCACCCATCTAAGTTAGTGTTAGTAAGTTGGGTAGATCCTTTTGGGACACCGCGCGTGCGCTTGGGTGGGCGTAGTGTAACTTGAACCCCGAGATGACGAGAGATCTGAACGGCGATGATGACTTAAATATGGGATGATGATATTACGATAGCCTCTTTTTGTTTTTTGCCTCTCTCCCACACACACCTAAATCAACGGCTCGCTCACCTTGGGCTAGACAGGTGAGGTGAGGTAGGGTTCGGTCGAAAGGCAATTTTGTAATGGCATTACATACATACAACGGTCCCCGCTTGTTCGTCTGGACAGCGCTTGTGGTTGCGCATGCAGCACACGCCTCGAATCACACCGCATGTTAAAGAAACGACGCCGTTTGGGGCGATCGATGCTACAGGTTTTGCAGACCCCGCGGTCGTCCTGGATGACACCTAGCCGTGCTACGGTGGACTTGTAGGGCGGTTCCTTTCGAGCTCGTACTGTGGTCGCGTCTAATGCGGCGGATTGGACTGCCGGCAGCCTTGCATTTGCATATGAGATTAGCCATTCATGGCCTACAGTGCCAAATTGAAATGAACACTAATGCTTCGTCATGCCATGGACTTCAATATTTCATACTTGGGTGTCATTGTCATCGTGGGCTCGTCAGACTACGAGTGTGAGGGAGGTTAAATGTACGCATAAGATCACGAGAGAAGGATGAAACTACCTCATGATTACTGTGTGAGAGGTATAAGTCATAGTTATTGATGTTGGAGGATTGAACTATTGAAACGGCGACGCCGCCTTTCTTAAGTAACTACATTTGTTGTTGTGCCGAGTACTTGTAGATACTTCGATCGGGATGCTTTGTGTTTTACTGTTTGAAATATGAATCGAAACGGTAAACAAACTTGAATTTTGTAAGTTTAAGGGGTTCTATTTTAGTCTGTGGATAAAGCATGTTTCAGATTTATTGAAGCCTGTTGTGGCAAAAGTTGACGATGTTTACAAGTTAACAATAGTTGACAAAATTTGGTGTGAAATGCAAAACCTCGCTTCTCATGATGAGTGAAATTATATTTATTTAAGAGTTGGCTTAAGCTCATGTGAATATATATACACTTAGCTTTTATTTAAGGACAATATTTTAAATGAGTTTCATCTCAATGCTCATATATCAACATCACATTCATATGAACCAAATCTCATTCTGTGACATTTGTGAACCGAGGAAGTGAATTGACTGCTCAGCTGCGAGCAAATGACACGGAATAAGTGACCAAAGTGTTTGCAGCTGCTAAGCCAACTGGCAGCTGAAAACAGCCGATTTCGGAGGGTAGTGCTGCCAGGAACCCCTAAACCAACTCCCTACTATAGCCCACCCCACAGGTAACTGCTATACCAGGCAAACCGATGCATATCTCCTTCCGCCGTATGTAGTAATCAACGATAAAGTTGCCTGCTTTCCGGCAAGGGGAAGAAGGTCAGAACTTGCCGGCGGTACACCCCGTGCTCCGCTACCCCTCGCTACTGCCGAAGCACGCAAGCGACAATCGGATGTTTGTAACCTGGTTATCTTCAGAATACGTTTTTCTTTCTCTTTCATCCTTGTCTCACCGCCAATAAAGCACATACAACATCAATTCAGCATCTCTTCCAAGTATTTCCCTTTACCTAAGTTATCAATGTGAAGACGAGCAAAATGAGCGAATCAAAGAAGAAAGGCTGCACGACTGGTTGTTGCAGCGCTCTTCCCCCGCCGCCTCCAAAGGTGAGAGACGTTGGTTGTAGCTCGGGGTGCTGCAGTGGCAACAGGAAGGTGGAAGCTGAAGAAGTGAATGATTGCTGTAAGCCGCAGGTTCCAAAAAGTAAGGACTGCAGCTCCGTCGCCTGTGAAACTCCCGGCGGTGCTTCTGAGCCCGACGACGATTGCTGCAAGCCTGAAAAGCCAAATTCCCTCGATAGTTGCCGAGATACCTGTTGCAAACCCAAGGAAAGGGTTGATGACTGCTGTGTACCGAAAGCAGCAAATACGGCCCCCGCAAGCTCAACTAGTTGCTGCGCTTCTAAAGCCGAACAAGGCATCGAGGACAGTTGCTGCAAACCTGTAGAAGCCGCCATCAATGAATGCTGTCAAGATTCCTGTTGCGATGCCGAGGAAGAAGTCGATAATACTTATAATGGACCACCAGACGGTCTTCCACGGGATACCTACAAAGACACCTGCTGTTCGACTACGAAGCCCGACACGGTTGAGCCATCTTGCTGCGAGGGCAAACAGAGGCCATGCTGCGACAGTAAGTCTTTTTGGAATTGCATCAGGTCAGATTAGCAAAAAAAAAATTTAAAAGAATTAACTAATGCTGCTAAGCAACATGTATCGACCGACTCGTAATCCGAGAGACTGCTATCGAAAGGGGGCAAGGTCAGTGTAGCCAACCCTTCTCCTGAGCAATACATTTTGACCCAACTTTAGGTGATGGTGCAGCTTCAACCTCTAGCTGCAGCCCATCCCCTGCTAAAGAGGAGTCAATTCGCGAGAAATATGAAATCAGACTCGCGGCCCTCGGGTGTCTGTGCCGAGCACTCATCGCTCTAGGTCAAGAATCATGTTGTGCAGCTCGTGACGTTCCCTCGGAGGAAAGGAAGCGCGGACCTAAGAGAACTGCTCGTCCTAAGTCCCAGGAGAAACAGGCCCCAACTTGCAAGCCAAAAGCAGTGGAAAATTGTTGTTCGAAGTCCCCGATGCGTAAACCCACAGCGTCGAAAACTCGAGGCGGTACATCTTGTAACAAGGGTTGCTGTAAGGGAGCAGCGGATTCTTCCACAACCGAACCTGCTAAAGAATCTAGCTGTTGCTCTAAAAGTCTAAGTCCTAAAGGAAGTTGTTGTCAGCAAGATAAAAACATCATTATCGAACATACTCTAAGGACGAACGGGAGTCAAGATGCTGCGACCACTGACCTTGAGAAAGGGCTCTCCGGTTCCGAGCGTGTCGTTCTCAATGTCACCGGAATGACATGTACGGGCTGCGAGACTAAGCTACGGCAAACGTTGGGCAGAGTTGATGCTGTGAAGAATCTCAAGACGAGCCTCGTTATGGCCAGAGTTGAATTTCAACTAGACTTCAGTTTAGCCACGCCAGAGGATATTGTCAAGCATATCGAGAGAACGACCGAGTTCAAGTGCGAGAGGATGGCAACCCACGGTTCGACGCTGGACATTATTCCTATCGGAGGAGCCAAACAATTTATCCAGCAGCCCATGCCTCTAGGCGTAGAAAACGTAGATCTCGTCGATGAGCGCACTGTTCGTATTACGTTCGAGCCAGAGGCCATTGGGGCCCGCGACCTGATTAATAAAGGGTTTCAGACTCCGGTTACTCTCGCCCCTCCGCAGGCTGACCCATCAATTGCTGCGGGAAGTAAGCATGTTCGACATATGGGCTGGACGACCGTGGCTTCGGCACTTCTCACTATACCTGTGTTGGTGTTAGCATGGGCCCCGTTGGAAGAGCGTCCGGTCGTATATAGCAGTGTTTCCCTAGGCCTAGCGACTATTGTTCAGATCTTCATCGCAGGTCCATTCTACCCGAAGGCTCTAAAAAGTTTAGTGTTTTCCAAAGTGGTCGAAATGGATCTGTTGATAGTCTTGAGTACCACTGCGGCATACATATTTTCGGTCGTTTCATTCGGCTATCTGGCTAGCGGTCAACCATTCTCGACGGGTAACTTCTTTGAAACAAGTACCTTGTTAGTCACCCTGATTATGGTAGGGCGGTGGGTCAGCGCCCTTGCTCGTCAGAAAGCCGTCGAGAGCATTTCTATCCGGTCTTTACAAGCTTCTACTGCGATTCTAATTTCGGATGGGGGCGCCGAAATCGACATTGACACTAGACTGCTTCAGTATGGCGACGTATTCAAGGTCATTCCTCATACTCAGGCGCCTACGGACGGTGTCATTGTCTCTGGTGCAACGGAGGTAGATGAATCAATGCTAACAGGTGAATCACGCCTCATTGAGAAGAAGCCGGGGTCTACGATTCTTGCTGGGTCACTGAATGGCAATGGAACCGTTACAGTACGCCTTACGAAATTACCGGGGCAGAATACCATCAGCACCATTGCTGCAATGGTCGATGATGCCAAGCTCTCAAAACCCAAGATCCAGGACCTCGCTGACCGGATCGCTTCATACTTTGTCCCCGTAGTTATTTCCTTGACTTTAATTACATTTATCGCTTGGGTTGGCGTGGGAATTCGCAGCCAAAGAAAATCAGGAAGCGAGGCTGTGACACAGGCGATAACATACGCCATCACAGTACTTATAGTCTCATGTCCATGTGCTATTGGTCTAGCAGTTCCTATGGTCATTGTAATTGCGTGTGGTGTTGCCGCAGAGAAGGGACTGGTTTTCAAGGCAAGCGAGACTATAGAAATCGCCTACAAGGCCTCACACGTCGTTTTCGACAAGACTGGCACGTTGACCGAAGGAAAGCTATCTGTTGTGAGCGAGGAGTATCTGCTAGGAGCGCAACATGCCGTTACCTCGAAGATCTTGGGTTTGTTGACAGACATTAACCACCCAGTCTCGTCCGCCATCACAACTCACCTGAAAAGCCGGGAGGTTATTGCTGCTAAGGTCGGTGAGGTTAAGTCCCTCCCTGGTAAAGGGGTACAAGGTTATATCGACGGACTTTGCATCCAGGCTGGCAACTCCTGCTGGCTCGGTACTGAGTCTGATCTCCGCGTGCAAGCTGTACTATCAAAAGGCTATACTGCCTTCTGCGTAACCATCGGGTCGGAACTCCAGGCTGTTTTTGGGTTGGCCGATACTATCCGACAGGATGCAGCACTAACTATTGCAGAGCTAAAGAGACGAAACATAACCGTGTCGATGCTAAGTGGTGATGATGACGGCGCTGTCCAAGCCGTAGCTTCTTCGCTAGGGATTCCCGTAGAGAACGCTCTATCTCGATGTTCCCCAGCTGACAAGCGGGCGTACATCCAAAAGCTTCTTGGAAACCAGGAAGTGTCAGACAATAAAAGGCAGCCAGTGGTCGTATTCGTGGGAGACGGGACAAACGACGCCGTGGCTCTAGCCCAGGCTACGATCGGCGTGCATGTCAACTCGGGCACAGATGTGGCGCAGTCAGCAGCTGACGTCGTGCTGATGCGGCCCTCGCTCGGCGGCGTGCTCGCCATGATAGACGTATCACGAGCTGCCGTACGCCGTGTCACCTTCAACTTCGGCTGGAGCTTCGTGTACAATGTGTTCGCGATCTTGCTCGCGGCCGGAGCATTCGTAAATGCTGGTAAGAAAGCGCGCATCCCGCCCGAGTTCGCTGGACTCGGCGAGTTGGTTAGCGTGCTACCCGTTATCGTGGTTGCGGTCAGTCTACGCTGGGCTAGAATTTAGAGGATCTACGTGAAATGGCGGATGATACTTGGGGGCGGACCTGATCGTTTTCTAACTCTGAGTCCCCCATTTACTTTCTTAGACTTAGGCTTGCCTGGCCTCTGGTAATACTCTCATGTATTACGAGAGATTCTACTTCAAATCTTGGGTTTGCGGTTATAACCGTGGTTACATCCTATTTAACTCAACTTGCGAGACGAACGTGGACCTTTTACTCTATGTTCTGACATCACGGTCTTTACAGATAGCTAGCGTAGTATTCATATCACAACTGAACTAGGGTGATAGCTACAAATATCATTACCAAATGAGCGAAACTATTATTGGACTATCTCTGATGTGACAGGTTCACGCGAAGTTAAGAGAGAAGCTCTTATAATATTGGGCCCAAAGTAAGAATTATTGAAATTAAAGACTGTTAAACTAAAGCATTATTCATAAAATTGTCGTAAAAGCCATTCACTCATTCCAAAGCTCTTTTCTCATAACTCTTCGCTCGACTTCCTCTCGAAACTGTAGCTATGCTCTACTGTCCCTATTGCTTAGCTTCAAGCACTGACGCCAATGCAGTAGTTGTAGCCAAGCTGGAGGTTAGAGCATGAGGCGTCGATGCTGGGGTTCCACTTGCGGAAGTCGTTGAAGGAAATATTCTTTGCCTGGGTGATGGTCCAGCAGTTGTCACCCTCGACGACGTGGTAGCATGCGTTGCAGTTGGGGGCGATATCGTCGGATGTGGGAGCTGGGCACACGGGTTCGGTGGATTCCTTGAGGGCGACGCATACTAGTTCCCCAGGGTACAGGTTTGAGCAGTCTTTGGCGACTTGGGGGTTCATGGAGTAGCTTGGGGGGTGTTAGTGGGTGATTAAAAGAGGAGAGATGTTAGGTAGAAACCTACAATTGGTCCAAAGTGAAGGCATTGTTGAACTTGCTGATGATACCTAAGCAAGTATCACCAGATACGACGGAGTAGGTCGTCTTGCCTGAGATGCGAGATATATTAGTTACCGACTTAAGTATTATAACCAGGCAACATGGGAGCAATGTATCGAGCAGATATCACGTACAGTTCTCAACGTAACCCTGGCGGGGAAATAGCTCAGTGGGAAAGGCGAGGACCTGGTTAGCGGCGAGAGCCAGAACGGAGACGATGGCGGTGATGGCGAACATGGTGGTTAATTGATTGATTAATATTTGTGATTGTAGATTATTAAATATATATATATATATATATTGCAGTAGGTTGCATGTATGAGTGATCGTGGCGAGGATGAGATCTTTCATGAGGTCGATGAAGTGACTCTTATATACACAACCTTAAAAAACTTCTCACGAGACGTAACGAGACACCACGATGAGTTGGGCTTACCTTGGCACCTAACCGGCTTTTGTTTGCCCGCCTTATTCAGGTTGAATTATTCATATGACCATAGACCGCATATACATGGTCGCAAGCCACTGCTATGGCTCTATCGTATGTAATCTTGACATAGTGTGGGGATCGATCCTGCGTCGTAAAGACTAGTTGACCTGGTCCTGAGGTATAGTGGTGAGTTTGTATGTAGTGTGTAATCTCTTCTCAACACACTCATTAACACAATCATTTCGGGTTACGGATACGGGGTATCACGAGGTCACGCAGACATCTACGAATCGCCCAACTTACCTATATATATCGCTCTCCTTCGGCAGCCAATGCCGCATCTCCCGCAACGCCAAAATAGCCAATGGTGAAAGGTATTTTAGGTATTAAGACTGACCAGTCATATAACATACATAGTAATAGCCTATAGCATACCTGTTATAATAATGTTGCTTCTAAACCTGCTCAGCCGAATTGCATTCCCCGCTCAAGCTGAGAAAAGAAACAAATAGAAGGATGACATGATGGCAACATGATGTTGCAATTTGCGAGACTAAGTATGTACATACCCAACCTAGCTTTAACCATCAGGGTTATATTCGACGAGGGGTAAGGTAAGGTAAGGTAAGGTCAAGTCAGGTCAGCCTCACCACCTCGCATACATACACACTACGTATGTAATAAAGCCCAAGTAGTCCTATGCGACATCGCATGGAGAGGTAGAAATACATACACTACATAAGAACGTATGGCATGGCATGGCCTGGCCTCTGGGATGATGACCCGATGTTCTCGAAGGGGCTCTCGAGACCCCGTACTCCGGTCGATGTAACTAACCCTGACCCATGCTCCCCCGGCTTCTCCCGGTAGGACTGGATCTGACCTGTATGTACATAGTAGACTACATAATGTAGTGTAGTTACATACATAGCGTTCTCGAAACTTCAGGCAATGGATAGGGACAGAGATATAGCTCCCCGCAGTCAGGTACGATGTAGTATCCCCCCTTCCACATACGGGTATCTACATACATCTTCTATCTAAGTTGGTAGAGCTGAGCTCGTCGCGCCACCTACATACGCCGCCTCGCACCCGACGACAAACATGACCCGCCCACCCTCTACTCGTACCCACGCGGAGTCTTTATTATTGGACACATGTACGACGACAACATACTCTCCTCATCTGTACGACGATGAAAATAAGAAAAGCAAATCTAATTTATCCGTCTGAGTCAGCTTGCTTCGCAACTTTGCTACGAGTTTCGCTAGTTACACATACAAAGCAAGAAATAAAAGAAGAAAAGCGTCGTAAAGACGTCGGCTGTTAGTGGATTGGTATGGAATCGATACAAAGATACCTTATGGTTCGTGATATGCAGTCAACCTCGTATTTGCCTTGGTATCGTGCATACATCACTCATCACTCGCCCGTACGTTAGATTGCTGGTCACCGCCCGTTCTGCCTGCTACTCAGGTTGGCCAGCGAAAAAGTACGTTATTACGGTATATCATCTTATTTACCTTCCTACCTTGCTATGTAACGTTAACTATTTAAGACTGCACATTCCGAGATTTACTCCCGATTTCTTAGCCTAACTCAACCTCGCCTATAGAGATTGTTGACAGTAGCTATCTAGGTTTTATGATATGAGGGAATTGGATTGAATTCAGCTATAGATCTAGTTATTAGGCTCCAATCTGAATCTATCGTATAGCTGAGCTAGACCAAAGCCCCTGTAGCACAATAGCAAAACAGTAGCAAAGCAACAATCCTGCTTTGCAGCAATGCGCATCCTCTAGATCTGACTCGCCCATCTATTTTCCATTCCACCACTATTGCCAAACGTACCTAGGTATTTACGGTTCCATGTAATGACTTGACTTATCCTACCGCAGGTGAAACTGAAAGCACAGGTACCTACGAAAGTAATTGTCGAACATCGTCTAGGCGACCTGTTTCTTTTTGTTCTCTGGCCTTGTCTTGAAAAGCTAGACTGACTAGCTCCCGTTTTTTTGCTTGGATGTTGAGAACGCGTTCCTCCACGCTATCCTCCATGACCAGCTTCCAGACCGTCGACTCGCGTGTTTGGCCGAGCCGATGCACACGGTCGATGGCTTGATCCTCGATAGCCGGTGCCCACCCTGTTTCGCAGTTAGCAGAATGAACTTGATAAAGCGTCTGTGAGGTAAACTTACAAGAGTCTACAAGTATAACTGTATCAGCAGCTACCAGGTTCAAGCCGACGCCACTTGCAGCCAGACTGGCGAGCAAGATACGCGTGCTCGGGTCGTTATTCAAGGCTTCTATCGATTGGTCACGCCGAGCCGCTGTCATCCAGCCTTCAAGGCGGCAGTATTTATATCCGATCTCATCTAGTAATTTTGAGATAACTTCAAGGAAGGAAGTCCATTGCGAGAATACAACAATCTTGGATTCTGGATCTTCGAGCCTTGCTTTTAAGATCTTCTCCAGAGCTTCTGTTTTTGAGCTGCGCGTGTCACCGTTAAATCTGTTCTCAACGTTCACCGGTTCGAGTCCAACAATAGCCTCCAAGGTCAACGGTTGGCGGCACATTGGGCACCTAGTATCTCTTTCGAGGGCCCTCGCGATGCAAGGCTTCCCGAAACGGTGCTTGCACGCCGTGATGACAGGCTCATGGATGCTGATTGCATCTGTACAGATAGGGCATTCTTCACCTTCATTATTGGCAGTTAAAAGAGCCTGCTGCAGAACCTGGAGGTTCTCCGGAGTGAAATCAACAATTTTCTTGCTTTCGAGAGGTCTTAAGACATCCTTCACCCGACCTCCACACAACGTCCAATGACAGCATCTATGACCTAGTGGTTAGCTAGAACAGACTGGGGTGATCCCACTGTGGTAATATGCTCAAGACAGTATAGTAGGCACTTACAGTTGCCTCAGGCGCAGGAGTTTCTCTAGGACACTCGTGAATCGTATCTGGGGGCCTTGCCGGTTGTTTCGATGTTCCCTTCTGCGTTGATACGCTTCTAATGCTTCCGTAGTTTCCGAACTAATAGCCTATTGTTAGTGATTATGTATGTGGCCTGAGAATGGATCCTGGCCCTTACAGTAAAGCATCATATCTAACCCTCTCATCATCTCTAAATTTAATACGGTGGATATATTCGGTTTTAGAAGGCAGCTTCAAGTCAACAAACTTCATATCCTTCCTCCGGCGAAGACAGAGATCTCGAGTCAATGACTGGAATAGCTGTTTGGCGAGCTTAAATTTATCGCTCACCCCACCTTCTTCGCCATTCGATAGAGGTTTATCGATTAGGTTTACGAAGAATGTAGTCTCTTCAATGCCTCCAGTCATTCTTAGGAACTTCAGAGCCGATAAGAAGTCCTTGGGCGAATTGACGCTACAGGGGACAGGTTAGCGTCATCGCCCAAACAATTGAAAGTAAGTCATATTAAAACAGACTTACATTGGTGTGCCAGTCAACATCCAACGAGATTTAGCCTTCAGCTGGAATGCAGCCTTGGCCCTGGAAGTCGAAAAATTCCTGATAGCATGAGCCTCATCCAGGACAACCCGATGCCACTCTACTGAAAGCAATATTCGCTTACTAGCCTGATCGTTGCGTAGTTTGTCATAGGTTGTGATAACAACGTCATGGTTCAGCAGGTCGTTCTTAGAATATGCACCAGCTTTATGGTACCTAAAGATACGGGGGCGTTGATCCTCCTTTACGTGTCGTTCGAACTGCTGTTCCCAGTTGCTCATGACACTTACCGGTGCAACAATTAGGGTTGGACCCTCACTGAAACCGCTCGTCATAATCAAGCTTATGACCTGGAGAGTCTTTCCCAGGCCCATGTCGTCGGCAAGCACACCACCCGAGACTAGTTTCGGTGGTGTGCTTGTAATATGGTTGGACACCAGATTGAGGAACTTGCCGTTACTATGGCGCTTCCACAGCTGGACAACTTCCTTTGATCCCATGGTGGGAAGTTGTGGATTCTCTTTGGCTACCATCCAAGCTAATCCCTGTAATAACTGTTAGTATGCCCTATAAAACACGAAGTTGATGCGTCTTACTTGGAGCTGATACGGCAACAGTGTTGACTCGACGCTTGTAGGCTGGGCCGCCTTAGGTAGTTTAGAAAGGGAGTCTTCGTCCAGTGCAAACATATCAACGGAACTAAGATCACCTCTGAATCGCACAGCTTCGCTGTCCGCCGCTAACTCTTGGAGCGACTGTTGCTGCTCTCCCTCTCCATCTTCAGCCCCTAAGCCCACAGTAGATGCGTTGCATCTTAGACGCATAGCGGCATTCCTTTGGGCTTCCGCCTCCTTCCTAGTAGTCTTGAGCTGTGTAGCTTTCAAAAGTTTATCTGCTTTCAACTTCTCCTCTAACAAAACACGACTTGTAGGGTCGCCAGTGCCGTAAAAAATTAGACGAACAGGACAATTAAAAGTTTCCTTCTCGCCTGTGAGAATACCTTCTAGGATGATATCGCCTCTGTCGATATACGGCGCAAGCTTTTCAGCAAGTTTGGCAGGCAAGTGCCCAATCTGATTCCGCATGGCATTATCAACGCGGATGGCATTGCTGTCATAGGGGTTGCCTGGGTCGCGGTTGCAGAGGACCTTCTCGCCGGGATTTACAACCCCGTCATAATATCGAACGCCTACGATTTTGTTGTCCAAAGTTCCATAGAGTTCATATGAAGAAAATGGATCTTCATTGTTTTGACTCGGGTCGGGAACGCCATTATCATCATCGTCGTCATCAACCACGATCCACGATGATCTCGGTGCGGGCCGATTAGCGTGACCAAGAGAGGATGGAGGAGCTGAGGGATGAGGATAGGAATTTTGGGAACTTTGGGAACCAGGAGCTTGACTTGAGGATTGTGCAGAAGTTCCATCGTTATGGCGGGCGGATTTGGATAGGGGTTCTCCTGCCGGATATGCAGTAGGGCGACGCTTTGCCGGCGCCATCGTAGCTAAAACTAGCCGAAAATAACAAGGGCAGTATGTACGTTGTAAGTCGTTCTGTCAAACAAATTCAATCCGAATTTGAGAACCGAATACGGTTTAGCCTGTCTCATCTAGGTCACATCAATATATCTTGCAATTGATTGCTCTTTCCAGAGAACAAGAAAATAATTTAGCATTTGCAGAATGATATTAGCTTCGACGCGCAAACAGTAAACTTTACAAACGCGACTGCCCTAGGTTAAAGTCTTACGAAACTAAGCATCTCGTACTCACGTGATAATTCATCAAAGGGCCCCTGCAGCTACAGCAATAGCTATGACGCATATATGAGATGATCAGGTAGTTGCATTACATGAAGATCTCATTAACAGTAACGACAAGCCTTGAGCGTTGCTTCCTTTAGGCTGTTTAATAGTCTGCTTACGTGTAGGTATTCGGTGTATAAGACATACATGTATGTTCTGTTTTGGCCTCACCTACCTATTCCGGATTAATTGGCCAACGAGAGGACGGATATGCATGTACATTGTACTTAGGTACATAAGGATTTCCCGATATGTATCATGCAAGCCATGTAGGTACTTCTTTGCGGATGCCGTATGTGTTGTACAGCGGATATCGGCACAGTTCCCAGTACAGTAAACAAACAGTACGGCAAAGTGAAGGTCTCATCATCAACACCCGACGAATGAAACAACATGGCGATGGTGCAATCCGAGCTAGGCCAAATCAACATGATAGAACAATGCTAATATTGCGAAAAGAGCCGCAAAAGCACGACTTTTCTTCTTTTTTCAACTTCACTTCATCCAGTCTCTTAACTCTTAACTACTCTCTCGAATTTCGAACTGATACATAGAAACGCAAGTTTGATTTATTATCATACATCAACTCTTTCTACATATTACTCCCTCTAAGGAACATGAAGTACCTAGGTACTTAAATCCCTTTATCGACATTCATATAGAACTGGATTCTATGTGACATTATTCTACGAACAGCCAAAATCTCCGTCAAGTTGACGATAACCCAATCTTGCTTCGCCAGGGAAAACAACCAAACCATGATCCCAGAGCCTCCCCAAAAACTCCATACACCTGCTTCGTAATATCATCATAGCTTACAAGTGTTCTAGTCCTGTACTCGTTTCCCATGCTCTGAATAGTGGCCGCACTTGGAAATATGCGTCATCTTTCCCGTCTTAACGTCGAAGATGTTGCAGCCGTTCTTGGCCACATTCGGCGGGGTGTATACTATTAACGTCAGCCAAGTGGCACGAAATATTCCGCTCGAAAGGGGGACCTACGGTGTAGGGAGACGGCGTAGTCGCTACCCTCATTGGACATGCGATGCAGTCCAAGTTCGTCCGCCATATAGGCTACGGCATTCTCCTTGCGCACCGTTTCCGATTTGAGCTGCATCGGTTTCTTGTTGTCGCCGTCGGGAAAGTCGTATCGAGTCTCGGTAAGGTTACCGCGGAGAATCTTCATCAGGCAATGAGCCTTACCATGGTCATGGATCGGACTACCCTTCCCTGGAGTCCAAACTAGCACGAGCTGGCTCGGTTAGTACAACATTTTACGAACATCTGGCAATCCGACCAGAGGCAGGGCGCTATGACTTACCAAGTTTGCGTTGCCGTTCCCCTCGTCGACGAGATTTCTGGTATATGCCATATTGGCGTCTGCTAGTGCATACTTGGACCACTCCTTTTCGTTAGAGATATATCGATCCATCATATGTGTTAAGTGGTCTACGTTCACATCGTCAGAAGTCAACCCGGAAGATGGTCCCAATTCCTCCTTGATGGATTGGACAAGTTGCTCGAAGCGATCCATTGCGATGGTTTAATTCGGATTTCCTAGGATAAACTATTTTTATCTAATGATACTGAATATGGAATTAGGATGCTTTCGGATGAAAGAGTTCTAGGGTTCTAGGTGAATGAAGATTATCGCGGGAGTTGGTTTATAAAAGATACGGGAGGAGACCAGCGGTGTCAGAACCTCTCTAGGACCTTGGATTATTGTGGCCTTCCAACTCCGCTTTTCCTTCACAGATGAATACCGTCGGTTGCGCTGCCGATCGCCGGAGACAGAATCACCTGCAGTTTCTCTTATCGTTACGAAGACTGAAATGGAAGGACAGATCAGGCGATAACTAATACAATCCTTTGTGATTGGCCAAACTTAGTTCCGACACGGATGCTGGTACGTAATCGGGGCCTGCTCTCCCCTTTCTCCAATCCATTTCCTAAGCTCTCGGCGCAAATTTAGCCTGGTAATTCGGTTTCTAGAAGAACACCGCGAAGACTGGTTCTTCAAAACAAGGGTATTAAACATCAGAGCCTCCTGAGACATTTTTTCTTGACCTTGAAAGAAGTAGCGATTGTATATCTTACTACCTAAGTCAAGAAAAAACAAATTTGAAATAGTAAGGTCTAACCGAAAGAACCGGCCCACCGAAGCCCCGCCAAAGGGGTGAATCCCTACATATGTCCATACTGCTTCGTTCGCCGACCACGGTTCCCTAGAAAGAGAAACGTGGCTCGATGAGACATCGGACGCCATGAGAACCTTAAGCGCCATGGGTATTGCAACATGATAAACGATTTAAGACGGTTCAATCCTACAACTTACGGAATGTGTCGAAGAACTTGGAAGTTTATCTGCATCTTTGATACCGATGCCATCATAAAATCACTCTTTTTTATCCATCTCGGGTTTAAGGTTACCTACCCCTCGTCACACTTGTTCAACACACCTGGCTAGCAGTCAATCTCGGGGTAAAGCCCGATAGAGTCTTTGGGGTGCATATGTATTTTGCATCACACCGGTTATTAATTTGAAGGGCCGCGTCCCACGTCGCAAATGAATCAAAACAGGCCTCGGTAGGCGTACGACCTTCGGTAGGTATTTTGGCATATCATGTCGCATCAGATCTGCATAAATTGCCCAGTAACCCATATTTCCATCAGTTCCGAGATAAAACTATTCGTTTATACCCATCCCTCCATATTCTATGTGTTTTTACAGGTGGTGGTCATATTCATTACTATCCTAGCCCTTGAGGTATCTATACCTGCATTGTTATAGGGAAGCCGGTATTTACAATGGGATAGGGTCGAGAATAGATAGAATACAATCAATCTACTCATTGAATCTTTACTATTTACCTGCGTTCCCTAGTGCATGACTGTCATCATAAGCAGAATTGTATTTTATTCTTCGCATTAGTCCTGGGCGGTATAACAAGCCCTTTTAATCAGCCATCCTTTTTTACAGGGACTTTTTCATCAATTACAGTCGTAGACCTATCTTAACCGTCTTGACAGCCTGACAAGCGGGCTGTGATTGCTGTCCTAGCTCTTCTCGGCTCATGGTGAAATCTCTACAACAACGGAACGTAGGAGAAAGCGTAGTATATAACCAACTACTACTAACACTTTATTGACAACTGATATCTAGCCGTTGCTTGAAACCGCCTGGTCCGCGCATCCCAGTTTAGGCCAATACGGCGTAGTGTATGTACCTAGACGAGAGATAACTTGTACCGTCGCTGATCCTAACGGATGACTGGACAGGAGAAAGCGGAAAACTCCTGTCCGAGTGCAAGTAAATCCAGGCCGCATGTCACTTGGTTGACAACATTCAATCTCTTCATTGCCAGCTCATCCGGACATGCCGAGTTCGAAAAGTTTAAGTAGTAAACATATTTCTTTAAGTAAGCCATCTGAAGGCATTTTCGACGGTGATATAAGATAAAGCTAGCCTGGTCGCTTGTGAACCCAACATATAAATTAGACCTTGGTTGTGCCGTTTGTATGGATAGATTTTAAGACAGAATCGTATATCTTCGGTAGATTAATGTAGTTAATTCTACATCAAGGTACATGTAGACATTGTTTCTTTATATGGTGTTATTATCGGATGTTATATCTCGATCTCTAGTCCTGTCGATACCACTATAGGGATCATATCAGTACTCAACGTTTTTGGTATATTCTTAAGTAGGCACATACTATTTATATCTAAACGTTTCTTCAACACTGGTGGTAGTTATTTGTATTACTTACTTCAACTTCTTCAGTGGTAGGTTCTATACAGAGAGCTTGTAAGTACACAACGCTCCTAGCCTTTACTAGCTATGAACTGACGCATGTACGTTGGTCCTTATAAGTTATTCATACAGTTCATTTATTGCTCCGTGTTTGTAGCCATAGCTTTGGAACTGGCAAGCGTGCCCGCAGGTGTAAAATTCGCGAAGAAGTGTCATGTCTCACTATGATTCTAGTGTTTCTGAGGTGATCTCGTGGAACCTTTCTATCTAAAGGCCTTAAACCCACGTAGGATAGACAGATAGTATAACCTCGTCGAACAGACTTCACTTACATATGAATGAATATAAGCCCAAAGTACACTACAGGCCATATCACTTTTATTTTTCATTTGACGCGATTAAACATTCTCGAAGTAGAACTCGTAGGTACTGTTCTCATTCCCAACAGCTTTATTTAATCACGTCCCATAACAGAACGCACAAATCCATACGTCCCGCTACTTAGCTTTATTAGATACTATTAATAAACCCCCGTAGCTATACGGTAGCTAGTATTATTAATCCCGAGGGTATATGCCAGTCATTATAGAAAACACAACAGTAAAATTCTGGCTGACGTAACTTAAATATCTCATATTAACGAAAAGCAGGTATAGACTACTGTTTTACATTACCAGTTTTCTCATAGGAGTAGATAGTTCATCTTGAATACGATTGTCCTTGTAAGTGTCAATTGATGGTAAATATGGTCATTAGGAATGAGTGAAAACCGGAACTCCTTGTATATGATGAGATACCGATAGGCCAGAGGATCGTTTTCATCATTTCCGAACTAATCACCATACTACTACTTCGTCATGATATAGCATATGATTGACTTCTTTAAGACAGACCATAGTCGCAGGCCACGGCAGGAAAATAAGTAAATCTTTGCCACGATAAAACTCCCGGGGCGAAAGGATCGTGATGCAACGGTGTCTCGCCTCACCCCGCAGCTTGTTGGCTCCGACCAATAGAAACTGCGTAGCTTGCTCGATCAAGCTTCTATCCTATGCAGAGCCAAGCCTGTTGCTTCTCAAGTAATCATTGCCTGCTCGCGTCGCACAACACAGTATTATTGAAACTTTGCCTGTCTTCGATCGTACACGCCGGACTAAATGCTCCCTATGCTAAGAACAACTTCGTACTCGCATCGTTTCTTCTTACCGTCATATGAATAAATGATATATTATCTAGGTTAGTACCTGGAAGGTAAGAGGAGGAAGCGAACCATTCGACCTCACTCCACGACTCACTTCCAAATTTACCTACCTTAGGTAGGTATGCTGGTATGTAAGAAAGCTACACAGGGTATCCGAACAAAGCCTCGTCGTCCTAGATAATTTACACAATGCCAATCCTGCAGCCACGTCTAACTACTTCTAGTCTTAATTTCCTCGTGACAGGAACCCATCTCGATCGTCTTACAAGGCATTACGTCTACGGTTCGTAATCCGTGCGTGTAGCAATGCAGCGTCATAGATCGTTTTTAAGAGGCACAGTACAACTTCGGGTAGTATCCTAACCTCCATTCTTACCTAATATATTCATCAATTCGCCATTCAGTTTCGAAATAGGTAGCGTAAAGAACCCGTTTGAACCCTCCACTTGCTAACTCGCATGTAAGTGCTAAATAGTTATTTCCGGAGCAATGGTTCGTCGGCCATGTAACAGTCCACGCGAGCGATCGGGCATCTGGATCTTATAGGTTGTTTGCGCTTCGTGTTTCATGCTCGCAGATGCAAGGAGGGTGCCAAAATCCTGCTTCAGTGATACGTGGAGTACTCAGTGAGCATTGGACGGCGGTTTTTCTACTTCAACCCATACAGACAAGATAGTTGCTTTTATGATAGGTTCGTAGTCTTCAGGCACCCGTGCCTATCAACGTCACCACTTTCTCACACCCGCTAGCCTCCCCGCATATTATCCTGCATTAACAAAGGAACCCCACCATCGTCATCCAAGCCTAGCCTAGACCTCGAAGGTGTATCGGATACTTTTTTTTGTGCGTCGACTGTCCATAGTTTAAAACTCCAATGGGGTCCTCCTTTTCTTCATCTTCTTAAACCTCCTGCTGTTCTTCCTTGCATTCCTCGTAGGGATATTTTTGGGATTTAAGTTGTAGTGTTCGAATAATAAAATCCACAATCCGTCGTCCCATTTTTACGGTTTACCACCTCCATCTTACCTCGCTCACTTATACGAACCGATCGTAAGCTAAAGCTACAGCCACGATGGAGCGAATTCATCATAGTATGTGAACACTTCATTTTGGATTGTGGGCACATGGATGAAGACGTTGGAACACATACTAATTTATCTACCTATTAGTAAACCCGTTCGCAAAGCGCGATACCCACACAAAGAATACTATCATTACTTGGTATGTGTAACGCCGTTTCGTCATGAATGAAGCTAATTTATTTACAGTATGTCATGACTAACATCTGTTTTGTATACTCACTTACTCGGAAAGCGAGGACGAATTCCGAAGTATGATTCTGACTCGTTATAGACAAGGTGTTGACGACCATCACCTGGTTGCTGTCGATCGTCGTCTCGGTCTACTATACTATCCATTCGCCCCATGACGGCGTCTGGCCTCGCCGGAAAATATGGCACCAGAACGATGCGTATCATACGGCGTTCCGGATGAACTATATTATCGCTAGCATCTATTGGTAAGGCACAGTCGTATACTTCCCTTTATCACGAGATAGTCAATCTGACATATCCTAGGATTGTACTGTTCATACTCCAGGCTGGCTACATCGTCCACCTCTTCTCTGGCACCGTCGAGCGCGTGAACGAAGCATGCTCAGTGGGAAGCCACTTCATCGTGAACAACCTGTTCCACTTCGCTTTCGTGATGCTTTTCGTGCGCTCCCTGTTCGGCTGGGCCGAGCTGTTCATTATTCTCAACTTCATTAATCTAACTTCGCTGTACTTCCGCCACCTCGGATACGCTCGCTTCATCCACTATCCTGTTGTCTCGGGGCCGCTGGCGTGGACGTTCGTTGCGATCTACTGGAACGGCGCTATCATGGTTCCTCACCCGGATTCGCTTGTTGCACGTATTTTCGGTAACATCTTTATCTGGTCGATCCTAGCGTACGGTCTGTTTTACATTGTTATCTACAAGGTGAGTCTTACCAATAGCTTTCTTAGTATGTGTACAGGGTTCTAACATTCCCTAGGATTACACCATGGGCTTCAACCTGAGCGTCCTATCAGCAGCAATTGGTGTTTCCCAGTTCCTCCGACAAGTTATTGCGTTCCAGTGGATATTCGCCTTCATTATCATGGCGATTCTCTTCGTAGCGACTATTGTAGTTGCCGTGCCTGCCGGAAGAAATGCAAAATTCGCGACGGCGCACAATGGTGATACTGAGCGAGCTCCGCTCCTTGGTGAGAATAATTAAGAGAAATCCGTAGGATGAGATCCTGAGAATTATCTCTTATGAGTGATGCGCTGGTTGTCGAAAAGGGGATTGTGCCAATGAATAAAACTGTGTTCGTTTGAAGAATGTGTGATGTCGCATCCTATCATTTCGGGTGTTTTTATTTTTATATTTTTTTTGTTTTGTTTTGATTGATGCGACGGCGTTGGTATCGGGTTAGATATGGAGAGCGAGATGTTCAAGTCACCAGCACCAGTTAAACTAACAATTCTTCCGTTGTATCAGTCATCATCAACCATAGCATCCCGTAGGTAAAAAAGAGATCCTAATTTATATCTCATCAATCATAACATTGACGGTTACATTGACGGTTAGAAATACATGTGGAGCGTGGAATAACAATAATTGAACCAGTTGATTTTTACTGTAAATCGGCGATTAGATTAGGTCATCGTCTTGGTCTCTTTATAATAACATCTAGGTATCTTTTTATCATTTCACGGATTAGCAGCACTCGATGCACCATGACGTCTCTTAGAAAATTTCCATTTTCATTCGGCGTCGGCACTGATATATGTCAGATCTCCAGGATTTATAAAATAATAGCCCAGAAAAAAGGCTCTAATTTCATTCATCGCCTCCTCACTAAAGACGAGATAAACTCCATTCGGGGCGCGTCTCATGTCCTCGAACCCATCTACTCGCGCCGGTACCTTCCGGAGCCTGAGCTGTTTCCAAATGGAAATATCGAGGAAGAGATTCCTGCAGTAGCGACTGCGGCTAGATTTATGGCTGGAAGGTCGGTATAGCACTGTACAAGAGCTTGCTTCGATGAAATTGACTTACATATAAATATATCAGATGGGCCGCAAAGGAAGCAGTAATAAAATCCTGCAGTGCCCACAGGGTCAGCTTTCACGATATCGTAATTACCTACGAACATCAGCTAGCCGAGTCGCCAAAGGAGCAAGCAATTTCGCCTTTAGATTTCCAGGAAATAAGATCGCTGAGACAAACGGGCCGACCTGTGGCCATTATCAAGGGTCACGGCACTGGGGATATGTATGGGCGCATCAGTATCAGCCATGATGGAGACTATGCGGTTGCTACGTGCGTGACGTTCTGGGACGAACCGAGTCCTGAGGCGAGCAAGATAAATGGTGACATATCCGAAGTAGATTAAATTGGCGGTTGGCAGCAGACTGCATAAATAGTCGGTTCTCGGGTCTGTTGGTGAGAATATACTCTACTTTCGATATGAGTATCCGATTTGGCGATATATTGTTGATGCTGCTATAATTACGTATATACACTCAAATCCTACATGTACATGTAGGCATCAAAACATATTGCATTAGGTACATCCTTTTATTAAATTACCTACCTAGGTACAGAAAGCAAAACCTTAAAATCTTAGTAATTAAATTAAATACTTCAATGTTCGTAGCATCATACGAACCGCAGCATGTTCCAAATGTGATATGAACTTAACGAACTTACTCCGCACTGCAGTTACAAGGGGTTTGTCCTACCCCTCTAAAATTCAGACAGTAGTTTCTAATTGCCAAAGCCCAAAGCCTAAAGTGAATGACGCAACCAACCCCAATACTTACTTCTTTCTTCAAATCATGTCTTACACTAGCAACCCGCCCCGCAACGATTGAACGGCCTTTTCTATTAGCGGATATAAGACTAAATAACCGATCGAGCTTTCATGCGAACAAGTCGTGTTGTGGCACAATTACATCCCTTGAGCCTACGAACAAACGACTGCTTGGCGCAATGGTAGCGCGCGGTCCTCCTAAAAATAACGTATATCGTCATCTTTAGGCAGTGAAAGACTGAGGTTGCGGGTTCGAGTCCCGTGGTGGTCGCAATACTTTTTGCAAATATTTGGGTTTATTTTATTTTATTCATTTAGCAAGTATTGTTCTTTTGTAACTTGCTGTTTACATTTTTGTTTGTACAGCTTGCTTGCATTGAGAACTCATACGACAAACTCTTGTGAGACGTTCATGCTATGTCCCGGCGAAGGGTCAATGCTCCTTTTGATTTCTTCTCCATTGTTAAGAACAGTGCAGCTAATGTGGCCCACTACATATACAAAGTTGCAGCTACATAGGTAATATACTTCAATGTCTACTTACATAAGGTTACTATTAAATGATTCTACGTATTTATTATTTATTATTTTTTATTTGATAATAGAAAGTCAGAACGTTAAATTGGTGGTCGACAGGTACCTAATTGTAGATAAATATTGTAGATAAATGCAACATTAAGATCAGGAAGGATCGAATATCTGATATGCCTATATTATATTAGGTAGGTGTAATCCGTACCTAGGACATTAAAGTTTAGAGCCGCAGCAAGGTTCCGATCACTTAAACAAACTCCACCACATTTCTTCCAAATGCTGTTCTCGTCTTGATCCTAGCACTTGTATCGCACCATACTTTGTTCAAAGAGCCTAGAGTAGATATTTAAATTCAATTGATCCCCTTTTTTAGTCACCATGGCTACCGACGTGGATCTGCCAAAAAGGCAAATTACACCCGTACCCATTCCTGTTCTTCCTGTCTCTGTTCCCCAGAAACGACCTCTCGAAGACGACTACGCGCCCCCCGTCTCCTCCCCTCTTAATCCCAACCCTGACCTAAAACCTAACAAGTCCCAGTCGCATGACGACGTACTCGCCATGGCGCGTGAGAAACCTGCTAGAAGTAAAAAAGATGCCCTGAAGAAGCGAGAGTCCAAAGTTGGACTAGGTGTCGACAGCTCCAGAGCTACACCCGATCCCAAGATTAAGGAACTCCCTCCGAATGAGTCTTCGCCTTTGCGTTACAAACTAGCACCTCCACGGCCCTCTGATTTCGAAACCGCCCGAGGCCCAGTCTTTACTCCCCATCACGAAGTTACCGCCCCGGATGGTTCTACCATCCAATTCTACGAGACCTCCGAACAGTACGTCGCATTTTATACTGCACTGTTCCTACCGCTTGCTAACCTACGCGTAGTGTTTTTAACAAGAAGAGCTTCCATTACCTACATTGCATAGCCGACCCGGCTTTCCCTTCCTCATTCTACTACCGACAGACCGAACCCGAACCGTACGGTGCCCACATTAGCTTCGAAGATGCTGCTACGCACATGTACATGGACCAATTAGGGCGGCACATAACGACAGATAAAGGATTTCGGACGGCGAGGGCTAATGTTGCCGTGCGCCAGGGCCGTTGGTATTGGGAATGTAAAATTACGAGAGGTACTATCAAGAGCAATGTGGATGGAAGCGTCGAATCGCATGGCCACGTGCGTATAGGATTCGCGAGACGGGAAGCTTCGCTGGACGCGCCGGTCGGGTTTGACGCCTACAGCTACGGTATCAGAGACGTGCAGGGTCAGAAGGTTCATATGTCACGGCCTAAAGACTTCTTCCCGCCCGGCGAAGAAATTAAGGAGGGTGACGTGATCGGACTCGAGATCCAGCTGCCGTCAGAGCATCTTCACAGAAAGGTCGTGCAAGGCCAATACAATCCAGCCGTAGACTTACTCGACGAGGAAGACCCGATCATGGAGGCGGCCAATATCGTCCGGGACCGAATACCCATCCGCTTCAAGCAACACATCTACTTGGAGAAAATTGACTACCACACGACTAAGGAGCTCGAGGACCTCATGAACCCGTCGCCTGCAGGACCCTCGGGCACCATCGGTAGCAGACTTCCTGATAGGCCTAATCCAAACCACCAGGTCCCGGCTCTACGTACGCTGCCTAATTCCTGTATCCGCGTATACAAGAACGGCGTGCTAATAGGTACCCCCTTCACTGACTTGCTCGCCTTTCTGCCCCCGGCCTCCAAACCCCAGGTTCAGGTTGGTGCCCGCGAGGGAATGGACGACGGCATGGCAGGGTACTATCCTGCAATCAGTGTGTTTCGGGGCGGTGCTGCCGAAGTCAACTTCGGCCCGCAGTTCTGGTATCCGCCTCCCGAGTTCCTCGATTCCGATGGAGACGGCGACGTGGACATGGTAGATGCGGACACTGTTACAGTAGCAGTTTTCTCAGCGCCGTCGAATGGATCCCTGGATAAGATCCGGCCTGTAGCAGAGCGTTACGACGAGCAGATTGTCGAGGATGTGGTTGCGGATATAGTGGACGAAGTCGACTTCTGGATGCGGGACGGTGCCCGCGTTATTGACCGTACTGGAGGTAGAGATGCCAAGGCCGAGACTACGGCGGGGATTGCCCCTGGTAGAGAGGAGATCAAAGAGCTCGTCCAGGACGACTAGCATGCGTTGCGGCGCGGCTCTACGGTTCCTGTTATTGGTCGCCGGGCTTCTCTTAGGTTGTCGCGGTTTGGTTGATGGAGGGCCCATCTTACGGGTTGAATGCGAGGGAGGGGTGAGAGCCTAGATGATATGAGGGTGCCGACGTATGAATTTGTTGGGAGAGGAGTGGCCAGGCTATTTCGAGTCTTGACCTTCGCATGCGGAGCGTAGGCTCGTGTGGCTACCTACCTACCTAAGCTACCAACACGGCTGCGCGGTAATGAGGCCTCCTAGATATCAGGCTAAGAAAGGAGTTCGTCTCGCGAAGAGATTAGCAGAGAAGAGAAGCATATGCGAAGGAGTTCGCCTTTGTTTGCATGTCGATGCTTAGATGCAGATAAGCTAGGCCTACGGATTAAGGGAAATACCCCAATTGTAATTTGATTTTGATTTTGATTCTGATTCTGATTCTGATTCTGATTCGCCTGATTTAAACAGTTTCCTGATGCGTCTCTTATGTACGGCGCTGGTTATGAAGGAAGTAGCTGGCTGACGGGTATAGAATATCGTGTTTGTAGGGGAAGTTGGCTCCGTCTGTCCCCACGGGCTCTTCCAGAGTTCATTCCCCTATTGGACCGCGACCCATTGGACCGAATGGACTACAATATTAGATCACACAAGACTGTCTGCCACGATGCTATATCATTCGTATTATCATTACTCATATCTACCTAAACATCATTCCTTCCGTTTTCGCTTTCCGCAAATCAAATCGCAACGTCCCATACCAGAATTCTTATTCCTAGATGTATAGGTATACATATCGACCAAACCGGGTATCTATCTCCATCATGTACCTATCTATCGTAACTCGTGTAACCCGTCCTATCGTGTAGTTTGCTTTCGTGTCCTCATAGCAACCCCTTGCGCTTCTTGCCCTCCCCTCTTTTTTCGGGTTCTTTTTTCCTATGGCGAGCCTTTTTGGATAGAGAAAACTGACAGCGGTATGTGTCACCTGCTCACCACCACTCTTCTTGTCCCCCTAAGACGCCGGGGCAGATACAGACACTGTCGGCTGCTGCCGCAGCTGATCCGGCACTCCTTCAATACGAGGCACATCTCCATTGGCCTCAGTATTCCCACCCTCCTTCGTTCCCTCCACTAACACTTCCGCTTCCACCTCTCTCTCCGCCCCTGCCCCCTCGCTAGCCTCTCTCTCCAACCTTGTCTCACGCCCCCTCTTATAGCAATACCATAGCGCGGACAGCAAAAGAAACACCGCAATGCTCCATAGCACATTCGTGCCCACAAATGCCGGCCACCGCGTCTTCAACACATTCACGATGCCCTTGAGCAAGCCCACTACAGCACCCGGCTTCGTCACCAATTCTAGGAGATTACTCGAACCAAGCAGCTTCTTCGCCGCATCGCCCTTACTTCCCCTTGTAGCACTCATCACCTCCGCACCCTTCAATCCTTGCGCCTCCGCAGCCACAGCCAGGAGTTCCGGCGCTAGCGACGAGGTGAGTTTTTCAGGGAGTTGGGCGACGAGCTTCTTCAGGCTAGATGGGAGTTTATCGTAAGATTTGGCCAGAATTCCGTCTCGGTCCTCAATCAAGCCGACTAGGTCGTTGTATGCGGTGGGTACCCCGTTGACTAGGTCCTTGAGAACCTGGGTGAATTTGCGCAGGGTCTCGGCGGATTCGCGCGAGAGGCTGAAGGCCTTGTTGTCGATGGAGGCGGCGAGGTTGAGGTCCTCGAGGACGCGGGCGATATCTGTTTCTTCTTTGCTGACTTCGCGTTCGGAGGGGGAGGGGGAGAGGGATGTGGGTGTGGAGGAAGAAGGGGGTACGGAGAGGTGTTGGGTAGGTTTGCGTCGGAGAGATATGTTGCGCGAGAGGGAGGTGACGAAGGAGAAGCGCTTGGGTTTATGATCATGTTTATCGCCGTCGTGCTTGTCCTTGTCCTTGCCCCTATGCTTCTCCTTAGTAGGGACGTCCTGCTTGCTCTCATCTTTGCTGGCAACACTAGAATCGTCGCTGTCTAGCTCGATGACAGGCGTCTTGATGCGCGGAGGCAAAGGTGGTGGCGTTTCGTCGCCGTCGCCGATACTGATATTGCTATCTGATGGGGAGGTCAGGCGCTCGAGAAACTTCTCATCCTCTAGGTCGAGAATAGGCATACCCTCAGTACGCTCCAAGATAATCTCGGGCGAGCTAATAGACTCGGGGTGAATAGCATCGGCGCTAGATTTGACAGCATCACCCTTGGGCTTTTGCTCCTTTCCCTTGCCCTTATCTTTTTCCTTCTCTAGTTTCTGCTTCTCAGTCTTCTCATCCTGGTGTTTCTTAAGTTTCTTGTATGTAAAGAACTCGAGCATGTTTGACGAGTGTATGACGAGGTCGGGAGGTAAAATATGTTTTTCAAAATTAGAAGAAGAGAAAATAAGGAGAAAGAAGGATGGATAAAAGATGAATTGGTCTCCAATTGCTGCAGAGGGGTAGCCTGGTAACTTAATACCTCCAAGCCTGTTTTGTCCTTTTATATCGGATCATAAATGATTGGCTAATACGTTGCGATGTAAGATGCGTACATGTACTCAGCAAGGGAAGAAGGGAAGCTTACCTAAGTATGTACCGAAGTCTTGGCTTAGCGGGAATGATACCATCATTGCATAGCCACAATTAGCTGTGGCAAGAGCTTTATAGAACAGGTTAGGTACCTTACCTAAATGCATGCAGGTATACATACATAGGTACCTAGGCCTACCTAAGACGCTGCTTATGTGGCGACATAGGCGGCCTCGCTGAAGATAAGAGTTTTAGATATTTCCTAACAATTATCTTAATAATTAATCAAAATATGATAGTCAAGCTAGATGATATCCCATAAGCATAGTTACGTAGTAGTAATTTAATTTTCAGGGAACAAGTCCAAGGGTATCTAATCTAACACCTCCATTTTATGTCCATCCCATTCCCTTCCCTTTTTGGTTTCTAAACGGTCGTTCTAGACCGATATAAAAGTATAGTATGTAGAAAGGCGGTATCACCACCACTTCCAAGAAAGGAGAGGTCCTCTCACTCCTCCTCCTCCTCCTCCTCTTCCTCTTCCTCCTCTCCATCCATAATATCTTCCACAAGACTACTCCGTCCACCTCCCCTCCCACTCCGTCTCCTCCCCCTCTGATATGCCTCCGTCTCCGTAACCGCCCTCTCCCCTACAAAATGCTTTCCCGTCCACCCCGTACTACACCGTGGACACACGCGCTCCTTCCGAGTGCGCCAGAACGCCTCTTGGCAAATATCATGTAACCGCACGCAGCAGTCGCGCTCCGCACACCTCTGCCCCACTGTCACAATCTCCCGACATGCCTCACAGAACTTGATGCGCTGCCACTCGGTATCGCCCGCTTCGGTGTCGTTATACGCGTCGACAAGCCATTGTCGGAGCTCGGTTAGTGCGCGCGCGGAGAGCGAGTAGAAGCCCGCGCGGCTGCGCTCAAACCACCCCTCGTCGACGAGTCCGCGCAGGACTTGTTCTACTTCGCTGCTCTTGAGGCCCTTCAGACTACTTACAGCCTGCGACCCATTTTCTCCCGCGCCGTTGCCATTGCCGCTTCCCTCGTCCTCGTTGCGCGGCGCAGTTCGCAGTTTATTAGCTTGCATGCCGTCTAGACATAGGACCTCCATTCTAGGGGAGTTATACCGGTCGAACATGGCGTCGATCACCCTCCTTACAAATGCCATCTCTTCGGCTGAGCGCAGAGTTGCGAGTTGTGTCATGGGGTCCGAAGTCGTGTTTATAAGAGAATACACGCGCTCTTTGGAGACTTGGTGCGTGGTCGATCGGATTTCCATGTCAAAGGGGGAGATAGCGGCCGATGCTGCCGATACGTACGACTCGAAGTCTTCGCGTGTAACCTGTTCCGGTCGTGTTACTTCGGGCTCCTCATCCATGTTCCCGTTTTTGTGCTCGTCTTGGTCGTGGGCTGTGAATATAGCAGCGAGGATGGGCTGAGCTTGATTGAACGTCATGGTGCCGCGGGCCATAAAGGCCTGTAGAAACGCACGGTGGCTGTTATCGTAGTGGTGGGATATATCTTCGTCCTCCATTGTGTACCTGAATGGACCGGGTTGTAATTTTTTAATGGTTGGTAAGTTACGAAGGTGTCAAGGTAGACTTAGTATTATATGAAGATTCGCGGTGTATCAATGGTGAGAAGGATGTAACTTTTGTACTTGGCAATCTTTTGAGAGCTGGACCCCGCGATTGAAGACGCGTTTTTGATGCCCTGCAGCTGCCCTGGTAACGCGTTAAGTGGTGCCCATATTTATCGGGTTTCTATGGTAAGGTACGTACCTTATGTACCTAGGTACAATACCAGGCTGGAAGCTCTAGGTTACATGTATGTACATATTCAATTAGCCAAGTACAGCTACATATTGTCATATTCCTATAAGCATCACAATTCAAATAGTCTGTCAATAGAACTAAAATGTATACTATATCAGTCCTACCACCCTTCTATAACAGACCCCTTCCGAAGTTGCAATGCTATCTCTTATATTACAAAATAGATGGTCTAAAGCCAAATCCCGGAAGCCCCTACGCCCTGAACACCTAGACGAAGCTGAAAATTTGACACTTTCAAATGTACAATACAGGCTATGAGTTACATAATAAAAATCAATGTGCTTCGTCGTGGCGTCGTGTATGCTATGGTTGCTGACATATGGAATTGGCTGTCGTAGCTTCTTGCTGTTGTATGATGATAATGTCTGTGTGTGCCTGTGTGGTAAACTCATTGCTTGTCCTTCTTCCTCGTCTTCCCCTTTTCCTATCGCTACCTCTCAGTCGCCGGTACTTTGGTAGTTGGTCTACCATAAACGCTGGATTTCGGAGGTGTTTTCTTTCGGTCCATGACAGATTTTAGAACCTGTAACTTCTCCTCCGTTACCTTGATAGCTTCTTCGACTTCTCGCTCGTTCATGCGCTCCTCGCGCAACTTTTCTTCGACTGTGCGTGGCTCCATTACCCGTTTGCGTACGGGCATCGCCCCTTCGTTCATGCGATGGAGGCCTACCCTATCTTCCAACCAGTCCCATAAATCACTTTCTTCTCGCCTCCAAATCTCATCGTACGCGACGACGCGGTCCGGATATCCTATGAAACCCAAATCACGCCCGTACGGCGCACCCCTCGGTTGACCATTGAATCCGAAACCAAACCATGTCGCTACTAGTAGCCCGACAAGCAGTCCGTACACAACATTGCCGGTAAGTACCGGTCCGAGAATGTCTAACACAGGACCGAGGATACCGTGGAGCGGCTCAAACACGCCCCAGTCTTGAGATTTCGTCACCACCAAGTCTGATGGGCCGGACAAGCTTTCCTTAGAGGCTTGGTGCAACTTTCCCTTGACTCGCTTTTTCTTGCCTTTTACCGCTCCGCCATTAACAGCTACAGGACGAGGCGCAGTGGAAACTGCTCCTTTTAGAGCAGCGAAAAGATCTTTGCAGTACTGGGTTTGGCCGTCTTTAGCCCCCTTCTCGATAGGTCCTGCGAATGTCAGTACTTAACGATTAAACCAGAGAAAGATCCCGAGTCTTACCTTTCAGCCAACTCTTTCCAGTCCATTCGATAGTACAGTTGATGTTCACGTGAGTCGAGTTGTTTTCGGCCCAGGAGAGACAATATTTAGTTTTTACACTAAATACGTTGCCGCTAGGCACGTCCGGGTTCTGCACAACAACCAACACGTTGACGCTCTTTTCCAGGTCGAGGTTCTCCAGCGTCTCCGTCACTAAACACTTGGTCTGCTTGGGTCCTATCGAAGCGTAGAGAGGTTTGATGTAAGTAAATCCTCGGCTCTTATTGTCTTGGGTCAGTCCTTTCTTGTCTTCCATCTGCAAGTCAGTGCATTTTTGTTCGCCTGTCAGCCACTTCCCCATCCACACTGGAGATGCAGGTCCAAATATCAAAGTGTACACCTTTCCTAGAGGAGCAGGGATAATATCGTCGCCGACAACTACTTCGTAATGAGCATCTGTATCGCCGCAATCCGTCGGTGCATGAGTAGCCGGTCCTGGGAAATCGGGGGTTCCCGAGGGTGTAGGCGCAAAGTCTGTTTTCTCAACAGCACCGTTGCCGATCACTGCACCAGATACCTTCCTGCCGCCGGACTTTTCACCATCCGTGTCGGCGGGGCTTGCGTCGGTGGTCTTTGCTACCTCGAGCGCGTCGTCGTCCTGGTCTTCGTCGTAGACATCCTCACCGTCTTCGCTCTCTTCCTCTTCGGATCCCGTGCCGCTTCGGCTTCCGACCGCAGCATCAGCATCTTCAACCTTTTCTGTCTTATCACCGCCTGTCCCCTCCAGCGAAACCCCATTAAGCGAACTCTGCAGGGTAGGGTGTCCAAGCTTCCAAATGTTAACAATCAAATCGTAAGTCGAGTCTCGGCTAGTAAAACTAGCGAATACGTGCTTAGCATGAAGCGTCGAGATCATCAGGCCGTTCCTAAAGACGAGAGCGGTGCTCCTCTTTTCGACAGATACAATCTCGTCGAAGCTTATAACCAGGGTCGTTACCCATCCGAAGATATTACTGCTGAAACATAGGTGGCTTTCCGAAACGTAGAGTCTGCCGTGTGCGAGGATCTCACGTTGAAGAGCACAGCTGTAATCTTCAATGAGATAGTCGTCATCAGGGACACTTTTGAACAAGACGTGGAAATCCCGGTTGCGTTTTTTACTCGCTACAGCAAACCCTGTGAGCTTTGGGGTACTACCGGCGGCGGAAGGGTGGGCTACAGAGGCATTAGCTGCTGCGATGGCCGCACCGATCGTGGTTCCAGTTCCAGCGGTTCCTCCGGTACTACCGCGTTTCCGTCTTGTCCGGGCCAGAGCACTCTTAGTGCTACCACTGCGTTGAAGGCCTGACTTACCTTCATATAGACTGGTTGGGGGGGACGTAGCGGATGGCTCGTAAACGGATCGTGGTCCTCCTACCGCCAGGTCGTCGGAATGGCCATCTCCATTAGCAGATGCGGTTGCGTTATCCACGGGTGCAGATTCGGAACGTGTCCTTGATTCGGTAGTAGAGTCGGAGAATTTAGTAGTGGTCGGAGTAGGGGCGATGCTTCCAGGCTCCTGGATTCCCAGCTGGCTTAAACTTAGGTCACCCATTCCGAGGGTTTTTACGGCAGGTTCCTTGTCGCCCATATTAGTATTCTCCAACTGTCCAGCAGATGTCTCAACTTCTACCCTGTCGTCGTCACCTGGTTGCGTCTCTCTAGGGACGTTAGATTTGGCCTTGTTGCCACCCGATCCTAAATTAGTGTTGGTAACGGCGGTACTCAAGGTGTTGGCAGCGGTTTGTGCAGCAGATAGCATGCTCGAGAAAAAACCGCCTCCAGGAGTTAGTGGTGGGTTTTCGGGTGTCGGTGTTAGAGGAGCCAACGTTATGTTAGATAGCTTGCTTGGGCCAATGCTTGTGCCTGATCCTGATCTCCTTCGTCGGCTCGATATCATACTACCCGCAGGCTGGACAACCACATTTGGGACCGAGCTCGCACTGGCTGCCGAGTTCTTCCTCGAGCGATGGCTTTCGGTCGGGGTCGGCGGTGTATTAACAATAACCGGAGCTGCAGGTTCGATCGAGGGCGGCGTAAGAGGGCGACCTGAAGTATCGATGGATGGTGGTTTCTTTGATCGACCTTCACGTGCAGAAGAAGCTATCTTCTTGTCACTGGTATCAGACTGCGAAGCCGTGCTCGATCCTGGACGAGAAGTAGATCCGGCGGTCGACCTCCGGGACGACGTCTTCACCTCCTCGTTATCGGCAACGTCTGTCTGACTGTCGCTACCAACTTCCTGCGCACCACTCACGTTTCTTTTGCCTCTGAAAGCGTCCCTAAATCTACTAGTAGGCGATTTCGACCGGCTCGAAGGAGTTTGGGGTGGTTGTAAGCTGGTCTTGGTATGAGACAATTGACGAGCCGGCTCGTAGGAAAAGCTAGGGATAGGCGTAACGGCGAAGGTGGCAGATCGTGAAGTATTGGTCAGATCGTCGGTGCTCTGATTCTGTATTTCGGGAAGGTGATCGGCCTGGATTAAGGGTGACGAAGTTGTCAACTGCCCAATTTGGGACGGATGCGTTGAAGGGACCGTGGGCCGAGCCGCAGACCTATAAGAATGACTAGGTCAATAAAAGCCAGTTGGTTGCTAGATTCGACGACAGCTCCACCAACACCAAGTAGGTGACAAGCCACAAATTCCACGACGTCGATAGAATTAAACGGTGAAGCTATATAAATAAAAGTAGTGCATGTACTTTGAAAATAAAGGAGGAAGAATAAATGATAGGTATGACGAAAGGTAACGAACAGGGTTACCAAAGTGGGTAGAGCGAATGAAAAGAGAATACGAGATGGGTACAGGATGCGGAAGAGGTGTTGAAACTAATGATTGATCAGATCTCGCAAGGCGGAGTTGACTAACAACACCATGACACTTGAACTGCTTAGCTTACAACCGCCAAGGATGATGACTGGCAGTTAGTTTTTAACAGGGTGCCGAGCGAATATTTCATATTAGTTCAGCTATGCGTATCTGCTAAGATTCTCTCACATGCCCGAAGTTGAATGAATTACCTTTTATTCCAACCGTACTTCGTACATAACCAGGATGGCCAACTTGACCGAGCGAAAGGGGTTGGGTAAAGGGTCTCGTAGCTTATTTAACTACGAGAAATAGAGTCGCAGAGAGGGGAAACGTCAAGAAATAAATAACTAGGTAATAATATGATATGACGATGTACATATATAATGAAACCAAAGGGGGGTGTTTTGTAAATGGAGCGAGCAGACGAAGAAAAGAATAAAATAAAATAATTAATACATACACATCTTCAGGGTCAGAACAATAGGCTTCGGGGCTTTCTTCGGGTTCTTCCCTTCCATCTTCGTCGTCGTCTGCCATCTCGTTGACTTGCGTAGTCGAGAAAGAGCCGTTCTTAAGACCAAGACTGCTTGTGCTTCTTCCCCGAGAATAGTCTTCGCTACTAGCTGTCGAACCGAAACTCTCCTTCGAAGGTTGCTTCTTCCATCGTTTTGTTGCTAACTTCTTGGGGAGGAGCTTCCCAACCTTGCTGGGGTTAGAAGAGTCTGCGACATCCATGATGACGAAGCTGTCGCTACTGATGACGAGGATCGCGCGGCGTTGAGAGCCGGCAGCGATAGAGGTAACACAGCAAGTTACTATATCCTAGATCTATTAGAAGACAAAGGAGGGAAAGCTAAAAGTTACTCCTCCACCCTCTCAGAATAATTGGTGTTAATAGGATGCGAATATGCAAACAAACAAAGACTAGGTTAGAAAGTCGGTGTTTGGGTTCGAATGCTCCAGGCAACGAGAAACTACTATTTTATCTCGATTCTGTCGTCATGGCTCCGAGATCTCTTTAGAGGTCGATACTAATATTAAATGTCCCTTTTCTCCCTTTCACTTCTCCTGATATAATTCTGATAGGATATTCTTGAACTCGATTCTAGATGATATTACGATTTCTAAATAGGACATAAATAATGAAAGGAGCAGATTAAAAGGGTTGATGGTCAATGATCACTCCTATTGCAACGTAGACGACTAGCCCACTCCAAGTTCCCGACCTCATTCAATGATCGGACGGGGCAAATAGGCGTCATGAATTAGACCCAAATCGCCCCTTGTATCGTAAATTGAATAAGGAAAGGTGAGATTTCACCAGCCACACAATTGGGACACAATTGGGACACAATTGGGACACAATTAGGACACAAATCGGAATGACCCCACCATTCAAGTTTCAACTTTCGTACCACTGTATTTCAACTTGGTAACACTGTACTGGCTAAGTCCAGGCTCCCATTTAAGCTCCCAGGGCATCTGCCATCCAGGGATACATAGGTTAGGTAGGTAAAGATGTTACCTCCTAAAATAAAAGTACCCCACATGGCGCGCAGTACTTTATTATACGAATGTTATACGACTAAAAGCAAGTACCAGGCTTACCCACGGGCTTATCCCACGGCAGGTAAGTAATGTACCAATTAGAAGGACAAATTGGCTGACCCGCTGGAAGGTGCCGGTTGACCATTAAAAATTCCTTTATGTAATTAACTGGGGACCCCTCTCCCCCCTAACTCCCCTAAACTCCCCTCCACCCCGCCCTATTGCCTATTCGTCCTATTCGCTCCAACTTCCGCAACCCGATCTTCGCAAATGGGAGAGATGCGTTCTTCTTCGCACGCCCCTAGCTTTTATTACATACTGCAGACGTGCTTGAGACATCCACTTTCTTAGGCTTATCGTCATAAACGAGTTCTCAACGTTCAAATACATACATTACATTAGGTACTCATACGAGGGGTGAAATCCCTCGTGAAATCCCTCCAACATAGTTGACGACTTCGGCTTTGCGAACGCATTTCGCCTTCTTCACACCATGGACTCTGCTCCTTTAATCAAGGTAGGATTATTACTTCTATCTTTTCCCCGTGATTCTTTCGTAGGCAGTTCGTTATTTGCCGCAGCTCACCTTATCGAACCATAGGCGCATGATCATGCGAGAGCCGCATCTATAGCAACCCACTCCTCCGATACCACCGTTGCAGTCAACGAGCATACGAGAGCCGCTGGTGAATTTGCCAACGCCGCGCGGAATACCAGCAGTGTTGAGGCTTTACGCACTTTGAAGCTGCTCGAGCAGCATCATCAGCGGCTTTCCGAACTTCTTCAACTTCCGAGCAAACCTCCTACTTCACAGGCTGCCTCCGAAAATGATTCCCAGGCCAGTGAAAAGGATGAAGCGGCCACAAGTGTAGCCTCCACTTCACCGTCTACAAAGAATAATACCACCGGAACTTCAAATGAGAAAAATGCGCAGCCTCCGCCAACCCTCCCCAAACAACCGCGGTATCCTCCGCGGGACCTTGGGGCCTCCATTGCTAGCAATCTCGCCTCTGCCCGCGGAATTCGGTCCAAGTACAGGTCTCAGCCGCTCAGTCCAAGTGTGTCCAATACAGAGGCCCCTGGAAACATGGAGGCCACCTCACGTAGAAGTGGATCCAGAACTAAAATGCAGAACATGCTTGACAATTCTGACAGACCAAGTATTACCACTTCACCAGGGAAAGGGAGACTCTCGAGACGGTCGAGTTCCAGTCTAGAAGACGAAAGATCAAGCCAGGAGCGAGTAGATAATAAGCAAACTAGTGATGATGGTTTCTCTAGGTTCTACAGCGCATTCGGTAGTATCATTAACAGGATTTCTGCACCACTTGCGTTTGCGGGACTGCCCTTAATCAGTGAAGAGCAAACCGAGGTTCCGGCCCCAGCTCCCGCTCCAGCCCCCGAGCCTCCAGTCCAGAAACGTAACAGAATCAGAGGACCTTCCTCGGTCTCTGCCGAACCCGACCTACGGAAATTATACTCTAAAGCCGCCTTGCGGGCTGTATCCCGCGACGGGCAATCTGCCAATGACTCCTTCTACGTTGTACCCACTAGCGGACACACGGCCTCCTACGCAAGCATCCTATCCTTTGCCGACAAGGAGAAAAGGCGCCTAGAAGCGCAAGGCAGCGCGGGTGTTCTCCTCGAGGACCCCGACGAGGACGACTTCGTCAACGCAAAGGAATCCCAGGCTGCTGCATCTCGCTTACCCGCCGCCCATAGACTGGCTAGCAAGCGGTCGGATCGAGATAGAGAACTAGCTAACATGGTCGAGGAGCTATACCTCGAGAACAAAGGCCTCAAGGACATGCTCGACAAGCTGAGCAAGCGCCTCCACGCTTTCGAGTCAATGTCCCAAAACTCAGGCATGCGACTCGCAGAAAGCATGCGCCTCATGCGGCCCAGTTCTCCTCTAGCAGGTAAAGCATCCGCACCACCACCCATATCAACCCTAAGTTCAGGAACAGGTACAGGCACAGGGGTATCAGACGAAGCACTCGCAAAACGCAATCGCGAACTAGAAGAACAGCTGCAACTCATGGCGAAGCAGATGGAGGAGACGGAGCGCAACTATAATAAAGCAAGGGCAAACCTCGTTCGCTATAGAGAGAAGTGGGAGCAGCTGAAGGCCGGGGCGAAGGCTAGGCGTGCGGGAGGCAGTGGGAGTGCGGCGGGCCAGGGGAGTTCGGAGGGGGGAACCGGGTTGGGGATGGGGTTGATGGAGGATGGGTTTAGGTCGCCTGGTTTAGGCTAAGCTAGCTTTGAGTAGGTGAGGTAGGGAGCTTGGTTTAGCTGATATGAGATAGGGGAAAAGAGGGAGTATTATAGAGTTGTTGAATACTATCTATCATTGATGAATAAATGCGCGTGCTTTTTGATTCGTGATTGACCGTATATGCTTGGGTAAGTTAGCGAAGTAACTTCCCCATAGTCTTTTGAGGTCGTCATATATACTGCCTACGTGACTACCACATATAGGTAGGCATCATCATCTCTTTCATCGGACACAAAATAGCTGCCTTAAGTAACTATTCATTTATTTCTTCATTCGCCAACCAAAAAAACTCTACACACGAATCGTTTTCTAAACCGCCAATATACCAACACCAACACCAACACCAACACCAACACTAACATTAACACCAAACACTCCGCCCCCGCTGATATTTATGATTACTCGATTACATGATGCACGGGATACTGCCACAAAGTATGTATGTGTGTATATATGCCTGCATATGCTCCCTAATACCCCAATGTTTATAATTACCCAAGGTGCACAGCTACTTCTCGGCCCCAGGCGTCGTCGTTCCCTTCGAGTAGGACATACTGTAAGGAGCCTATGGTAGATGTATGTTAGTCACGCCGTACCGTTTCCTTTTTTTTTTTTTTGGACAGAAATATCACTTACCAAGACTTGCTTCGCATTACATATCCTCCAAGCAAGATTCCTCACGTTTCCATCAGCAGGCACCACCGCCGGTGCGAACTCGATGCCGAACATCTGGTGGATAGCATACACCAATCTTTTAGCGTACTTGCCATCCCTCTCTACATGGCTTCCGAACGGCTCCATGGGAGTACTGGGTGCAATATCCGGGTCGCGATCAAGGCAGTTCTGGACCACGGGCAGGAGCGCCGACTCAATGGCCTGCTGGGCTGAGCCCTCGATATCCGCGTCCACGTCATTGTAGTCGAAGTGGTTGATGTGGATCTCGAAGGGTTGGGAAATGGACATGACGTTGTGGTTGCCGTCGTGGTGGTATCGGAATTCGAAGACGCCCTGCGTCCACCATAGCTTATCTCCTGAGAAGACCATCTCGCCGCTTACCAGGTTACCGTCATTGTTATCGGCGTCCTCAACGGGTTGATCCCATGTCAAAATACCTCTATCCGCCGTAGTAGATTCGAATTGGCCAGGCACGGTAGGTATCCATCGTCCAAGGGATGAGAGCTCGGTGATCTCACGGGATCGATTGTCGGCTACCATGTAAAGACCAATCCAGTCCTTTCTTCCATGGCTCGCCGGTGCTCTCCACTTGACTTTAATCGGGGCGCCGTATTCGAAAATCATCGTCTTTAACTCGTTAGGGAACCGTCCCGCTGTGCCCTCCTTGCCACTAGCTCGTTCTGACAGGGCGGAGAATCCCGATGCTTCGCCTTCCACGTTCATAGAATACTGCTTAGGGTCAAAACCTGCGAGATCAGGCGAAAGCTTCGTCAAGGTGAGACGAGCAGGATATTTATTAAAGAGCGCTGTAGTATCTCTCACGATCGTCGAGACACCTGAAGCTAACTTCGGGCGCGCGGTATCCAAAAAGTCTTCTACAAAGTGTGACGTCTCATCCATGACCTTATTGACACTCGACTGCCACCCCATCACAGGCGGAGGCAGAGAACGCTTGATGAATTTTGTCAAGCCAGCTTCACGTCTTAGTTCGCGGCCGTAAATCTTTTGCATGTGTGGTTTCTCAACGAAGTGAATGAATGCGAGAGTAAGAAGGTGGCTAACTAATGCAAGAGCAAGTATAGATCTACTCCATGTGATGATGGCTGCACCCCATAAGCCAGCGGTGCCGAGAACTCTCTCCGGATTGTTTAAGTAACGATAGATCGAAGTATACGTAAGTTTCGCGCCTTGGTCGAAAAAAAAGTCACCAAAGAACCAACCAAACTCGCCGAGAGAATCATAAATGCTCACAGCGGTCCAGATTTGAAGAGCGATGAGGCTAGCACCGATGACATGCCTGAGCAGGACGAACCCGTAGTTCCAGTCGACCGGAGCTGAGTACATCTTCCAGCAGGCAGCGATGAAGGTAGCATAGCACAGACTAAGAGTAATATGATAGTATCCCTTCCACTGTCGCCAGCCCTCCTCTGGAGTCTCTCCAACTTTCAAAAAGTGGCGGGTCCATGCTTTGCTGTTAGACTGCCGAGTAAGGATTATACCTAATCCAACGGAGTACCAGAGTCGAACCAAGAGTGCGAGCGAGAAGAATATGGATTGGTACAGCGGCGTCTGAGGCGTGGTGATAGCGAAAAGAGCGACAAGCCCGAGATTTACGAAGGTAGAATAATCGACAGTCCTTAGTAGGTCGAAGTTTTTGATACCCAACAAATTGTGGACTCGAGGTCTGGTGGGTACCTCACTCTTGCGAGTAGGAGGGTTGTATATCTTTTGAATGTGAGGATCCTCGATGAAGACCAAGAAGGCGAGCTGGGCAGCATGAGCTACGATGGAGATGAAGAGGACAGCGTAGCTAGCAGCAAGCGCAGAGATACCATAGTATCCTGCATACCCAATCGAGTACATTGGGTGTGGAGCCATCTCGAATACACCATCGAAGGTCAACTCCTGATCGATCAAGTAGAAGAAATCGCCCCAGTACCAGGCATAATCTTTCACAACTCGATGGGCATCAAGTTTGACCCATACGTTGAATCCTATAGTGAGCCATCCAAAGAACCATCGACCAATGGTAACGTAGATGGATTCTCCAGGAGGAATGTGGGCACAAGCGATAGCAAACAAGCAGTATGAGACGAAATCACACATGAGAATGAGATCCACAAGTCGCCTGAAGACTAGCCAAGTGTTGTACTCGATTGGGGCTTTCTCAAACTGGTAGTCCTCAGGGATCTTGATCTCCAGCTCGCGCTTGAGAATCTCGTACAGCCATGGCCGTGGATTCTTGCCGGTTGACGGATTTTCGAAGAGCTTCCATTTCTGAGCCCATGCTACAAGCTTGTTATCGTTTGACTGTAAGCGTAGAAGGATGCCAATGCCAAGGTTGTAACAGGTACGCCAGAATAGAAAGACGACGGCGAACACGGGCCGCCTCAAGGAGTCCGGGAGCAGATACAAGGTCAAGATGTGGCCGGCAAGAACGGCAAGGACAATTGCATCCGATAGATTCTTGGGTTCCCTAGGGTCGAGCAATTGCGATACCATATCATGAGTAGTAGGAACCGTGAAGACTGGTATATAAGTATTAGTATCCGGTGTGGATTCGTATTCTACTTTATGTGCTTACTTGTTCCATCTTTGGTACGGCCATAGGTTTTCCTGGGCTTGGACGATGTCACGACGTCTTCACTGCCATCGTCACTGTCACTGTTTACATGTTCATTCGCCGTTACCTGCCTGTGGCGTAATTCGCCAACCTCGGCAGCGGAATCACCGGTTGCAGCCATTAGACTAGATATCTCATGTACGTCTAGATGTTCTCCGGCAGCTTAGATATCAAGCAATGATGCGTGATGAGCCTCGTCTACTAGCAGCCATGTAGAGACAAAGAAAAGCCAAAAGTTGAGTTTGGCAATTGGGGGCGTTGAGAGGAAAAAGCGAGAAGAGTGGGAAAAGAGGTGGATTTTTTCGATTTTTTCTATATTTTTTTTTTCTTCTTCAATACCTAAACAACTCGACGAATAGAGAAAATACTTTTAAATGCAGAAGAGTGTGGAAGAGTTCAATTGGGTGACAAAAGACCGGTTCCACGTGAGGTGCATTTATTAGTACATACATGTTTGCTGCATAACCTAGGGGTCATAATACCTAAATTTACCATGTACAGCATGTAGTAGTATTATAGGTTTGGGGCACATGCCGTTTTCTATGCACCGTTTTGTGTGCGACGTCACTACATATGGCCTCAAACCGAAAGCAAAACAATCCAAACTTTACCAATCTCGGTTCGTCAACAAATTCTTGAGTGTCAACGGATACTACCCAATGTAGCGTACGTATCAATTATTTGCTATTCCTAAGGCTGAAGGATCGCTTTCGGATGCGCGTCACATGCAAGATGCAGCATCCGCCTAGGTACCAGCACGTTCTGGAATGCAGGAGTCCAATCTGCTAATCATGACCGCCAATAGGAGCGAAGAAGACGTTGGGGGGGGTTGGTCGGTAAGGAATCTTTGGTTACCCGATCCGACGATGGGTATAAGGCAAGTCTTATATGATAACTAAGCTATTCTTATGTAATGAGCTAGTTATAAGGATATTAGGTAAGGTCTTGGCTTTGTAAATATTAAACTAGAAACTAGAAATATGTCTGGAGTTGATAACGAGGAGATTTCAAGTCTATCTTAATAATTTCAATTATACAGGTTAAAAAATATAAGCTGTAACCCGACCGAATTGTTGTCACCCAAGGTAAAAGCAAATTCATATAATTATAAGCGGTTCTAACGGTATGCTAGGTTGTTGTATAGGCTCATATAATAACATTTAATGATATGAAAAGTTCTTACGAAAAGGTGCCTTATAGAAGTGATGATATAATGAGAGTAATTTTAAGTGAAATATAATAAGATTCGAGTGTTCTCACCCTTTTCCTCTCACCTTATCGTTAATGCACCTTATTCAGTTGAGTGCTGTCGGTTTATTGTAAGAGGGAACTGGATGGTAGATTTGATATCGATTCTACTTAGCTCTTATAACCCAGTATTCATATATCATGTGAAATAACCCTTGAAATAAATCACCGGGCTAAGCATGGCGAAGAAGACATTTTCCCGTAGAGTCGGATAAATTTGGATAGGTATCCGTGTCCTATTATGTCTAGAATTCATTCATTCATTCTATCCATATCACCCAGCATGACAATCCCTTTGGACCAAGCCCTTCTATACCATATCATGTCATACATCCATCTTTTCGCATACAAGCGAGAAGAAAGAATTCCTATCCACTCCCTAAACTGTCTAGCTAGTAGATAGTCCTCTAAGCAGCCTTCTTGGCGAACTCGACGCGCAAGATAAGATGCTTGAAACCGTAGCCGTCCATCTTGTTGCACGCCTTGACGGCGTCGCTGCGGTCTGCGAAGCTGATAAATGCGAAACCCTTGGCGAGCCCTGTCTCGCGGTCCTTGGCTAGGAACACGCGCGTCACGCGGCCGAACCGCTCGAACATGTCGCGAAGCTCGTTCTCCTCTGCCATTTCCGAGACCTGTGGTAGGTTATGTTAGAGCGAATGTCGTAGATGTCGAAGGTGTGAGAAGGGATACGGAGCAAGAGGGAGGAAAGAAAATAATGGAATAGTATGAGATGGAGACAAGAAGTTGGGTAGATAGGGGGTAGGTAAGGGGATATAGTTAATAAAGTTATAAAACTTACGTTCGTCACACGCAGCGTAGCAAGATCGTCCCGTTCGCTGCCATACTTTCCACCTCCCATTCTCTCGCCACCAGCCGCGCCACGGTCTCCCCGCAGCGCCGGCGGGACATAACTGCCCTTCTTGCCCGCGCCAGGAGCTCCCACCGCATTCGACGAAGGCTCATCACCCATGCCAGCAGCGACATCGGCAGCGCCCTCGGCGCCAACCGGAGCCATAGTATCCTTGTACGGACACCGAGCAGTGAAATGTTCGCCGTTGCAGATACGACACTTGACCGTCTTGTCCTTGAGCTTCTCCTTCATGGCGTTGGCGTTGGGGTCCTTAGCCTCCTCCTTGGTGTCCTTACGCCAGTTCGTGCTGAGCCGGAAGATGATGTTCTCGCCTACCGACGTCGTGTCCATCTGCGGGCCGGGTCCGTCTTTTTCGGAAAGTCCGAATTTCTGCCATGTTTTGCGCTCGGCGACGCGCGGGTTGACGACCTCGCGGTGCGTGACTAGGCGGATCCGTCGGGTCGTCTTGACTTTTTGCCCGTTCTCGTTGTATCGGTAGGTGATTGTGGTCTTGGTACCGTCTTTGTTCTGGATAGTTTGGGGGGGAGGTAGTTCTACTAAGACGTCGTCGCCCTCGTCGTCGTCGGCCCAGTCCCTATTTGTGCGTTAGCATATCACATCCCGTAATCAATCGTTTGCGAAGCGGTAGGAAGATTGTATCTCCTAGATTTCTTACCTAGCCTTGGATGCCATTTTCACTGTGTCTTTTCCGTATGTTGCTTGTAGTTATGTTGATAAATTGGTGAATAGAACTTCGAATGTCGACGATGGCGGTTTTTTAATGTGTTTTGGGAATTATAATTTCTGGTCAGAGTTTCTGATCAAAGTGTGGGGTCTCAAATTATCTTATCGGTACCACAAGATTTGCCCCGCGCTATCAACTCAAGGTGAGGGTTCTCTGATATAAATGAATTTGATTGGCCCGTGCACAGGACACCAACAGACTATGTAATCCGTACCAAGCAGTCTGTTCCCTCAATTTGCTTCAACAAAACAATACAACTAATAACTAAAGAGAATAACTTTAGTTCGCTTCTTTTCTAATATAGGTATATACAATTCTAAAACCACCATGGTATTATTCTCAGTTGAACTTCGTCATGAAACTTCTTTTTATTTATTTTACTTTTTGATACTACCTACAATAGGTAGTAATATATTGGCATCCATATATAAGGTAGGTAAAACCCCGATATCCCACCACCAGCCTCCTTCTGGTATGGATTAGCACTAGGCAAGCCTAGGCACACATAGAAAATATTTTCCGCTGTTACCAAGTCATAACATGTACTGTCCTCAGACACAAAATACTTCCCGGTGTCTGCGCACCGCTCGTATCGTCTCATCTCTAGTCGTATCCATCGTGGTATCAAAAAGCTATATCTTCATCGTCTTCGTCTCTTTTCATTCCCGCTAACCCCACAAATATACTATACTTTTTTCTTTTCTTTGGCTAATGAAACAAAATTCCCGCAAGGGCAGTTGGTGTCTTTTTTCCCCCATACAATAAATGGGTCTATACGCAGTAAAGCAGCACGAACATAATCGCAAAACGCCGTCATTATCATGGGTTATAGGGCATACAATGGTGTACAAGAAAGGCAGCAAGTAAAAACGAGCATACAAAAAAGGAGAAGTCCCATCCTTCACTGTTTCGAAGGGTAGGGATGTCATAAAAACGACCAGCAGGCAAACATCATGCTTTCATGCTCCTAGGCATGGTAGTCACGTGCTTTCCCGGAAGTGGAGGAAGTGCGCAGGTTGGTGGAGGAGCGAGAGGCGGGCCTTCGGAGAGGTGAGGCATGCTTCTCCTGGTCAAGAGGGCTTTTGGGCTCATGTCCACCGCAAATAATTGCTTTGGTGACGCATCCTGCCGCAGGGCCTTGAGGGAAGGCACCGAGCGCTTAGGCGAGAATGCTAGGGGCGGCGATAGCGTGTAGTCTGGCTCCTCGATAGAGGATAAGTTGGGGGATTGTTTGGAGGCCGTCAACGAGTGGCGGTTCTGCCGGGTTGGGTACTCGTCTAGCGGCGGGGTGCGGTTGTAGGATACATATTTAGGAACCGGGGCCGTCGATACTCTCCGCATCTCGAAAGATGAGGCGGGCCTGCGTATTAGCTCGGGAGCATCCGCAATCTCTGAAGACTGGACGCGGGCTGGTTGAGGAACGGATGATATACTTGTCTTAGCTCGGGGACGTGTCGGACCTTGTCGACTGGCACGCATATCATCTGTACTACGACGTCCCGTCGTGGTGTTTTGAGCTCTGTCGGTGATCTGTTTTGACAGATGGCCCTTCTTCGGGGGAGATCCCCTTTCCTGTGATCGCTGCTTGAGAGCATTGCTAGCCCAAGAGCTAAATCTGGTCGGTGAAGCAGGCATCTGTAAAGTAGGTACCTTGCTGATTGAGAAGGTAAGTGAGTTAGACGAGTAAGATGATAATGGCGGCGGCTGATCGAGAACAATAGAGAGGGGACGAGAGATGGGGAGGGTTGTCGGCGGACTCCTTCGAAAGGAAGGAGGCTTAGCGGGTTCGTCTCGGCCAACTGCTTGCACCTGTTCAGGTCTCGGGGGGATTGCAGACAGACTCAACGACGAATATCGTCTACCCACTGCATGTGGTACGCTAAAGTTAGGTACGAATTGATGCCTGTCGCCATGACTTGATCTAGGAGGAGGAGGAGATAGGGTCAACGACGGGTGATTATCCATATCCAGACGAGGATCAAAAGCAGGGATCATAGTCTGCATCGACTGCCTGCGACTTGCGATTGCAGCGGCGTTGGGACGCGGCCTAACCTCAGGGGTAGGTGGCAATGGTGATTTATTCTTTTGGAATAGATATTCCTCCTGGCTCGAGAAACTTGCTCGAATCGGGGAATTAGCCGGCGATGACTCCGCCGAAGACACAATTGTCCGCTGTCCAGATGAGACGGAAGAAAGTCGATTACCAGCGCCGGTGCCACTATCTCGAAGGCTGTCTAGGCGCTGACCATCCGACGAAACCATACTCGAGTCATCGTCTACAGTCGACTCCGACAGTCGCTTCAGTGGCGGGTTGTTGGAATCGCTCTCTTCTGTAGGATCGACAAGCGCATTCTCCTGAGTCCACGAGAAGTCCTGGGAAACAATACGCGAGAAACGGGCCGGATCTCGAACAACAATAGCCCTCTGGTTGGCCTGCACTTTTAGCGTAGTAGCGCTGTCGTCTGCTTCGGGATTTCCGGTTTCCGAAAGCTTCTTCTTACCGCCTAGTGATTCGATCTCTCGTCTCAGGATAGCGAGCCAGGCGTCCATGGTCTCGGGGCTTTCGAAAACAAGCAGCATGTTAGAGACTTGTCGCTTCTCAATTCCTCTTAGAGCAAGCCTAGACCTAAGAGATTTCGCATCTGTAGATGGGTTTCCGTCGGCATCTGTGGATGAAGTCACTCGAACAACCCAATGCTTCCCAGGAATTAGGTCGCTAGCATAAGCAGCCGAGTCTCGAGTGAGATGTAAGACCTTCTCAGGTAGCCTATTGAAGGAGCCCTCGGCTGCATATTGGAGTAAGTATCCAGAGGTGACAAGTGCGTAAATCTTGCTGGTCCATTCCGGCGCAAATTTGGATTTCTTCTTTTTATCTCCCTCTGCCTTCCGCCCTGCTTCTTGTCGGTCAAGAGTGATGTTACCCTGCGAAAAGTCATTCTGTAGTGAGCTATCTTTGGACTCGCTGAAGCGAACCAGGGTCTCTATCGGAGTGGCACAAGCTGGTAATGTGGCATGCTTAACTGCTTGGGGATACATCTTGAATAAAGGCGGCGGGTCAAAAGTGGTGGTAGGGCTTTTCGGCGATACTGGTTGGCCAAGTTTGCTTTTGATAGCGACATTGCTACCTCGCCGCCCTTGAGCATTTAATGAAGAAACCGATTCAGTCGGCGATGGCTTTGCTAACGCCAAAGGTGAAGGTAAAAGAGAAACCTCAGAGCGAGACGCATGAAGCCCCCGGGTAAAGACACCGATGTCTGCTAGCGAAGAGCGTCTCCGGCCACTTCGTGGTGACTCCTTTGGCTCTTTTGGCGATGGTAATGCTTCCTCTCCTGTCTTATCGTCCTTCCCTGTTCTCGACCTGCCGAATAAACTCCTCAAGCCAATCCTAGATTCGCGCTTGTCTAATCTCTCCGGCCGTAGTGGAATTCTGTTCTCATTTTTAATAATCGTTATATCTGGTGGTCGTGCTCGCCGCATTTCGCGTTGGCGGTTCTGGAGCGTCTCGAGAGTTGGACTCCTCGGCCCAGTAACGTCTATTTCAGCCATATTTTATTGGGTTGCTGAATAGTTAGTAAGGTAAATAATAATATATATGATATAAGTAGCCTTTTGTTATAATATATTTGTAAATGTGTAAGTAGATCCTAGCTGTCGACGAGGTGACGTGGGATAGCTAATCAAACATATAGAGCGCGAGTACAAAGCTGTCGACGCATATATGGGAATAAGATAAATCAAGGTATAGCCCTAAGAAGGCGAGTCCCCAAAATATCAGTCAACAACCGAAATCATGAGGGGGGAAAGGCAACGGGGCCGCGACGATGAAGTTAGGGCAACCCTACGCTGTAAAGCCGGGCAGTTCCTCCTTGGAAGTCCAGGTTGGTAGAAACTATGTAACGGGCCTGACTAGCTCGTGGATAGCTTCAAGCTAGAGTGGCAGATGACAGCAAGCGAACTGCCAGAGGTGGAGTTAGGGCAAAAGAAAGTGAAGACTAGACCGGGAGCCCGTAAGGCGGGAGACTCGACTTTTTAGAAGGTTAAAATTAGGAATTCCCTTTTTTTGCTCCAAGCCCCAACAGGTTGGCTAGGTATGTACATATATGCAGGTTTGTAGGTCGAGTTTCGGTCTCATGTTTTCTTTGACCCTGACCTGAAGGGGGAATGGTATTGGTATGGGGATGGGATGGGCTGGGGCGGAAACGGGAAACTCACACATCTCACATACATATGTGCAAGCCCCGGAGCCCCAACGCCCGCACGCTGGTGGGAAAAAATTGGAAGAAATCGAACCTTGGCTACATAGGTGCTGGGATTCGCGTGCGGGAACCCCTGCTCCAAAGCGACTCGAACTGGCGAAGTGGGTTGGAGTGTCAGGTACATACCTACCTACATACCTGCATACATAGTATTGTATGTGTTGATGGCAAGGGGAACAGGTCTAGGTGCCATCCCGGTTAGGGATCTTCTTCCAGGGCTCCGGCCCATGATCGTGCGGGACTTGCGGACGCTATGTATGTATGTATGTACGAAGTACAATACCATAGGTATGGTACATACTTATCCACGGTAGTTACCTGGCAAATACCTGTAGTCGTTTCTATTTTACTCGTGCAATTGTCAAGCGCTAGCTGTACTAGTCCCGTACTAGACCCGCACTAGACCCGTAGTGTAGCTCGTAAGGCGGTCTTCCGGCTAGAGTTGCAAGGGTTGAGCTTTTCTCATCCCATCACAGACCTCTTTTTTCGATTCCTCGAATTCTGACACTCACTCACGGAATTTAATCCCGTTGCCCCCCTCGATTTTGTCGAGTTCAGCATGCGATCGTCCTGATTACACACGAATATCTAATGACAGATAGGCGCGGAACACGACAGATATACTATGTACCTAGGTATGTAGGTATTTCATATGCAGGCGATAGGGAAACGCCTCTTTCACGGGAACACTGCCACTAAGAGCGCTAGCATCTTACGTTCGTCTGACACTCCTCACCTCCTCGGAGAGAGACCCGGTTTAGAAGCCCAGCAGCCCAGTTGGGGGGAATACGTAAGTAGGTATTGTGCCTAGGTACCCATGTATAAGTCTTTTTCTTTTTCTTTTTTCTTTTTTATTCTTTTTTATATTTAATATCTTCGGAGAGAATGACGAAAAACTCCCGCCTCGCCTCCAGAAATGCGTCCCCCTTCTGCGAAGCATACATAGGCGCCTACATACGTGAGTAAGTGCTTAACACTGGCCAATGATTAAATACCTAAAGTTCTCAACTTGAATATTCCGCAGCAAAGCTTCGTCACGTTGCGTGCTTCGGTCGTTTCCAATGTTGTTTTGAACCTGTGAGAAGAAACGCGCCTATGGAGCACTACCACCCCCCTGGCAGCCACGGCGAATCAACGACGTACTAGGAATGTGATCTTGCTCGTGAGCCGCCAAGTATTTGTTTAAGGCTCCAACACTCCCAGCAGCAGTGGGGAGACCCATCGTCACCGCATGCGAATACCATGGGCTTTGTCTCTTTGGTCTCCCCTAAGTGGAGAGATATCCTCGATGTATGTAGCATCTTCCCACAGGACTGCAATGAGGAGAGCCCGGTATGTAGGGCGTCTATGTTTGGTACTACATACTACTACCTAAGCTCTGATAAGTGCCGATAAATGGAGAACTCGGAGCAACACTGATGATTGATACATATGTAGGTTAGGTATTGATCCAATGCGTACATACATACATGTCGTAGCTTGAATAGGTGAAGGTTGTATCGTATCGTATGTATCGGCCATCGACCACCAACCACCAACCGGCAATGCGAAGCGAGTTTTCTCGGGGGACTATTGATCTTTCAACCCGCAATATGCGCAACATGCGTATCTGCGCTCCGGGAACCTGCAGTGACTGAGTCAGACTGTCCGACATTCAAGTATGTATATATATGTAGGTCTAGGTATGCATACGGTCTCTTTGTGGCGTCTCTGCAGCTATGTACGTTAGAATATCTATCCCCATTGCCTATATGTATGCCAATACATACCGCCACAATCTGCAGCAGACTAGATATCGCAGCTTATGTATGGGATTCTATTCCGTATTCCGTATGTATGTACACCGCAACGCGATTCAAGGTTAGAAATGCGACGAAACGGCGGAAATACATACATCCATACATCCATACTTCATACATACGCTGATCATTATCCAAACTTAGGCGTCACCCTGGCCTGTGGGAACTTCAATAGGGCCATGCTTGTTTGCTTGCTAGCAAGGCAGGGTTCGAGCCATGACAAGATTCCAACCAAATCCAGTATGCAGCGAGCCGAATCTCAGAATATATTGGCTCGTGGTCAATACATAAGCCAGAACCTAAGAGTCTCGCATACCTTGTTCAGAGGTAACACTCAAAAAGATAGCGTACATCTCAAGCGTATGTACATCTCATAACCGCCGACCGGATTCGTGAGATTTGCGGTTTACATACCTACATACTACATATGTACATACACTACAAGACTGACCGCGGCACAGGAAGTGGACAGTTGCATGGCGCATACGGATTCTCTCAGCTCAGCTGACCTTGCATTCTCGTCGGTACAATTCCAATTTGAAATACGACGTCCTGTGCTCCCTCTGCATTATTCATCATCTACATATCCCCTCTGCATTCTCGATTGTTTTATCCACGATTGGAATGGTATTTCCGCGTAAATCATGACATATCTTACATACATATAATCCCTATTAATTCACGCACGCACGATACATACATAGGTAGTGTCATAGTGAGGTATGTATCCAAGCCTATGGGATACCACCAGACCACATGGCAATGGCACCTCGGCACTTAACCCTGCTCGGCCCTGCTCGGCCCTGCTCGGCCCTGCTATCGAAGCTAGGGGATGTGGTCCGGCCAAACAGATATTAGATACCTAACAACCAGGTACATATGCTACATTGCACTATGGTCTTTTTTATGTACAAGCCCCATCGATAAAGACGTAAATAATATTGCAATTGCTTCTAGCAAACCTAAAGCCTCATATTTTTCTCTCCCTTGACTTACTTAGCTAAGTATGCATAGTCGCTATTTACTATAGCAAACCTCCCACATCCGATCCTGCGTCTCCGTGGTGATAGTTCCTGCAGTAGCGGCCGGGGAACCGGGATCGCCCACGCTGGCCAAGCTTAGTAAAGGATTCAAATGGTTTTCCTTCCTACTGGCTTCTTCCGCCGGGTTCCAGTCTCACTGTGGGCTCCCATCATGCTCAAAAGGGGGCCAACTTATACCGCAAGAACCTATCAGCTGCTGTTATATAGCTCTCTATTATACCTTATATCTTTTAATAATGCAGCGCTCGTATATATTCAGCTCATTCCAGCTGAAGGATCATATATTTATATATATTTATGCTATAAGAGTTATTTTTGATAACGTTATTTCAGCTGTGCAACTTTCTGACCAACTATCTACGCCAAGCCCGCGCAATACAATACCATCCGTGGGGTCTCGGAATGAGGCATGATAGGTGCGCATCCAACATACATCCCCCTTAGAATCACCCAGAACGGGCATCTCATAGGCCAATCAAATATTCGCTTAAGGGGCAATTTCTACTCGTAGACGATTCGTGGCTTATTCGCCATACATAGTTGTCGACTACATGCTGCGTACATACCTCATACATATGTATGTAAGCTTCCCAGAACGCCATTGACCAGCGAGGGGGGAGATTCTTGTCACCTCGTACAAGGGTAACGATAATCGACAGGGCCGCCACGCGCGTTAGGGGGCTCGGACTGAGACCTGCTCATCAACGGGATCCGAACCACCGGGACCGCATCGGTAGTAGCCGACGATCAGTCTTTGCAGAAAGAGACTGGCCGCTAAATTAATAGACCCAACCGTAGAAGCAACAAGAGACCCGACGCCGTCCCGTGCATACAGACCACCGGGTTTGATCCCAAGTAGTCCAGGTACCCGCGAATCATAGAGGAACGATCCTTGATACCAGTGCAGAATATGTACGAAGTAGGTGTGTATGCAAATGCGCCCTATCTGCACGAGCTGCCGATCAGAAGAACTGCACCCCAAGTCAAGTGAGGCCTCTCCTGGTTTTCGTGGGCATATTGCATATAAACGAATGCCTTTTTTATCTCCGATGTTTCCTTTTTTGTCCCCATCTCCGTTGTCCTCGCCGACCTGTGCAACTGCTTTACTATGTCTCTACGTAGGGTAGGGCCGAGCAGCAGTTCTAGCCTCAAGCCCGCGGCGATGATATGACGTCGGCTGAGCGATATTACTGGCCTGCCAGCCCGCATCTAACAGTAATGGGACGCACCCGTATGCAGCTGACGGTGCAGCTCCCAAAACCAGAGTATTGGGATTACGCATGTCCGGGTTGCGACCCCTATTAGCGGCCTTTGCATTTTGACATCTTGCCCTCTGCCGGTTAGGAATTCCGAGCGAATTCCACTTGGTGATCACTCAGGTCGAGGTATCCGCATCCCGTCCTCGCCAAAACGTGGTAAGCCTACTTGAGCCGAGGTATCCAACAGCGTGGAAGTGGATTTCCCTATACACACGCCAACTGGTATCGCCACGCTAGCCATGGCACATATGTATATATACTGTTAAGCTCCATGACTTCCAAGGTAGATAACCACCGGTGCCAATTGTTCTACAGTTTCGGTACCGTATAGCTAGTATGCCATGTGGGCATCGTGCTAATGCATCGCCATAGTAAACCTGTCTGCATTGGACCAAGGTCTAGACGGTGTGTTCCATCAAATTCCAACTCACTTCTCTCTTTTCTTTTCCGTCGATATCCGTATCGCGTAGAGGTTGATTCCGCATCGGCGCCTGTGCGATAAAGTGATCCCGTAGATAACTATGCTTAAGACGGTAAAGCCACCGATATTCAAATCCCCGGAGTATTCTTGGCCGCAGTACAAGCGCCTGGGAACTTCCGAAACACCGCCACATGCTGCTGTCCGGGAGCCGGATAATGGTCTTGGATATATGTGATTCGTAAGGATACGAACGACAAAGTTTTTGGACTTGGTGTGTAGAAGGTTTCTTGGTGCATGCGCGTTTCGGCACATATGACAGAATAGGGGGAGAAGGAGGCTGAGCTCAGGGGTAAAATTGTACTCACAGTTACTCAGCCAAGACTCGGCCGGCAGCGATATTGGTCCTATCTCACTGCGGGATATCATCGGGTATTACTATTCATGAAGTTAGCCGGTCGGGATTCGGTTATCAAAAGCTATGATCCGATCGTAATATTGAAGATGTGATCTTGGAATCTTGGAGTGTTATCTCCTCGTTTACTAAACACCAGGGCGCCGCGACTTTCTTTTTACCTACGACCAACGAATAGAATCGAATGGAATAGAAGAAGCCGAATATCCAAGTAAAGTTCTGAGAATCTAGAGTTGGACCTACGGTTATTTTTGAAACAAGATAGAGTTTAGATCTAGTTAGTTAAAACAACTAGGTTAACCTACTAACCTAGCGACTATGAATTACATTAGCGTGTCAGGGGACTTGTACTATGTATGTAGGTATGTAAGGTAAGAGGTACATATGTAAGCTGGGGTTTAAGTTCTGAGACTAGCTCGTACCCATTCGAAAGAATGTCATAATCAGGAGGAGGTCTTCTCCCAAAACTGTCTACGGATGATCAAGTATCAAAATACCCACAGCTAGAATAACGAAAGGGAAGTCGACTTCGCATGTATATATAAAACATATAAAATACAGTTTACTAAGAATATCAATGTCGACTTAAATAATTGTCAAGCTACAGTGACTATTTATCTACATATACGTGTAGATAACTAACAAATAACGATATCAGCAGGACTTTGCCCCTCAGATACGCCAGAAGCCCATGCTGCTACGTTAAGTGATGAGACCCGAGTAGAGGTTTAAAGTGATCCCCTGCATGAACACGTAACCCCCAGGGTCGTATCGGTTTACCTTAGCTGCTGTCTAACTCGCATGGTGTAACTTGTCCGTCACAATTGGGGGATTGATGTGTCGACAGATTACCTAAGGTAATATACTTACAAAAGCGCGGGGGGGGTACACATGTATTAATTGAGTCAACGGAATTCGTACAACAAAACGCAGATCTGCTACGTGGAATGGGATGCGAGCTTCGTAACATTCTTGAGGTATTTGGGTCGCGTACCTAACGACATCTCGTGGTTTGTAGATTAAATGGTATGATGAATAGGTATGTAAGCGCGGCTCAGGAGACAGCACAGATGCTAGCCGCAAGGAGCCGCGAAATGTGATTACATATAACTGGGCTTGTTCTGGGGTCACGCTCCACGGCAAAAAAAAAACATGTAAGAGGTCCGGACCTTTGACGTCAATAGGTCAACTTTTCTACATAAGCACAATTCTACATACCTACATGTAGGTAGGTATGTACATAGTATAGCTCTAGGTACCTTTCCCCACAGGGTCACAGCCCACCTACCTACCTCATATGTACATAACGAAATGCCCTTTCCCCAGCTCCGTTTACTGCAGTGTACCTAATCCGTACACAGTAGTACAATATTACATATGTAGCAGAGTTAAGCAAACCTTAGATTACCTAAAACCAGCAACTTCAAGTTTATCAATATGTAGGTATGTAACTTGTGCTGGACCACTAATCTAACCTGGACAAGTAGCAAATTCTACCGAATTTGGTGCTTTCGCTCCTTGATCTGTTTGGTCACGGTACTCGAAAAAAAAAAACACCTATAACATCGTTCGACTTCTTCGTCACCTGAACAGCATCAAGCATCAAGTATCAAAAGGTCCAGCTTCAGCCTTCGCAAGCTATATGTATGTAAAGGTGCTTGTTGTACGTATGCATTGTGCCCCCATCGGGCGTTCGTGCCATGATCACCTCCGAGTCATAGTTCCCTAATTGACATCTTTGGCCATTAGACCGCCACCTGCATACTGTAATCTACATACATACATCCTTTACGGATTTCTTACCTAACTCCATCTCCACTCGCCTTCTCCTGATATACATACACTACATACAACCTGCTTAGCTGGAGGGTTGGTGGCTTGGCTAAGTTACCTAACCTAGGTGGCCCTTTGTAACCTCAACGTCCAGTGACCCGGCCACTTTTATTTACTATTTCATACGTCAACGTCAACTTTAAGTCAAGTTCGTTCTTACTTTCGACATGGCACCCGATCTTAATTCTCTTCCACCATCATCTCCATCTCCATCTGCACGACCACGTATCATGACCTCTTCAAACGGCAACGGAGACTCTGCCATACGCGGAGAGTCAGCATCACCTTCTCCTCGATCCGCATCTATTTCACTACAAGCAGCTGCAACAATGAATGCCGGCCTACAACATGAACCCATGAGACGTAGGCTTTTCCTTCCTCATAACTACCTACTTACTCTCTTAATCCAGCTGTACTGACCCTCCTCTTACAGGCTCCTCGAGCAGCTCTCTATCGCGAAACCGACAATCACCACGAATGGGCCGACGACGCTCTACGGTCTTAATGAACCTACAACTCAACGATCCCTCTCTTCCGGGACCAGGTGAAATGGTGGCAGAGGGTGGAAGCAGCGGACATAGCGCTACAAGCCCCCAGCCGATCTCTGCGTCACCCCTCCTCACCGGAGGCGATCCCCACCATAACAGAGCTCCAAGCTTGGGAGAGCTACATCAAGAGCTCGAGGCAGAACAGGAAGCACAAGTGGTAAGCGCTGTTATAATATTCAATGATAAGCTTCAGTTAGCTAATCTAGATTATGTAGAACCGGCTCTTACAGATGATCCGCCAGCAACAACTCCAACTACAACAACTTCAGGCAGCCCAAGGTCAAAGCCAAACGAGCGTAGCCGCCGAAGATGCGACCCCTATGTCAGAGAGATCTAGTTCCATGGTGCTTCCTAACGTACCTACTCAACCACCCTTCCCCGCACCGTCAACTTCGGTTCCCCGTTCCCCGGTCCTGTCTCATCCGCGTTCTTCCTTTGACATGGCTCGCGATGCTCTCCACCGCAGATCTAGAACACCCAGCCGCGGCGCGCCTTCTCCTAGGTTGAGATCGACGTCTATCAGCGCGGAAAGCGGAGAGCCGCTTCTTTCTGGGGTTCGCGACGAGAGTGCCTATTACCAAGCTGAGACACAGTCTTTAGTTCGTGAGAATCAGATGCTACGTCATAGAATTCGGGAACTTGGTAAGATACAATGCTCAATCTTATGACTACCTTATGACTACCTTACGTATCGCTAACCTGTGTATAGAGCGCCAACTTAGCGAAGCTCATGCTGGTGCGTCACTGACACGAGAGCCAACGCATCATTCACATCTCACCCAGTCTACTTCACTATCCGAGGAAGATGCTGCAGCGGGCTCATTATCTGCCGTTCCTGCTACTACTTCTACGAGCACTGCTCAACCTATCGCGGCTTCAGAAACTGTCAAGGACGAGTAAGGAAATCCTGAACTGTTTTGTAACCTCGAATATTGTCTTCCGGCGCTCGGCTACTCAACTATCCATAAATGGACGTGTCAGACCATTTTCTGCGTTCCTTTTGAGCAAATATTCGGCGTTGGGTGGAGGATGTGAGAAAAGGGCATCAGGGAAGAGGGATATGACTTAGCGAAACATGGCGTATTACAATTGTTTCTGATATGGTCCCTCGGTATATCGCGGACCCTTGGCATCAATGATTTTCTTTCTCCCGGACGGGATTTCGGTATGTGTACATGTTTCCAGTACTCATAGACTGATAAATGTGATGCGAATCACGGGACTTCTTCATATTCGATGTTTGAAATTAAAGAAATTAGATGATGTGCTGGATTAAGTGAGTGATTGTGTTTACTTGACTTGTCATCTTAATATTTCTATTGCAAGTTGATTCTGTGTAGAAGACTATCGAGTGTCTAATACAGACAGGACTTGATGAGAAACGAAAGTTGGTAGTGTCATAAGGCTATATAACTACTACAAAATAGGTTAAATTATAGATTTCTGCTTAACAAAAAGCGAAATAAGTTTTATCAAGATTATAAATGAGTTTCAAATGCCTAACTAATGTTGATTATTCATTAGACAAGTCTTATAAATTAACCTGCTTACTCACTTATACTTACTATATAACTATGAGTAAAGCTTATACATAGATAGGTCGATAAGAGCTCCGGTTCGGCGGCGGTTCAGGATATGACATGATTATCATCCCCGACGATCCGATTATAACTTGCCTACCTTTAACGGGATCTTGGCTCTTCGTTTCCAATGTCACAGGTAAATCATATTTTTTTGGGTTTTTTTTCTCTGCGAGACGGAAACGAAGATGTTCGCGAGGACGGCCCAGCGGCAATTCCAATCGCTTCATTTGCGCAGCCTAGCACGCTCGTTCTCTAGTACCGCACCGGTGAGGACGGATTTTACGCATGTTGTAAGTCGGATTCGTTTATTGGCTCTGGTTGGAATATCTACACATCGGTGTTGTATATATCACACATAATAAATTAACTATGCATACGTAAATCTATGTACACGCAACAGACCTTGTCAGCTCACAGGCCCCCTCCAAAACATAGGTCATAGGCGGCGGCGCCGTCGGCCTCGCCATCGCGCGAGCCATAGTCTCCCACCACCCTTCCTCCAGTAGCGATAGCACGCTCCTGCTAGAACGGCACGCCCACACCGGCACGGAAACCTCGGCGCGCAACAGCGAGGTCATCCACGCAGGCTTGTACTACGGCGCCGGTTCCCTGAAAACACGTCTGTGTATCCGCGGCCGCGAGGCCCTGTATTCTTTCTGCGCGCGCTGCGGGGTGCCCCACGCGCGCGTGGGGAAGTGGGTTGTAGCGCAGGACGAGGCGCAGGTCGAGGCGCTGAGGGGGATACACGAGGTGTGTAGGACGGCGGAGTTGGGCGTGCCGACGCGGTGGGTGGGGCGCGAGGAGGCGCGGAGGTTGGAGCCGGAGGTCCAGGCTTTGGGAGGGGTCCTGGAGAGTCCGGAGACGGGAATCGTCGATTCACACGCGCTGATGACTGCGCTGCTGGGGCAGTTTGAGGATGGTGGGGGTGTGCTGGCTGCTAATTCGGCGGTTGTAGGTGTTGAGGCTTTGGGGTCCAAGGCCGGTGGTGATGGTTGGCGGCTTACTGTTCGCGATGCGGCTACTGGTACCGAATCGAGTATCACAACCTCGACGATCATCAACAGTGCTGGTCTCGGCGCTGCTGATATCCATAACATGATCGTGCCACCGGACAAGCACGTCCAGCTGTACTACGCCAAGGGGAATTACTTCAGCTACGCGTCCTCGACCCCCAAAGTCCGTCGACTAATCTACCCGGTAACCGCCCCTGGCGCTGGTGGGCTAGGCACCCACCTAACGCTCGACCTCGCGGGCCGGATGCGCTTCGGGCCCGACGTAGAATGGGTCGAGTCCCCCGCCGACCTAGCCGTAAACGCAGCGCGTCTACCAGCCGCCATCGCCGAGATAAAGAAGTATCTCCCGTCTATTGACGAAAGCGCCCTGACGCCAGACTACGCGGGCATACGGCCGAAGCTATTGCCGGCAGGTGCGGTAGCAACGGGCGGAGGGGGGTTTGTGGATTTCCATATCAGGAAGGAGGATGGGTTTGAGGGGTGGGTGAATCTGCTGGGGATAGAGAGCCCAGGGTTGACTAGTTGCCTGGCGATTGGGGAGATGGTAAAGGATATGTTGTATGGAAGTGGGAAGGTGGAGGGATCCGCGGCATTGGGGACGTAGATAGGGGTAAGAAAGTGCGTAACCTCCATAGGTAGGTATCAGAGGCTTTTGGTTAACGATCACGGCAATTTATGTGTCAGATAGAAAACAAGTTAAAGGGGGCGCAGCAACTTGATACAATAACACAAGCACATATATAAGATACAAGAACTAGCCAAGTCAAATCCTAGTAAGGACATGCCAAATACAATTCGGTTCAGCGATGTGGCTACATCTAATATCAGGGGAATCAGCGCAATATAATGTATGTACATCTCTCCATTAACAAAAACGTCCGTCATGGCGGAGCCTTCGACCAGCCGACTTACCAGCCGAATACAACTCAAGCCACCCTTCTCGAACATCTTTCTTCCACCTTCGTCTCTTGCAAAATTCCAACGACGAAACTAACTTTTCGTGGAAACTATAAGGCGAGCAACACATAATTATCCACGCTTACCTTCGAAGGGGGGTTACTGCCGGTTGCCCTGAACAGCCGAGCAAACAAAAAGGCAAACAGAACGAAACAAAACCAAAACAGACAACAAGGTTCACCGCGTCCGGACCAGTGAAGAATGTAAGACGCCTTTGCCCTCCCTTATGCACATATGAGTATATAATACCGCCCCTAACGCCGTCGAGGTCCCCATTGCCGAAAAAAAAAAGGGTACTGTTCATAGCTTACAGATGAATGCCATAGCTTTATAGCCTAGCGAAGCTGAATATCCGGGAACACTTTTCTGCCGTAGATATTTACACGGAATTCGTATATTCCGTCTTCTGCTGCGACATATCTAGGGACGGGCTCGTTAGGATATACATTCGCCTTTGTAAGATAAGGTAAATATTTCGCTTACAATACTTGGCCATCTTCGCTCCATGTCAAACCTGCGGTATCATCTGGGTTCTGTGTATGCTCGCGGCGGCCCATTCTGATCCTGCTAAAGAGCGAGTCGTTGCCCCATACGTCGGCAATGACCGGGATGCCGCGACGGGCCCTGTTGGTCTCGGTCCGAGCATTATCGGTAAGCCCACCGGTCCACCCGCTTATGTTGGCCAGATTCTCGAGGTCGGGCCATCCGGAGCCGGATCCCCCAACATACCACGGATCGCGTGAGGCTCCCGAGCTGTCGTTACCGGCTTCGTTGTACTGGCCCTGCGACCTCATAGTCTGCGAAATGGTATCGAAGTTCTGGGCTAGTGTACGCATGATGGACGTGCGACTTCGACCCAAATCTCGCGGTATGGAACTTCCTCTCTCGCGCTCCGGTTCGGGGGCCGCCTGGGTGGCGCTCGTGGCGCTCGAACGATGTTGATCGCGGATCTCGCGCATACGTTCCCGTTCGATGAATCTCGTCAGCGCTTCGCGCTGCTCAACACCCGTATTAGTGCGATTTAAACCAAATTGGTTACTGTATAAATAACTGGCGGTGGGATTTCCGACGTTCGCACGCCTAATCCTGTCGTTCTGGAGACTTACACGATCTGCCCAACCCGTAGATCTCAATGCATTCCGTTCGGCAGCGCGTTGATTTCGGTGTTCCATAAAATGTTGCTCTAATTGCTCCCCTCGATCCCGCAATTCCCGTCGACGACGCTGAGCTTGGAAGGCTTCCAGGATCGAGATCTCATCTGCGCTGAAAGGCTGATTGACTCGTGACGTGGGATCTGATGTTTCCGGATCTGGTAGGGGCCGGCGATCAGATATTGCTCGGTTCCAACGGTCCATCATCCCTAACGGGGATGATTCAGCATTGCGCTCGTTATCGGCATTACGATCGCCTTCGGTAGTATGCTCGCTGCGCGGGTCGAGAAGGCGTGGATCGATAGTACTACTATCATTAAGTGAGAAATGATTAAATCCTTCATGTCTATCTAGGTGGATGATATGTCGTCGTTTGAAGTTTGAGCGCGCATCTGCTACTCCAATCCGACCTCGATGTTCTGACCACGCCAAAAGATCGAATGGCCCCGGCGAAAAGGCCATGTCTCTAACAGCACCATATTCCCCAGGTGCCCGGGCAGAGTTGAAATATGCGATTAAAGGTTCCGAGTTGGGGTCCTTGAGCTTGACGGCATTGAAAATAGATATGGTGCCATATTGGGTACCCACTGCCAAGTATTTCCCCGATGAAGAAAAGCAAGCTGCGAAGCTCCCTCGACAATCCGTAGAGTCATCTTTCCACTGGCCCTTGAGTCGTATTTTCGGTAGCGATACCCATCTGGAAGATTGTCTAGTAACTCGCCGTGAAACTCCTTCGTAATTCTTGTTAAATTGTTCCCGCATGTGTATGTAGAGGTAGGCATCATCGCAGACTGCAGCTAAGATGGTTCCATCAGGGGAGATCACGCCGCGGTTGACACAATCGGGATAGTCCAACACGTCTTTGTGCAAGTCGGGCTCGTAGAGGCTTACGATGATAATGCTCTTATCGTTGTTTGCCACAACAGCTACCGGGGACTCGTATTGTCCAGGGGCTGGTGCGCCCGCATCTTTAGGAGGGTGCCAGATGGTTATGCAGTTGACGCGTTCGGTACCGATCTTATAGCTGGAAGCTGACCACGTCTTGTTGGTGCTATTAATTCGTTCCACAACAGATAGCATGTCGCGTTCAAGCTGGTACATGGTGCCATCAGTCATGCTGGAGGACTCAAGCGAAGTTAGTCTGGAGCGAACGTCTCTGCTGAGGGTATCGGCCTGTGCATCGCTGTTACCCGACTCTCGTATGACCACGAACTCTCCATTTTCGCCTCCACAGCAGATCCAGCCCTTACTAGCAACCAGACAGCGGGGGTGGAAGCTGATGACTTTAATAGTTTCGCATTCGCGGGTAGAAGTATCGAGCCGTTGGATATGGGTATTGTTGACACCAGCCGGGAAGTAGATGACGCCCTGCTGCTCAGCACTGACCAATGATCGGAGCTGCCAATGACTACAAACGGTGTAGGGATTAATAGTTTGCGCAGAGATAGGTAGGTATAAGTACCTAGGTAGCCTAGATAGAGGTATAGGTAGTAGGCTAGATAGGCTGTGAGACTTACATTGGCGAGACACTGGTGCGATAGTGCTTGCGACCTTCTTTAAGAAGCAGGTTATCAGTAGGCCAGAGACTAGAGACGACTGACAATCAGCGGGGTGTCGCCATTTCCATTTGGATGCGCGCATCAGCACGCGGCAGCAAATCCTACCTGGCCTCCTCGTCTACGGCCATGGTGCCAATGGCGGATGTTAATACCGTAATAATGGCTCATCAAGTCGCATCGATCATGGAAACGCGTCGCAGGGAAGTCAAGTGACACGTAAGGGGGAGATGCGCCGATCGTGGGATATTTGGGTCGTGGCGGACTGGTCGACTGGTCGGAGAGTAGATCCAACAATATGTAGCAGTGCCGGGGGGATGAGCTGAGTAAAAGTGAAATCAGAGAAGTGAGATCACAACAAGTCCTAGCAACTGGGGTTAAACGTTTGATGCAAGTTTGTTATAGAGGATGAAGCACTAGTTTTCGGGGTCCTTATCCTAAAAGGGAATGTGAGTGAGCATGAAGGTACTTTTTGCTGTGCTTTTTTACCAAACCACGAATGCGGGTTGCATTAAAAGTATTTGAGGAAGTTGTTGAATGACTTATGGGACAAAGGCAGAAGTTTCCCTTGAGTGGAAGGCTCCTCAGATGACGTCCAGATTCGCTCCAAGCACCAAGCAGCTACTGCCGCCGAACAATCAACGGCACCGGGCAACCACGCCCTAACATATACGGGTAGGTACCCTGTAGTGACCCTGTACCCGGGATTGTACAGTACGAAGAATATTAGTATGTACAGTACTTATCTACCTACATATGTACACGCATATTAATGATGCAACTACATATACATATGGACCTACCTTACCTACCTTACAACTTAGGACGGGCGATGCAAATATATATAGATATATATACTATTGTTGCAGCACGAAGTTTGTACCATAGGAGTTATTTCCATATAAGTGAGACAGGCTTCCGTTTTGGTAAAACTACTGCCTAACTAGATTTGCGTGATACTATTTGCGTAATTATCCGCGTTGCCGTATACTGTATGTGCCGCATCGGGCCGGTACCGTACCTATATTGTTAAGCTCTTAAAGATTCGAGCTATGCACATACTATATAGTGTACACTCTTACATCATCGCCATCTTTGTAGTATTGCATGTCTCTTATTGGATTTTGGGTTGATCAATTCAAGTTTGCCATTATGCATAGGTAGGTATGTAGTCTTAAGTGTACCTAATATTAACAATATACGCATGCATATAATTATTGGAATAGCGTGCTTAAGATGCCATATGCAGACATTGAAAAGTCTCTATGTAATGTCTAACATCTTAAAGGTTTTAAGCTTTGGGAAATTCTAAAATATTACCTAAGCGCGGCTCTAGCGGACGAGATTTTGAGATTTCGCCGCCGGTGCGGGCAGTACGGTAGGTACGTATGTGGTACATATCGATTATTGGTTCACGTCACTTCCTCTTAAAAATTTCATCGAATTATGATTGGAATCCCACGTTATTGCCGAGGTACACCGCCCGCGAGGAAGCTCTCAGAAATATTCTCTCTTCCACGTCCCAAATCGCCGAAGAAAATTTATAGCAATCGTCTCCACCAATTTGCCATCTTTTATCCTCATACATAATAATAAATAACCCGACGAACCACCTGTATACTACCTTCTCTTTCTCCTCCTCCATTGCGACAATTCTTCTCATTCCCCATAGCTCCGTCCTCTCCACCTCTCAGCCACCATGATGTTGGCCTCCAGATTCTCCAGAGCTGTAAGTCAAACCAATACCCCACAATTTCCGAAATATTTGCACACCCGCGTGACTAACTGCGATTCGATTCAACAGCTTCCTCGAGCAACTCCCGGAGCTGCGCGATGGGCTGCGCCTCTGCGAAAGCCTTTAGGATCTAGCTTCGCTCGATATGAGTCGACGGAAGGAAAAGTCCAAGGTGCCGTCATCGGTATCGATCTTGGTAAGTTTGAAAACCCCACTGCTATGTCACTGCTATCCGTGTCTGAGGAATTTTACTAACATAATTTCTAAAGGTACCACAAACTCAGCCGTTGCCATTATGGAGGGCAAGGTGCCCAGGATAATTGAGAACGCAGAAGGTGAGATACCCTTGTTGGCGCATATCTTTGCGACAGTATACTGACTATCAGTCAAGGTGCTCGAACAACACCCTCTGTTGTTGCTTTCGCGCAAGATGGCGAACGATTGGTCGGTGTCGCTGCTAAGCGACAGGCTGTCGTCAACCCTGAGAATACACTCTTTGCCACTAAGCGATTAATCGGACGAAAGTTCACTGATCCCGAGGTTCAAAGAGATATCAAGGAGGTTCCTTACAAGATCGTTCAACACTCCAATGGCGATGCTTGGGTCGAGGCTCGAGGCCAGAAATACTCTCCGTCGCAGATCGGTGGCTTCGTCCTTAACAAGATGAAGGAAACCGCCGAGGCCTACCTGGGCAAGCCGGCCAAGAACGCTGTCGTCACTGTCCCCGCCTACTTCAACGACTCACAACGTCAAGCCACCAAGGATGCCGGTCAAATTGCCGGTCTTAACGTTCTCCGAGTTGTCAACGAACCTACAGCCGCTGCTCTAGCTTACGGTCTAGAAAAGGAGGCTGACAGAGTTGTTGCTGTGTACGATCTTGGTGGTGGTACTTTCGATATCTCCGTTTTGGAGATCCAGAACGGTGTCTTCGAGGTCAAGTCTACAAACGGTGACACTCACTTGGGTGGTGAAGATTTCGATATTCACTTAGTCCGTCATATCGTCCAGCAATTCAAGAGCGACTCCGGCATTGACTTGTCTAACGACCGAATGGCCATCCAGCGAATCCGAGAAGCTGCCGAGAAGGCCAAGATTGAGCTATCTTCGTCTCTCCAGACCGATATCAGCCTGCCTTTCATCACTGCCGATGCTTCCGGCCCCAAGCACATTAACACAAAGATGACTCGATCCCAGCTTGAGAACATGATGGACCCCTTAATCAAAAAGACTACCGAACCCGTGCGCAAAGCCCTCAAGGATGCTGGTCTACAGGCCAAGGATATCCAGGAAGTTATCCTTGTCGGTGGTATGACTCGTATGCCTAAGGTTGCCGAGTCGGTGAAGAGCATCTTCGGTCGTGACCCCGCCAAGTCTGTCAACCCTGACGAGGCCGTTGCCATTGGTGCTGCCATCCAGGGTGCCGTTTTGTCTGGTGAGGTCAAGGATCTTCTGCTCCTAGATGTCACACCTCTTTCCCTCGGTATCGAGACCCTCGGTGGTGTGTTCACCCGATTGATCAACCGAAACACCACCATCCCCACCAAGAAGTCCCAGGTCTTCTCTACTGCCGCCGACTTCCAGACTGCCGTCGAGATCAAGGTGTACCAGGGCGAACGTGAATTGGTAAAGGACAACAAACTTCTTGGTAACTTCCAGTTGGTCGGTATTCCCCCGGCGCATCGTGGTGTCCCTCAAGTCGAGGTCACATTCGACATTGACGCCGACTCTATTGTCCACGTTCACGCCAAGGACAAGAGCACCAACAAGGACCAGTCCATCACCATCGCGTCCGGCTCTGGTCTGTCCGACTCTGAGATCGAGCAAATGGTCCAGGACTCCGAGAAGTACGCAGAAGAAGACAAGGAGCGCAAATCCGCTATCGAGTCTGCCAACCGTGCCGATAGCGTCCTAAACGACACTGAGAAGGCCCTCAACGAGTTTGCCGACAGACTTGACAAGACCGAGGCCGACGGAATCCGGGAGAAGATCACTTCTCTACGGGAATTCGTGAGCAAGAGCCAGTCCGGCGAGGGTACCGCTACCGCCGCCGAGATCAAGGAGAAGACCGATGAGCTGCAGATGGCTAGCTTGAACCTCTTCGACAAGATGCACAAGGCCCGCGGCGAATCCGGCAGCTCTGAGGCTGGCTCTTCGGAGGCCAAGCCTGAGGATGAGAAGAAGCCTTAAATACCCTGTTATAGGCAAAGCATTCTCGATTTACACTAATTACCCCCGAGGCGGGAATTATACGAGCTTTTCAGTGCTCTACCGTTGTACATTAACCTGTACTCATATTTACCGCCCCCCCTAAAAAGTTTCCGCCTGCCGTTACATTACCCCCTACTACTACCCACTTACTTACTCCTCGGCGGTGTCCATGAATTTGCGGGCGGGAGTGGCGTTCTGAGATCTGGGGAAAGTTATACTCTTTTTTTATACATTTTTACCTCCACGCTGAAGATGTGTCTAATATTTTCACGTCGGTTTCTGGTGATGCGAAGGGCATTACATGGGCAGGCGGGCTCCGGCTGGGGCACTGTATATAGGACGTTATGACACGACTAAGGACAAAATAATAAAATGACATCCCCTCTCATGATTTGACTTGTAGATTCCATTATACCGTGATGAAATTTATGTTATATACGGATCCAGATATAATCAAGGTACAGTTTATAAGATCGTCCGGGTATACTCTAGTGTAAAACATTACTTAGCTCCGTAGATTTATGTTGACATTATGTAGCCACGCCGCAGAAGCTCTGGCTTTGACGTCTTGTATTGGGATCCATCTGATTAACTAGCGTAACGAGATCGGATGGCCGCTCGGCCAAGGTGAGAAACATGCCGCCTATACAGGTACATGATATTAGTATTGGTGACTTAACCATTCCTTCCTATCATTAGTGGGACAAGGAAGAACAAAATAAGGTGAAAGAGAGAGGAGCAAAAGTAGATGAGCTACAAATGAATAAAAAGAGGACGAAATATATACGCCAACGTAGACAGTTAGGTAAACTCACCTTCAATATGCCATGCAACATGGCAATGCAACGCCCAGAGCCCCGGGTTATCGGTGGCGAAGCGCAGGACGACGTGGTTGAAGGGCGGCACGGTGACGGTATCGCGGCGCATCGGGTTCGCGAGGCTCCAGGTGGTAGAATTGGTACTGCTGCCGAAGAGGCCTTTACCCCAGCCGACGACTTGGAAGGTATGGCCTGTAGGGATGGGTTACGTGTTATGTCAGTGTATTCCTTCTTCTTCTTCTTCTTCTTCTCTCTAGAGGTTATATTACATACCACTATTAAAGGTTAGTTATAGTTAGGTATACTACAGACTTGGGTTTGGGGCCTATAGGAGGAAGAAAGAAAGAAAGAGGGGTGGAGGGAGGCTTACTGCATGTGCCACGGGTGCTCCATCCCGTCAAGCGAGTTGATGACGATCTGAGCGCCCTGGGTGGCGTCTGGGATTAGTAGGACCTGCTGGTTGAGTCCCAAGTCCCAGCTATTGTACGAATTTGATCTGTCGGGGGTAAATTGTTGGTCTAGGGCTTTCCAGAGCGTGGCGTTGTCGGGGAGAGATAGGTAGGATGTCTATTTGTAAGTTGGTTAGGTTAGATATATTCGTTAATCTGTTTTATTGCAAGACTTTTTAAGGAAAGGGGATAGGTCGGTATAGAGAACTGACTTTGTTGACGAAAATGCGATTGACCTCCTGTGCCTGGCGAAACGCATACTCGAGATAATGCGTATTTGCCTCGCTCACATTCACTGCGGGCTGTTTTCGCATTGGCTTTGGCATATCGAATGGCATGTCGTCGCATCCCTCCCACACGTCTCCCCTGAGCCCGTTATTCTCCACTCCATACGGGTTCGACGTATTTCCAGCAACCCCAATGGGCTCAAGTGCCGTGCCAGCATTACGATCGCTTGCATCCTGCTCACTATCTTCGAAATACGATATTATCCCCTTGGCGCCGTACCCTGCTGCCTCGAGCCCCGAACTATTATACGGCGCATACGGTAGAAAGCACGTCTTCGGCAGCGAAGCACGCATATAGTAGCTGCCGGGCTCCTGGTCTGCGGTTAGGATCACAGAGGCTCGCTGTCCTAGGTTTAAATATACGCCACGAGCAGAAATAGGTTCGATTTCAACGCCGTCTAACTCAACGATAGATATCGTGTGATTGTCGATGCTAAACCAGTACGATAGGAACGAGGAGGCGTTAATCAGCCGTAAGCGTACAGTCTTCCCACGGCGTACTTTCGTCGTGTAGAGCTGCCCCTCCGTGCAGTTACTCTCGAAGGGCTGGTCTGCAGATGGTGCGTAAGTGGTCGAGGTAACGGAGCAGTTGTATGTGTTCTGCCCGTTGAGCAGGACGTTATCAGCCAGCGGCTCGACGCCTGATTCCCAATCAACCCATTTTGACGTCGAGTTGAGGTAGCTTGTTAATATCTATATTAGCCCGAGTAACCGAGGCTCGTGGTTAGCGGATAAGTCTAGAATAGATCAAAAACCAAGGGGATCGCCTTACAACGGATCCGTAGGTGTGATATACATCCGACACAAACAGGAGCTTCTCGTCGTCTGTCTTAGGTACCAGTTCTCCTGGATCGCGTATAATCTATCTCAGTTAGACAACGGCTATATCCACAAGCGCATCAATTCCTAACAATTGCTCCATAAGCACCGTCGCTATACTGTACCGACGAATGCGCATGCCACCAAAACGTGCCCCTCTGGTCCATCACCTGGAACTCGTACGTAAACCCCTGACTGGCCGGGATCCCGCACTGTGAAACGCCCGCGACGCCGTCCATCCACGGCGTGCCGATCTGGTTCATGCCGTGCCAGTGTATCGACGTGCTACTATTCCTCATGTGGTTATTAACTCTAACACGAATAGTATCCCCCACATTCGCCTCGACCAGCGGCCCCGGAGACTGCTCATTAACCAACACCATCGGCTTTTGAAATCCGTCCGGCGCGGCCAGCGCCACCGACACATTAAACTCGAACTCGCGGACCTGAGGCTCGCTCGAAACGGCGAAGTTCGTATCTAGCTCGAGCTCCCGCTTATTAATAAGCCTATCTGTCGGGACGAAGTCGAGGTTCTCAGGGATACCGTAACGAATGCTGTAATTAGATAATGGGGGCAGTGGTGTAGAATAGAGGGCTCTATATCGTGCACATCCGAGCCCGAGACCCAGACCCAGCGCCAACGCTACAGCGGTAAAGCAGACGAGGGCCCAGATGAAGAGACGTAGAGAGACAGTGCGGCGCGACTGGTTCTCAGTGATGAAAATGGGTAACTCGCTAGTGCTTGCCCAGATCTTCGACGACTGTGAGAGGTAGTCCAACCGCGGGCTGTCTTCGTAGTCGGGCGTCATTAGCCCACTGACATTTCTTGCAAAGAGGCGATCTAACATGATGAGCCATAACGAGGGAATTAAAAATGTTGCCAAGTTCGAGGGGTTCTAGGAGTTGATAAGGATAATTAGGGGCTGTGGTAACGGCAAGGGATGTGGGAATTCAATATTAGGCATGGACTGTTGCAAACCGCCCTTCAATAAGATTAGAGTAGTAGCCCTTCGTTAACCCCTAGGGACACAGTCACAAAAATGAAAACGTAGCAAGGAGATGTGAGATTTAATCCAATGTCTTATATGAATGGCTGACTTATGGTCTATTTCACGTAGGCATTGGAGGATAACAGGCTGGTCTGAACTATCTTCCAAACCCGAACCATCCTTTCTTCTGCGGCTGCGCCGGCTGCTCCAGCTTCTGCTCGGACTCGGGGGCGGCAGCTGGGGTCTTTCCAGGGTAATCTATGTAATTCCAAGCAACATCGAAGAATAGAGGCTTCACCGAAATAGGATTCACCTTGGGTGGGAACTCGACGAGATTTTCTAAGTTAACACCCTCCGCTGGGTACTCGAATAAGCGTTGCACGAGTGGAGCTCTTGCGCTTGGTGGGGTCGCATTCGTCGTCTTTTGCCGTAGATTATCTATTTCAACAATCGCTCGGCATTTTTGAAGCTCTCCCTTTAAAAGGTTGCGAAGGAATTGGATATCGGCTGGCCGGATCTCTATGTTACGGGGCGAGGACTCTAAAGAAGAGGGCTCCTGCATCGAGAAAAACGCAGCTGATTGCTCACACTCATCAAATGCGTGCTTGGTAAGAACTAAAGCATTGCGCGATTGGTTGGTTAGCGAGTGCGACCTCGCAATGGAGAGAGATCTATATTATCTATGAGTATTCGCGCGAAAATATGAGTATAAGAACTGTAGATACTGACTTGAGGGCATGGAAATATTTAGCAGTTGCGCTTAATTGTTCTGTTAGGTCTCTGTCAGCCGCAACACCAGGTAATTCCCCAACCGACTCAATGCTCTGTAGCGTAGAATCGTAAAGTACAACTTTGTCTTTGAGCCGAGATATCTTCCTGCCGGGTGGCTCAATCTTAGGCTTTCGAGAGCTGGCATCTTTCTTGGATTTTCGAGTAGTTGTAGGAGCCGAGTCTAACAAGGCTCCGTCGTGCTCTCCACTCAAAACCCGATTGCGACCGATTCTCCAGCTGATAACCTGGTAGTTAACCGCGGTGCGAGTTATCTGTAGACTTTGTATTCGAGCGTCGTCCTGGGATACGCCCTCCTCTTTAAGTTCGTCGATAGCGTGTTTGGTGGCATCTACCGCATCCTGACTAGCTATGAGCACTTCATCGTACGCAGCAGCCATCTCTTTTGGTAATATAACGTCGGAAGATGCTAGTTTCTCCGTCAATCGTGTGGTTGCTGTGTCTATCGATGCTAACGCAACAGCGATAGCTGCATCCTCGATCTTGACTTCTCGGGACCTCCATGTGATGGTCTGAGGAGCGTTCGGGGCACCGACTTGGCCCCTTTGAGCATCAGAATCGCTCTTGTTGAGTAGGTCCGGGGCTAATTTATTTATTTGCTCGACCAAGGCAGAGTCAGAAGAAGGGAAGGCCTTCCTGGCGATGGTCGGTATCGTTTGGATCCTTGAAATTTTGGTCTGATAGGCCGCATATCGAATAGAAGGGTCGATGGTGTCCGATAACAAGTCTTTAAAGGTGTCTCCTTTCATAGATGTGGCAAGCGCTGTATATATGATGCGGGCTGTCGCATAGCTCTGTAGACACGGCTCCCAGCTCTGTTTTTCGAATTGGGTGGCGCCTCGTATCATAGAAGCATATGCACGTGCTTCTAGGATGTCAGTGTCGCTAGCCCCCGTCACAGAGCTTTCGGATAATATTTGTACGAGATGTTCGGCAGTGCGGGCGCCTTTAACAAGTCTCGAAATGATATGGGAGCGGGTTCTGCCTGTAATGCCTTTGGTATCGGTGGAGTGAACGGCCTTGAACCTCATACCATGTGCCCAAGCACGCTCGGCCGTCAGCAATTGCAGATGAAGGTACCTCGTTCCCGTCAGCGATATTTATATATAAAAAAACTAAAAAAAACTAATAGGTTAGATCGCGCATACTCGTGGTTCTCCGACAGATTCTGGGCCGTGATAGGGTCTTTCTTAGTAAACTTGTTGCGGTTCTTAGTAGCAATATTCAACCTCTTTCGACATTTGTGTAGCTTCTTGACCAGCTGCTTGTGGTAAGTAGTGTAGTCGCCATATAAAAGTGCCTGGTTTCTGGCCGAAACCACAAAGTTTGTGATATCCATGATGTATCAGATGTATCGAGGTGTCGACCGCCAGATTAACGTATGGGCGGTAGTGAGAGTTGAAATCAAATGTACGTTTCTGGTGGATTGAATTGATGTGGTGGGGTTTTTGGTTTTTGGTTTTTGAGCTGGGCCAGCTTTCAATCTCCAACGCTCAAAATTCGGTTTAACGTGGGGTCAGATTGGCTACCATTTAAACTTAAAAGCTTACATAATGTATGAGTAGGTACCTTTACCTTTACTGATGCTTGTGGCTCAAGTGGGGCAGATTAGCGATAAACCTTTAAAATAAGATACGCCAAAAAGGTCCTGTCGTCTCCGAGGTGGGATAAATTTTTAAACCAAAACTATATTTTTTTTTGTCATGACCTAAATTAGACATGATGGCTAATCTCTACTGCATACTCATACTTGGCTATTCTGTGTATGTAAACTGAGAATAGATACTGTATAAGTCTAGTCTGATTGGACTACAGTACGAGATGCTGTATAGTGAGTACCTAATAATTTCTTCAAAAGGTTCATATCCTAATAAATTAGCGCCAGAACCTGGGGAGCTCTACCTGAACTGTACTCTTCAACTACACATACTTACGTCCATGAAATTACAGCTCTGAGCTGTTGTGTTAGGCGGGTATTGCTATAGACCATACCCTCCCGATGCTGGAGAAGACGGCCGCCAGTTTGGAACCATGCGGTTTCCATCGAGTAGTTCCCGGCGCCACCCAGTCCTTTCGGACTTCGAGGCAGCTTCGAAACGCCTTCTGGCAGCACGGAGCTGCTGACATAGAGCTTACTGCCGCCTGGCAAGCTTTGATGCATGGTACTTTTAATCTTACCATGAGCTCTGTGTCCGAAGAGAACAATAATTCAGTCCTAAGCGCTTCAGCCTTTCTTCTCGATTTCCTATATCCAAGCAGCGCCATGAATCTGATGCGCCGCCTAATTCCAGTCGCACCAGTCTCTAGTCGTCCTGATAGCTTCCGTTATGGGTATCGTTTTGGGAAAATTATGCCTCGCCTATATACATCGTCGCTTTCCAAGCGCCAGATTCGCAATTCCGGCTCTGAAGCCACCGCTGACCCGAAAGAAAACGAACCTGATAGCAGCGTATCGGCTAACCCAGATGACGTCACCCACAAAGACAATGAGCCGACAGAACCGGGTAGAATTCAGGGTGTAGCTACCGAGGATAAGGATGAAGAGAGTAACGCCCAAGTTGATGAGAGACAAACACAGTCTGATGTCCTCGCGGAAGGTCTTAACCATTTCGATATGGGCGGCGACCATATTACGATTCTCGAGGATTTGCTGAAGAAGAGCGAATTTGAAGATGCCGATCGTGTTTGGTATAACTATAAGGCCTTAGATGAGCCATCGCAAGCTATTTACATACGACAAGTGCTACTTTTTCTCTCGAAAAGTGATCGACTATCCGCCTCGTGGAAAGTTTCGGAGCTATTCCACCAAATACCTCTATCCCAATGGACCAACCAGATCTTTGTCGCGGGTGTTACGGCCGAAATTAGCCTACAGAACGCCAATCGAGCGCTTGAAATATTTACTAAAGGGCTGGAGCATAGTGCTCTCGATCTCCCCCCCCTAATCGATTCCCTCGATTTGCTACTCGCTACCGCGTTACGGTCCTCGGGGTTGGAGCTATTGAAGGATTTATGGAGACTGTACCCCAAGATGACAACACGATGGGACTTTGAAGACATTTCGTCGCACTTAAAGAATGTAGCTCCTTCTGGCCACCTTGCCGTATTAACGGATATACAAAAGTACTACCCTGACATGACAGGGAGGTGGAATTTTGAGGGTATAACGTCACAATTAAAACATGTTGCTCTCGTGCCTGGCCTTGCTGAAAAAGCCTTCGACTTCGCGGCCACTGGTCGGCAATTACTTCGAGAACTTGACAGCGCCGAGTTTAGTCGGGAGGCACTAGACTCACTTCAGAGGATTCTAGTCCGTAGGGCTCTTTTGTCGTGTACTGATGCTCAAGTTATCCCTCTACTCAGCATAACAAAAGACCCTCTAGCTTTCGAGGAATTTCTACGAACGGTAGTCTATAGAGGCAAGGAACAGCTCGGCATCGAGGTATATCGTATCTATCGCGATTCACCTGGGAGCATGCCGAGCCACCCCGTTCTTCACGAAATATTCAAGGCCTATAATAACCTGGTCGTGCCAACATCAGTGAAGTACGCTGGGATAGAAATGCTATGGGGCGATTGGCATAAGTTTCATACCGTCCCTTCTTACAGGGCATTTCAGAGATACTTGACTTTCTATGCGTCTCGAGGAGACACAGAACACGTCTACACGATGTGGCGTAAGTTTGTTCATGTATACCGCGACGACCCTAAACTTCCTGTCCTTCAATCCGACGATATATTTGCACACCTCATGCAGGTGCATGCCGTCCGCGGTGAAGTTCTTGAAACGCAGCAAATCTTTGATGATATCTCGGGGTCATTCCATTTAGAACATACTACACACCACTGGAACATCCTTCTTAACGCTTATGTTAAGGCAGGTGATTATGATGGAGCGATATCTACCTTCGAAAACCTAGTGGCAGCGGGGAAATGGGACCGTTTTAGCTTTGGGACGATGATGCAAATGGCGGGTGATAGAGGCGATCTAGGTTTCACAATTGACTTATACCGACAATTGTTGAGTTTGGGCGGGAAAGCGGACGCGGCCATTCTTAGTGCTATCGTCGACGCGTACTGCCGGAATGACCACATGCAGTCCGCTGAGGACGTATGTGTTCGTGCCGCGAGTAAAGGGATTGTCGATACCCAGATGTGGAACAAGCTCATTTACTACCATGCCATTCGCCGAGATCTTGCTGCCATCAACAGACTTCTTACTCTTATGGCCGACAAGGAAATCCCTTACAATTATCACACCTACCAGCAGTTACTTATAGGTCTCGCCATATGTCGACAATCTCTTCATGCTTTAAATCTCCTGAGTGCGGCCTTAAGGGATAATATTTTCACGGTTACCGCCGAGCACTTTCATATTGTCATGGGTGCCCTACTCGTGACGGGGGAGCCTGGGGCGGTTCTGCGGCTCGACAAGATGATGCAGGACTATGGATTTCCCAGCTCATCTGAGAGCCTGTTCTTATTAACACAAACGATTGGCCAATTTAGGAGTCTACCACCGTGGCAACGAGCCCGTTTAACTCCAAAGGAGTGGCTTGGCGAAGCGTTTCGTTCATTTTACAGAATATACGGTTTACGCCGCCGAAAGAAATTAGACAAACTAACATCTGGGCGTCTACACAGCAAGGCAGGCGAGCTGTTGCAGCAGAATACCGAGAAGTCCCATTTTAGTACTATGGTTTCCATGCTAACCGAGCTCAAAGACTTCGCTGGGGCTCGGGAGCTTGTCGACCTTTACCGTTACATTTTCCAAGGAGAAGCGGAGGAAGACATAGACGGAGTTTTGCCTGTGGTGATGCTCAATTCTCTCATGCGTGCGGATTTCCAAGAAGCGCATTACGATCGTGTTATAACGACATGGGAGCTGCTCTTCGAAACTGCAAAGCAGGAAGCACGGTCAGCCGATTACGTCGAAGATCTTCCTCACACGCCAAAGGTCTCGGCCAAATATCGATATATACTATCAAGTGGTCTCATGATTATGCAGAAGCTATACTTCGAAAGAGGAGATGCCGCCAGCATCCGGAGCATGGTCCGAGAAGTTCGTGAGGCAGGGTTTGAGCTAGACAGCCAAAATTGGAACTACTATATACAAGCACTTGTTCAGTTAAAAGAGTACAAGGAAGCATTCACCACCTGCGAAGAGATTCTAATGCCAAACTGGACTGGATGGTTTCTGGTACGCCATAGAGAAAGCGTGAAAAACAAGCTACCCCTAGACCTCCGGCGAAAAGGATCAAGCCCACGACATCTTCGGCCCATCGCTACGACGTTGTATCACCTCACGCGAGGCTACATGGAATTAGACAGGCTCAGCCTTTGGTCTTCAGAATTTGCTTCGACGCGCCATGAGATAGATAAGGAGTGCATACAGGTAATCCGAGCTATCACTTCGATGGTACGGCTGCGTTCGCCCCATGAGAAAAACATCATGGGCAAAGAGGACTCCTTCGATATTGATTCTATCGGGTCAGATGTAGACGGGGATGATGCCTGGCCAGAAGTAGATGAGTAAAGAACACCTCCTCAGGATGGACATACGTAGATGTATAGGTATCCTGCTGTATATATATACAACTCATGAATCTGTGCAATGACAAGACATACCATACTCGCTCTATAGATGGTAGACTTACTAACGAACAACGTTGATGCCTTGCCGTGTTCGTATAGTTAGTAGATTTAGTAAAATAAGTCCGGGATAGGTGGTATTACCAGGTTGGTATGCAGATCTTATACGTAAATCACGGGTGTGCACAGTATATCTCGACATACGATTACGTAATAAAAAGGACCCTAGCTAGTTTCTATATCCGCGATAAATAAACGAACTAAACATTTTTTGCATGTAGTTATCTGATTAGATATAAGGGTTTTTAGAAGGGGATGCTAGTAAAACCAAGTATACCAACGCCGTCCTTATATTTACGTCCAAGCACGTCCGACTTCTTTTCACGGGTATACCAAATTTGAGCCGGGGTCGTTGTTATTATAGTGCCAGTAGGACGAACATGGCGCTTCCGTTCCCGCAACCGTTGGACTTGCTGCCGCCGGGGTTTGTGATGGCCCGGTGTGAGCCAGAGGATACGCCGGGGATGGCTTCTGTTTGGTGAGTCGTGTGTCGACTCTTCGAAGTTGATGATATACATGTATATTGGTTTGCCTTACTAATTAGATGATACAGTGAGTTTTTTCAATATATATCCTTTATATACACTTCTTCATAACCCGAGTCTCGGCTTCAGGCGATCTACGCCGTGTAGCATATGTATGAGGGAGTACAGCATCTTCAAATGCTAGATATATACCTACTCTTGGTCCGTATAGACTACCTTTTACCTAGAGAGTACCTACCTCAAACCAAGGGACAGCATCTACACGCCAAGAAAACAAACCAGGTAACTAACCCCACCGCCAACACAGTCATAGACGCCTTCTCTGCTAGCTCCGAGTTCATATACTGGTGGTCGCCATCCCTCGACGTCATGCGCACATGGCACGCGTCCCGGACCCGGGGGCGGTTCAGCGACCCGGCCACGCAGCAGTTCAAAGTCGTGGATGCGTCTTCCGGCACGGTTGTCGCGTTCGCGAAGTGGGATCCGCCGAGTGCGATGGAGGGGCTGCGGGAGGGGTTTGTGGTTTACGATGAGGAGGGGAGGGAGGTTGGGCTGAGGGGGGATGGGAAGATAGGGGGGGCTGTGCAGAAGAAGAAGCTAAAGGCGCCGGAGGGTGCGGATGAGAAGCTTTATGAGGACTTTTTCCATGGTCTGAAGACTATGGGGGAGAAGTGGAAGTCTCATGAGAAGTTGGGTATGTGAGAATGTTTACTCCTCCTTACATTTCCTTACGCTTACCCCTTTCTTCCTCTCTCTTTCTTTATCCTCTCCTCTCTTCTCTATCTCATCCCATACTAACACCTCTCAGTCCTCTCCGTAATATGCACCGACCCCTCCCACCACGGCCGGGGCATCGCCGCCTCCCTAATCCGCCCCGTCCTCGCTCTCGCGGACAAAGAAGGCATCCCCGCGTACCTCGAAGCCCTACCCCTAGCCGTGCCGCTGTACCAGCGCTTCGGCTTCCAGCCTGTGGACCGACTAGAGTATGACTTAGCCAAGGCAGGAAGGCAGGGGAAGGCCGTGCTGACGATTATGGTGCGGGAGCCGCAGTCGGAGTCTACGCCGACATGAGTGGGTGCATTGCTAGCTTGGCAGATACTGGCCTATCTACCTAGGCTTACTCTTCTGGATCAGGTTCGGTGGGATGCGCTGGTTGGTTCCTTATTCGAGCTTGGCCTGGGTTTGGCTGTGGAGCGCATATGTATGTAAGCATGAGATGTCTCAGAACAAGCCATGGCTCGTCGACAGGAATTACTCGTGTGCTGATGGGATTGGATATTGGATATTCCGAATATGCAGCTCTTAACCCCGGGATACATAGAAACCTTGGCAGGGGAGCTTGATATTACGTAGTTCCTATATTTGTCATTATTATAGACGAGTGGCCTCTTGTTTTTACAGTTAGTTAGGCCACTTATATGGTCCTAGACTATGTATATTCTTTGGCTTAAGGCGATGTGAAATTATGGTTCTCTTTACGATACCATCACCATTTTATGATATATATTTCAGATACTCTCTATCCTTACCGTATTTAGCTACAGATATATAGATTAAAGAGTTCGTACACTTTTCATAACGCTATAGAGAACATTATTATAAAGAAATATTCCGTTTATAATAACCCGTCAAGCTCAGCATAAACCCGTGTTATGAGAGCACAAGCTAGCTTACCCAGCTGCTAATAACGGCTTTTGTGCGTGGGTCCGTCTGTACGGGCCCTATAGCATTGGACGAAAAGGGGAAAATGAAAAGGGGCCAAAGAACACAAAAGAGAAGGGGACATATGTGCATGCCATCTACCTACTTACCCAACGCACAACCCCGACACCGGCAATGGTGTGTAGGACAAGCCGCAACAGTCCGGCAACCAACCGTCTCCGTCGGGGAATTTCTCATTCCCCAAGGCCAGGCCATGCTCAGACGCAACCTTAGGCTACGTGCGGCATCGCCAGCTCTCTCTTCCCGGTGCCTGGAGGCGCTGGCGGGCGCTGATTCGATTGTGTCGACGCCGTCCCGCGCGGAAGGCCGCAGTTTCTGTGGCCATACTTTCCCGGTGACGATCTTCCATATGTATTCCCATGCAAGGAGCTCATCTAATGAGTCAAAAACAAGAATATGGAGTGCGTAGGGGGTTGAGTTTCTTGGCGATAATATACTCATGCGCACGTGGCCTAGCTATACGCGTACGTACATACATATTTGTTTCTGGGCGGTTTGCGTCATGTGAGCTGCTCGAGGCATGTCGTGCCTGGCATTTATTCAGCATGTTTTCTTTTTCTTGGTAGTTATTGTGGATGGGAGAGAAGGGATCATGTATAAGATAAATGAACAGACGTTAGACAAGTCCAGCAAACAGAGACGATCAGATGACTTATTTTCATCTACTATTTCTGACCGAAGGCGGGACTCGGTGGGAGCTACCCATTTATTTATACACACATGAGATCGTCGACTCGGTAGGTATCACGAAGGTTGTCCACAGAACGGTTGGTCACCGAATAACTTGCATTTTATCAAGATATCGACGATATGCAATTAAAAACAACCGGAAATATTTATGCGCTTATTTGGACCGGTTCTTATGATGATGTATAGTAATCTGGATGATCGACGGGCTTAAGAGGTGGATCGTAGGACTAAGGGGTTAGTTGAGGTAGTTGAAAGTTGTTCGTACATACATGTAAGCCCTACATAGCATATGGCCACGTCGCATCGCCATCTTGTTTCGTATTTTCGTTATCACCATAGGATTCGCTGTCTACATAGTACATTCTATGGAAGAGAGATGGTATTCCTTTTTCTTGGCGCTGCTGATCTATGGACGACTGAGCTTTGGGGTCCTAAGATCTAGATCGGGTATTATTATCCACCAACCGTGCGCTCCATCACACTATTGTTAATACCCGTTGTGGCATCGGTCCGCTTAACTTTGATGGTAGATCCGAGTAAAGTCTTATATTGAGCTGTCCCGATCCCGATATTTTCGAGGTTTGGTTTCGCTCGGAATAATGCAAAGTTATCGTATACTACGTTCTACCTAGATAGGTAGGATATAAATATCAACTTTAATAATCCCCTGTAGCTCATGGTAGTTATTAGATTACACGCAAAGCATCTAGTGAAATACTGCACGCGAAAAGGCTCGTACGCGTCGGCTCCAGTCGCAATCTCATCACGCTCACATCATGCGGTCCGAGACATAACCGGTTGCCTCCGTTATTAGGCAGATTGACGATCCAGCCTAGGTAGAGATGGTAATTGCGTGTGTGTATAGCGTGAGTAGACCTCGAAATGAAAGGGGTCAGGGGCCTTGGCGTAAGGATGAAAAGAGAAACAAACTGCCAAAATTATAATTCCCACGCGGGTTGGTTGTCCCACATTGCGACGAGTAGCAGCGCTTGCATCCACTTCCCCGGGACCGACTAATAATAAAAGGTAACATCGAGAGAGTTGACAATAGCTGCCATCCATGCTTGATGAGGCGCACCCGAGATGATGTATGTATGCACGCTGCAAGGGCGGGTCGATGATACAATCGCGACCTACTGGGTTGACAAGGGCTGGGGTTCGGATGGTGGTGGTAAGTCTCAAGTAAGTGGTGGCACAGGATGAGCAATCTTGAAACGGCGCGATGTGCTGTAAGCGATCCACGTCAATCTCATCGGTTGTTCTTTATTTACACATTAGGAAAGCGATCCTGGTGCGATCCGGGGACGTGTTGGGATAGACTATGCGCTTTTGTTATTGCGCCAGGCAAGTCGGACGGATGATGGGTCGACAAACTTGTTAATAACGTTCTTTTCATACCAACGACTAGAAAAAGAGCTGCCTATCAGGTTTGACACTTTCTAGGATACCTTACCGAACGCCACCGCCCAGGGATCTTAATTCAACTCCTTACCTAGGTAACATCCAGTAAAGAGACAGCTGATGTGAGAGCCAACTGTTGTGATAGGTCCATGAAAATAAATTCGTAGATTCGGGGTTTAAGCATAAGCAGGTGCGTCTAGAACTGTTGCATAGGTAGGTAATTAAGAATTCCTTGTTTTGTTTAAGGTAGCTAGCTAATTGCATGGCGTAAGCATATCATCCTCGATGCCAATGTCTTGTGGGCTTACGTTGACTTCTAGAAAGAATGAGGGGATAGGGTGATGTCAACATGCCGCATTTCCCGAAGAGGTACGAAGTAGATATCGAATAATTTGTCTGAATCGTTTCGTGGCTGAATGAAAGCGTCCCATGTCCAATTTAAAACACGTTTTAGCGTGCCTGAATGGCCTGAATGGGTCTTAACTCGCTATCCCCTGTCTGCTAAACCAGATCAACGCCGGGATTACATTGCGTGGCTGCGCACGGAAGAAACCGCTATGTATTTTAATGTAATACCCGAAGCCACCGGCTAGGAACTCTCAAGTACCTAAAGAAAAGAATAGCTTTGGATACTTGATGACGACGAGTAACCATTGGACGTATAGAGAAGAGGCGATGGTGAAATTGTATCCGGAGAGCTTTTTGAGACTATGTAAGCCTGTGGCTGTTCCTCTGCCTCGTGTCACAGAACAACGCGTTCCCCGGGCTGATGCAGGTAGATGATTCCTTTTGTGACTTTCGAAGAAAAGCCACCGAATGCCATCTGAGGAGAAATGGCATTATGGGGAATGTCTGCAGTGCCGATCTCTAGACACTGGGCTAGACCGCCTTTAAGCAGGTACCAAGGCTTCGTACGTAGCACAAAGTCCGCCACGTTCCTGGACAGAACACCGTTAGTGTTGGGGCGGTCTCATTCGACTGACAATGCATTGTCCTATTATGTGCGTATTTGTATACGAGGACATGCGAGGGTATGAAGAATCGGATATTTGAAAGCATAGCTGCTTAAGAGCGGATTGCGATGCATGAGTCGCGCCGCGAAAGAGACAAGTCATCTTTATTCCACATTGCCGCTATAGGAGTATAGCCTATCTGTTTGACAATTAGGACAACTAGCCATTAAGCTATAGGTATTGAAGTTAGGGTGCGGCTAACGGTAGAAAGGATTCATTTTCTTACCAAATGCATAGGCAGACTACCTATATCCGTTTTATGCTGCCTCCTCCTGTTCTTCAATCGTCAACCTGTTTGGAATTATCAAGCAATAAACTGCGATTTGCTTGCGTTCTAATAGTTGTGCATAAAAATAACAACTGAAGGGGCAAAGTAGTGAGTGGCAATAAAGGCTGAAATAATGGAGAAGGGAAAATGGAGGATGTTTTGAATATTCATGTAATGAAAAGGTATTAACCTACCATTTGGAAATGACGGTCACCATACGTATTTGTGAGGGTAAGAACGAACGTACGTACAGAAGAACTTATGCAGGTAGATGCGCTGTTCTTCAGCCCTATTAAGCGATCCTGTCACCTCAAATTCTAGAATAAGTCAGCATGCAGCACACGCTTCCTTAGCTTGCAGCTTGTGAACTATTATATTTCCGCCTCATTTGTTCCCCAAGGTAGGTAATCAATCTACGTTCATCTTAACTATCTTTGTTACTACCCCATGTGTGTATAAGTATCAAAGTTAAAAGTGCCTAGCTGCCCTATGTTGTAATACAAGTACACTGCTATGTAATCCGGCTAATTTTAAGCTTAGGTGTCATAGTTCAGTCACGGTTACCGTTATTTTAGGTTACCAAGTTGGGATCTTCTATCTCACGGTTGTCGGTAATGGAAGTATGCATATGAGGTAAGTATCTAATACGTGTGCTTGTCCGTATTAGACCTGCCTCTGTCCAAGTCTAGGTACTTGCATATTATTAAGGTTGCCTAGCGTTTACCAAGGTAAGCTGGTTTAAGGTCATATAAAACAGTATCCGGTATATTATTAACCTAGTATTCAATCTGATATCTTTAACAATTGAAATATATTATATCAACGCTATAAAAATTGTATAAGCTACAAATATTTATATATAAAAAACATCTTACTTCATATGAGTATTCACGCATGTAAGTAGAAACGGATAGGCACGTGAAAATAAATATTATACAGCGCGGATATGTGCATATGATCTGTTATTGGACAATCCGTATTCAGTTGGTGGATACATGTACTTCAAGTACGGTATCTGTATTAGGTACATTCATACATATAGCACACCGTTACCATAACTGTCCCACTCGAGTAATAAGGGTCCATCTCTGAGACGACTAGAGAAGACTGGTACAAGCTGGGCTCCATCCACAATTTGTAAATGCATCCCCCTCCACGCCGTGGATTCCCCCCTTTCTTGTACACTCCGAACTTAAGCATCTGTGAATCATTGAATTGGATTCGCACCAGTATCCCAGAATACAGAACCTAATAATTCATTTCACGCTTGTCACAATTGTCGCGTTTCCCTTTCTTACATGAAATCGACAAGCTAACCTAGATTCTTCTACTACCCTGTTCCTGATTCTTGATTCTAGATTCTTGATTGTTGATACTGTTCACTATACGGCCCGTGGCCATATTTTTCTATGTGGGCTGCGCTGGTTTCACCTGTCCGCCTCTCCTGTCTCGCCTTTTGGCTCGCTACTACTATTCAACGCCTCAAATTTATTTGACTCTTGTAATCACATACCAATTCACCACGCGCAATACACAGTAGCGCCCTGCTAGGTCTCGATACCTACCACGACAACCCTCTGGCATTGCTTCCTTGCTATCCTGTCGATCAAGTCTCCGAGAAACTACCCGGCTATTGTCTCCGACGTAGATCCTATACACCTCCTTATACCGATCTTAGCGAGAGTTCGTTCACGCGCTCAACCTACCTTTCGTATTTTACCGTTCCGCACATTCGAGGTGTTCCCTTTCGAGGCTGCTAAGTGACGGATTCCATGCTGCGATAGCCCCGTCTCGGTTGCCTTTTATGACTTTCCGACCTTAATTCGGCACTTTTCTATTAGTTAGACAACCTATCAAGTTACCTGCCAGTTGGCTACATTGTCTTGCTTTGGACATTAATTCGGATTGACTACCTACATACAATAACGGCACATGATGGATGAATATACAGAAGCTCCGATGGACAGCGATGATGTCTTTCCATGCAAAGGCTGCGGAGAGGTATGAGAAGGGCATTTATCTTTTGAGGGATATCATTGCTAAGTTCTACTGTTAATCTAGATACTTGAAGAGGGTAAAGCATTTGAACTAGGTAGGTTCTACATCTATTCCTTAAATCTCAACTTAACCTCCAGACACTACGTTGGCTTAAAAGCCTGCTCGAGTTAATGTACGACGGTTCTGACTATGCTATAGCTGGGAACCGATGGCATCTCAATTGTTTCCGATGTAACACTTGCGGCACCCTCCTCGACTCCGATGCGAACCTTCTGTTGCTGGGAGATGGCTCGCTTATTTGCAACAATTGCACTTACAGCTGTAGCGCTTGTGGCGACAAGATTGAGGACCTCGCGATACTTACTGGAGACCAGGCTTTCTGTGCCGCCTGTTTCCGATGCCGAAATTGCAAGAGGAAAATTGAGAACCTGCGATATGCGAGGACATCACAAGGAATTTTTTGCATGAACTGCCATGAATCTCTAATGGCTAGGCGCAGAAAGAAATCTAAAGCCGCCGCCCAGGCCAAGGCGCGCGAGAAAGATGCGTCGCCAATGATCGTTGACAAATCTCTTCCGGCACTCCCTCCTAATGCAATACCGCCGAATGCCTTCTCTAACGATAGAGTTGATCCCGATTCTGATACGCCCACAGAATTGTCGCCGCGACCACGACCGAGTTACCCTCGGAACGACTCGTCAAGAAGCAATTCGAGACCATCTAGATCCCCCGAACGCTCGGCCGATCACGGTGGAAGAGATGATGGTTTGTCTCTTCCTTCACGGGCTTATCGCAATAATCGGAATTCAACTGTATTTTCGGGTAGTGAGGTCGGAGGTAGTAACGCTGCCGATGATCAAAGTTTCTTCATCCCCGTTGCTTTAGACCCGAGCCCGGTGCCATCCTCAACCCCTCGATCGACTTCAGAGGCTCTAGTCGACCCTAACAGGAAGCCAAAGGACAAAGACTACTTCAGTCTCCCCAAGCCAGCTACTAGTTCGGACCGAAGAGATACTTCTCAGTCGTCCACACCGCATATTGCTTTCCAAGAGAAGGCAAGGCAATCTTCTTTAGACCATGAGACTCCACCTCCTAAAGACTTAGGGAGGAAGCTCTCCAAGTCTTCTAGGAGCGATAAGAACGCGCCACTGAAATCATCTCCCCCAGAAGACCGATCTCAGAAGGTCCTGAATGGAAAGACTCATCCCTCAGATAATTTCAAGTTGCAGGAAGCACCGAAGAGTAAGAAGGCAAACTCGCGGACGAATTCCGAATCAAACGCAGTTCAAGACTCTACCATTTCTAGGGACAGCAGCAGTTCCAGCCGAAGGAACAGTATGCCCCAACATTTGAATGCAGGCGATAAGACGGGTACTCCGCGTAGTTCACAAGACTCTCGCCTCAAAGAAGATGACGAGGCGCGACCTAACGATTCTCTTGCTATGTCAAGTGGCAACAATGGGAAGCCTGTTACCAGAAAAGAGCTCCCACCTGCGGCTTCTAGAAACAGTAAGTTTTATTAACAAGGCGAGGCGGTCTATCTTTAACTAACACTCTTTAGTGAACGGTACAGCCTCTCGGACTGCCGAACAAAAGCCTTCCGATCCTTATATGACCCCTAGGGCACCACCTGCTCCACCAGTATCAGCTGCGGGTCAGGAGTCGGTGAACTCGAATGGTGAACCTAAGACATCACCTAAATTGCCTAGATGGAGCGCGGGTGGTGACTTCAGTATGGATGAAGACATGGCTCGTATCCTAGGCACGGATGAGGGTTCTTCTTCCATTCTTCGCCGGGTTTCGAACGCGGTGCGACATGGACGAACTAACAGCACTGAGTCAAGTACTAATCTTCCTCGCGTTGGCCATACGCGAAGCGCTAGCGAAACAACCCGTACGACTACGTCGCCTCGCTGGCCTAAGACCCCTATAGCGGAAGATGCCTTACATGCCAACATACATGACCTTACTAGCCCGTTGTCGGTGAATCCGAACGATGACCCGGCTCTGTTGAAACGACGCCTACGAAATTCGGAACAGAGGGTGGCAGAACTAGAGCGCCAGTTCAGTAACGAGAAAGATTTGAAGAATCTTAACCAGAAGTTAGAGGAGAAGCGCAAGACTGTTTCTGTATTGGATACTCAAACCGAGATAATGATTCGTCAGTTGGAAGTACTGGCTGGATATGTGGAAAGGGCCAAGGATACTAAGCGACCTATCGACCCCCGCGAGTTGGAGGAATCTGCACTGAAGGACTTTGTACAAAAACTCGAGAAGCTGAAGCAGTCCATGTCAGCTAGCCTCGAGCAACTCCACACAGAGCGAGATGAACTTGTTGAGGAAAAGAATAGAGCAATCGCGGAAAGAGACCGTGCTCGAGTGGAATTTGAACAACTAGTGTCTAAGAATGCACAGTTGGCCGACTTGAACAACGATCTTACAAACCAAATCCAGGAACGATTCAAGAGTCATTCGGACCCTAAGTCACCTCCGAACGGGCTCGGAATTTACAATCAACACAAGGGGTCGTCGAACCATTCAATCAGCTTAGACAGTTCCAGCATCCAGACTGGTACGACGATCCTTGGCGGAGATCATGAAGAACCAATCCTTGAGTCTGGACCGACTGTGGTTAAGATAGGAAAGGGCCAAGTCAAGAAGTTCAACTGGAAGAAAGGATCAAAAGCTATGGCCCAGAACATTGCCAAGGGTGTGAACCGTACAGTCGTTGCCTTCCAACAGCCAGAGCGCGAGCGTCACGGGCAGCTAGGCATGGCTGGCGAGAGCATTGGTCTCCCTTACAATATGACCATTGTACCTGTTGAGTCGCCGGTTACGCATACAGTTATCAACGGCCAAAACCGCCAACCCATAGATAATGGTCGTCAAGGTTTCTTCGGGTTTAAGAAAGGGAACACGCTCCCGAGAACCGTAACGGCAATGAACATGTCATCCCCGGCTGTTGCAGAAGCACCGACTGTTCTCTTCGGTTCCGATCTATCAGAGAGAGCTGACTATGAACGTCGCCAGATTCCGTGCGTTGTGACGCGCTGTATCGAGGAGGTCGAGCTGAGGGGTATGGATATGGAAGGCATTTACCGCAAGACTGGTGGAAATTCCCAGACCAAGGCCATCCAAGAGGGCTTTGATAAGAATGAGAACTTTGATATTTCGGATCCGGATATAGATATCACGGCGGTAACGAGCGCGCTGAAACAGTATTTCAGGAAACTACCGACGCCGTTACTGACATTTGATGTCTATGATCGCATACTTGAAACGAATTGTAAGTATCAGTTGAATAAGTGCTTGAGTGTTGAAGGAAAACTAACTTACATAATTTAGCAATTACAAATGATGCGGATAAATGCACCCATTTGCAGAGTGTATTCCAGCAACTCCCACCTCAACATAAGGACTGTCTTGAGTTCCTGATGTTCCATCTGCATCGTGTCGCTGAGCGAGAACGAGAGAATCTTGTGAGTAATGATATTGCTTTATACCGAGAGTTCCCTAGACTAATATTTGAATAGATGACCCCGAAGAATCTTGCCGTGGTCTTCGCACCGACCATTATGCGAGATCACAATATCGAGAGGGAAATGACAGATATGCACGCTAAGAATCTTGCCGTGCAATTTATCATCGAGAATACGCACAACATTTTCACCTAAACCACTTAGAATTCTCCTATTTGCGCCACCCATACTTGTACTCGACATTTGTACATATTAGACCGAAGGACAAGCTTAGTTTGCCGGCTTGGCAGTGAGACCACGCGGGAGTCAACAGCATTCACGTCTAAGCCGGAGTTTTTTTGTGATTTTTTTTGCAGGGATCATGACCATACGTATCAGTTGGGAGCGCTGCCACACGGCTTCTTAGCTCATTGGATTTTGTTTCGACCATTCTTTTCCTTCTACCCAAGGTGGTGTTACGGCGGCTCTTTACTTCTCTTTCTGTCTTTCACGGTAGGAAATTTAATGATATCCTTGAGAGCATTGCGATTTTTCTTCTTTTTCTCACTTTTTTGTCACGTCTGCGACGACCTAACCCATACGGGGACAACGCCGGCGTGTTTTTACGAAGGGTGGAAAGGGAGGGGGGGAAGATATAAAAGATGGAGATGAGAAAAGTGAAAGAGGAGCAGGTGATGGGCTAGGGGGGACGATACTATTTCCCGAGACGTTGCTAGTGGTGTTATGGAGCGGCAGGGGTAACATATAGACTCGATAGGTCTTGGTTCAAACAAGACAGAACAGACAAGGCTGATGGATAGAGATCATTGGCAAATATCGACTGGTCTTCAGAACAGATTTATTGGCTTGATCCATCGTGTATGGGTGGTCGTTGAATGAGAAAGGCTTGTCTGAAGCGTGAACGTAGAATGGGAGTCTTGACCTTCGGCAATAGGTATCGATGCCTCCTAACTCCTCAATTCGATACTTTCCTCTACTAGCTCATCGAGAGGTTGACTTCTCGTATAAATGGAAGTAGACGCTAAAATGGCTAGAGCTGAATTCCCAAGTCGAAGTTATCTATCTATGTATGTTTTTCTCCGTGCGTAGTAAGACGTCTATTATACGTCTACTGCGGCTTTCTTTCTTCTTTCTATCCATCCATATCTTTCCATTTCCTCTTTCCTTGTATGGATGTTCCTCAGCCGTAGACCCGCCCGTCCTAGCCTCCAATGCGCCTCTTCCACAACGCAGACTAGACCGCTCAGCGACGTATATATTAGGTACCTATATATTTTTGCAGTTCTGCGGAATCGTCTAGTGGCTTTGGGGTCTCTTTTCTTTTTCTTTTCTTTTTCTTTTTTTTTCTTCTTTTTTTTTTACACCAGGTTTGAAGAATTGGGTCGTGAGAATTACTCTCGGGATTACTCTAGAATGGGTTCTGGAATCACGTACGATAGATAGATAGCTACCTACCTACCTAGGTAGCCTTGCGGATTCGTCGTGAAGGATGATAAGTATTCTTACCAACGAGCAACACGGCGCCGTATATAGATACCAAGCCTGCTCAAATACGGAATCTCTACCTACACCGAGATTAGCGTGCTGATATGCCCAAATAAGACGACAGCCTTTTTTTTCTTATTTGCTTTACTTTTCTTGATCCGCAAAGCTCGTATACCAACACAGCGCTACGCAAAGGTCTGTATATCTAGTTCCTCTTAGAAGTAGTTGGGGTGGACTAAGCGCACTGTGAGGCTAGCTAGACTAGACCCCATCGTGAGATTTCCGTATATATTGCGGAAGAAATCCGCAGCCGTTTATTTCTACTTATTTTACTTATTTTGGATGAGACTAGATGCTAGCTGCTGACCTTGAGCCTCCTAAGCGCTAGTTATACGTACATGTACCCATGTATGATTGAGGCGGAATCCTAGGGTTAGGGTTATTGATAGAGAGGGGACATGATTCTTTACTTAGGCGGCTTAGAAGATGTTATGTGAATTAGCTCGTCGTACTACGCACCGATTAGAATAGCCGTTGGTATGCGTATCATGTATCATAGTCTGCAATAGTCCAATGGTTTGAGGGGGGCGATCAACGCCTATCTTTACGAATGTAGGCCCCGTGTTAGACAACCTTCGAGCCCTCAGGTATGAAGCGGATACCGGCAGAAATGGCATGCGTACTGAAAGGGGAAAAAACGTGGAGGGCTTGTTTGCTGGTATCCGTCTGGCTGTACGTAAGTCTGACATGCATAATATACAAACAAGTAGGTATGTATGTAGACGTGCGATGCAATGCTACCCACTCTGCCACTCTGCCACTCTGCCACTCTGCCACTCTGTCACTGTATGTAGCTAGATATAAAGGCCCACGGCCGAGTCTAGGCGAGCTGAAGCCACCAACTCTCACCTTCCTATTGCTGCACCACTAATCTTACCTTTGCACTGAGGAAATCTCCTTCGTGCCTGTAGGAAGCATGCCAATTGATTGATTAAGAAGCTGTGTCGGTCGTTAATCTCGTTGCCCAGGCCGAAAGAAATACGTCCCATTTAGAACATGTGATTTTTGACAGTCTTGATTTTGATAGTTTTGATATGCTGATGCGGTTATTGTCCCGCCTGCGTGTAATGTATGCGTGAACTGTTGTACGAGGAGGGTATGTAGTAGCTTGACGTGGCAGGGCTGCTTATTATCGAGTTTATCATCGAGGCGTTTACTTTACCCCTGATCTAAACGGCAACTGACCGTGATTGGGCAATAGACGGCTAATTTAGGACATCTCTGTGGCTTTGGCAGCGATAAAATTCCCCGGTTTAGCGCATAATTTATGAGGCTTGTGTCTTTCCAGCTTCATTTCTTTTAATAGAAACGTAGTGGTTGGTTCCTGTTCCTGGTCTAGAAGACTAACAGGTAATTACCTAGGCTAGGTATTGTACCTGGTTAGCTGGCCTGCTAACGACGGCGAGGGGTAAGGGCCTTTTACCTACGAGGCAGCTGCACGTAAACAACACCCCCGGGGACGATCCTTTCTTGATCGTTAGAGAGTTGAAGGATCAAATTGGAAGACTATGATTAGTCCGAATGGAGCTTAGTACGCCAACAACACGGCAGCCTGCTTCTGAAACTCCACGGGATGCACAATATGTACATATCGAGACACGAATGTAAAGTATAGGTAGTTTCGAGTCGAGTTGGCGGGCGAGCTTCGAGGAATTGGGGGCGCCGAAAGTAAGAAGAAATCGTGTTAGTATTCGTCAATTTGGCGGTGCCGCAGCCATGCTGTTGGAGAGAACTCGCGGAAAGCCTGCTTGGTTCGTTCGAGTTGGTGTTAGTGCTGCGCCCTGATTGGTAGACCACTATAGGAATCGAGATGCGTTCCTACATACATACGGTACCGGATGTTCAACTGCAAGGGGGGTCTACTTGATCCAACGCCTCCCCCCATGTTCCAATATGTCGTCGCCGCGCCGTTGTTGGGCAGCTCACCTCATTTATAAGTTGCCAATAATCCTTTGGGGGTTGCGAACCATTTTCCGCCCTCGTAATGCTTCTATAGGTAGTAGTTTACGTAGGAGAGTAATCGATCAGCTCCTAGGTTAGTAAGTTCAAGTCAAGTCGGTTAATTCGGGGCGAGTGACTGCGAGACGCACATACAGATAGTTGAGCTTGCCAGTGTCGTGGCCTGCGATGAGGGTTTGCCATACCAATAAGGAATCCTACACGTCCCCTTGGCGTCCTTCGAAACCCCAGGCTACTATATTCCCGACCGAATCCCTCATAATGTTTAATCTTTCCTCCTGAAATGTCAAATCGCCCCAATGAAGGGCTTGCGTTCGCCTTTCCCGCTGGTACTCGCGGTATTAGGATGTTTGGGAAGAATCAACTTGGTCGACGGGCATGGCCTCACCAGACGCGCCGTCGATAATCCCGGTCCCGGTGGTTTCATCCGACATAGATATCCTTCAGGTCAGCCAAGATGGGATTTCCTCAGAGAGAAACAGAATTTGGTCTAACTTCTTGGGTTTAGTCGTGCCGTTTGGCGATTACATCTACATAGATGGCGGTCAAATGTTTCAGCAGAACAACGGAAATGGGTCGAATAGCACTCAGTCGGATCCATACACTTCCTATCCCGGTATATCCAATAACGCTCATGTACGCATATCGCATTTGCTAATAGACGAACAGTGAACTCGACGCTTTCCCTCAACTTAAACGAATCATGGACGAATGAAACAGTCGAATTTCGGACGATCCCGAAAGCGGCGCCGCTTCTCGGGCAGCAAGTCTACTGGACCGACCACTCGTATAACCCGGGTGCCTTCTATGTTTGGGGTGGAAAGACGATGGACAACGGATCGCCGCCGGAGGACCAGCTATGGTATTTTAGTGCTGATGGCTCGGGTGGCGGGTCATGGTCACAGCTCCCGCAAGGCAATTATCGCGATTTCTCACAACTTCTACGTCCAGCCGGCGCATCATTTACCCAGAGCGCCAATAAAGGCTACTCATTTGGCGGCCTAGTTAGCCGGGAGTCCGACCACTCGATTCAGAAGGCCGATCCTGGTTACGCTGTGAAGGGAGTTGTATCATACGATTTTCAGACCAACCAATGGGCTAATCATAGCTCGGAATCATTCGGGGAGTACGGTACTAGCTTATACGGTTGTGCCGAGTATATACCATTCGGACCTAATGGATTATTGGTCTTCCTTGGTGGCACTCAGACGCCCGTTGACGTAAAGGGCGAGTATATCGACGGAGTCAGTTGGATTACACTCACGCTATACGATCCGGTAACAGGAAAATGGTATAGACAGAAGACAACAGGAGACCAGCCGCCAAAGATCGAACGAGCTTGTAGTGTCGGCGTTCGAGGGCCTAACAACACGTATGAAATGTAGGTCTATCCTTAGTACTTGGCTAGGTTAAGAGGTTTATATAAAGGAAGAAGATAAGCTAACATTAGTTAACCGGATTTAGATTCATTTATGGCGGCTCGTCGGTTGCCTATGGAAGCACCTTTCCCGATGTTTACGTACTTTCTCTACCTGCATTTGTTTTCTTCAGATCGAATTCTTCTGGTACACCGCGTGCTGACCATGGTTGCGCGGTGATCGGCAAGGGCAAGAGACAGATGCTGAGTTACGGAGGTGTTGACGCTGGCATTGACGCTAGTCTTGATGCTAGTCTTGGGCTTCGGGTTTCCAACATGACGGGCGATCCGTGGAAACAGGGTCTTGGTGTTTACGACATGAGCGAAATGAGATGGACAAGTTCGTACGATGTAGATGCTGCAGATTACGAGAGTCCCGCCGTGGTGAGGGATTGGTATGCTCAAGGGAATATGAAGACTATGACATGGGATAACGACGAGCTCAAACGGCTATTCGTTAACGGTAGTTCAAGCACATACGGTATGATAAACGACTCCACTACAACGGAAGATTTACCGAAAGACTCTCTGAGCTCGGCCCAAAAGACTGGTGTTATTGTCGGTAGCACTGTAGGGGGAGTAGTAGTGCTTACGGTCATCAGCGCCGCCATAGTTTTAATATGGCGAAGAAGACGTCGTCGACAAAGCAGCCGGGCCAGCAGCACGATAAATGAGTACAGACCGGAGCCGTGGCCGAAAGATTCGCCGCGGTTGCGGTCGACTACGCCGGGGACGATGACGACGTTTGTATCTTCGCAAACCCCGGTAGAACCAGTAGAGATAAGTGGTATAACGAGAGGGGAATTACCCGCGGAGGATGTGAAATGGACATACGAGCTTCCAGTTCCCACACCACGCACCACACCACACGCCACACCACGGCTGAGACCAGAGCTTCCAGATAGGAAGTTTTCACATTGATATTATTTTGTAAAAAGAATAAATAAAATATAATGACTTGTGCTTAGTATGGTTAGCTTAGATGGCTGGCTAACTTATTGACTTGTGAGGCGAAGCGTACCGAGATGAATCAGCCGTACTTCTAAGTTTTCTTCCTGTAACCTAAGCTCGCCTGGGTTTCTCATTTATATTTAACGCGAACTGAATCCCTCTTCTTGTGGCTTGTTCGCAGCATGAATGGTCTTGACCTTGTTGTATATGGTGGTGTACAGCTTAATTTTAAGTGAAGCGTGCCTCGAGATTGACTGCAGCAGATAAAAGACAGTCGAACCGTTCATTTGATCGGTCGTCCTTAAGTGGCCACGATGCCGCTACCGAAATAAACCGTCTCACTTCGCACCTCCGACCATTTTTTTCACCTTCTCGAGTAGTAACCCGCTCTCACGACCTAGTTTTCGCTGGCCGTCTCGACCTGGCATCCGTGCCTTCGCCATGGCTTTCCTAAACTTCTCGCGCTCTGCGATCTTACTTTCCCGCTCCGCATTCCGTCTCGCAATCTCCTGGGTACGCTCTTCAGCCTCCGCCTTTTTGCGGTCCCCGTCAGCTACCGCTTTGTCGAAGTAGCCGGGCTTGCGAACTTTCTGTTTCCGCTGGCGTGGGGGGTGGTCTCCTAACGGAAGCGGAAAGGAGGGCTCTGCTTGCTCCTCATCTACGTCTAGCATGGCCTGCCTCTCGGGATGGAGTTGGGGCTCTGGCGGCTCTGGCTCTACATCTACATCTGCATCCACAGTGGCGGGAGTAGTGTTAGGTTTAGAAGATGCTTGCTCTGCAGCTTTTATCTTCTTATATGCCTTTTTGACCTTTGCTTTATGTATGAGATCCTTCTTTATTTTATCAACTTGGTACAAATTTGAGTTAGCACTACAGCAATTTAACGAGAGTCTCATAGTATCAAACCTTTTCTCCTCCAAGGACCATCCGGTAAGTTTTCTGGGCCTACTCGAAAGCCTTTGCGAAGCTTTTTTGCTGCCGGTGTGGCTGCGGCATCCGATTCAAGAGATCTCTTAGGTGCCATGACCAGCGGAGAATAAGATATCAATTGTTAATGGATTTCCTAATCTTAAACCTAGGCCATGAGCATTTGATAGGTGATATGTTCAAAGGTACCTAGGTTAAAGTTTTATATGAAGGACAAGTTGAGATGAATATCGATAAGATTTAGTGGGGACTGAGCGCTGCAAAAAAAAAAAGCCGTTTCTGCATGCGCTATGTGACTTATCCACGGTGAACGTAGCAGTATTTTTGCGCTAACATACATGTACATAAGACCAGTGTTACCGGAAAACTAGCTCATTCCAGGTATGGCACGAGCCCTATTACCGGTCAGCCCCTGCCGAATACCGCCTCATTCTGGCTCATTCTGGCTTAAATTTGTCCCAAACTGGCCACGCTCTTTCCTGAATAGGCGTAAAACGGAACCACTAATTATGACGCTGAACTTAGTAACACCTCACTGTAGTCATAATATGATAGGTGAGGAAGGTCCGGATGATCAAGCGATCCTGCATTACCTTCCTACCTCAATCTCGTACACCTGTCTCATGATAATAGGACCTTCTCGCTTTTCACTTTTCACCTTTCAACATTCAACTCCAAATCGTACACGTAGTTATTTCCTAGTCCGAACAGAGCAATAATTACAGTCCTTTATCGAGCAAGACGGACCCCTTGCATCTCGTTCCATTCCGCTTCGGACAATCTAGTCAAATGAGTCAATGGAACGAAGACAACGAGTTAGTCACTGGTAACGGTTTATTTCTTAGCGACGTATAAGAAACCACTTCTCAATGGCAGTTGAAGATGTTCGAATGTTCATAACGTAACATCATCTTTCAAGTTCTAGGTCGACAACTGGGTGTACGATGCCTGCTTTCCAGGTAGACCTAGAGCGGAGGGAGTTCGCCAAGCAGTCGCCGACGCCCACCATGGCGCCACCAGCAGATCAATTCCACAACAATAGTGCTTTGAGGAGGAAGCAATCGGAGGAAAGTATCAGTACCGAATTATGCGAAGGTCCAATCCCAGACAGTCCAGCACCTCAAACGCCAGTGCAAAATTCACCGACCGAGTGTTCCGATAGATCGGAACTGATCGAGCGATTAAAGAGAGGCGAGAGTCCAACTTGGAGGCCAAGTCGACATGTTGGTAGTCATGTTTCACCTTATACTTTCCAATCTACTAACGTGGCTGGGAACCAGTTCGGATCGATATGGGGTCAACAGCCAGCATCTCCTACTCGAAGTCCAAAACACTCGCCGGCAGACTCGCCGATTCTACTACCTTCAGCTACAATAACCCCAGAGAGACAAAGCACCGATTCGAATGATAAGACAAGGCAGCGAGAGGGACTAAATATCGAGCGTCCTCGTTCAGCTCTTCATAGTGGTGACTTTACACATGACGAATCTTCTGAGAATGCTAGTGCCATACCAGATCACCAACAAGCTCAAAAGGGGCAAGATTTTGATGGTATTAGTGAGTCATGGTTAACTACTCCGCCTCTAAAGCTTGTTACTCGCTTCCCATTCGAAAGCCAGCAGATCTCAGCGAGGAGACCAGACGAGACGCACCCAGGTTTTTCTCCCTTATCTTCTTCCATTTCTTCAAGCTTCATCTATAAGCCACCTACTAGCCCTTTAGTCCAGTCAGAAAGTAATGACGATATTGATTTGACATCCCCTATGGATGGCATTGATATCAGTTCAAGCCTTTCTGTAAATTCGCGCCGGCACACATTCATGTCATCTTATTCAAATTCATACGCTATCCCCTATAGTCCGTCACCAAGACAGCCGCCTCCTCTACGCCAAGAGAGAACGTTTCCTTACCAAGCACATCAACCACGGCGGTCTCTCGCTTCCACTCCTAATTTCCCCACGGCTGCATCTTCACCGCAGACCCCTGCTTTCTTCCGGCCAAGACGCCCGTCGTTTAGCTCAGAAATATCACCCATCCAACATGCTTCAATGGTAGGGTCTTATGAAGAAAGTATCTTGCGCGGACGGATGTCTACAACCCCCTCAAAGCCTCTCGATTTCTTAGCTCAGATTGGCGTGCTCGGGTTGGGTAAGTGCAAGCCAAGCTTACGATGTCCGCCCCATGTGACATTACCTTTCCCTGCCGTGTTTTATAGTTATGCCAACTCCTCTCACGGGCGCTCTAAGGTTGAAGATGGGCCGAGTCCGTATGTTGGTCAGATTGACTTAGAGAATGGCCTTCCGAACCAGGAGGAGGAAGCGAGGTCAAAGCGAAAGATGCAAAGCCGGGTTTCAGACCGAAAGTTGGAAGACGATAAGACGGAAGTGGGCTACCGTCCCGCAGAGCCGTCGGAGCGTGACCCGCGCAGAGCTCAACGATCCAAACGTAGGTCCAGTTCTCCCAGGGCACCACCGGGTGGTAGCTACCGTATCCCCGAGAAGGGGCAAGTTCAGATTGTGATCAAAAACCCCAATAAAACCGCTGTCAAGCTATTTCTTGTTCCGTACGATCTAACAGGGATGGAGCCTGGTACAAAGACTTTTATTCGGCAGCGAAGCTATTCGGCTGGTCCGATCATTGACAATATGCCTAAAACGAAAGATAACGAGACCACAGACAGGCCAATTCTTAGGTATCTTGTCCATCTGCATATATGTTGTCCTTCGAAAGGTCGGTATTATTTGTACAAAAGTATTAGAGTTGTCTTCGCAAACCGTGTGCCTGATGGGAAAGAGAAGCTTCGAAATGAGATTTCTCTACCGGAGCCCAAATTCACTAGCTACAAACCGATCAGGGTTATGCATCCTCCTATCTCAGGAGGTTCTGGTCCCGGTGCCAGCCTGGCTGCCGATAAGGCGTTTAGACGACGTAGCTCCGGATTCCTGTTTGGCGCTCCCGGTCAAGTGTATGATACGACCGGCGGGGTTCTCCCGAGTCATACGCCGCATCAACCCTCTGTATCAGATTTTGCAGGTCATAACGCGCCAGTTGAACCAATGCCTCTCGGACATGGTGGAATAAGGAGCATAGTGGATGAAGCTAGCAACGCAGGTCCTGCTGACCCCTTGTCACCAGATTCATCCCAGACTAGCCGGCCAACCACGCAATACTCGAGCGATGTATCGAGTTGGGGTGGGCCAGACGCCCAAGTTGACAAATACAACAAACTTAATAAGGGTGATGTAGGCTATGGGGGCAATGCATTTGCCCGCCTGATTAACGGCAACACTGGTGTTGCTGAGGGCCTACTATCACAGCGATTGCGATCTCTAGGTGTTGATGGCCAGATAGACCAGGAGTCTGGGACAATAGAGGAATAGACCTTTGATTTTATTTATCCTTCCACTCCGGGGTTAGGATCTGACTATTAGGATATCTTTCATCGGCTTTGAGAAGGGTTAGCAAGGTCATATTAGGAGTAATTGGGCGCTATTTGGTGATGTTACATACTACCACGTGGGTTTTATCGGTCACACTGTTAACTGTTTATCGCCTCATAACATTTGTTGGTTTCAGGTCGGCATAATATAAATTAAATTCTCTGAAGTCTATTTTCTGGACGATTGCATCTCCATCAGTTAGTTCTATGACCCTTAGGCAATGTTTTAGTTACTTCGACAGAACTTCTCGTGGTGTAAACATCTTCATAGTCCTTTTCTCAATAAGGGCTCATGGCAAATATGCAGCTCGCTTATAAAATGGAATCTGTAGAAACTATCTATAATAAATTCTAACTCTATAACCTAGAGAAGCCGTAGCATCTACCTGTGAGTATTTGAGAAAGTAACTAGCATGATCACAACATGAAGCTTCACTTTGGGAATTGTTTATATGCGGTTCTGTTAAGACGGCTATCAACCGGCCACGTTCTCCTTTTAGCTACTATCTAACCTTTACTATTCCATCTCTTCAGTAAGGATTGTCCAGCCCCTAATATAACCTCCTGGCTCCTAGCTTGGACTACAATATGCATGTAGCATGCACCTCCTCGCTCCTCGTTCGTTAGTGCAAGGAATAGAACGGACAGGCTTCGTTTAGGAACCCATAAAGCATTTCTCCTTCATTCTACCCCGTCGGCAACCTTGGCCTGCCATCGCAGCTACAAACCTACGTGCTACTTGTCTACCCCGTAGGAATCCTCTCTATCCCTGGCCCCGGGCCCGAACCTCCAGCAGCCGAAGACACAGACCCCTGCCCCGGCGCTCTGCGCGGCCTCTTAAAGCACGCGAACTGGGCACGGCTCTGCTCCCTAAGCTTCTTCAGGACCTCTCTCATGCCGGGCAGCTCGTCCTGCAGGCGCGCGCGGGCCTGATTATCCGTCTTGGAGTCGAGCATGGAGTAGACCTCGCCTTGGATGGTGGAGGCGCGCTCCGTCGTGTACTGGCTCAGGGTCTGCGCGAAGAACTCGACGTCGAGCGTAGCCTGCATGAGCGCTCCTAGGTCGAATCTCGGGCGGGCCTTGAGGGATTCTAGAAGCTCGCGGCTGAGCTGCTCGAGGAGGTACGAGAGGACTTGGTGCGTCATGCTGGGTGCTGTGGTGGAGACTTGCGTGTGGACTAGGACTAGGGTGAGCAGGGCTTCGTAGACGTATGGTTTCACTTCTGTGGGCTTGGGAGGAGCCCAATTAGGGTCGGAGAGGCCAGCACGGATGATCTTCCGTAGGCTATCGAGTGATGGCCGGGTGTAGGATTGGAATAGGCGGGCGTCGATCTGGCCGAGGACGTCCTTGATAGTCTTGGATTCATCTGTGAGTTTGACGGAAAAGGCGTTCTCAAATTGGCCGTTCAGGTTGGGTACTACTTTAGTGCGTAGAGCGTGAAGGTTACCGAGCGTTAACAGCATACGGACATTCTGTATTCTAATGTTAGTCCTAATTTCCGCGGTATACTTTTAAGGGAACTCACTCTATCACCTGGGTCGACGGTCTCCGAGCCGAGACTCAAGGGCACCCTCTCACTGCCGGGCCTCACAGTTAGATCCGTATCGGTAGTCCATTCATCATCCGCCTTCTTGATTGCGCGTTCCGCATTTTCAACCATTCCGCTAAGCGCTTTATAGAGCGTCGTAACATACTGACTTCTCACCATCTGTAACAGCTTCGTCGTCGGTGCAGAGACAATATCCCCTGAACCCGGCTTAGACATCGCCTCCGGGATATAGAGAATCTTCTGCATCCCGGAGAGCAACGCGCCTTCAAAAGAGGCGAAGCTCGTCGGCATGCGTGTGACATCTCCCATCTCCTTGGAACGTTTCCAGTCCTCAACATACTTAATGTTCTCGGCGTCTTTATTCCAAGCAGCACATAGGGCAGTGACACATCTCTCGCGTGCAGCACCAACTAAAGTCTTTAACATCTCCAACTGCTTTGCGTCGCCTTGCTTAACAGGGGCTACACTCGCCATCTCGGACGCTCCGGAACCGACCAGATTCAGCATCTTAGATAGGTAGTGAACGCCGCTGACCGAATTAGACGTAGGGGGCCAGAATGCAAATTTTTCCCATGCCTCGCCCCTTTTAGGAGATGGTGGAGGAAGATTGTTCGCATCAAAGTTGAAACGAGGGTCTCTCGTACTACTTAACCCTGCCGACTTAGGCGTCCCAGGCGAAGGCGGTAGGGGGGAGAAGAGAAGTGAGATATCTTCAGGCGGAGCACCCACAAAGAACTCAAAGATATGCGCACGGATCATATCGACCAACTCGATAGTGCCTTTCTGCAGATCCACGGTCCCCTGCTGGGAAAGCCTATGATGGTCTCGAGACTCGCCATTATATCCCGTGGGTAATGACATTTGCGCGTTTCCGTCGATGAATCCTTCGACTGTTTGCCAGAACTCGATAACCTCTCCTAAGATACCTTGACTAGATAAGAGGGTCGATAAAAAGGCCAGCATCTTCTCCCATAATTCGATGACGTCAGGAGAATCCAAGCCAGTGGCTTTGCTCTCAACTGACTGTCGACCAAGGTTCTTAAGATGCGTAGCCATCATCTGCGGTGGTGGCTTCTCACCATTTGCGAGACGACGTCGGAGCACTTCTATCTCAACTTTCGCCCTTTCACCAGCCGTCGAAATTTTGCCCTTTAGGTAGTCGTACTTGCTCAAAAGCCACACCCATACTGGGTTATCGTCCACGCCAAGCTCTAATAATAAGCTGATTAATTCTATGTGCTGATCTTGCGGTTGTCCAACTAAGGTCTCTGTCCTCGATATGTTATGAAGCGACGTAAGCTTTCTCCATAGTTCGCGCTTGAAAAGTTGGATTTGCTCGTCGACATCGTACCACATTCGAGCTGCGAGAAGAATTTGGTACGCCTGCGTCTCGCTTGGTGGTGCTGAACCGAGGTTTCCGACAAGTTTACGGGCTTCATCCGCAAATCTCCGGGCACGAGTGTATTCTTCCACCAGGGCCTCGTAGTCTTTCCTCTTAATGCTATCCGCAATATTGGAACTAGCCTCGATGTATTCCTTGTATCGATCGAGCGAATTCGATACGGTCTTGAGATTCTCCTCTTTCTCCCGGCCGCCAAGCGCGGGTCCCCAAACATCTTCGGCCTTAGCTGCCACATCTAATAAAGGCGTCTTAATACCCATGACTCCATAATCACTTTCTTTAATAAGTGCATTTTTCTTCCTAGTATCGTTGGGAACAGGAGATACTAGTGGGTTTATTCCCAGAGCCGCACCGCCGCTACTATTCCTGAAACTACTTTTACTAGCATGTCGCGAGTGTCCGCGAGCGCGGTTCAGGGATGGAGGCTCAACACCCCTGTACTTCATTTCCTTATAGACATTGTCGATCGTAGCTTTAGCCCGTACGAATCTCTCAAAATTCGACTCGACCAGAACCTTCAGGGATGCGGATTTCTGGTCAATGGACTTGGATAGAACATCAAGGCCATTTAAGAGGGACTCGGTATCGGCGGTCGCATGCATTTGAGATAAGAACAGGGCAGGGGAGAAACTCGTAGAGGATAAGAGAAAGCGATTTCCTATGAAAAGATGAGTAAGTTTGGCTATCTCGGTGTCTTAAATAGGGTCATCTAGTTTCCATTAAACATACGCAGACGGACATCATCCTGGACCGGTACTCCCAACTGCTTCAACGACCTAACGACGCTTTCCGACGTCCCTAACGGATCAGGCTCGTCCTTCTGAACTAAGTTGCTCACTCCATTTGCCGACTTCTCGGATCCTTGGACGATACTGGTCCTATTGCTGACAGCTCGTTCCAATGCCTGATATCGCGACTTCCTGCGATTTATCTTCTGCTTCTTCTGCTGTTCCTGTTCGCTGTCCGAGTTGTCGCTCTTATCCTTCTCGGCTGGCCATTCTGTGGGAAATGGTGTAGACAGCTGGTAAAACTCCAGTACGTTCCTATCGAATTCGGCCATGATTTATCGCTGCTACTCCCAATATTGATGCCTTCGACCGGTTGTATATGGCCTCGCGCCGGTTCCTATGACTTTCCCATGCGTTGAGGATTCAATGGTGCTAATATTGCCGAATTACTTCTACTTGGCGACCTTGGCAGCTTTATACAAACTTTCAGAGCATGTCGAATTGTTAGTTGTTACCTAGGTAGTAATTATTCAGTTACTGACGTACTAAATGATGGCGTTTGGCTATTGAATGCAGGTGCTACATAATAAAGTGAAGGGAGGTACTCTCATTAGTGTTGCAGCCGTGCATCAACCTAAGACAGAACAAGGATAGATCCTGCATGCTATTAGGTAATGGCATAATGCAAGCTGTGCAAGCCACAATACGGGTAGGCGGGGGAGCAGCTAAAGTGGCTTGCCCCTGCTTGCTCATTGATGAATGTTACGTAGCTTGTCGGCAAATCTCTGGTGGAAAATTCGTTCGGCTCAAGCTAAAGGGTCCACGGGTTGTTGTTATCAGATCTTTCAGATGCAACAGCCGTCCGTCCGATACCACCCGAGCCTCAAAAGCGCCTTTTGCGAATCCATTCCACAACCTCTTCCTCCCCCCCCCTTGCGCTAGCATTTTAATTCTACACTCAGGAGCCTACGACGGGATATATATTTGCTCCCTTAATCCTATATAATGCTGAGCATTCGAGCGGTTGCCGCACCCTTGCGGCGCCAATGCCTGGCCACTGCTCCTCGAGCCTCCGCAACTTTATCTTTCCAGGTGGGCGCTGATTGAGAGCACGAGCCTAGATAGCACCGTCGCTAACTACTCGGTCAATTGCAGAGCCAAAGATTCTACTCGGATAAGGTCGCTAAGTTTACCGGTGTAAAGGCTTCTGATGTATGTGTTTAAGCGCATTTTGCGACATCTCCCATGTGAAATTCAGCCGAGGAAAATCACTCAAAAATAGTACCAACTTGGCGATGCAATTTGCCCAGAAAATTTACTAATTGTCTAAAAACAAATTATAGGGTCGCTACCCCGTCAGTATTATCGAAGGTGACGGCATTGGACCTGAGATTTCCCAAGCCGTCAAGGACATTTTCGAGGCTGCCAAGGTTGGTGGACAAGTTTCACCTCGGCTCGAGATTCTTAATTCTAAAACTTCTTAGACACCTATCAGCTGGGAACCAGTCGACGTCACACCTAAGCTCGTAGACGGAAAGACTACCATCCCTTCCGAGACAATTGAGAGCATCCAAAGAAACAAGGTTGCCCTCAAGGGTCCTCTTGCTGTAAGTCTATAATCGGACATTTCTATATGCCCGCGCGCATTGCTAATTGACTTCATAAGACTCCCGTCGGCAAGGGACACGTCTCGCTTAACTTAACTCTCCGACGAACATTCAACCTCTTTGCTAACCTGCGACCCTGCCGATCCATCGCCGGCTTCAAGACGGCCTACGACAATGTCGATACCGTCCTGATTCGAGAGAACACCGAGGGTGAATACTCCGGCATTGAGCATGTTGTTGTCGATGGCGTCGTCCAGAGCATCAAGCTCATTACCCGCGAAGCTAGCGAGCGCGTCCTACGATTTGCTTTCCAACACGCCGAGGAAATCGGCCGAAAGAAGGTCCGCGTTGTACACAAGGCCACCATCATGAAGATGTCTGATGGTCTTTTCCTCAAGACCGCCCGCGACGTTGCCAAGGACTTCCCCAGTATCGAGTTCGACGCTGAGCTGCTAGACAATACCTGCTTGAAGATGGTTACCGACCCTCTGCCGTACAACGACAAGGTTCTCGTCATGCCCAACCTGTACGGTGATATTCTGTCCGATATGTGCGCCGGTCTAATTGGTGGTCTGGGTCTTACGCCCTCGGGCAACATCGGTGACGAGTGTTCCATCTTCGAGGCCGTGCACGGATCTGCTCCGGATATCGCTGGCAAGGGTCTAGCCAACCCCACCGCCCTGCTTCTTAGCTCCATGATGATGTTGAGACATATGGGCTTGACCGACTGCGCAAACAGAATTGAAAAGGCTACATTCGATACCCTGGCGGAAGGAAAGTCGCTGACTGGCGATTTGGGCGGAAAGGCGAAGACTCACGAGTATGCGGCGGCTATCATTTCCAAGTTGTAGATACCTCATCACGGTCCATCATCCATCCATAGTGGCGTCTGTTAGAGGGAGATATGCGGTTGCTCTGTAGAGTGTACAACAATGGGAACGATTTTGCATGATTCAAGTCGAGTCAGGTCTGAAATCCGGTTAGGCAGGATAAGCATTGTGATGAACTAACTTAGGCCGTTGAACTACTCTTTCCTAATTACTTCAGTCTCGTGGCTTAGATGGAGAGGGTAATACGAATATGATCTACCTAAACATAATTCACTTCCGAGACCATGTTATCGTGCTGAGAAGACACCATACCATCGTGGTACTATCCGTAACCACGTCACTTTCAGCTGTAGATCATATCATAAGAAGCTTAGGTTGACCTGACGTTGAAGCCAAGCATTGCTACTAGTAAGGCTGAGGAGGAATCTTAGATCAGCTTCGTGCCAAGGTGCCTCTCCCGTTATAATTATGGGAATACCAATCAAAAAGACTCAACATAATAACACGAGTCAGCACCGACTGTCTAGTTAACCCATATACAAACTTAAAAAGAACGTTCATTTATATTCGCATACAAGTGGCTTATATAAATGATAGGACCAGTTCCTCACTTATAAGGTAAAAATCCATAAGCTGATGTACATTCAGCTACTCGTTCCGAGATACCACATGATTGTAAGTGCACTAAAAGTCCTGAATCCTATCATGCATAATCCCGAGGTATTTTCTAGGGGAAACATTAGTCAGTACGTCGGATATTGCTTCGGAAGACTACCTAGTTTAAAGAAAAGAGGGTGTGTTGAAGCGTTGGAAGTTTAATACTAGAAAGAAATATAGAGATATACTAGGGGTATATATTAAACTAGATAGCTCGACCAGACGACCGACATTCGATTTAGGGGAGGGTAAGTTGCGACCTTTAGTACGCTGAAGTCTAGGAACGGAGTTTCATTTCTATTGATGCCACTTAGCCGTCGAAGATCGTGTATCACAACTCGGTCAGCTTGCCTCTGATATGATAGTATCTTTAGATATTGCAGGCTGCTGTATCAGCTAAGTATCTACTAGATGAAATAATGGGACCACCTAAACGCCATAATATAAGCTACCAGGACACAATTCGCGCCATACCCTGAATGTTCAAGCCAAGGACATACACGAGAGAATGCTCTATGATAGCCGTATATCACGGACAATACTATGGCAATAGTGGCAAACGATAGTCTCCCTACACACCATCGGATATGTAACCGGGTTTCGGGCATCAAGCCGAGAGAATAGCCCCCCACGCTGAATAACTTCCCGCCAGTCCCCGGGCAGATTCACACGCGAGACAAGATAGCCAACACGGACTGATTATCCCTCAACATATCATCACTCCGCGTTAGATATGTAGGTCAGCCCAACGACCCTGAAGATAAAAAGTGTTAATTGACCTGTAGCAACCCAAATAAGAGCACACAGCGTCGTTCAGCCGGCTCAATGGAAGCATTAGTTGTGCAACGCCTTCTCTCAGCTGTTTGTATGCGGTTAGGAACAGCACCGCCGATACGAAGAGGCGGTAATACGACCTATCGATCGGGCTAGTAAAACTTACAGCCGCCTGCATTCTCGGGTTACGCTCACGGGAAAGGGGCGTGGGCTTAGGCTTATGTTTCCTTTAGGGGCCCGTAGGATTGCTTACGATCGAGGATTGCTACACAACTTGCAAGTCCTCAGGATATGGTCAGATTGCTATTTCTGGGGAAATGCCTCAGTCGTAGGGCAGGGGGCATGGTTATCAGGGATGTTTCCCGGGACAGAGTGTGGGGGGGCTTAAGGAAACCTGGAGATTGAAGCTGTGTAAAGAATACATTTTGTGATAGAAGTGAAAACCGCATTAGCAAGTACTGTTAGGTATCCATCTTATGCCAAGTTAATAAGGTATAGACGTTTGACGACGAGATCGAGTCGGTAATTACAGACCAGAACGTCGGTCTGAGCTGTGATATACGGGGGATCAATCTATGTTGTTTAGCCTCGCCCGACTTCTTGATTGGACGTCGCCATAATAAGGCTGGGGGAAATGTAAGCTCTAAGAGATAATCTGAGACAAACTGGGCGATGGGCGATGGGCGACGGGCAACAGGAAGCTTCACCGACTCTATGTACATGTCTAATTCTCAAGTTACTTCAATAGATACACAAGTTTCGAGTAGGGAGTAGGGAGTAGGTAATCCGTTTCGCGGTAGGTAAATTTTAGGGAAGGCTACGGCGATAGCGCGGGAATAAGATCTTATACAGATACTTAGGTACCTGGCTAGTCCCAGTAAAGTTAAAAGCCGGCTTGCTTGGAGATTTCTCAACCAATCATGGCGTCTCGGCTGAACCGTTTGGGGAAATCGATGACAGGGTTTGCGTGGCACCGAGAAACCAAGACTTTACAAAATCGCCCCAGCCGCAAGCAGAGTGCGCTTCGAAAGTTAGCCGACGCCATACGTTATGTATTTCCATGTATTCCCACCGTACATACATATGTAGGGGAATATCGATCTCTTCTAGAAGGACTTCCAAGCATTCCAAGCATTAGAGTACAATACTATGGAGAGTTTCCAAGGTGGGAGACACTGAAGCTTTCCTGTGCCTGCCAAGCTTTCTTCGCAAACAACTATCGGCGTGTTCAAAGAGATCGAAAAGCAAGATCAGAACGACCCTTCTGCCTTGTATAACCCTTTTCTGACTGAGAGTCGGGTTTGACATGAAACTTTGGTGTGCGATCGACAAAGGATCGTTGAACCGTATCGCAAACCAGTTACATGTATGTATGTAGCAAACTGGACCGGTTTTCTTGTGTACATACATAGTAGTAGGCTCGAGTCCTCTCACATGCTATTAGCAGTAGGCTAGTAAACAAAAGAGGCTTTTTCCGCTTCGTCCAAAGAGAAAGCTAGTAATTGTGATAATCCCGCGCGACCTACGGGTTACGGATTATGGCGGCCCATGCAGATACCGCTTATTCGAGGGGTGGGCATATCTCTACATGTTCTAATTTCCAAAACCTCAAGTCGGCCAATGTACGTACAGGTTACATTATGCATAACCCTCACATATGTCGCGTGACACTTCCGGCAACGCTCATCTTTTTCCATGGCGAGAAGTCATGCACATTAGGAGGTATGTATGTTAGGTATACACATATGTATGGGCCGTGGGCGGTAGGCGGTCTGGGTAGTGTAACTATTTCCGGAGCCGACAAATGACAAACGACGATCATGAATATCCTTGATCTCACTTACAAGGATTTTTCATGATGGCTTTAGAGCTTCCTTATTCTCGCACCCCCCCAGAAAACTTAACACGTAGTGCCGCCGGTACGCCGCAACAAGTGGGCTGCATCTTGGAACAAAATCACTCACCGGCGCCGTTTAGTATTATACCTATTATTACTGGAGACTAATCAACTTCCGGCCTTGCAGTTTAAGGGGTCCAACTATTCCGTACCTAGGTAGCTAAGCACGTATCTAGCAGTTGAAGGCAAACCCGGAATCTCCGGACGTTTCGTGAATAGTATATATAGTCTCCTCTTCGTCTCCTTCACAACCTCCGTCTTTTTCTACCTCGAGTGTTTCTATCAACAACTTCCTCAAGACCAATCTCCACTCTAAAGCCCTCCTTTCCTCACTCTTGATCAGTTCTTCTAAGGCTTCACTAGTCCATCAACGACTACTACTTGAAACACATTCACTTATACAAATATTAAACTTAATAACTCACAATCTCATCCATCACCATGCCTTCGGTAGACATCAAGCAGATCGTTGACACCAAGCCTCTGAGCTTCACCATCAAGACCGGAAGCGGCAGATGGCAATGCCAGATTCATAGCGACAGAGCCTCATAGTGAGTTTGCTACCTCCCGGCCTATCGCAGCTTTTATGTATTACATTAGGTAACGATTAACACGCAAATCTAGCGAGCGCTCGCGCATTACAAAGGCACCGGGAATCTCCCGCATGGATTCCGGCCTATCCACCTCGACGAGGTCGTCGAGTAGTTCGGTCGCGAGCACCTCGTCGCACTAGACTACACAAATGAAATAATTCCCCATCCAGGGGGGAACCCTTGCCATCGCGTTCGCGTTCCGTCTAACGGCCCGGCCTCGCGAGGGTACACAGCGCATGCACAATTGCTAGAATTGGTCAAAGTTCTTATCAGGAATGGGTAATACGAAGATTGGGGGGGGCCACCTGATGCGGTATTATTCTAGATCGGCTAGGGCGGGAGGGAAAAGCTTAGCTTGTCGGTCACATCGGCGCTGTGCTTCCCCCCGGCTGCAATAATGGGTACTATACGTGATATGTCGAGGGCGTGGAAATGCGGGATGGCGCGACTCCGGATCTAATTGGATGGATGAGCGTGTTGGGGGGAGGTATGGGCGTCGAGGCGAATCAGTCTATCGTTGATTCGTGACCAATGCGTGAAGCGGACCCCCAAACATCCTCCCAACAGCAGACGCACGTGGGCAGAAACTGAACTGAACAAAGAAGTAAAACAGATAAAAGACTGAAAAAATTTGATTACTACTGTTCCTATTTTTGACATATTGCTTGCACCTTGTCATTGGACTTCGGTTGTTTGTGATAGGCTATCTCGCCATCGACGAGGACGAATCGGATCTGGCGATTCTACATATTCACACGAAGTAGTTGTATGTCCAAGTTCCGGGTTGACTTCGATTGCCCATCTTAGATTCCTAGATCATCGGCATCGTATCGAACGTCAAGTAAAAGCTATCACCTATACTAATTGGACACAGAGAGCAAGCACATGCCATTGACCCGTCCAACAAGTTCCGGGGCCCAACCATTCGCTCTTTACATTAGGTCCATACCACATAGGGGGGGTATCGGGTAAAGATCCGGAGATGATGCTACGAACGTCATTGAAGCTGCAATAGCTATGTACATGCCTACATAGCATATGCAGGTAGGACCCCGTCGTATCAGACGAGATAAAAACGGCGCACCGTGCTCTGAACGAACGTTTCTTGTGGATAGGGACCCGCGTCAAATTCCTACCCAACTACAACGTTAGGCGATGGTACGCTCATTTAGACGCGCAACGCGACGTCTCACGACAGCACTTCACATCCCATCCCATCTCATACCCCCCTATCTGCATATACATAGTGAGATACAGTGAGAGTGGACCTGAAGGAAAACCCGCCCATTGCCACCATTCCCAGCGATGATACTCACTCCCGTCCGGCTATCAATCTCAAGGATCGTGATGGGCGCCTAGGCCAATGGGTTAAAGGTCGGCGCCGCCGTCGTGCTACGAGGACGTCGTGCTGGCTTCGCAAACTACCACCTCTGCGGTCTCGAGCTGCCAAGGCAAGCTGAGAGGCCTGATATGATCCTGCAGGTGCTCGTCGTGGACATGGCTGCGGCCTCATGCCTGTAATGCTGGGTAGCGCCGGGTTGCCTGTATGGACGTATAACTAGAGATTCTTATCGTCCTAGCTCTCGGTATTTGACGTGATGGTTTCTCGGTCAATCAACTGGCGAGAGGCTCGGACATCTAGGATATGGCCACCACGGCGGCAGTTTGAAGTTTCCTAACATAGAAGATTAAGGGAGCCTTTTATGAGGACTTTTTTCTCTTTAGCCTTGAGCTGGAGACGAAGCCGGCGAGTTCTCTATTATAGGGCATATAGAGCTGCTTTTTTATAGGATGGTTATTCCCTAGGTATGTTCCTACATAAGACATTGTAAGAGAAAGTGCCTGCCATCTTCTAGGACATTACGAAGCACTACGTATTGGCGTCGTAGGGGTAGTTTATCGGGTCCGTAGGAAGGTGTGCGTAGCTTATGTGCTTGTCATATAGGAATATCGATCTAAGGACATAAAAGAATGGTAGATCTGACTCTGAAGTTCTCTGGATTGAGAGCGCGGGTATAGAAGAGAGAGAACATGGACAGCGAGTTGGTAATTCGCTGCTAAAGATCAAGGTATATTTACAGACATTCTGACCGGGTTTAGCCACTTCTGGGCGTCTGTATGGAGATGTCGTTTATGATTAATAGGTCCCACGTATTAATGTAAGATCACTCACTGGCTGGGAAACATATTGTTTCTAGATCATGACACTCTCCTTAATAAGACTTTGATCAATATTGATAGAGTTTAGGAGTTGGCATGTTGGTGATATCTCCAGTCACATTTATCTATAACCGGGGTTCAGCTAATCTTGTTATAGATATCTGTATAACTAGGTGTAAGTTAAAGATGTAATGCTGAAGAGTTTTTTAATACTAATATCGTGTTTGGAGAAACAAATTATATATGGAGAAGAGAATTAACGCCGAAAGTCTTATAAAATAGTGGTACCTTGCATCGATCTTTTTCTGGGCCAGCTTGATTAACGAGGCCGCCAAGATCTCGCTAATGATCAATTAAATTCGGCTGCTATCCGAGCAATCCGAGGCCTCCGCAATGCGAGAGTAACAGGCAAAGTAAAGTTGTCCTCTAACTATCTCATTTCATCATCAACTCTTGTAAGTATGAATGTAATGATTTATTGTGTTGTGTTTATTTGGTGCTTCTAACGGGTATATTGGATTGTTACTAATATTTATGTGCTTATATGGCTGGTACCTATGACAAGTAGTTCAGCCAGGAGTGAGGCTCAAGCTTGCAGGTCAATTACCCCATTAGCCTTTCATATAGATCTGTTTGATTTCAGATTGGTGATACAAACGCACCTTAACAACTAAAAGAGACTATCGTAGATAAATGACCTCATGCAAGGGCCCGAATCTAACAGCCCTAGATTCGTGGCGGCTCTGTGTAATATTGGATGTACATATGAAGATAGAGGATGTGCTTTTGAGAAAGATTACATAGATACATCCTAAGGTACTCTCAATTTAGATAAGCATGTAGGTTAGGTGGTATTATTGTACAATACATTCTCAAGCGGGGCAGGCATTTACCCCACTAAGGTAGGAAAGAGGTACCTACCGCTATCTAAGGGAAGAATGATTTAATGCTTAGGTAGGTTCAACTACATGTATGGACATGTATGTATGGTACTATGTAGATAAGATACGATCAACTAAGACATGCATGCCCTACGCCAGTACAATAATATAACTTTGAATAGTGGGAATTATTTCTCTTTCGCAAGGCTGTCTCAATTCTTATTACGAGAGTACTGCGTTCCCTTTGCCGCCGGGTCTGCCTGCCTCAACCACGGCGCAGTTCATTGGTCTACAATCCATACAATCCAATTACGCAATGAGGCGTTGAGTTTGAGTTGCGTTGGGAGGTTGCGACTGTGCCTTGCCTTGTACCGCACTTCCATGACTTTGACTTACCTCGCCTGCAAGCCTGAACCTTATTAGGAGCGCGGCCTCGTTGCACTGCTCCGTTGCAGTCACCCATCATCCACTCCCATTCCTTCTCCCCTTCTTATTCTCTTCCCCCCTCTATTTCTTTTCTTCTCATCTTCATCTTTTTTTTATAATCTGCCTTCCGTACACGGTATCGAAGACGGAAAGTTACCTAGGTAATTTACAGGGCATTTATGTCCCTACCAATAGGCAGACGGCTTTAAAACATGCCTGTTCCCGTTATGGCTAAGGGTAAGTGAAACAAGAAGTCATTTGTCGTTTGATGTACTTGGCTACCCCACGTCCAAGGACCAAAGTAGGTCGTTGCGGATCGCAAACGTGACTGCCTGCTGATGGCTCGAGTCCTAATTGACTGTGGCGAATAACGCGTACAAATCAGGAACCAACGAACCACGCAAGCTTGTTTCTCTATTTCTCTCAGCCTTTACAATTCTATTTGATCTTGTAGATTAGGCATCGTCATTAATTTCGGTTTTATTCCACCAATACCCTTTCCTAATAGCTTCAATAGCTTTACACAAATATCTTGTCTCGTATCATATTTCCCCTCCTTCTCTTTAGTCATCTTCTTTCTTTCTCTTGGGACATTTGCAATATGCCACCTATTAACCATGCTGCCGTATCAGTCGGCGTTGTCGCCCTTACGGTTGCCGTCGCAGCTGCTGTAGCAGTCTACGAGTCACCTGAACTGCAGCGCATGGCAAGCGACCTCCGACGTCGAATTGCCATCGCACTCCACGCTCTCGGCGATAGTATTACACCCGCAGAACGAGAAAACCTTTTCAACAGGCCCGAGGATGCCGAAGGATTTTTACGATCTCGAGGTTTTGGTGCCGAAGGAGAACCGGGTGTTGATGCTGACGATGAAACCCGTCGAAGACAACGAGAAGAGATAATGTACTGGAATGCCGTGCGCGAGGAAAAGAAAGAAAAGGAACGCAGAGACCCAGAGAAAACAGACGCTTCGCGCCGGCGGCCTTCGACGAGAGGTTCGAGTTTCGATGACTTCATGCAGCAGGATAACGCCGCCGAGAAGGGTGCCTTTGTTTTTCAATCGGGATCAGAGCCTCAAAATACCGATGGTCTACTTCGCCGACGTGGAGAAGGGGCTCGAGGTCTCGCCCAGTCTGTCTATACGAATCCTTTTACTGATGAGCACGGAATCGACGAACACATTGCTTTCGAGAACAGCTTAGTAGATCCCGAAAAAGATGAAATGGAGTCGGATATTTACAGCGCTAGCACACAATTGGGCGTCAAGAGCGAAACTTCAGAACTTGCTATTCTATCACCAACTCCTACTGACGTTATCCCGCCGTTAATCAGCATTGAGAACCAGACGCCGGCTACGCAAGCACAACCTGCCCAAACATCCGAACGAGAATTAGGCCCTGACGAATTCATGACTGCTGGACAAGATGACAGAAACGATGCGTATAGTTCCATCCAGGCGTGGGCTCACGACGCTTCAACCGCTAGCTTCTATTCGCCACTACCAGTATCACCCGCTGCGCCTCTGTCGGATGCTGAGTTCTTGAGCGAAGGTGTTTTGACCCCAACAGACTCCGCTTCGCTAGCAGGCTCAGGTGAGGATGTTGGAGACGATGCTGTATCTGCCAGATCATGGACTGAGGGCCGACATTACGATGTTATGAGTGATGACGAGGGCATGATGACTCCTGCAAGCTGGACTGAAGTCGGAAGCGTTGTAAGCGAAAGTGACGCTGGCGTAGCGCATGCAGCACAGCACTAAGGACATATCTTTCGTCTATTGTTTCGCATATTCTCATGGCATGGCGTATTTAGGTAAGGGATTCGGACATTCAAAGGGTAATGGATTCAATATGGAGAGATGGATTAGGCATCCTCGATTATCGAGCTTTGATTTGTTTTGATGATAGAAAGTTTGGGTTCTAAGATGTAGTATTGCGCACTAAATGGGTATCTACGGCTCGTCTCAGATAAAATGAAAAAAGCATCCCGCCAACTCTTACGCTCAGTCTCTAACCTAGGGCATTCTAGTCATCTTTCTATCGGCATTCTCTACCCTTACAACCCTCGTGATATTTAGTGGTTGCCAGACTTTCTTAATCCTTCTACTCGCCCTTTAGTAATGTCTTCTTATAATCCTCAAACAACTGCTCTACCGGTCCCCCAACTAGCTCAGTCCAGAACGCCTTCTCTTCGTACCTTTCCTTCCGCAGCTTCTCATTCATCCGGCGTATAGTCCCCTTACCGAACCGGTCTTCGAGGTATTCTAGGAAATATGCCGTGCCCTGGTATCCGACGTCCCATTTCGCGGGGATCTGCTCCCGGCTCCAGTGCGGCGGCGCGAGATCGGATTGCAAGCGCACCCAATCGGCTACGCCTTCAATCAGGCCCCCTGGTGCCCGACCCTGTCCGTTCCACTGATAGCAGTGGACGAGCTCGTGCAGCAGGACACCGTGGATCTCGGCGGTTTGCCGGGACGACGGGGAGATGGAGGAGATGTACCGGAGCGAGAAGTGGATTTCTTTGTGGTCCGGGTCCAAGTCCGAACCGGTTGTGTAGGCTACGCCGTCCATGTCTCGTAGGATGAGGGTTACGGAGCGCGTTGGCGGAGGCGAAGAAGGGGATTGGGAGTACAGCTGCTTGTGGATGGAGTCGATGCTGCTGCGTAACACGGTGGCGGCGTTCACGGAGGAGAGGAATATCGAGGAACCCTGGTGTGCGATGTCTTGGACATGTAGACGTAGGCGCGGGAGCTCGATGGCGGAAGAAGAGACGTCCTGGTTCTTGTCGTCCGTTGTCTCGTCGCCCTTTGGTCGCGTGGGAATGGCGGACGGCGCCGGAGCCGGGGCCGGGGCCGGAGATTCCGCGGCGTGAGACATACCGGGCATAAAGACGGGTTGGGGTACCGGCGTGGTTGCTGGAGGGAGGGACATAGACAGAGGAGGGCTGGTTTCCTCTTTGTATTGTGTGATTTTAAGATGGATATGGAGGGTTTCGGTTCCGGAGAGGTTATTGGCTGCGTTGAAGGAACTCATAGGGTAGGAAATAGGATTATAGTATAGCTATAGGTATTTATAGTAGGTAATATAGGGTAATATAGAGGAGTGGCAGTTACCCAAGTCTATAACTAATGGGGTATTGCGATGAAGGAATATAGGAATATGTGGCTCAAGTCAAACTTAGGGGTAGTTGCTGCTGCATTTAATAGGGGGTGTTACTATCTTGGGTAGGTACCTAAGCTAATGAAGCTTTAAAAAGGATTTGTTACTGGTTGCTTGTAGTATATGTATATTGTATGTATAATGTATAATAGAGAATGCAGCTTAACGCTATAGAAAAGGCTTATACAAACAATTGGGTATCTTGTAAGCAAGCTAAGACGTAGATCTTTTTAGGAACGACAATATGATGGATGTTTACTTGGCAGTTGGCCAGCTTCAGCTTTAGCTTCGTCGTGCCCCTCATCGGTTTTCTTGGCGGGGCAATTTGCTATTTGCTAAAATTGAGCTGCATTGGGGTTCTTAATCCTTCCATGAGGGACCCTTAGCCCCTGCCTCTGGGGTGTCACAGACCTATTTCTTGCCTATCATGTCGCTACATGGATAGGAGGGATCAGTTAGTGCCCATCAAAGTGTTTTAGTGCTGTGCATGCCCCACAAAAGCACTCACAGATGTGGGTACCCCCGAATGCCGTTGTCGTGGTGCAGAAAGTGGCCATTTCCCGCATCAACAACTACAACAAATTATGACAACAATACACATGAGAGAAAAATAACGAGTAGTTTCTCAGAAATTGTTGCTGTTATCACCTTTTCCCATCTAAGAGTCTCAGCTTCGTCCACATGCGCATTGGTAGAAAGCGACAAATACAATCCCAGGTGCCTTTTAATTATTGAATTAGCTCTGGAACAACCGTCGCAAACTTTTGTTATTTAAACCAATTCAAATTTCTGAAACTGAGTCAGTCCATACCACTACTACATCACCGTTCGTTTAACTACCGAGGCCCCTATCTGCCAGTTCTGCCCAACCGCGATAGCTCTGTAACCCAACTTGGTCGTATCCTGCTTTTCACGTCCATTGTACGAGCACGACTACATAAATCCGTCCTTATTTTGGGACCTGCAACGCACTGCCAGATCCTCATTCCCCCCGAGGACCATGGCCGAAATGCTCACTGAAGATCAGGTCGCCGGCCTGCTGACTATCCTTAGAAAGGACGTCTCCGTCGACACGAAAGTTCAACACATCACTGCCGTCAAATCTGCAATCAAGCATTACAGCGTACCCGATGTCTGCGTCGCGCCGCTCTTCGAAGCCCTTCGGCTCGCCTCGAGCTCGCAGCACTCGGTCCTCGTCAATGCTGGCTTCACTACGTTAAACCACCTCCTGACGCGCATGTCGCTACAGGAACCCAAGTACCTTGCCAAAGAAGCAAAACACACGCTACCGCTCATCGTCGAGAAGATGGGCGATCAAAAGGATAAGATAAGGGGACTAGGTATACAAGCTATGGCCACCATGTATAACAATGTACCGATAGACGCCGAGAGATTCGTGCGCAATACTGCTATGGTTGGAAAAAACCCAAGGTCAAAGGAATCGAGCTTGCAATGGCTACTACAGGTATGCGCAATCCTCTACCAGTAACGTGATTACAGAGACATGTTACCAGGCCAGTCGCTAACGTGACGCAGATGCACAAGGACCAGGGCTTACAATTCCGTGCTTACGTACCAGCTTTGATGGAGCTACTAGAGGACGCCGACGGCATGGTTCGAGATGCGACTAAGAGCACTGTGATAGAATTGTTCAGGTTCATAAAATTACATTCCCTATATAAGAAACATGGCCTCTAACATCAACTATAGGGACGCGCCCAATGGAGCGAAGACCGATCTAAAGAAGCAGCTAAAGATCTTCAAAGTGCGACCTGCTATAGAGCAGGCTATAGTAAAGGAATTAGCCCCGACGTCTTCAAGAACAGACCCCGAATCGAGACCCGCGTCGGCAATGCAGGTGCGACCAAATCTCGCAGCGAGCGTTTCCTCCCTTGCTAGCGAACGACCAATAACACCAATGCCTGAACCTAAGGCGGAGTCGGTCGAACCCTCATACGTCAACACCAACCGAGAATTGGAAGATCTATTTAGAGATATGCATCCGTGGTTTGAAGGCAAGGAGACCGAACAGAACTGGTTGAAGAGAGAAGAGAGCATGACTAAGTTACGGAGACTCATTGCTGGCAACGTACCGTCGGATTTCCCCGATACCTTTGTTGCCGGTTGTCGAGCGTTACTCGATGGCATCCTCAAGGCCTCCAATTCTTTACGAACAAGTTTGTCTAAAGAGGCCTGCGCCTTCGTCCAAGAGCTTGCCAATACCTTTGGGCCGGCAATCGACCCAATGGTTGAATTGCTGATGCAGACTTTTATAAAATTGTGTGCGGCGACCAAGAAGATAAGTTCCCAATTAGCTAATACATCGGTGGATATCATCATCGGAAGGACTACGTATAATGCTAGGATCATGCAACACATATGGGGTGCTTGTCAGGATAAGAATGTGTCGCCGAGGATGTACGCTACCGGCTGGTTAAAGACTCTGTTGAAGAAAGAGGCACATCACAAGAATCATCTGGAGCATGGCGGAGGATTAGACATGATCGAAAAGTGCATCAAGAAGGGTCTTAACGATCCCAATCCCGGTGTCCGCGAGAAGATGCGCTCGACGTACTGGGCGTACGCCGCGATATGGCCAGCGAGGGCAGAAGCGTAAGTTGATTGATATTTCTATTTTCCTGGTATGCTGGCTGATTGTTGCAAAGAATCATGGACGGTCTTGAGTCTACCGCCCAGAAATTATTACAGAAGGATCCTAACAATCCAAATTCGCCAAAGAAATCCGAGCCTGCCCCTCGTCCGGGGCTAGGCCTTTCGAAGAGTACTATGACGTCCTCGAAGCCCTCCTTAAGAGATGCCATGCTAGCACAGAAGAGGGCCCTAACATCGAAGAATTTACCTTCTCGACCGGCGTCGGCGATGGCGGTCACGCCGGCGCGGAGCGTGTCCGGCGGTTCATCGGGTACGTCAGCAACTTCACATGCGGCCAGCACCAATACCGCGACTCGAACGCGTGCAGATACATCGACGAAGTCTCATGGTGGTATGTCGGTAGCTCCAATGCGACCAGCTAGGAGAAGGCCAGATGTTGCGCCCCGACCCGCTACTGCCGGGCCTTACTCCGTTCGGTCGCATGATGGGCTGTCAAGAGAGCAGACAAGTCCCCCTCACAGCACGAAACAAAAGGCCGTGACCCCGAAAACGATCTCGGGATCTCCTAGAAGGACAGTCCCGAGAACTAGGCCCGGCCATACGGCAACTGCTAGCGAGTCGAGTATTTCAACTCCGTCGAAGGAGGCGGCTCATAAGGCTGTTGCTTCTCCAAAAGCGAGTCCGGCGAAGCCTAGTCCAGTGAAGGCTAAGCCAATAGTCAACGAAATCAGCTATAGCAGTCCCTCCAATTTAAACGAAGATTTCACCCTTGTTGTGCCAGATATGGCGCAGTTGAAAGAGAGCATACGGATACAGTCTACTCCGCCCAACCCCTCTCCTAACGTGCCGGTAATTGAAGCACCGACTGTCGAAGCACCGATAGTCGTTGAAGACGAAGAAGTAACAGTTATTCACAAAGCCGCAACCCCGACTCCAACCCTGACGCCGTCGAAGTCACTAAAAGTATACGAAGATCCTTTTACAGCGGATGACCAGCCGACGCCTCGCCCAGCGGCGAATGGTATAGTTGATCGGCCCGTATTGGAAGATAAGCCTATTAACGAAGATGCTGCTAATCTCATACACCCCACGGAAACGAACGAGGTCCTTGGTAGCCCTATTGCGTCACCTGATAAGACACGTCAAAACTCACGTCTTATTGACAGCGGCATCGCTCGCGTGAAAGCGCAAAACCTTGATGTGCATGGCTTCCGTAAATTACAGAGCCTTGTCCGTGATAACAAAGTGCTCCTCCCCGATGATAAGTTTGACGCCTTGCTACTTGGGCTCTTCGAGTACCTTGAATCAACCCTTGATAATGTTCCTCCTGAGAAGGTTCAAGATGTAAAGGCGCAAATTCTCGCCACCATCAAGTTACTACTGAAAAAGTCTCGCGACAGATTTCAACCCCATGTATCTAGGGGACTGGAGACCTTACTTACCGCACGCACCCGCTACGACGCGCGGACGCACATTGTCAGCGGGCTGGAGCTGCTAGCAGATGAACTAGTGAGGATTGGCGACGAGGGTGAGATCACGGTAACCATGACGCGCAACCTAAGAAACATGGACATGGACACGTCGGGACACCGTAGCCTAAGCATGGGGCTGCACGTGCTGAAGGAGCTCTTGGACGCGCGGTCGTCGTTCACGCCTGGCGAAAATGAAGTTGCGGGCCTGCTCAACCTTGCGACAAGGTGCCTCGAGAGTAAGGAGAGCGGCGTCCGCATGGACGCTGTGCAACTATGTGTAGCGCTACATGCGCGCCTCGGCGAAACTAGGTTCTGGGAAAGCATGAAGAACGTCAAGGACGACCCCAAGAGCCTTATCACGTATTACATTGTCAAGCGACAGAGGGAGAACGGAGGGGTCGCCGCTTAGATGAGCGGCCGCTCCCGGTTTTTCGCTCGAGGGTGCGGTGTCTTTGATTTCTTTCGCGGTCGTGGTCGTTGTTGATAATACCCTGTTTGGCGGTGGAGAAAAGATCTATCTAGGTCGTCTGTGTCTGTGCCTGTCTAACTATGTACCTCTGTGTAGTGTGGTGGTCCGCGTCGGGATGGATGGATGTATATCACTAGGGATAAGGGAGTTTGTTTGGTCCGGCTAGGTAGGTACGCATACTATACCTTGGGTACTTTCTACGACTCCGTTCTGCGAAGCGCTGTTTACGGGGTGACACGCGGCGTTAGCGGGTGGGCGAACGGAAAGGGACGGGTACCTATGCCTATACTTATTACCTATACCCGCTAGGTACTCGAGGGAGGGAGACCTGCCTGCTTATCGTACACATTTTGTAATAAATAGTGCTCGCACTTCGTGGCAAGCTTGTAGATTCAATGGAACGGGGAGTGATATTTACGATTTAATATGGGAGGTTGTGGTTGTAACAGTATCGAATGCTCTTGGTTTTACGTCGAGGACTATAACCTTCAACGAGATTTAATAGTTTTTTACGCCTCCTAATTCTAATAATAGTATTTCCAGTTCAATGACATTCCGAATGCTGGAAGTTCGAGATAACACACATATGAGCCTCGTAGTACCATTTGTTTAGCCAACTGGAGTTTTATTAGCCCATTTCTGGCAGCTCACTCAACTCGCTCCGTCCTTGTCCTTCTTATCTAGGGGACTTCTCTACGAGCTTGTCTAACCCCTGATCTTTGGACATGGCCGCATCCTAAAGATATCATCTATTAGTATCATAGTTATCGCAAGGAGACTTGAGAGAGAGAGATTGTAGGCTTACTACAAGAGACTGGGGAAACCACTTTATGGCCAGCTTGATAGATCCCGCATTAGGACCCTTCCAGACCAGCCCCCCCTTTCCGTCGCCCAGGATATCAGGGGCGACGTGCGCGGCAAACTGGTCTGCCGATATCCCCTTGGGCTTGGACCTGCCGCTCGTCCAGCCGTCGATGATGTCTTGGATGGGGGCGTACAGAGATCCTTCTGGTAGCTGGGCGTCGGCGTCGTTGTCGTGGAAATGCGAGGTTATGATGCCTGCCATGATAGTCACGACGGCGACGCCGAAGGGGGAGAGCTCAAGACGCAGGCACTCGGATAGATTTGTCAGCGCGGCTTTGGATGATGTGTATGCGGCTGTGGGGTGTTAGCGAGTGAGACGTATATATGAGTGAGATATGATATATATATATGTGTATGTGTATATACACGAGTGGGTGTAATAGGCTGGTAGGTAGGTATGTACTTGGACTTACACATCCAAGGCACGTTGAGCGTGACGTTGGATAGGCTTGATAGCTCTTCTGGGATCTTGGACGTGTTGCGGGCTGTTGCGAAGACGCTGTGGCTGCTTTTGGCGAGGTTGAGGGCGATGACGGCGCCGATGCCTCCTGCTGAGCAGCCTGTTACTAAAATGGATTTGGCAGACATGTCTGGCGAACTTGAGGGGGCTGATGGAGATGAGGCTCGCTGGCGTCTTTGGCCCCTTTCAACTGAGGCTATTCAAGACCTAGAGTCTAATGTAAGTCAAAGGGATTGGCAAGATGCGGGTAATTCAAGTATAGTAGAACATCTGAGTTAATTGTAAGGCTCAACCACCAAGGATCCCTGCAGGACAAGTATGTGCCTATGTAGATGAAGCAAGGCTCTAACCTAGGTTACTACATGATATTGAATACATAGTGTAGTTATTTGGCTAGGTTGGAACAAACTCCGCTAAATCCGGCGTTTCTTGCATGGACGGGACGTAAGGGATGGGATGTATCCGCTAGTTCGGTATGAGAGTTACAGTAGAGACAATGAAATTGGGAATTTGTACTTGTTGATAGAGGGTATAGATGACGCTGCCGAGGTAGGATTTATTCTATATTTAGTATGGCACAAACTAAATGCTAGGTCCTTATACGTGGAAGGCGGATGGTTTAGAAAGGGGATTGTGGTCTCTAGTCTCTACTTGGGTGAGAACAGAATTAGAAAATTACATGGCCTGGTACGCAGCAGAGTTCTCCTTTACATTGGCAAAAGCTTGCTGTATCGGCTCTGGCACAGGGTCCAGTCGACAGACGAAGCGAAGCTTATCATGAAGAAGGTAGATGCCTCCTTGTACTCTGGACTTTCATGATCGCCATCTTTGAGTGTACGCTGTACTTCTAGTGGCAACTGGGCAATAGGACGAACAGGTGTGAAATCAGAAGGATAGATATGTATATGAAAAAGAAGAAACTACCATATCCCTCTCCCTAATAGAGAGGCAGGTATGGAGGCAACTATCAAAGTACTGGTATAATATTTTTACTATCAAAGATGCCTCACCTAAGAGCTTATGGAAACACGATAATCTTGCAAATAGAGGGTTCTCACTTCTATCTCTTCCGATGAGCTGTCCGGGACCTGGGATACATGGTATGTATGTATGTTGGTGGCAAAGGCCCAACCTGCAGGGCTATAAGTGAGACTGAACTACCTATCTAACCTAGGTCCTAGGTACCAACAAACAAAAGCTACACCAACAATATCTCCCCATCAGTCTACCGTCTAAGCCTGATCACCAATCCAAGACCTACTCTTCTGCTTGTGGCAGCCCGAAATCTCGACAGTACTGATCCAACTCGGCAACTGCTTTATCAACAGCAACTGCTTTAACCGTTTCATACTTAAGGTCCAACTTGGTGATTCCGACATCGTCATGTGCGTCTACATTACCGTCCCAGTCGAAACGCAGAAGCGCCACGGCGTCGTCGGCTTCGAAGCAGGGCTTGTCGGCTACAATGACCATCTGTCTGTGAGTCTCTGGGTGCGACTTGCAGAACCATGGAAATAGGCGTATGACTTCGGATAACCCGCCGGCAGTAGAGTAGTTCCCGCCAAGGATCACGCGCCTGTGTTCTACGGGCGTGCTATAATAATTGGGCTGGAGCTTTTCTGGAAGGTCTAGTGCTGTAGTTTTCGTTAGTTAAAACTGTTACGTTGGTATGTTCCTCATCTCGAACTGCTGGTGGGAAATTTACCGTTCTCGACTAGACTGAAGCAAGCGTATTGGAACCGGGGCGGCGTAGTCCCCAGCTGCTTAGGCTGGTTCGACTCCGGCGTCCATGACATGGCTTTGTCTCCCCATTCCTCTGCTTCTTCCTCCTTGAGGTCCTCCCAAGCCATGTTACCAATGTCTAGGTTCAAGCCCCAGCCCGCGGCCCAATCTGCGCTACACCGGGCCTTGTCAACGCGGTCTTCCTCCCCGTCTTGGCCCGTGTGCAGGTGCACGACCAGTACGCCATTTTCCTTGTAATCAGCATCAATGGCTACGATGAAGTAAAGGGGGTGGATTGAGTGATCCTGGTCGCGGAGCTGGAGGTGGTAATCGTAGATGTCACGAAGTGGGCGATTGGCGAAGTCGTATTTGGGAGCCAGTTTACAAGTCCCGGGCTCGATCACTTCGGCTGCATTTAGTCGGCTCACTAAATCGTCTAGAATTCCCAAGTCAAGGGGGAGAATTGAGTAGACAGCTTGTACATAGCTTTCTCCCGCAGTAGCACGATGTCGGTTGCTATTTGGGGCCGTCTTTGGTAACGAGAGATCTTGATTGAGAGCCATACTAGCTATTTCTGCACTAGGAATGTCAAATACGATATGGGTGTGGTTAGGAGCTGAACTAATTAAGTCGTTGACATTGAAGCATTGAAAGTTGATGATGCGATGTTAAGCTCTGGCTTAACTTGGTCGTTGCAATACACCAACAATAAACCCCGTGGGGTTTCTTTATAAATTTGGTTCTAAAACATAAATCTAGATAGACTCATACATGTTACCTATGAGCTTCCATGTGCTACGTTACTCGCCATAGAATTGGGCCATGTATTACCTTGTTCCTGGAAAGGTACCTATTTACTATACCAACTATCGCCGTGATAAAGTACCTAAAAGGATACACATAAACCAGGGCTATAGGTCATTAAGCTTAACATAACGCAGATATTCAAGCCTATACGTCATATTTATGTCTTAATCTACGCTTTGTAAATGAGATTTCAAGTTTCACTACATAGTTTCCAGGTGAAAGTTAGACTTTGAAGTATTACAACGTATGATCCGCCGCAGAATACAGCAGTGGCAACAATAGGCCAACACAAAATATGTGCAACTATGATCGGTGAAGATAGCTTGTGGATCGAGGAATAGTGTAATGAATATTAGTGTGCAACTCCGACTTAAAGTCTAGAATATCCTTGATTTTCAAGGAGGTTTATGATATAAGTGAAAGCTTAGAAGTGTACGCCTCGGTCAAACATTGCACACAGAGCTCATACGAGACATGAGGAAAGTCACTCATCTGAATTAATCTCTAGGATACCGTTATACAATATGATCCTTCGTATTTGTAAACAATTGAACCGGCTTGTCCGCCTCAAGTCTCTAAATCCAAGATACCTACCTAGGTAGGTAAGTTATTATATTACCGATTTTCCTTTCTATAGCTTTGGGTGAGCGAGAAGCTCAGCATACACAAACCATTATTCAGTAGTAGTAACACTCCTTAAATAGTACAAGAGTATCTATGCCTAAAACTTATCTACCTATAGGTACATCCCGTCTGCCTCATGAAATAACTACCTAGCGTAAGAATCATACGAGCCTGTTGGCCACTATACTTCCAAGAGTGAAGATCCTCGATGATCCATTGAGACGTGACTGAAGTGACTTAATGGGATCTAAGACAATATCGTTAAAACCCTGTTATTGCCCTTCATCCCCATTCCTTGTATACCCCAGCTGAGCGGTCAACGAGCGACGGATCTATATTTATCGTTAAGCCCGTAGTAAACCGAATGATAGAGCTATGAATATGAGTGTCTGATAATAATATAAAAGATGTCTAGATGGACCAAGACTGAACAAGTGAAAACAAGCATCGGCAGGCCAGACATAGTCCTCTTTACCTCCCCGCCCCTTTTAATATCATAAACTCCAGATAAAATGCGCTCTACAATCGTGCTTGGCCTTATGGTCATATTATCCCGTGCCACGCCTCCTATGACATTTGACTGCACCGACGATATGCAAGGTACGTGGAAACCAGTCCAGAAGCCAAGTAGCTTGATAGAGTCCATATATTGCCGTCCTATCATGTTTGTAGACTTATATATTAATACTTTATTCTAACGATAATCACAGACGTCTGTGATAATATGTGTTGGGGAGCATATTGCACACATCCGGCCTTTGGCAGCACGCTGGAATACGACAATTATGGTGGCACCGGTTCTCGTGAGGGTAGCATTGGAAAGCATCGCACTAACTCAGCCGGGTGCACGCCTAGGCCTAACAGATGCAGCGTATGTCGAGATAATCATTCAAAATAATACCGAGTTGCTTATACTAACTATATATATATATGACAGTCCGTACCTGGGAAGAATTGTGACGAATACCCCTTTGCGAGCACAAGCGATGCAGACAAGGGCGGCCAAGTCACTAAATGCGTTGTTAGCGGCTACAACTCTCGTAAGTAACCACCAGAAACCGAACATCAACTTGGCTAGGAGGGCTCACGTTCATACCTACTGCTCTAGGGCAAGGCTCCATCATCAGCCAGTACGTTTCAGCCAACTGCAACAAACAGAAATGCAGCATCATAGTAGGATTCGGAAACCCGGACACCCAAGGCGTAAAGTACTGCGAGGCCTATAGAGATCCTTACATCAAGTGCATCCCCGACGGAACCATCTGGAAGAACGGCAAGGCGGATGTGCGTCCACCCAAGCCCGCTTCGGGGCGTAGCCTTGGCAATAATACAACAATGCCCTTGCCCGGAGGCCTGTATCTGATGAAGTCTGGGATGAAGGTCGTTTTTGGTAAGTACAGGTAGCAACTCATTCCGGCGCCTTGAAACGACTACTTGCTAATGAGCCTCGATGTATAGGGGAGAATTTGGACGTCGGCACTAAGACGAAGCGCGCGGCGCCGAGGAATGCAACGTTTGCGCGGAGAGCGCTGGTTGGTCTTGAGGATGAAGATGACGTCCGTTGGGACTTTCACGATGACGAGATTGTAGCTCGTCTTGAGTGAAATAAAGAGGTAGGTAATTGGTATAGATGTTTTGGAGTGGGAGTGATCAATAAAGATTCTCCTTTTTCTTATTTTATATAAAAATAGCATGGATCGAGATACACACACAACTCACTATTTCGTACCATCAAATCCAGGGGCTACTAACAATATAACTTATATGAACGCCCCGATCAAAATCATATGTAGGTCAAAATATGTTAGGGCAGCTATGAAGTACATCGTTCTGCTCCCTTCCGCCAATTTCCCTTAAATTTCGTCCCCTATCAATAGATACAGGATACAGGTAAGCTGAAAACAAACCACCGAGTCCCTCGTCAGTATTATGTCTTCCAGTACTCGCGGGACTAGACTAATGTTCTTCAGGCGTCTTCTCGTTTTTATCGTGTTTCTTGCGCACGTCTTCGATACCTAACAGTCAGTATCCTGTTGGTATAAAACAATAGGTAGGTACTTATACGCAGCGCTTAGGGGGCTACAATCCATCCGTTCGCCAACATACCATATACTTTGCCTAAGGCGTCCCCCGCCAGAGCATCCTCATTTCTAGCAATAGCAGCATCAAACCGAGCCCGGAATTCAGAGGGCTGTTCGGCTTGGCTCAATGTAGAGGCTGGTGGCTGTCTGGGAGCAGATTCATCACTCCTGGAATAGCACGATATAGTCTCGAATTGCTTAACTTGTCGAAATTCCTTGCCATAGTATTGCACTAGAATGCTATGCCATAGCTGGTAGTCCTGCTCTAACATTGAGAGTTCGGGTGTATTGGCACTCTGTTTGGGAGGTTGTGTTTCCTTCTCTTGTTTGGTGGGTGATGGTGATCTCATGATGCTTGAGCTTTGGTGATGTGTAGTAAGGTATAGGCTAGGATGTGTAAGTAGGTGAACGCGTGTGTTTGTTTGTGGTTCCTAGAATTGTTTACCATGATCTTCTCTTCTTATATATTGTATCATTACCTTTGATATCAGATACGGTGCGGAAATGTGTTTTGTGTTCATCTTTCCCCTTCTTCTTTTCCTATTACCACTTCCATGGAACATCTCGTAGGAAATGGCTTACTTTTCTTGAAAACTTTCCTTTATTTGTCTCTTTTGCCTAAGTTAATTTTATATTGACTTCCCCTTCCTCTTGCATAAATGGCTTCTTTAAGGTTAGTGCCTGGTTCAGATATTATGTAGTTAGACTTCAAGGTAAAGCAATCATCGCTATTGGGCTATGGTGTAGGAATTGGTTGTAGGTTGGATGTCAAGAGGGATGTAAGTAACTTGGTTATTGTGCAAGAGGCCCAAATTAAGTTATGGAAGCCTTTGGCTAGACATTCTGAAAGTATCCTTTGCTCTATATGTCTCATTTGGAATCTTAATATCAAGCCTTAATGCCAACAAGGGAATCCAATGATTATGCAGACAATATCACAAGTTATAAGCATCACAATTTACCGAAATTCTCACAAAATCGTGGGTTATATTGTCAAGAGGCGAATCGGCAATCTAAAAGAACAAACGTGTGTCTTCGTCTCTGTCCCTACTGGCCTAGGTGCCAAGACAAGACAAGACCACATGCAAAGCAAAAAGCAAAAAGCAAACCAACCCTTAACACCTGGCTATGATCGCAGATACGTACATCGCGTCCTCATCTGAACATGAGGGAGAGGGGGTATTTTTTTCCAGTCTAGAAAAACGATATTGAAAATCCCTTTGCCTTTTTTTTTCCATGCATGCAAAAAGTCTTGTACGAGAATGCCGAAATTTCGCGAAACGCCAATTCCAGAGTGGGCTACCTAAGTACCATCCGTGTCGTGAGACGTGCCGTTTTTTCCTTCAGAAAAGAAGACAAATGAGACCTCTTGGAGGTTCTTTTCCCCTTTATCTATTTGTTCATCCCATTCACATTTGAATTGGTGAAGATGGAAGTGCTGAGAACTTTGCGGGAGGTATATGTGTGAAGACACAGCCTACACAGCGCACACAGCGCGCATAGTGTCGGCAAGTTGTATTAGTCGTGCAGTCGTACAATCGTATATACTGCATGAATCTATATTCATGAATCGTGATGACTTGTTTCCTATTTTCCTTTCATCAAATCCTGGATATCCGAAACGTGCGTATGAAAGTCGTTAGATGCCTATAGGCAACTGAGAAGTTTGTACAAGAATTGTGTGAAATGCAATGTGTCCTATAACAGAGAGTAGTACGTAGGACTAGGAGAGGCTCTTGTTGAGCAGGAGAGGCGCACAGAATAAGAACTCGAGAGATCGTGAATCTGTCGGCTGGAAGTTGTTCTGATCGCGACGCGCTTCCAAGTAAGCAGTGGTGACATTGAGATTGTGGAAGTAGTTCTGTACGGTTGGGTCGTCCTCATTGGCTACAATGGGCGACTCAGGGCTCATGGCCATGGTCTTCGGAAGAATATGTCGGATGACTAGCAGCATTCTAAGCAGCTCAGTCAACTCCTGTCCCTGGTTCGTGAAGCTGCTGGGTGGCTTCTCCAACGGCCACTTAGGACGAAGGTTCTCCTCATCCCACGCCTTAAACGCCCAGGTAGTCTTCTCCATGCAGTTGAGGAAGAGCATGACAGTCAGGAACATGGGAAAGCCAAGTCTAGCCTTACCGTCCTGCAAATGCTTCTGGATACCATTCAGTAGGACTTTGCTAGCGGCGGATGCCTTTCGCTCAGCAGCCGCAGTGAGCTGCATGCAAATATTGGTATAAGCTTCGCAATCAGAATCGTCCTTGATCAAATAGTCCTTGACATTCTCGTCAGAAGACTTTGCCAACATTGTCCATTGCCGCTCTCGGTCCATCATCTCAACAATCCCCCATAGTTCTAGAGATCGCTTGAGCAGTTCGTCATTAGTACTGCTTGCGACCATGATAGCCACATCCAAGGTGACTCGTACATAATGAGACGGCTCACGGCGGATGAACTCATTAAGAGTTTCACGCATATAGGTCTCAACCTTTCCCGGAATATCTTCGTTGTTGTCGAGCAATATCACCGGGCCAGGGCTACCGTTGCAGGGAAATCCGTTGTCCTTCTCCTTGGGAGTTCCCCGTAAAACTTGGAAGATGGCCTTGTGACCAGTCTCTGGGAAGTGTGACACTTCCAGAGTTATGCCTGCGTTTTGCAAACTGTGGCTAGACTTGTAGCCGTTGATTCTTTTTTGGGTCATCACGACCTGTACTCCTGCCGAGTACAGGTTGATGTACTCTGAGAGCTTTGTTCGAACGCATCCGGTGCGCCAAATTCGAGGTGCAAGCACTTTCTTACAGGCAATACACGGTGTACCCTTAGAGCACGTCTTGCGTAGAATGCGACAGCGAATGCATGCTCCAATGCGTCGAATCTCCTGAACCTCCTTCCGTCGACCAGAGTCGAACCGCGCCCGGCTATGACGTTGACGGGCTCCATTGGGACTATCGCTTGTATCCATGCGACAGCCACCCCTATTTAGAGGTACTGCCAAGTGTTGACCGTGATCATTGACTGTTGCAGGAGCGTGAATATCCTCAGACATATACGTCATGCCGTCCCAAGGAGTGGCAGATTCATTCGTGTTCGGCGGTGCGTGCTGTCTCTCAGGCGAAGGGGGGTAGTCAATCAGCATCTCAGTAGACTGGGTGTGGGTAGGTGTTCCGGGAATGGTTTCGTCGGTCAGGAGCTGTGGGTCTAACAAAGACGGATTGAGACGAGCAGTTGCTGCTACGGCTACCGACAACGCGGAATGAGTAGGTGACAGAGCTCTCGCTTCGAATGCTAGTCTCAGTCTCTCCTCTGCGGTCATGGGCTTATGCGACACACCTATATCTAAAGAAATTATTTGTTAACATACATCATTATTGCTATAACTCGACTTGAGATCATACCCTTAATATCTCGGTGTGAATGGTTGTCCAGGTTGGTCGGCGGGTTCTCCAATGTGAACTGCTCATGGGGCTCGAAAGAATTGGCAGTAGCTGCGATAGGCACAACAGCAGCAGCCAATGTTGTTTGAACAGCTTCAGCTGTAGGATCTTGCGGAGTCGGCACATGATCGTCATGTTTCTCATTGGCCTCGATCTGACGAGAGACTTCAGCAAGCGTTTCTAGGGGTGTCCAGATCTGATTCTGAGATTGCTCGAGAGAGGTCACAGGTGAAGAGCCGTGGAGATGGCCGGGAAAGGGGCCATGGTTAGGACCGGTGTGCAAAAGACCTTCAAATCTTGGTCTGTTTGAGCTATTGCTGATACCGTGTAGGGTAAGACATGCGTGAGCTCTGTCGGCTTCAGGGATTGCCGGGCATTTTTTCGTTAGATGGTTCGTAAGGCTGTCAATGCGACCTTTAGGGAAATCCTCGCCGCAAGCTTTACAGGTATGATGATACCGATTACTGTTGTCATTCAATTTGGCGCCGCGCTCGAAGAATTCGAGGATTATAGGATTGGGCTTGCGGCCCATCTTGTCGGATTGACAATGTCGTCACTCAAGGTTCGAGTAGATGGCAGAATCGTGCGGTGAGTCCAAAAAGATTTGATTATGGAAAATCGATCGGCCCGACGGATTGAAAATAGGAATTCCGGGAGGATGAATAGATGGTGGGGAGCTTTAATTGATGGGACGGTAAGGGATGTTCCCAGTTCGTCTCAGCTCACCGCCCCACTTAGGCAGGTACATAAGGTCTAAGGTTGGAATCAAACGGCAAGTGCTGTGGGGTTGCAAAGAAGGTACGATACACATTGATATACATCGGAAAGTATTATGTTAGGTAGATTGGGAAGTTTGGGAAGTTACCCCGCCGTTGCACCTGAACATTGAACATGAACATACAAATTGTGCAGGCGCTGGAAATACATGTAGATATCTGAGGTAGTTGCTTAACTAAGAGTTGCTATGTAAAAGCAGGTACTTTCTGCTCTTGGGGGCGCTCCTAGTGTACATACATATGTACATATTGTGAAGTAAGTGGGCCCCTATTATCTCTGTATGAAGAGAGTTTAAGCATTATATAAGAGATATCCTAATACATAGCGCTATGTAACAACAATTAAACCTAAACTCACTCAACAGCTCAAAATATGTCAATGGCACAATGCAAATTCCCATAAATACATCAGTCGAGTTGACTATAGTTAATAATTGACTATAGTTAACAAGTCTCGTCCCGCGCTTAACATATATTTCATAACAACTTTACAATTCTATAAGCTAACATTCAGGATATCAGCTTGTGCAGACTCTACCCACCTGGTCGATATAGTCACCTTGATTGGTAGATTATTGTTATTATATTACTAGCCGACAAGAGCCTCTCCGCGTATAGCAAGCTACTGCACCACATTCAATGCAATACTACCATATTAAATTGCAAGGATGCCTACCACTTTTAGATTTACATTAAGGGACTAGAGGGTTGAACAACACGATCCTTCGGGTGATGAGACCAGACGAGAACAAGGTGTCAAACAAATCATTCAGATTACAAGGTCAACGGAAATCGGAGACTAGCATAGGCTTCTGCTATTTTCTAACCTAACGAGAGTTGGGACGAAGAGGTGTGTATGATCGGTACTAAAGAGATAACAAGACACTCAGCATTTGATATTCAAGTCTATGCTAAAAAAAAAAAAAAAAAAAAAAGGTCATCTTCAAGACGTTATAACTACTAACCTAACCTAGTTACTTAGCGCATCGATTCCAAGGTCCTCAACACGTCGTCTAGAAGAACAAGCCTATTGATAGTGTAGACTACCAAGTACAACATGTTCTGTATCGAAATAGCAGCCCTACGCTCAGGTGCCAAGCTTATTTCAGCAGCAAGGTTTTCTACAGGTGGCAAGGTTGCGATCTTCGCTGCGCCTCGTCAAAGCTGCTCCACCCCTTTCATAATAATACCTAATACAAACGAAACGAAGCTGATGCAAAGTTCTCCGTAAACCCGGTTCAACATTATAGCTGCAGCAACTATCTCCTACTCAGCAGAAATGTGCAGTCTAGTCAAACTAATCAAGCCTAGTCCGCCAGGATTCCAGGAACCGTGGCTTGGTTGCCCCGTTCCATAAGTCCAAAATTAGGTAGCTCCTAGGATCTATGTCATCAGGAGCCATAATAGGAACGTTACGCTGTTTAGGTAGCTGCTTTACTATTCGTTCATTCTATTCGTACTCTTTGTGCGGAGTACTATACATTCTTTACAGTCTCTCTCTCGAATTACTGGTGTAGTTCTTAGTTCTACCCAGGGACTTACTCTAGCATGTTGGCTTCCTGATGTTACGATATTTATTCGTATCGATATTGGACTTTGTCGACCAATTTCAACGTCCAGGTCACCCCGACAAGATGCGTGTTTCCGCGGGCATGGCGTTGGGCCTAACACTTGCTCAAGCTAAAGAATTTCAAGTTCGAGAACTGAGTCAGTTTGTATTACCATTTGTACGTTAACCCGAATCAGTACACACTCGGAGCGTGTTCCCGAACTAACAATTCCGACTAAAGACCGGCTCCGTGAATGGAGGCAACACTTTTCCCGGCGTTAGCTTACCATTCGGGATGGTAAAGCTAGGCCCCGACCTATATACCGGATCCGACAGCTATTCGGGATACCAGTCCAATGGAAATTTCACCGGCTTTAGTTTATTGCACGAGAGCGGCACGGGTGGTGCACCTAAATACGGAGTTGTTAGCCAGTTACCCGTTGTGGGCTCAATTGACAACCCATTGACCGACCAGGGCATTAGCCGAAGCAAGGCAGATGATGCGAGACTCGGCTACTATAAATCAAGCTTGTCAAATGGCGTTACCGTGGAACTAGGAGCTACTGGCAAAGCCGGCCTGTTCCAATACCAATTCCCGGACAACGCAGACGGTATAAATGTTATTGTCGATGTTTCTCATGTTCTTCCATCTTTCAGAGGTCAAGGTTTAGGTCAAAACTATCTGGGCGGCAACATTTCGGTGTCCAAGACAGATGACGGCGTTCGTTACCAAGGATCTGGTTCTTATGATAATGTATGTTTATCGAAGCCAATAAGAAGACACCGATTTAAGTTAACTTTACGTAGGGTTGGAACCGCGCCCCGAAGTGGACTGTTCATTTCTGCGGCTATTTCGATCAGTCAGCAACTTTCAAGACCTTCTTGGGTAAGGACTCAACAAGTGACGAGCTGGTAGACTACGGCGATGCTTCCGAGCAAGACTCCGATGCCCGATTAGGCGCCATCTTCACCTTTGACAGCATAAATATCACCTCAAGGGTAGGAGTGTCGTTTATTTCACCTGAACAAGCTTGTGAAAATGTCAATAGAGAGATTCCTGTTGGCACATCTCGAGAAACTTTGGAACATGACGTTAAGGCAGCTTGGAACAGCCAAATTTTATCCAAGGTCACCACAACAGATGTCTCTAACACAACCAGACTTCAACTTCTTTACTCGTCTCTATATCACATGTCCATTATTCCCAGCAACAAGACTGGAGAGAATCCTCTCTGGTCGTCAAGCGAGCCTTACTATGATGATATTTTCACGTTCTGGGACACAGTAAGTTGCACTCTCCAGATCGTCGGCATCTAGAATCTAACTGGTCGCAGTTCCGGTGTACAACCTCTCTTTTGCATATCCTGCAGCCTGTGGTATACGAGGAATTCATCCGTTCTCTAGTTGATATATGGAGACATGACGGCTTCTTGCCTGACGCGCGATCCTCATTCTTCAACGGTGCAACTCAAGGAGGCTCAAATGCAGACAATATTTTTGCAGACGCTTACGTAAAGGGAGTTCGTGGTGCTATCAACTGGGACGATGCATTCTCTGCTATGGTCACAGATGCCGAGACGGTGCCACCGAACAACAACGATTCCAGAGACACGACTGCGTCTACCAAGGAAGGACGAGGTGCCCTGCCCGATTGGATAGATCGCGGATACATTACCACAAAATACAAGCGTTCCGTCAGCCGAGCCATCGAATAGTAGGCAATGCCTCAATCCTATGTATTAGTAAGAAATTAGACTAACCACCCACAGTGCCGGAAACGACTTCGGTCTCTACCAAGTAGCCAAGGGCCTAGGAAAAGATGAAGAGGCGCAGAAATACCTTAACCGCTCTCGCAACTGGCGCAACCAATGGAACCCGGACCTAGAAGCATTGGGATTCAAGGGCTTCCTAGGTCCGATCGACGAGGACGGCAACTTCAAGGACCAGGACCCGCTCAGCTGCGGCGGATGCTACTGGGGCGATGACTACTACGAGGCGCTGCCGATCGAGTACTCTTTCAACGCGCACCACGATATCAACAAGCTGGTCGAGCTGTCGGGCGGTAAGGACAATTTCACCGCGCGTCTAGAGAAGTTCTTCGAGGGTGGCGTCAGCTCTGGTAACTCGCAGTTCAACCACACGCTTTTCAACCCGGGTAACGAGCCTAGCTTCACGTCGCCGTACCTGTTTAATTACGTCGGCCGCCAGGATCTCAGCGTCAAGCATAGCCGGTACGTCGCTGATAGCTACTACGCACCGACGCCTGGCGGACTTCCGGGAAACTCGGATGCGGGTGCTATGGAGTCGTGGCTGTTGTGGTCCATTATTGGTCTATACCCCATGACGGGTCAGACTACTTTCCTTATCGGATCTCCGTGGTTCAAAGACCTGATAATCGACCTCGGTGGTGGGAATAAGCTGCAGATTAATACGGAAGGAGGCGACGCTCAGTCTTATTACGTCCAGTCGCTCAAGGTCAATGGCAAGAGCTGGGATAAGGCGTGGATTACGTGGGAGGATGTTTTTGCGAAGGGCGGCACGCTGGACTTTGTACTGGGGTCGGAGCCAGCTGATTGGGCGACTGGAGATGCGCCGCCGAGTCCGGCCACGGAGTCGTAAGGGTAGTTCATGATCAATGTGGGGAGGTTAGAGAGCCGGCAGGCTTAGAGTGTATCTAGCTATAAAACGCGAGAAACTTGATTCTTGTATATAAGGGAAACTGGTGTGCATATGCGCATGTCTATCCATCTATATATACCGGCCAGAGCTTAGAGTTAAATGCTTTGATGTCGTGTTTCAACTACCGAGTCTAGTCTCGTCGCTTGACACTACAGCTTCTCCGAATTGGGTTATGCTTTGTGATAAGTCTGGGTGAGACACTGGTCGGAAGTTAACTATTACGTAGATTTATAGAAGCGCTACCTAGGGTGGACCAGGCTACGGGTTACGGAGAATTGTATAAGTCTCGATCGTCTAAGAAACACGAAGGAGAATAGTCTTAAGGATTCCAGTCGGTGATCCTAGTTTTCTATATACATCGCCGAGAATATTATATTAGGCCATCGCTTTTCTAGCCGTATGTTTTCCTTCCTAGGTATTTTTATAAAATGGGGGGGGGATAATGGTGGCCGGAGTTACTAGTATTCTGGAGACTTTGTATTCTAGTATATTTAGGGGAGTTATTCCATCTCTGCTGCTTGTATCTCGAGGCCTCCAAGGCGATCTTGGAGTTAGGTATGATATCCTCTTGATTAGGGTACCGCTTTCTTTACTAAAGCACTGTCCAGCGTACTGGAGCAGCGGCGGATTGTAGGTAGAGGTACTAGGTCATCATCTAACGGATAGAGTATCTAAGGATGAAGACTAGGGGAATTTGACTGTGCCTGTGCCCTCTTTTTATGGACGTTTTGCAATAGTCCCTACGACAGCATATCAGTCATACGCAAGGTGTAACAAAATAGAAAAGCGTGAAGTACTCCGTTTGCAATATACGATGTGAAAGTCCAGCCGATGAAAGATAGCGCCTACGGCCCCAAAGCTTTTGTTCCTACCCAATTATCTCATAGGAGACATCTCTAGATCACCGTATAGCTCCCCAGTTGGTTTCAGTCTATTATTAAAACTGCGTTATTTTATATATGATAGGACGAAATTGTTCAATCTCGAGGAAGGTCAGCCACGGCCGCCTGGCTACCGGCCGCATCAAAAAAACTGACCTATCATAAATGTATATACCAGTGATTGGCTGTACTCGGATACCTGCAGATCTAGTTGTGTGGAATAAGCTACCAGCCATAGCCGCGGGGGATTCTACAGACGCGATCAATACTTCTTCTCACATCACTTACTACTTACTACAACCAATATACTGCATAAGCTTCAAGCATTAGACACGCGACTAGACGAACTACTACTACCTAGACATAGACAGAATACGATACTACTTCCATATACCCAAGCCAATCCCAATGGACGACGCGTGGACAACCAGAACCCAAAGCGACGCAAGCTCGCTCAGCGGCACAACCGGCGTCTACACGCCCACACACACAACATCATCACCACCCGCCGCCACCTCCCTCCCCGCGCCCTTCTCTACAGACGGGGGCATCGGGTCCGCGCCCGAAGCAGGCGAGACATACATGATCCGGCACGTAGACACGGGAAAAGCCGTGACCCTATCCGGCGGAGAACTAGTCCTACGAACCGACCCCGGTATGAACGGGGGCTGGCGATGGCACTGCAGCGAGACCGAGGACGGGTGGTTGCACTTCCGGGAGACGGTGTCGGGCGTCTACCTAGGACGAGACGGCTGGGGCGGATTTCAGGCGAATAAGCGGAGTCCCAACGGGACGGAGCGATTGCTGATCCGGCCTCGCGAGGCTGGAGGATATAATATCTTCGCGATGGATTGGTGGAAGTTGGGGGCTTTGTGTACTAGGGATACGGACGGCAAGTTGTTTGAGACTAAGGAGGTGGCGAAGGCTTCGCGTTGGGAGTTTGTGCGGGTGTGAGAGTTAGTTGATTGATATTATTGTTTGGCTTCATTAGGAGATCGTATCACTTAGTCTTTCTGCCTTGTTATCTTTAAAGCTAAGCTGTTTCTAGGTCAGGGAATAGGCAGAGAAAGCACTCGACCGGTTAGGATGATAATATCGAAACTCATTTTAATGGTGTAATATGCCCTCTGTATACCTACCGATATAAAAACAGCCGCGTATGAACTCCAGGGTATCTAATAACGGCGCAAAAAAAAAAGGACTATACAAATCACAAACGGTCGCTACCCCAAACATTCCGGAACTCGTCCTCGTTTCCGGGGCTGAATACTGGACTGTTAACATCATGTTCCGCCCCATCATTACCCCATTGGTTGCTTCCTTGCCCTTCAGGAGTTACTTCGTCAGGTGTCGGCTCTCCTACTTTGAACGTCAGATCTTCCTCCTCGGCCTCCTCTGCTAAAATTTGAGGATCAGCCGTTGATAGTATGGGGGCACCGAGAGGGCCCTTCGACTGGAACTCCTCAGCAGCGACAGCAGTTGGTTTCGGGGGAGGCTTAGGCGCATGCTTAGTTTGCTTCTGCTTGCCTTTCTTCTTTTTGCTTATTACAGTTTCGGCACTTGGGGTTGTTGTTGCCGGTGGTCTGTTGCTGAGGCTCTCGGATGAGCGAGATTGGGTTGCATGCCAAGCCCCGGTACGCGATTGGTGCACATCTGGATGCCTCGAGAGCCAACGCTCTCTTGTTGGCACGTTTGCAGTGACGACAGGATACTGAACCGATATAAGTAATGCGTCAATAAACATGAAAATCAAACTTACATTCCAATCTCCAAACTCTAACTCTCGAGCCTTGTTGTAGAGGCTCTCATCATCGGGATCTAGTGTAGATTCGTCGGTAGAGCCGTGATTATACGTCGGCGCTGGATCGCCGGCACCGCTTGGTCCTCCGTTGGAATTCAAGAGTGGTGTATTCGCACTCAATTCTCCTCTAACTTCTCCGGGTTTAGGAATCCAGTATTTTGCCTCGCCTCCCCGCTTATATCTCATCCCATCTTTTAATCTTGCAAATCGGGAGCTCGAATCTTCGTGTGCGATAACTTTTCCAGTAGAATCAAATAGCCTGTAGCTGTATTGGTCCCCGCTAAAAGTTTGCTTGGAATCCTCAATAAGATCAAGAATACCGAAGGCATCTCTCGCCGCATACTTGACGGGTAATCTGGCCGACGAGACTGTGTTGTCGGCGTAATCATGCCAAGAGAAGGCGTACCAATGCGCCACGGCGAACGCGGGCATCTCACAACAGATCAAAGCATCTTGGATGGCGGCTGCTAGATTGTCCGAGGTGTACCCCTGAACATCGTCCGGAATGGCCCCCAGCCAAACAAGGATGGAAAGAAAAAACCCTTGCCAATAGGAAGCGAAGATGATGAGCTTGATGCATAAAAACTTGGGCACAGGTCGGAAGGGTACTAGGTCATTGTGCATACAGACCCAAAACAGTCCAAGCGAATATAGACTGACAGTAACACTGATGTTGTATATGATACCACTCCATAAGTAGCCTGAAGAAAGCCCGATATACCCCTCCTGATATATACCTGTTGCTTTCATGATAATCGCCGCAAGAGCTAGGATGGGCTTAAGCCATGCGTATTGGAGAATTCCTCGCTTTATAGCAAGGAATGTGTGGGGATCGGAAATATCGACTTTTGGGAAGAGGTGGTTTAATGGCCACAAATGATGCACAGGAGCGCGGCCATGTGTCATTATTATAAGGGCTCGTTCGCCATCGAGGTAGTTGATTAGGAGTTGGAAAAAAGTGTAGATGGTGAAAGCCTTTTTACTAGCAAGTTAGACCAGTGTCCAGAGCTTAGGAATCTATAGATAGAGTCGCATTCATACCTCGTATATATCCCTTATAGGATCTAGAAACGCTGCCGCGGTCAAGGACACCATACTAACCCACGAGCTTATCGAATAGATGGGAACCCTGAGAATTATTAGAGGCGCACAATGTTATACTTAAATCATTCTCACATCAATAATATCCGTACGACGTATCGCTGCAAGAGAGGCTTTCGGTAATTCTTTCTGTATACGCGTTTAACTTATTGTACAGTACAACTAGGAATATAGGATGAGCATACAATTGAAGCCATATCGAGCTGTTTTAGTAGCATATCAGCATTACTATATTAACTAAAAGAGAGACCAGCAGACAGTTGGAGCTTACACGATAGACATCAAGGTGGCTGCCAAAGAGAAGACACCAGCAATAACTGTCGTAGCAGTGGTGAACTTCTGGCCGGTACCGCCAGCCATATTGGCGGTTTGAAACCTACGCGTCACCGGAATGTGACACTGTCTACTCAAAGGACAAGAATTTCGAAATTTCGAAATAGCACATGTTCGAAATTCGTGGTGTTGTAAGCGGAGGTTTAATGATGAAAGTGGAGGGTTTGGGGAGCTCTGAGAAATGTCATTTGATTTGAGACTTTCGAAGCATGCATCAATGACCCTAGCACCTTACCTAGGGGGGCCGGGGGGGCTGCCTGGGAGGTACGTACCTCTTCAATTCATTCCATGCAACCCCGTGCTATCATACTAATGTACATAGGTACCTAGCTTAGGTATGCAGCTTGTGTGGATGCATGCCTTATCGATAGATTCGGGTTAAACGGCTTAAGATCAATGGACCTATATGGATCGACTTAAGTACCTATAAAACCTAACCTAACTCATCTGCGGCTATCCTTGTCCATCACGCGTCATGCAGCGAAATCTAGCCCGGGTTTTAATGTTGTACAATAGTACCTCCAATACCTCTAATTACACTACTTCCAGTACATCCATGTACATAACCGAATTCGATCAACCTTTCAACCAATTGACGATATTCGCAACCTCACAACTTGGCTGTCATCGCCCTGTCAAGTACCCGAAAAATATACGCGCCTACGCGCCTCTCTGGGGACGCTACAACTTGTTAAACAATTACAATTACGATATGGGGCTCGATGTCTTCTGAGGTTAGGATAGTGGAGAGAACCTAGGTGTCGCAAATCGTAGGGGGTGCATTGGGGAGTTGGGGAGTTCTGGAGTTGACATGGCTAACACCGTGGGCTGGCGCGACTTTAAAGCGTATGTTTTTACCTGTCTATCTGGAGATGGAGCCTACGTGTAGAGATATCACCTACTAACTAAGCGAAGTCAATTTCTAGCTTATATCATAGTCTGCGGTTTACTGTAAGTTATCTTAAATCGGATGCGATTCCCGCTTATTTTTATACTCAACATGTCTCCAGTGCAATCTTCTTCCTACTATACTTTAATAGAGCCTTTGCCTCCATCGTCTCCTACTTTATCCGCACCTATACTTGGCATCGATACCGCATCTATATCGACATACAAGCGATACAATGGTCACTGCTTGGTGGCCGTATCTTCTTTACAGGCCTTCGATATCATGGAAATAACGAGACTATCTTCATTCAGAATGGACATATTACCTGGTCGTACTGGCTGCGCAGGGTACGCGATGTTGGGCTGGGCGATGGCAAAAAGAATAAGGAGTCCGGAGACAGTAATACGTCGGATACTAGGAAACAAGCGGAACTCCCCTGCCGTGTCAATGTCGTCGTTTCTGGGATCGAGTGGTTCGTTTATAACCGTAGCGCCGCCTACGACTCCATGCTTGAGGCAATGACTGAGTCTCCTCTGTCTAAGCATGATGATATACTGGACCGAACCGAGGGCCTGGCGAGTAGCTCGGCTAGGCCACGGCAGCGGCTTCGTAAGTCTCATGAGAAGACCGAGCATGCCGAAGAAGCTAGGCAAGAATATATTGATGAGAAGGATGGCCTTGAGACCCGCCCCCAGAGGCCCTTCAAATCTACTTCTACCTCCGATGGTAACTTTGAAACGGCAGGTAAGGGAGACTTACCTCAAGTATTGCAGTTACTCCCAATTCATTTCAGATGCGACAAGGCAGCCCTTGTCATGGGAAATGAGAATACTAAGGCCGTTCTTATTATGAAGTCCAAGGGCCTTTCAGGAGAAATTGATGCGAGCGATTGTCAGACTCCAGATCCCTATCGGCAACTTTTCAAGATACATTTTGATAACCCAGTACTTGAGATGAGGGAAAATGACGGGTTCAAGGAAGAGCAACTCGCTAGGGCTGTCAAAGACGAACAAATCGCAAAAGCTACCAGTCCTGTACCCCAAAGACCATTCTTTCGGAGACAACGCCGCAAGGTGGTTGGGCAATTGCGGAATATGGTACCATATTGGCGGAAGTCTGTCGAATCCTTTTCGGCAAATTCTCAAGATGAAGATGGCCCTAATGAAACCCGCATACCAGGCTCAAACCAATGGCAAGGGCTTTCCCGGTATCTCAACGATGACGACGACGACGATAGACTTCGATGGTCGTCGGTCGAGTACGCCAAGGTGAATCCGGTGGTTGACAGTCCTAAGGGGACGTTGACAATACTCTGGGATGTTCCTGGAAAGGTTGCACCACGTGGCACAGTATATTCATCAAAGGGCGAAGATGGTGTATCCGATGATATAAATGGAACTATCGCGCCAGCCTGGGCGATTAGTCTGTCTTTGAGTGGCGGCATAATAAATTATGGGCCGTGGGCAGACAGACAACGAGCTGAACTTCAGAAGGTATTTTTCCCAGGTTTATGCAAGGATGCAACTCCTGCTCAGAGGCTACCATTCGGCGCGGATCGTGTACCTACACGATTTAATTTCTATTTACAATTTGATGAAGAGGTTGTATTACGAGTTCCCACCCGTGAGGATTCCAAGAATTGGAAGTGGAAAAACGAGGCTCTCACGTTGAGGCAGCATCATAAGCAGGGTAACCGACGCGAAAGAGGCAGGGATCGAAAGTCTACCGCAACTACAGCCGCAGAACAACGTCCGATTGGGTGGCTCGACATCAAGGTTGCGGCGAATGCTACAATCTCGTATGATATGGATATGCTAGCTAGGTCGACCGGATATACGAACACTCTAAAAATCGATCTTCCCGCAACTGAAGTCTCGACTAGCGTAAACCATGGGCTCTTGTGGCGATCTGGACGCCTGCAGATTTCCTGTGACCTGTCTACGCCTCTGAAATGGAATGGTCTCCGTACTTGGCGTTTTGACATCGAGGGTGACGGGCTCGAGCTTTTCATTCTGAGAGATCATGTATTTCTGCTCATTGACCTCATAGACGACTGGGGGAGCGGACCACCGGCCGAATACCTTCTGTTCACTCCTTTTAGATACCTCATAAACTTGCGACTTCTCAATCTCAAGCTTTATCTCAACGTCAACGATGTGAATATCGTCAACGATCCAATCAACTTCGAGGAGAACACGTATCTGGTACTATGTAGCCCCCGCCTGGTGGTAGACACTTCCATACCATTAGACAATTATCGTCCCACGAAAAATGCGATACCTTTCAAAGTTACCGCCGACCCTCTACGTCTCGGCTTACACGTGCCACCATGGAATACTCAAGCGACGTTTTTAGCTTCGAAAGATATAGGGCACCTTGAAAGTCTAACTATCCAAGGAATTTATAATTATAATGCAACGACTTCACCTGCAAATACCGACACGCTTGTCCTCGATGTCTCCGGCCAGTCCCTCACTGCCCGTATCTATGGCTTCCTTGTTCGTTATTTCTTACAAATGAAAGACAATTATCTTGGCGACAACATCCATTTCAAGACACTGGATGAGCACCAAGAAGCGTTACGGGCCAAAGGAGCTGATCTAGATGCTCAACCTGAGGATCGTCCTCCGCATAAGAAATCAAATGATCTAGATGTGATACTGAGCATCCGTGCTGACGACCCTAGGCTTTTTCTGCCTGCTAACATGTACTCTGCAAAGCGTTATGTGCCAATCGAGGCTGCCTCTTTAGCCCTTGACCTTCGATTCACCAATTATTATATGGATCTTGATCTATGTGTTAGTCCCTTAAGTCTTTCCCTCGGGGGCGAGGAAGAAGACGGCACTAACCCAATGAGTGCTATACCGAGCACTCAGCTCTTCATCGATGGCTTAGATATCCACGGGCACCGTTTGTTTGGCTTACCACCTATTGAACCGACATATCTCTGTAATTGGGACCTAAAAGCTGGATCCGTCACTGGGGACTGTTCAACCGATTTCCTGACCACTCTCATAAGAGCAGGGAAAGCATTTGGCTTTACACTTGATGACGACGAGAATGCGTTGATTCCCTTTTCTTCTATCGTGGTGTATGATGTAACCTTTTTGCGTGTCTTTGTTGAGTCAGTTCAAGTCTGGGTACATGTGGATGAGGCGGCGTTCTTGTTTTCCACTGCAGCAGTCGATGTTGAATTTAATGACTGGGCGCGGACGCACTACTCAAGACGTGCAGATATAAAGGTGCCCAATCTTGAGATTGCCTGCGTTAACTCGGAATCAGCAACGAGACATAGGTCACGGCCCCGTTCTCATGTTGATACGGACGTCTTCCTCCGAACAAATGTACATTTTGCACTTATTGGGCGCAAGTATGATTTTGCACAGGAGAGGCTGTTACAACAGGAACTTGTACGCCGCCATGACCAACGAACGCATCGGGCAGACTTCTTGCTACTTCCAGGCCTTCTGAATGACTTCGCATCCGATCCTGTCGACAACCCAGCGCAAAGCGTCCCCCCGGTTCCGCAGCCAGCTCTATCCAGATATGTTGCTGATAAAGCGTCTATATCATCTTTAGGCTCCTCGAATCGCTCTGCTAGACTTCGTCGTAAAAGTTCGTTCCTTTCGTTAGCCAGCTCGTACAGTGGGAGCATTCTACGACCAGGCTCTATTAGGACCGCGCAACGATCCCGGGCTTCTGGCCGTGTAGCCCTGAATTCCGTATCATTCAAAGATAGTGAATCTAAACAAGCCATTCATTCCCGCGAATACTCAGGGCACTTTAGCGCCTATGGCGAGCCCAGCGATAGGAGGGAACCGCCACATAGCAGCATAACTTTTTCAAGCCAATACTATGCTCCTTCATTTCCTCTACAGAACGTCAGACCAGATACCAAAGAAGCAACATTTCACAGTATTGAAGAGGACGAAAACGACACTCTAGACTCTTCAGGTTTTAGCTTAGACAGTCTACCACCTGACCAACTAAATCAGAATTGTGCTCACCAGAGCTTGCTCCTTGAGCTTCCTTCCGGAATTACTGTCTTCCTTAACGCCCCATCTCTGCGATGCATAGCATCTTTAATACGAGCCTTACCACCTTCCGACCCGGAGGACATTCTTGATACTCTCCACATAGGAACGGTGACAGACATATTTGACACCCTAAAACAAGAGCAAGTAAACGGGACTGTTACTGATTTCGTCGTGCGGTTGCCGCAAGCAAACTTGCGTTTCTTGAACTGTTCTAATGCCGATTCTACTGATCCATCACAAGAGCCGCAAGATCAGTATGATGTGTCGCTCAAACAACTCGTGCTCGCTACTCGATCCGGATTGCCAGCCGACGTGGCTGATGGCAATGGAGATTCTCGGTTATCCTTCCATTTCCGACTCGCTTCATTGCAGGTCTCGGCCGCCGAGAGACTTGCAACTTTAGACCAGACGCAAGCTGCCATATTAGCCAAGATAGAGAGGGTTATGGTGTCCATGGGTACGAAAGATGTGAACTATATTGATGCGGATATAGGTGCTATACAAGCGTCTTCCTCATCGAGCAAAGTGGAATACCTCGCTTCACTGATTCATCGAACGAATGTGCTTGCATCAGAAACGGGAAAGCTTTTCTCGGAAACCCTTTCAGTTGCAGACGAACGCTTGAAACAATTCACGTACCATGTCATAAGTAAAGGGCATAATGCGAGCGAGGCTTCTTTTGTCGTTCGACCTTCGGCTATCCTACGGACGGCTTCCAAGCACCTTAGAACCTACGATTCTTGGAAACTAGTTACACGGCTACGCCAAATGTGGTCCGCTCTAGATGGCGATACTAAAGACAACCTAAGACGAGACTGTCTGTTTGGGTTCTCGCAGTGTCCCGCCGACATGAGACAACAAGTCACAGCAGCTTTCGAACGATGGCGCAGTTGGGATCTTGAGGATCCGACGCATGCAGTGCTCCTAAACAACATTTTTGGCGATATATCCAAGCCTAAAGCTGATGCATCTAAACAAATTCCTATAATGGTAGTAGCAAGGGTGCAAGAAATTCGATTTCTGCTTGACCCTGGACCGAAACAGAACGAGGCCATTATAATAGATCTCACCTTGAGGGTCCAAGAGAGAAGTAATATCATCGAAGCAATCGACGAGAAACCTGCCGACATTGGAGAACCTCTGACACTTGTCAATGTGTACTGCAGCGAAGCTGGTCTCAAGGCTAACTGGGAGCTTTGCGAACTCGCAGATGACATATTACGACTCTACAAGAATTCAGAGCCTTCGGTATCCGAAGAACCGCCGCCCAAGCAACAGGACATAGCTAAACGCGTGTCGCCTCGCCCACTCCATGTGGTGTTTGTACTGGGAGAAGGTGCAATCTCCCTAGAAGCTATTAATTTGAGTATCAGACTACAAAGCTCTGGGCTCAAGCTTTCAATACTTACAACCAGTGGCGCACAGGGTGCTACAAGTTCAAATCTCATACTAGGCTTCGATTCAGTTTCTACAAGGGTTAAGAGCCATTCACAGGTGCTTGCCACTACACGACTTCAACGCCCAAGTGTCATTATTGCACATGAAGTACAACTTAACGAACAGTCCTCGACACATACTATTAGGTCAGCAGCTAGCAGCCAAGATCTCGAGTTTATTGTGAAGCAGGATCCAATCGTGTTGGCCGAAGTTTTGGATCTACTAGTAAAGGATGAAGTTGCACAGCTGTATGCTCTGGGGCAGAGATTCCCTTCATCTCCCGAACCCAAACAGGAGAACCGTACAGCAGCAGGACGACTCTCAACAATCCAAGTCAATTTGGCCATGTTTTTAGACTCGTATACAATCTCGCTACCCTTGCTACGGTCTCTTACTTATACAATTTCCGGTGTCGTAGCGCGAGCGAATATGGCTGCTAACTTTGGTAGAGAGGTCATCCTAGACTTCGACGTGAAGGAGAACTCACACAACATAGAAATCGAAGTCAATAATACACCACGTAGTATCTCCTTGCTACAAATCCCCCCGACAAATGGCCGCATAACCAGTCACATGGCTCCAGGGGAGCACTCAATCACGGTGCTGGCGTCACTGGAACTTGTCAAATTAGACGCTTCGGCCGTCTATAGCTTGCTTACTGCACTCAATAGACCCGAAATTTCAAATGCTATCAACGATCTTCAGGAGCAAGGCAGAATAATAAAAGAACATGTCAACGAAGTCTTCGGCTCTTCTAAAATCGAGCCCGAAAAGCCAGCTTCGCCAGTATCTAGCAATTCGAAGCTTACATACTCTGTTCATGGTAGCCTTGCGGGACTTGAGATATGGGGTAATGCACGGATCAAATCGGACACAGAACCATATGCGCGTCTATCGTTTTGCTTAGATGCTGTGCAAATACAGCTCACTAATAAGATAGATGGGGGTCCGATATTAGAGAGCCCCGAGATACATATCAACCTTCACCAGATAATGTTCAACATTGAGAAAGGCTCTGAGGAAAGTATGAGATCTTGCGGCAACCTTTCCCTTGGCGCATTAATCACCGCCACAAGCCGCGAATCTGAAGACGGGATAGAGCTAAGATCTTTCGACTTCAAGTCTAACGGGTTCAAGGTGAACCTGTCGTCAGATACCGTGTCGACATTCGTAGACGTGCTTGGCTACATGGGCGACAAGATCAAAGATCTCGACACGTCACGCGAACTAGAATACTTACGGAAGTTAAGACAGTCGAAACCCCGTATCGCTATTAACGATGAAGAGCAAGACACGGAAAGCGATATATTAGATTCGTTCCTTTCCTCGATTATGTACTCCTTTGAGATACGGAATATACAATTTTCTTGGCTTGTCTCTACTCTAAATCAACCAACAATTGGTCAAGAGGACCTGGTCTTATCCTTTAAACGAATCGAATTCGCTACGCGCAAGAAGAACTCGGCGAAGCTAACTATCGAGGATTTCCAACTACAAATGGTTCCTCCAGGCCAGGAAAAGTCTTTACGCTCTCTAAATTCGGCGCTCCTACCAGAGGTAATATTCAATATTGCCTTTGTCTCGACGGCAGATGCTCGCCGGCTAGCCTTCCAGGCAGTAGGTAAATCGTTGGATTTACGATTAACTTCCGCTTTCATCGTTCCGGCAGCGCATCTCCAGGACTCGATCAGCCTATCGGCAAAGAATGTTCAACGAGCTTCGGAGCACTGGGCGCCAATAGTTATGCCAGAGAAGGAAATCTCCAGACCAGACCAGACTGTGGAGACGAGACGCTCATTGTTCGGAAGCAGGAGATTGGAATCACTTTTGATTGATGCCGACTTTGCCGGAGCTGTGGTACACCTCACTGGGAAAAGATCCTCAGACGAACCCAGTGGCTCGAGGGATCGTCCCGCACTAGCTGGAAAGTATGGCCAGTTTAGTACAGACGAAACCGGCAGCAGCATGGTGCTTCGTACCCCAGGCCTGGCCTGGAAGACAGAATATAGAGATAATGGCCAAGAAGACCCAACCCTATATGGAGAGGTTAAAGTCGACCCTTCACGCAATATTCTCTACCCAACTATCGTCCCTATTATCATGGATATTACTTCCAGCATCAAAGAGGTTGTAGGTGACGATGCGCCCGAATCATCAGTATCACCGCCAATACCGAGTGAAGACTCTGTTAAATCGAAATCTAACAGCGAGGACAAACCAAAGTCAAATAATGAAGACAATATTCTCACAGCTGATCCGAGCGCCGTATTAGGACGCGTGAAGCTAAATTTGGGTCTACGCATTTGTCAACAGGAGTTTACTTTCAGTTGTCAACCCATCGGCCGTGTTGCTGCTACGGCGCGCTTCGACGATATCTATATTACAATGAATACTGTCCACGCGGTAGAGCAAGGCAACTTCTTTGCCATCTCGGGTACTTTCAGCGGGTTTCATACGTCTGTGCAACACGTGTACTCGCGAGAGTCTACGGGTAGCTTCCAAGTCGAATCAATCGTGCTCTCGTTAATGAATAGTAAGCACGTTAGCGGTACAAGTGGTCTCTCTGCCATTTTGAAGGTCAGCCCGATGGAAGTGGCGATCAACGCCAAGCAGCTTCAAGACTTCCTACTCTTCCGAGAGATCTGGATTCCAGGGGAAGTCCGGCAAGGTACGGCAGCGCCTGTTGCGACGGTAACGCCAGAAACGATTGCGCAAGGGCATCTTGTACAAAGATACCAACAAGTTGCTGCCACAGCGGCATTCCCATGGACAGCCACTATCTCAATTGAAGCCCTGAACGTTGTTGTCGACCTCGGACAATCCCTCGGCAAGTCTAAGTTTGCTATATCTGAGTTCTGGATTTCTTCCAAGAAAACTTCGGATTGGGAGCAAAATCTTTGTCTAGGGTTTGAAAAGATTGGCGTGGATTGCGCCGGTCGACTGAGTGGATTTGTCGCTCTCCAGAAATTCAAACTACGCACGTCCATCGAATGGCCAGAACGCGAGCAGGCATTGAACGAAACGCCGAGGATCCAAGCTTCGATAAGTTTTAGTCAGTTCAGACTTAAAACTGCATTCGACTATCAAGCGTTCCTAGTCGCAGACATTACGACTATGGAATTCCTTATGTACAACGTGCGTGAGGAGAGAACGGCCTCTGGTGACAGACTTGTGGCGATTCTTGACGGAGAAGCCGTGCAAGTATTCGGTACCACTACATCGGCAGCTCAAGGCGTTGCCTTATGGCAAGCTATCCAGAAGCTTATACAGGAGAGAAAGACAAGCTACGAGACGTCGTTGCGAGATATCGAGAAGTTCATGAAACGGAAATCAATCACAAACCAACCGTCTGTTCAACATATTATCCCAAGCAAACCACAGACCGACAAGTCCGACGTGAAGTCTCCTATATCCCTTAATACGGATGTGGTGGTGACGCTAAAGGCAGTTAATCTCGGCATCTTCCCCAGCACATTCTCAGATCACCAAGTCTTCAAACTAGAGGCTCTTAATGCACAGGCAAGATTCGCCGCGAGCATGCAAGATAAACGTATTCATAGTATCCTGGGCATGACTCTCGGACAGCTGCGCATAGGTCTCGCAGGTGTACGTAGAGTCGAGGCGCCCAAGGCAGTCAGCGAGATCTCAGTAGAAGACGTAGTCGCGAGCGCCACGGGGTCAAGAGGCGGCACTATTCTAAAGGTTCCCAAGGTCGAAGCTATGATGCAGACATTTCAGAGCCCGGAATCCCGCACCATCGAGTACATATTCAAGAGCTCCTTCGAGGGCAAGGTGGAAGTGGGATGGAACTACTCGCGCATCAGCTTCATCCGCGGCATGTGGGCGAACCACACCAAGGCCCTCGCGCAGACCTGGGGCCACGAGATCCCAGCCATGTCTGCGATCAAAGTGACTGGGGTTCCCGAGGCAGAGCAAGAGCGCAAGGAAGGTGGTGAAAGGCAGAAAATCACGGCTGAAGTCAATGTTCCGCAGTCCAAGTACGAATATGTAGCCCTCGAACCGGCTGTTATCGAAACGCCGCAGCTCAGGGACATGGGCGAGGCAACGCCACCGCTGGAGTGGATTGGGTTGCATCGAGATCGTCTGCCGAATCTTACACATCAGATTGTGATCGTCTCGCTGCTAGAGCTAGCAGGTGAAGTTGAGGATGCGTATGCGAAGATTCTTGGGTCGTCGTAGGGAAGAAAGAAAGAAAAAACGAAATAAAAGAGAGGGATAAAGTAGTAAGCAACGAAAGTGTATTATACAACAGGAGAGGTGGATATGGGAAATGCCGCTGTCATTTTCTTTTAATCAGTATGCATGGCATAGCAGGGCGCAATAGAGAAAAATATTTTTTTGTTCGTTTCGGAAATAGGGAATGGGAGTCTAGATGGACAACACACATATATATACTAAGGTACCCGAGTGCCTATAATCAAAGTTGGTACATATTCTAGGCGTAGATAGCACGAGTTGTTTTTTTATTCGCCAAACCTACCTACCTAACTACCAAGGCTTATAATGCAGCTCATTAGGAAATGTAAATATATATTCTGAAAACTCTCCATCGTGATAGTAGCATTCCGTATCGTGGTTTATATATAGGTTTTAGGGAGATAAATTGCCTACTATTCAACAAGCCACGCATAGTATTCCTAAAGAAGCTCGTTCGTAGATTACACGCCTTCTTTCATGGGATAGTTACCTATCTTTCTATCCCCAAGTATAAATAGTAGCGTATATACAGATATCTCTATTTCCTATACATTGGTACATACGTAGGTACATTAGGTACCTAGTTAGGTTACACTAGATACCTTAACTACCTACCCACCTACCTACCTACCTACCTACCTAGGTACCTAGATTATTTATACATTAACTTCCTCGTGGCTCTTAATCAAATAGGGGCTACCTTTATACTATCATATAACTAGGTACCTACATAGCATAGCTCCTGAGTTATGCGAAACTTGGCTTTGATAATTCAAGTATGGTACATGCTAGACAATAATGTGTATTAACGTCCTCTAGGGTTGTTTGTATTTCTATACTTGGCTCAGAGTTGCAGAATAGGGCTATAATACCAGGCAGAAACAGCCACAATTCAGGGGGTTGCTATCAAATCACATATCAACCAGAGAATATGCTTATTATCACTTCACAAATCGCAAAATACATCAAGATCATCTAAATTCTTCATCTCAATTGTGTCGAAAGTTACAAGCAAACCAGATGTACGACAGCTAATGAAAGTTCCGCCCTCAGTGCCTTTGCATAGCTTTTCTGTATCCACGGCCGCAGGTCGTTCCTTTCCGACCTTTTGATGAAAGGCCGCATATTATATCCATGCGACGGACCCAACTAAAATCGATTCGAGCCGTCTCATGATATCCGCCAATAATGGCACTAGGTCGTAGTCTATAGAGCATCGAGGGAGCTTGTTTATAGCTTGTCGTAGTACTATTTTTCGTTGTTAGCATATGGCAGACTTCATGAATCGAAAGGGTTTCACTTACGTTGCTGACATCCGGTACTTCGACCTTGATACCCTTGCGCTTTCGCATGGTCTCGACGATTTGTCCGACCTTTGTGGTCTTGTCGAGGGGAGATCCACCGGGTAGTAATTGCCAGTGGTCGAAGACGAGTTGAGGAAAAGCCTGGCCGGAAGTGGCTTGTCGGAGATCGCCGTTGAAGCCGAAAGACTCCATGATGGGCAGGTAGGCCTTGATTGTGAAGAGAGGAGTTCCAGGACGTTGCTCCTCGTTGAAGACGTGACCTCTTCTTCGGGTAAGGACACCGTAGACACCACCCATGGCCTGCTCGGGGACCTGGATTTCTACCAAGTAGACCGGCTCCATAAGAGCGGGTTCGGCAAGCAGCGTAGCAGCGTACAAAACACGTCGGGCAGTGGGGATGATCTGACCACCACCACGGTGGATAGCATCGGCGTGGAGGGTAACATCGAGGATGTTGAATCGGATGGCTCGCATCGGCTCCTCGGCAACGGGTCCTTCACGGGAAGCCCATTGGAAACCGGAGACGACAGAGTCCTTGATTTCGTTAAGGTACTGTACGGCCTTGGTCTGGTCAACCAGCAAGTTGGCGCCGACAGTATCGGGACCGAAGCACCAAATCTTTCGGGCATCGGTGACATCCCAGCCAAAGTCGTCAGCAAGGATACGGGCACGTGCCTTAAAATCGTCACGAGGTCCGATCTTGCCCTCCTCGATCGTCTTGGCAAGCTCCTCGTCGATCGGCTCAGCGACCATGTATAGACGGTTGTGCTTGTTGGGGGACTTGGACAGAGCAGTGATGCTGGACTTGCCAGCAACGGTCTCTCGGTACTGGACGACGGGGTCGGAGATGATAAGAGGAACACCAGCGTGGTCCTCCTCGAGATCCTTCAAGCAAATCTCAAGATGCAGCTCACCAGCACCAGCAACAACGTGCTCACCAGACTCGGAAGTCGTGGTCAAGACACAAGGGTCAGACTTAGACAGACGCTTAAGACCTTCGACAAGCTTGGGAAGATCCTGGGCGTTCTTGACCTGAACGGATCGCTGGACAACAGGCGAGACAGAGAACTTCATGACCTTAAGGTTGTGAGCAGTATCCAGAGTGGTGAGAGTACCGGACTTGAGTAGGAACTGGTCGATACCGACCAGACCGACGATGTTACCAGCAGGCATGTCGTCAATGGGCTCGACCTTGCCGCCCATCATCAGAACAGTACGCTGGATAGCCTTGACGAACAAGTCCTCCTTCTTGCCAGGGGTGTAGTTGGGGCCCTGAATGCGGACCTTGAGACCGGATCGGACGGTACCGGAGAAGACACGACCGAAAGCGTAGAAACGACCCTTATCGGAGGTCGGCACCATCTTGGAGACGTAAAGCATAAGGGGACCCTTGGGATCACAGTCTCGGATACCAATGGCGGCCTCATCATCGGGGGGGCCCTCGTACAGAGTCTCAGCACGGTACCTCTGGGCAGTGACGGGAGAGGGTAGGTGAAGAATCATCATTTCCAAGAGAGAGTCAGCAGCGGGAAGGAAAGTTCGCATGACAGCCTTGAGGAGCTGTTTGCCCTCCTTATCCCTATCCTCAGAAGTAAGCTTAAGGTCGAGCTTGGAGAGTAAGGTGTTGATCTCGTCCTTCTTGGCGTTATTCACAGCCGCGAAGATCTTGAAGATGGGGTCCAGAATGAACTGGTTGAAGGCACGCTCTAGGGGTTTGCCATCGTGAGTGCTCTTGGTGGTCCACTTCTTGGTAGCAGCGTTGAAGTAGTTGTCGCCCTGGTTGATTGGTTAGTAGTGTACGAGGCAAAGAGAACAATAGATAATTTCAGCAATCAAACTTACCCATAGACGCTCCATCATCTTATTTCGGTCAACACCGAATTTCTTGGCGTATCGGACGGCGAATTGACGGATGGTGAAAGCCCAGCCGTGGAGACCGGAACCGAAAGCGACAGTACCCTTCTCGGGGTAGACCTGGATGTCACCCAGGGCCTTGTCAAGATAGGTGGAGATGATGACGTTAACGGACTCAATTGTTCGGGAGAAGGACTGGTAAAGGTCCTCCTTGGAACACTGCAGCTCGAGAAGAGCACGGTCGACCTTGTTGATGATGATAACAGGCTTGATTCGCTCAGCAAGAGCCTGTCGCAAGACAGTCTCAGTCTGGACACAGACACCCTCAATAGTGTCGACAACGACGAGGGCACCGTCAGTGACACGCAGGGCAGCGGTAACTTCGGAAGAGAAATCAACGTGGCCAGGCGAGTCGATCAGGTTGATCAAGAAATCTCGGCCATCGGCCTTCTGGCCAACGATGTCCTTCAGGTCATCGTCGTTGGGTAGGTTGCCGTACAGGGAGATGGCAGTAGACTTGATAGTGATACCACGTTCCTGTTCGTCTGCTCTCGTATCCGTAGCTCGGGCATCACCAGCTTTCGCGGTGGAGATGATACCGGCTTTGGCCAAGAGAGAGTCGGTCAGGGTAGACTTGCCGTGGTCGACGTGGGCAATGACGGACATGTTACGGACATTGGTAGGCTTGTCCATCAGCAGCCTGATCTCGTCGATCGTGAAGCTGTTCGGAAGCGCATGTTAGCTCTGGCCGTAGATGGACGTAACAGAAGCTTATCTCCGGGTAGGGTGATTTTGGGCATCATGGAGGTAATAGAAGACATTTCTTGGGCGCGTAAAGTGGTGACGATGGAATGAAATGAGATGAAGTTAAATTATTATAGCTAAAGCAAATGCGATGAGACTTACTTGACCATCTTGGCGGTATTGATGCGAAAAAAAAAAGCTATGTGTTGTTTTTTTCCAATCAAGTGGTGATGGATGAAGGCGGGGTGAGATTTGCGTCGATGGAAGTGGCCTTATTGCACTTCACGGTCGATACAAATCACCAGCGAACTCTTCTAGAGAGTATCGAATAGTAAAAAGTGGTAAGAAGGGAAGAGAAACGAAGCTTTCAGTGCAAAGTCGCAACCACCGACGACTAGCTTGTTCTTGCTTCGAAGGAAAGGAAAATTTGTCGGGGCAGAGTTGGGAAGGAGGGGTACAAGAGGAGAAAATTCACAGGCGGCAGGTTAAGCGGGGCAATTGCTTATCCATCCAAGAAACCCGACCTGTAAGTGACATCAATTTTTGTACTGCCTGGCTTGTTGTGTGGTATGTACCTACCTAAGGTTAGGTACATTTTTGTGGTCTATATTTTTTGTGGTCTAGCGGGGCCAACCTTCCTTCCTTTCCTGTTACACAGCGGTAAATTCGCGGGTCAATAATCAAACGGGATAAACCAAATTCAGTTTATCGAGGGTTCTAGCCCTCCTGTTTAACCCCGTTTGGTCCCGTTTGACCTGCTATTATTAATGCAGCTCACCTAAGATAAAGTTTACATACAGTACCTCCTAACAATGTAGTAGTACTACAATAGGTACTTGGGATAAACGAATCAGCAAAACAGAACCAAAGCATTCGTATTTAAGCTACAACATACGATCTTTAGGTCCTGTGACGGTACGACCTTTACACGCTTTTGGCAAGTAACTAAGGTGCCCTGTGCGGGTATTGTGGATTTTGTATTCTGGTCTCTTTACAGTATCAGAGTACACATGCCTTGATCCATGTTTCTATTCGGTGTGACTGCTCTCCATTATGCAAGAAACATGGGGAACATGAAGCTATGCATATACGATCTTCACAATTTATACCAAAGCTTGGTTGTTTGGTCATTGTCTTGAAAGAGACCCGAAATCTTCCAATGGCTGTGGGGCAATTAATGGATTGATATTGGGTAGTGTGTCAAATCTTTATAATAGTTTATACTAAAAGAGCTGGACTATCTCATGTTCAAACTTTACTGTCTTGGGTATGCTAGCAATCCTAGCAAAATCCATTTATACTAGATGATTGGACCCTAGATGAGTCAAGTAGATTAGTTTGCCTTAATTTGAAGTCTAGGTATGTAGTCACTGCGTACAACGCCATAGCTACATCTTGATCTAGAACCATCATACTGGGTCTTTTGAATAAGCTTGTGTGCCAGGGAGTTGTGTTAGGGCAAAATGCCCTTATTGCTAAAAGAAAAAAAAGCTTAAATCTCCGAGCTCAGGATATCTCAAAGTAAACGTATAAAAAATGCGGCGGCATACTATCCTAATCCTTGCCAGATTCGACGACCCTGACACTGTTGGCGCATGTAATGCCTCTTTTAGATGCCGTGATGAATGGTACGAGTGGCAAATACCTTCGTATTTCTAACGGGCGGCAGCCCGGTAAAGATTGCCGGTTCCCGGATAGATGTCCCCACTAATCCGGATACGGAGGCGCGGCAGCGGGGCAATTCGGCATCGCATCACAGGAGGGGTCCACAGGACTGTATATAGGTACTTTCATCTACACATATTTTTTCAGTTGATATCAATACTCGGAGTCACAGAAAGTCGAAGAGATATTCGCGGCTAGGCAACTTCACATCTCACAACTTATCAACCTTAGTTATACTTCTAATTTATAAATGATTGGCCACTGCCCACTTCACCTGAGTTATCCCTCGGGAGTCATATTTCATGAAGTTCCTTCAATAGTTTACGTTAAACCAGACACTATTATATATAAAATTATTGACGAAAGGATATAGAAACGCAAGGTAATTTTAATATGTAAATCAGTTGAAAATTAATTAAAAAAAAAAAAAAAAACAGCGTAGTTATATTAGGTACCTGTCAGATTATCCACTTGACCAAAAGGTAACTTGTAATATCATAAAATGTCATTACTTATTATATGCAACAGTACCTAAAGCTTCTCGCCATGTCTATATCGCACATAGAAACAACGTTATACCATACCACAAAACCACCCCCCAAAACAACCACTAGCCGCACTCATTAGCCTTAAGCATCGCCCTTTTCTATACGACACCTATCCCGGGCCATAAACCCCTTAGTATAGTATTGCATTGCTTTCACTAGTTATGGTCTATTAAAAGCTGGCGTATGTACAAACAATCTCTAGGCTATCTGCCGTGGTGATCTGATTCGATCCGATCTGCAATCGCAGGGAATTACTTATAGGTAGTAGGTATAGGTATCTTTCTTTTGCACTCCCCTATTCACTGCCAAACTACGCCACTATCGCCACCCCACGCCCGACAAAGTATGATTTCTTCTAAACTATCTACGTCGTCGACTGCATCCGCGACCGCGGATTCTACTCCTTTCCACAGTTCCACCAACAGCTCAAAATCAATAGCTGCGCGGCACTAGGCGAAACCATTAACTGGGATCCCAGCTACTTCAGGCACGCCATCATCGGGCCCTTCTTCCCCAATCGTACTATATGGTAATCAATGCATGCAATACCTCTGATCACTAACCAGCGAATCGAAATCGTGCTCCCTCCAACGCCCCTAAGCCGTCTCGGGGCGCAACATATCTCCTTCGGTAAGTGTTGGTGAAGTCCTGGAGAATCGAGCGTATTTGCCGTACGTCGCCCGTATCATTGGTGCTAAGCTTCTCCTTGATCTTCGTCATGAGGCGATCTACCTCCGTGGCCGAGACGGTACCTTCAGGTAGCAATCGTAGCGTTTGGTCTACCCACGCTGCCGTCTGGTCAGGTAAAATCTCGAATAGTGTTAGCAAGGCACCACTAGCATCAGCAAAGCAATCTTTCGGGAATGTGATCATCATGCCAGCGAGTAATCGCTTGATCAGTGTCTCTCCCTGGGCCAATAGGAGCTGCTTCACGAGAACTTTTAGCTGTTCAGCTACTGGGGCCGACATGTTGTCATATGACGGAGGCGAAAATGCGGTACCCCATCCAAGAACATCTCGGATATAATGAAGGGTAGCAGACAAAGGCTCACGTTGCTCTAGGACGAGAACGGAGAGGGCGGCTTCGAATACAGGTCCGAATATCGATGATGGGATAAATTTCTGAGGGTAATACAACAATCCGTCGACAACAAGGCGGAAGAAGTCTTCAGTTACATCCGGAAGGTCCGTAGGTGATAGCGTGCTGAGGAAACGGAGCACATTTGTAGCTTGGGCCTCGAAGAAAACGTATATATGCTCTGTCATAGCCTGCTCTACGTGTTCTCGATCATCGGAGAACTCCCGCAGAATAGCACCGGTGACCCATAGGAAACAACCCTGCTTCGACGTGGCGAATCCACTCGCTAGCTGATTCGCCATATCCGGGAGGATTGGAGCCATGACTCCTCTATGGGCAATCACCATGAATCTCCAACATCGACAAATTCTTTCGCAGATTGGGGTAAAGTCAAGGAAATTTTCCAGGATCTTTGACAATATCGGGAAAACCTCTTGCCAATATTTCACTGCGGGATCTTCCTGGCCACGCGGGACAGGGGGCAGGACCACGACGCACTGGATGAAAAGTGTAATCAACTGTAAATGGTCAGCGACTGCTAGCTTCTTCTCTTTGTCTATCGCATTGTTGGCCTTGGTCATCAGCCTCTGAACTAAGGGGTCGCAGAAGAGCTTGAGTAATTTGAATATCTCGTCCGCCGGCTGTACAGATACTACCGTCGCGACGCCCTCGGTGATCTCTTCTTGGCTGAGCGTGGGGAGTTTGTCCAGAACTTGGTCGTAGAATTGTTGAAGTTGGATGATCTGGTTGCTGAGGAGATTCCTACAATCCATGCAGAAATATTTGATCGCCATAGCGGCGGCTCCCATAATCTCTTTTGAGTTTGTGTCAAAAGAAGAAACGATATAGTTAAACTGGGGACTGAGAAAGTCTGGGTGGGCAGCTGTCCACTCTGTGTATCTACCTAATACCATGATCGTCGCAAAACGCAACTTCTCGTGAGCTGGCATTTGGACCAGGAGGGGCATGAGTTGAGGTAGAACGGTTTCCTCGTCCTTAGTAACCATGCGTCCCATGGCTCGCATAGAGAACAGCGGAGCTTCTAGCTGTTGCCAGTGAGGGACTGAGGCACCGTTTGCCAGGCCTGCGTATTTTTGCATCCAGACCTTGATGGCATCAAGAACCTTTGCCAGGCACTCGGAAACGCCCATGATCTCGCAGCAGTCCTTTAAGGTATCACCCATGTGGTGCCGGAACTCACGGAACTTCTCCTCTGCCTCCCTGTCTCCGTCAAACAAATCCTTTTCGTTACCGGATACCGAGTCGGGATACTCGAGATGCTTAAGTAGAATATCGACAAGTTTCGCATATACATCCACGAGATCGACACGTGACTGTATATATTTATCTAGTACGATATACTGCTTAAGCTCGTACCAGAACTCGAAAGTGTATTCGATGACTTCTCTGTCTTTATCTCTTGCGGCGCACTCAAGAATAGCATCGACAAGGGCTCTGAAATGGCTGGGTTCGCGGGCAATGGCAACGGCCCACGAAGCACCAGCGTCGCCCAACAACCTGGTGAGAGCCTTGTACGATTCAAAATCTTCTTCCTCGGCCACTTTTTGAATCTTGGGCTGCAAAGCAACAACCCTCGGTAGAAGTACCTGGATGGTTTCTATGTTGTCATCTATCTCTCTAGTCTCTCTAACCATAGTCGAAATGCACTCGGCAGCTGCCGTGAAAGAGACACCACTCTCAAGGGCATTGAAGACGATGTTTAACAGAGGGGATTTGACGATCTCATTGATAGGAACCTCACGTAGCCAGGACGTTATGCATTCAAAAAGTTGAGGATTTGTTGCAGCCACCGCTATTCCCACATATTAGCTATGTTCATTACAAGGCTGAACTGAACTTACGCGATGAATGCGCATAATTAATCAGGAGTTGCACTACCTGTGGAGCATTTCCTTCTAATAACTCGGCGGTTCTCAACGTGAGCTCTTCATCCTAGACGTTAATTATTAGACTTCTTATTCATTTCGAACCGCAACGGTAACAAAACGTCTCCATAGGAGGAGGCGTGCTGAAACAGCTTTGATCTACGTACTGTCAAAGTGATTTTTCGCCCCTCGGTCACCTCTTCTGGTAGAACCCTAAGGAAGTCCAAGATGCAAGCGTGGCTTTCGACATCATCGCCAAGGGATGACACCACGACAGGCAGTACGTCTTTCCAGTCTTGCATTTGTATAGCTAGGATTGCCAGGCACACACATAGTTGTACCCTGATCGGCTTCGGGCCTGGCGCAAAACGTTTCAAGAGCGTTAACAATTGAGATCTCACGGCCGGGATCTCGGACGCAGGTACTTGGGTTGATAGGTCGTATGTTATCTTGTAAGGTGTTGTTCCGTCAGCTTCGCCGCAGGCTACGGTATAAGATCTTGTGCTTGACTAACCTTCCCTCTCAATGTCGTCGCTGCGAATAACTTGATGTCCGCTTCGGCATTTGACTGCAGTATCGTGATGGTTGTGGTCCATGCTGTCGACTATAGCCCGTATCAGTAACGAGGTACGATGAAGACTATACAGTAAAACCCAGCTGTGTACTAACCGATTTCTGGAAGAGCTCTAGATATTCATGGGCTTTCTTCTTCTTATCCGAGTCCCCACCCCGCATAGTCAGCATAGCCTGGTGCACCTCATCGGGTCCGAAACCCTGCTGCGCTCCGTTCGCAGCCATGATGCGCAAATATCGATTAGGTCGACGGCCGTGGGGTGGGCACGCAGGTCAGGAGCAGCAGCGGCTGTCAGTTTGAAATCGGTCGCAAGTTCGGTGGATTTGAGAATAATAACTATTATTGGGATGATGCACCAACGCCGAGGAATGCACTAGATAATACAGCTGATCTAAGACGAAACTTGTAAGCAGCCTAAATTTCTCGGCGAGGTTCGTAGGCGCAAGATTTTATTATACGTGTCGGCGTAGAGAGAAAGAGGGGCCAAAATAAGAAACATCAATCAGTGCAGGTGCTTTGCGGTTGCCATGTGAGCCTGAAAAAGTATGGGAACTTGCTTCATTCCGTGGCTTGAAAGGAAAAGATATGGAGGGGTCAAATATGGATTTGTGGCTGAATTAAAGCTATCGGTGCTGAGCCTAATTAAAGTGGGTCGATTGCTACATGTATGGAATGGAAGTTACTTAGCTTGCCAATTACAGCTACTTCAGCCTTCTTTCTGCCTTGTCCAATTTCCAATTTACTACCAAAAATCAAACAAGATACGTTAATACACCCACGCGCCATTGTTGTACTTTCCGATTCTACGTCCAGCCAACTCGTCAATACGCCGACAAGGAATATCTAGTACTAACTCACACTCAAATATATCAAGATGACCGGTCGTGGCGGCGGTGGCGGACGCAAGATCTTGCTTCCTCCCATCAACTTCATCTTCAAGCTTCTCCAAACACACGCGACTGTCAAGATCTGGTTATATGAACAATTGTCAATCAGAATCGAGGGTAAAATTAGGGTGAGTCACCGGCTTTTCTGCTTCTTCCTATATCTATTTGCTCCTACTAATATCCGTTTTCCCAGGGATTCGACGAATTCATGAACCTTGTTATTGATGACGCGGTCGAAGTAAAGCAAATCACAAAGACAAATACAGAGGAGAAGAGAAGACACTTAGGTATGACTATACAACCGGAGTTAGTGTTGTTCTACGTGATTGACGGTTTTATAGGACAAATCTTGCTAAAGGGTGACAACGTGTCGTTGATCCAAGAAGCCGTATGAAAAGATCAAGAAACGATTGCAGCTGGGGAAGTTATTAAGGATTGCGCTTTTATGCATATCCATAAGGATATTATTGCGGATAATCATGGATAATCAGGGACGCCCAAACTTGGTCAAGGTGTGCTCATTTTAGTTTGCGTCGCCGTTATTCGCAGACTCTTTGATTTGACCATCTCCGAGAAAGAGGCCATCTATTGGTTGATCATGGGGTCCAACCGGAACAGATTCTCCCGAAGACGGGGAGATAAGTTGTTCCTTCAAGGCTAGAGCATATAATAATACAGCTGGTCGACCATTTCGTGTCTTCTCTTCGGGTGAAGCAGCCAATGCATATCGATGGAGAAAATAGTCGTAGAAACCCTTGCCATGACCTAGCCTTCGGATGGCTTTAGACTGTGGGTCGACATCGAAGGCAACACCAGGCATAAGGATTAAATCCAGCGAGATATCCTCAGATCTTTTGCCATCAAGCTCGCCCACACTCCGCTTTCTTTCGTGCACCGTAGAGGCGTCAACACTTGGGATGCCCCACTTGTCTCTTTTTAGAGACTCGTAGTCCTCGACGTCCTTCAGACTTACCATGTCCATAAGTCTCGTCGGTCCATCGTTTAGTTGTAAGCCGGATCTGTGTAAGTAAGGCACGAATACCTGCTTGCCCGAAGATAAAGCATGTCTAACAATAGGATCTGTCTGGATTTCCCCACCATGCATAGACAGGTAGACCGCTACTCTCTTCGCACCAACGTACGGTTTGAATTTGCATAACGAGTCGAAGACTCTTGCGCCTAGGTGGATGATTAACTATGCATCTATATATGTATAATATTCTATTATATGAAAGTAACTCACTCTGAGATAAGATGGATTCTTGCGAGAGGTTTGCGAGTCGCTGCTTCATTGATGAGCGAAGCTGCAACTTGGCAGCACTCAGAGCAGCAGAATTCATCTCTGGCTCCTGTGACATACTCTCAGAGCTATTGGAACCGAGTATAATCCGTACAAACCCCCCGATGTAAGTTGTGAAGTTACATCTGTCATCTGACCCACGTTCTCCTGTGTTGAGACTCGAACTCTTCAGCGTCTAGATAGCGACCACAAATCGGAACTAGTGTTGGCCGAGCCCCACCAACGAATTAGGGCTTACAATATTATAAATTATAATAGGTCTGATCTATCTTACCTTAGGTGTGGCATCTGACACCTATTTACATACATAACTTTCATTATCGGTGATGTTCAAATAATGGATCTGTATTAGACAGATGACTCTTATGTTGGTCAGGTGTCTTACTAAGTAATCTAGCACCGATTTACCTGCCTTCTTAGCTTCAGCTACAAAGCTTATAGATAGAGTTTACATAGTGCATGTATAGACTGCATACAGGTACATAGGTACCTAGGTAATATACCTGTTATGTCCCATGCACATATGTAGCAAGGGCGAGCCAGCGTTTATATGTAATAGTATACGGTACTAATGAAAACATGGTTATCTTATGTAGGTAGGGATTAAGTATTGAGGTCATAAATACCTACATAAACACCACCCGAAGTTCGCTTTCCGTACAGTATTAGAATATTATCTTTTTGATCTAATCCATCTCAATCTAATCAATCAATCTTTGATCGTACGACCGTGTGATCAAAGGGATTGTTGGCGGAGATCCACTTAAGCGAGGGTTGATTAGTGGCTGGAAGAGTCTCCATGTTATGTACCTATGTAGGCTGGTAGGCCGACTGCAGCGTGCAGCGTGCAGCGTGCTGGATGCTGCTAGTAGCTAGTATGCTCCGACCCTGTATGCTATATGTATGTAAAGCCTGCAACTTCTAGGCCCTTCCCGCTTTGGATGTCACGGCCGCGGCTAACTTTTTTTTCTTCCTTCCCTTGTTTCAGTCCTACTGTTGTGATACCAGCCTTAAGCCCTTTCCCACATACAAGGACTGGACTTCAACTCCGCCATTTCTAATTTGTGAATTAAGAAAAGGTATGTAAGGTACCACATTACTAAATTCATTGCGGTATGCTTGAGAACATTAGAACCAGAGGCAGCAATACAGATGTGTCTTTGCGTATACATACACGTGCATAGGTAGCTACATGTATATGAACGGTACATGTAGCAGAGACTGGGGGTAACAAAACTCGGGTATGTATGTAGGTAGGTATGTACATGTAGGGTCTGCCTCCACTCTTTCCCGTTCAACCTCGATCTTTGAATAGCCCCAACCCATATCCACTTTATTATTAAACCTACCTATGCACAGTAGACTAGACTGGGCACTTTCCGGATACCTCTTGCAAATCCAGTTGCCCTTTCCGCGCGGGATGATATGACCTTCGCAGCTGCAGCTACGTAACGATATACTAAAAAATGCCCGCTGTTCCTTCAAAAGGCAGGGATGATGGATCGCTTATATCTTTAGAATCCCATAGTGTCCACAATGACCACTCGCAGTCCTTCCCATTGCGACCCATAAACATTAATGCTTCTACTGATAGCTCCGCTCTACCTGTCGATGTCTCAAACCCCACGTCGCCAACCTCTCCTTATGGTACAAATAGTGCTACCTCCTTGTCAAGCTCGACAGAAGTTCCTATTAGAACTCTTCGTTCCCCGTCCAGTACGAGCCATGACTCCGACCACACTCGAATCCACCCTAGCTCTAGTCGTGGATCAAGGATCATGTCAAAAGCCCCCCTCTTGATCCGTTCCTCGCCCGGGTTTGGAACGGGGTCATACGGAGCTGCTCCTATACATCCTGAAATTAAGGATCCCGACAGCGATGGCGAAGATCCGGTGTCGCCGACGAGACGAAGTAGCTCAGAAAGCTGCCGCTCCAGGAGGCGATACTCTACCGACGCCAACCGCTCGGTAGGCATCCGGGCGAGCGCATCCTCTCTAAGCCGGAGAAGAAAGAGCCTATCCGAAGAGATTGGAGGGTCAACAGTAGTTGGTGGTCTCGAGGGTCGATTCGGTGTTAGCGATACCGCTTTAACAAACGGCATAACTCCAGACTCGAAGTCAAGTAGCTCCGCTATTGGCGACGAAGATGGTTCCGACGATGCAAACGAAGGAGACGACCCGGACCCTCCTGATAATTCGCCTTATGCTCAAGTTCGAGCCTCTGTCTCACCAACTGATAATACTTCCCTATCTATAAATACCCCTCGCATGTGGACATTATCTACATTATTCTCTATGCTTGGTTCTTCCACAAATCTCTTCTTTTCCTTGAGATACCCTAGCGTTGCAATTACACCCGTCATAGCGTTGCTTCTTGTTCATCCTCTTGGTCTTTTATGGGATTATGTTTTAAAACGATCAGACGACCCGCCGGAAAACTTTGAGGCTGGCGTGCGGATAGATGGGCTTACCTCCCCAAACGGCCAAACGACGACCACTCTTAAGGATAGAAGCCGCGCTGGGCGACTTCGCTTATGGCTTGCCCAGGGAACTTGGAATGAAAAGGAGCATAGCTGCGTATATGTGAGCAGTAATGTATCTTTCGGGTTTGCATTTGCAACGGACGTTATCGTTGAGCAAACTCAATTTTATAAACAAGATGTAAGCATCGTCTACCAACTACTACTCACCCTATCAACCCAGATCCTAGGTTATACCTTCGCTGGCCTAGCGAGACGGTTCCTGGTACGCCCGGCCGGAATGATCTGGCCTGGCACATTAATGTCCGCTGCAATGTTTGCCACATTACATAAAGAGGAGAATAGGCCCGCAAATGGGTGGAAGATAAGCAGGTGGAAATTCTTCTTCATCGTCTGGATATCTGGATTTATCTTCTACTTCCTACCCGGGCTATTAATGCCAGCACTGAGTTATTTCAATGTTATCACCTGGTTCGCTCCGGACAATGTCGTAGTGGCGAACCTATTTGGAGTTGTCTCCGGCTTGGGGCTCTTTCCGCTCACTTTTGACTGGGCACAGATCGCGTATATTGGATCACCGCTCCTGACACCTTTCTGGGCCGCAATGAACGTCATCGGCGGTTTGGTGATAGTAATGTGGATTATCGCACCTATTGCGTATTATTGCAATTTATTCTACTCATCTTATATGCCGATTCTCTCGGCATCCGTCTTTGACAATACTGGAAAGATATACGATGTTAGTAAAATACTAACAGAAGACTTTTATTTCGACAGAACAGCCTACTCGAATTATAGTCGGGTATTTCTACCGATCACCTATGTCCTCAGTTACGGACTTCAATTCGCCGGGCTCGCGTCACTCCTAACGCATACTGCTTGCTGGCACGGCAAGGATATCTATGTACAATGGAAGCGTTCATTACAAGAAGTAGGGGACGAGGACAGACCGATGTACCAACCACTGGAGAGCGATATCAGAGGCGGCACTATTAATGGAGATCAACCTAGCGTTACTAGAACTAGTTCCACCTTAGATGATATTTTGAGCCACGAAGATGTTCACAATCGCCTTATGAGGAGATATAAGGATGCTCCGATAACGTGGTATTTGTTGACGTTCATATCGATGACGGCGATAGGCATCTTCGTCGTTGAATAGTAAGTCTACCAAATTCTTATTTGAAATATCCCTACTTACACATGTATAGTTATCCGATACATTTACCATGGTATGGCTTACTTCTTGCTCTCGGAATATGCGCCGTGCTCTTTATACCTATCGGTATTGTCATGGCTGTAACAAATCAGCATAGTAGTATCTATCTTATCTGTCAACTCATCTGCGGTGTCATTTTCCCCGGCAGACCGGTCGCTAATATGGTCTTTGTGACCTATGGTTATATCTCGTCCGCTCAGGGCATCAAGTTCGCAGCAGACTTAAAATTGGGACATTACATGAAGATTCCACCGAGACTTCTATTCACAGTTCAGATAGTCGCAACAATCGTCTCGTCAATCACACAGATCCTTGTTCTCAACTGGATGTTCCGTAACGTACCTGGAATCTGCACGCCCTCGGCCATCAACGGCTTTACCTGCCCGATCGCCCGAGTTCACTTCAACGGATCTATCCTCTGGGGCGTCGTTGGGCCAGCCGAATTTTTCGGACCGAATGCAACTTACCGCCCTCTGGTATGGTGTTTTCTCATCGGAGCCGTCGCCCCGGTCCCATTATGGCTGTACGGCCGCAATAAAAGGTCCAGCATTGTTCGCAAGATAAACTTGCCCGTCCTCTTCGGGTCTCTTAGTTGGATCCCGCCAGCGACTGGGCTTAACTTCTCGGTCTGGGCTGTAGTATGTTATATCTTTAATTACTTGATCAAGAACCGGGCGTCAGCATGGTGGGCCAAATACACCATGACTCTCAGCGCGGCGTTGGATTCAGGTTTGGCATTCGGCATTGTTATTGTCTTCTTCGGGTTCATATACCCAGGCTGGATGGAAGGATTCAGCTGGTGGGGAACTGATGTATATAGACAAGGTTGTGACTGGCAGGCTTGCTCTTACAACACGGTTCCTAATGGTAGTCATTTCGGTCCAGATAAATGGTAGATTAAGTTGTGGCATATATTATAATTGCGCAATGCATGCATATGAAGGGCATGGGTGGGATAGCATCAGCATAGACGCCTATCGTCTAGAACATAAAGCTTGTTTCCAAGAAGCTAGAATAAAAAGATTTAATTTGAGTGTCATGATGTTTCTAGAAGTGATTATATTGCAGGAGAAAATATAAAAAATACTTAAGGAGCTACTTATTTATGTATTACTGCCCATGGGATTAGAAGCATGTAGGTAAGGTGTTCGGTAAGTGATTATATTAACTAACGCACATAGAACAACGAGAATGCCAAAGCAGGGCTAGCCAAATCCATCTATCATCTATCCTCACTCAGCCTTGCAAATATGTACCTATTTTTCTAAAGAAAATAAAAACAAAAAGTTTAATCATCCCACCGCCTCCGCGCACACGTTTTCACAAGAGCCTCGAGATTAAAGAGCCAACCAATATAATCGATTGAATGACTAAAGTCTCAGCTGATGCGTAATTAACCCCGAGGAATCCGGTTTAAACGTGCGCGCGCGGGGATTCGAACCCCGGTCTTAGTTCAGGTAATGTATGGTGGTCCATTCATACTGACTGTTGCGCCTCTGACCGCTTGGCCAACTCCTCAATTGTGCTTGGGAGAGCGGGAATTGGGATATATGTGTGCGGTATGGCGGGGGGGTACGGAAGGTACGGGAGGTGGTTGCCTGGTAACGGGGTGAGGGGTGCGACGGCGACCTTGGTGATGAGGCTTTTTGGGATTAGGCTAGGTACCTAGGTACCCACTGGATTTTGTGTGCACAGGTACGTGCAGGTGGGAATGCTTACCCCACCATATACTAGTAAAGGCCTGTCTCCTAAGTGTGACTGTACGGTGACTACAAGCAGGTAAGCTCTTGATGAATTATATAATTACCTCCTAAATATAAATACCTAAGCATCTATCAATGGTGTATATGTTGTTAGTCAGGGGGGAAATGTACATGGACCAACCCCCTATTCCAGGCAGAACTCAAGCAACTCTCAGCGCTAATCTATGAAACCATACCCGTCTTTCGTATTTAGTCATTCTCTCTAATGAGTATACACTGTGCTCTGAAGAATACTATTCTAGCTCTATTTTCAGTCATATCTATTTTTGAGTCACGGACAGGTGCAGAGTCGATAGACTGAGAAGTCACTTTCATCTAAACTATTCCTCTTGTATTAGTCGTGACGCCTACTTCTTAATACGTGAGCAAAAATAAGACCTTTCTACTTACAAAATTTATAACTCTAACCCTTGACACGCTCCGTAGGACCTAGAAGTCATTATCGCGTCTCCATAAGAACTGAACCCGACCTGACTAACAAAAGGCTAACATGTGGTACTAATAAGAATCCATAAACCGAACATTCAGGCTCCCTCAAAAAACATGCTTCCCAGGATAGAAAATATGAAGCTATCTGGTGGCCGAACAACATAATGATCTGATATCACCGACCTCACTGACTTCACTTCTTAGGCTCAATTACCTTCGAGATCCTGGCGCTAGGCGCCTTTCCACTAGTTGGTGAAGTAGTGTAAGAAGCCGGGATATTGTTTTGAACAGTCTGTCTAGCGTCGCGGAATATCTCGTAGCAGTTAGCAAGGACCGCGTTGATGTCCTGATCGACAGGCACAAGGGCTGTGTCGACGATCGACTTTATGTGTTCCTCGAGCTTATAGAACTCATTCCTGTCTGAGCGATACCGGGCTGGCAGGCCACTGTTGTGTAGCAAGGCGAGGATTCCGCCGACACAGGTATTGATCGCAGCAATAGTAGTCTATTTATAAAATATGTGTCAGTGCTGTGGAAATTCTGACTCAAAATGAGGGGGATAATCTATAGATGGAAAACTATAATAGTTTATTTATGCTAGGATGATATAATTGTAAAAATAACTTACGATTGCTGTCCCATTCTTCGATGAGGATACTGACCCAAGAGCAGTCAAGACGGCACCCATTGCAATCTGGAGAAGCATCAAGAGCCAACTGACGATGTCCACGGAATGAAACATGTACGTGAACTTGGTCTTTTCAGTGAGAACATCTTGGTACAAACCATCTCTGAACCCCTTTGGTGGCCACAGCGTACTGGTCGGGCGGATGACCTCTTCGCTCTCATCATCCTTGAATACACCAACACCTCGGCAGAACTGAACCCACTCGTCGTGCGAGAGGAGGCGATAGGTATCTTTCCCATGGCCCTTAGATTTTGAAGGAGCACTACCGTTGCTATTGTTTGGTTTAGGAGAAGGTGGTGCCGATGACGGCTGAGAGGCCATTGCCGCGTCGATGTTAAGGCGTGGAATATGAGAACGATGGGAGTTGGTTTCCTTGGGTGGGTAGATTGTGGACGCCATTCTTAGAGTCTAGATGAGATGAGACGGAATGAGTTCAAAAGAAAGACACAAATGTGAGATGTTAGAATTAGGATGTCCTAGGGAAAGCCATTTCCAGCCAGGACTTCTCCTGTCAAAGAGATTCCTAAGCTATGACTACCTACCTCAAGCATGATTATTCTAGGAAGCGGCTTTAAAGGATGCCTGTTATCATTTGGGGAGTTCTTATTCAATTGGTAGCCAGGGTTGAGGAGGAATGATGAGCTACGATCAATTTCTCTTGTATGGTAGGTGCTGGAGCCCAGACTTCATGTTTAAGGAACTTCCTGGATAAATAGCATCTATAAATTCAATAAGGATAGCTGTGAATATTGACAGAAGTAGCCGCACAGATCTGATATGTTGGAATACAGGAGCAAGGTAGAGAAAAGCAGCGGGCTCTTCCTTAAAGATGATGGGTTCAGAAAAGACATGATGACACTTATACGGAAATAAGTGAGGTTCCTTCTCTTGGATATTTCTTTCTTTATTGCTCTTTCCATTTTTGTGTGTTTAGTCGACACGTTCCGTTTAGTCATGCTCATATACTTGAGGAAAGAGTGTTGAAGGGGGCAAGTAGTCTCGACAGTAGGTACATGCATGAGCTAGGTACCTAGGTATACATACATAGCTCTTTTGACCGCCCGGCAGAACAGCTAAGACCCCTCCATGGCCCCGCCCTTCCCAGAAAAAAAAAAGGGAATTGGAGTTATTCGCGACTTATATGATCTTTGCGCAACCTCGATATTCTTAGTTTCGTCCTCAATACTACCCTCCTAGAACTTAATTGTATGCTCTTCTCCCTATCGATTGCATCCTCTCGATTAGCGCTTCGGCATGTAAATCGATTTCTCCTTAAACCATATCGTCTTCGAGCTGTACGAACCATGGCCTCGGAAACCAAGAACGGTTCTTCGGCTGCGACGACCGATATTCAGATTATCACGAAAGACGGCCAAGAGTTTACGGAAGTCAAGGAAGGGCTAGCTCGTATCTTAGTTCCGTTTTCGGCGAAAGATATCGCAGATAAGAAGTCGAATGTCGAGGAACAGCAAAAGGTCTTCTACAATCCCATTCAGCAGTTCAATCGCGACTTGACGGTTCTCGCAATCAAAGCGTATGCCGAGGACGCATTTGCTAAGAGACGGGCTGGAAATGCCGAAAAAGCAGCCAAGAGGAAACGTGAGAAGACAGACACCGGTGATCGCAACTCGAAGAAGGAAAAAGTAACCGAGAATGCAGACGGCGTTACGTCTACAGCTGACGATGTGGCCAAGAACGGGGCTCAGTCGGACAACGCAGATATAACCCTTCCAGACGCGCCAAATGGTCGAGATATAGGATCACAAGAGAACAGTTCTGAAAAAATCTATGGAAATAGCGATAACGTACCTTCTGGCGACGCGCCTAATACCGACCAACCTGCCGAAAACTCACTGCCGACCAAAGATCAAGAGACGAAATCTACCGAAGCAAGAAATAACCAACCTACACCTAAATTTACCATACTCGATGCTCTGTCGGCTACGGGGCTTCGAGCTCTACGATATGCCCAAGAGTTACCATTTGTTACATCAGTTACTGCAAATGATCTTAGTCCCTCAGCTGTCAAGGCTATCAAGCAAAATGCGGAGCATAACGGTGTTGAATCCAAAGTAAACGCGACATCGGGCGACGCCCGTGCACACATGTACTCCCTGCTTACTTATGAAGTCGCAGAAGAAAAGGGGAAGAACAAGAAGGGCGGTAATAAACCAAACAGGCCAAACAACAAATACAACGTGATCGATCTGGATCCATATGGAACCGCTGCTACCTTTTTCGACGCAGCACTTAACGCCGTACGAGACGATGGGGGGTTACTGTGTGTTACATGCACAGATTCGAGCGTCTTTGCGTCACATGGGTATCCCGAGAAAACATTTGCTCTTTACGGCGGCATCCCTGCGAAAGGATGGCATTCTCACGAAGTAGGGCTGCGCCTCATACTGCACGGCCTTGCTTCAACAGCAGCGAGGTATGGGCTGGCTATCGAGCCCCTGCTGAGTCTATCGATTGACTATTACATCCGGATCTTTGTTAGGGTTAGGAAGTCGCCAGCAGAAGTCAAGTTCCTTGCGGGGAAGACTATGATCGCGTATAGCTGCGACCAGGGGTGCGGAGCCTGGGAAACGCAGTTCCTGGCACGCAACAGAAAAGCACCTAATGCGTCTGGGAAAGGCGTCTTTTATAAGCACGGACTCGCTATGGCGCCGACCACCGACCGGCTTTGCAAAGAATGTGGTTCGAAGATGCATCTCAGCGGCCCAATGTACGGCGGACCGTTGCATTCTCCAGGCTTTATCAAGAAAATTTTGGATGACCTTCCTAGTGCTCCCGACGAGATCTACGGCACAAAGCCGCGGATAGAAGGAATGCTACAAACAGCACTGGAAGAGTTCCTTACACCACCAGAAGATAGGATGGAAAATCACAGGGAGGACGAATTCGCTGCGATCGAACATTATCCATTCTATTTTCACCCGGCGAAGCTAGCGGGTACTCTGCATTGTATGTCTCCTGACGAAGATAGTTTTAGGGGCGCTTTGCGGTCTTTAGGCTATGAGGTTACTCGTAGTCATTGCAAGGGCGGCAGTATAAAGACAAATGCGCCATGGTCAGTCATTTGGCATGTCATGCGAGAATGGGTCCGCGAAAAAGCTCCCGTACGTGTTGATAGAATAAAAGAGAATACTCCTGCATATACCTTGCTCCGGTTAGGCAAGACGGACGAGACTCCGAAGGAAGATCCTACAAAAGATGCAGAGCGCGAAGCGATCGATAACTTAAAGGTTGTCTTTGATCAGAAGCTTGGACGAGACATATCTAAGAAAGGCCTTGTAAGATATCAGACAAATCCCAGAGAACATTGGGGTCCTCAGAGCAAGGCGAAGGGCCACTAATAGGGGACAGTAATAATATAGAGAGGAGGGAGACGAAGACTTGAAGCTCAATACCGCGACCGATTTTAGATCGGTCAATGATACCCCTTTATTTCCTTCTTGCTCGTTTATTGCATATACCTGTGAAGTAAAAGACGAGTATAACAAAAAACAAAAAAGAATAGGGGAGCACTAGCCCCACTATAAGTTACAACATAGTAACTACTCCGTCGGAGTCAATCAAAACGCCTTGCATGACCTAAAACGGGGATTGTGCAATGAGACTAATGCAGCACATCATGAAGGCTTCCGGATATCTGGTTTGCTACAAATCCTATCATTGGCATTCACAAACCCGCTCTTTTCTTATTAAGCCGGATCTTGCCGCCTCTACATAGTTACGCTTCTAAAAGTAGATCGCTCTCGTTCATATCTTATTTAACTCCTCCACAACAGATATCTACAAGAGATATCAACGCTATAGCTTCATGGCATAGTATTTTAGGCATCTATAGATAATATTTGCTTGCGTACCATACGTAATATGTCTACTAAACCTAGTGACATTTCCGGCGATACCAGTCAACCTGATGTAGGCAATACCATTGGTTCTGTCAAGGCTGAGGAGATCATATTTATATCAAGACAACCCGGAGCGTCCAATTTATACGATATATTCAGCTTAAAAGAAGAAACCGGAGACCAGGAACCGACGTTTAGACTATTCCAGTCTTCGGATGCTGGTATACCGCAGCCGCTCCTAGATGAATTTTTAATCGAGGGTCTTCCGGATTACTTGAAAAGTAGTCCGTCGCGGCGCATCCATGCTGTGGTGTCGACTGGCTCCGGGACGGGTCTTGCTCTAAATTTTTACAACGAAGTTGTTAGGCGGCTTTTACCGGGGCGCGAGGCTTATCCTTCGGATCCGACTATAAACTCGGTGGAAATATCCAAGCCGAATCCGCACGATCTGGTTGTTACGCAGAGCGCTCATAGCGTACGCGAGTTTGCGCGAGAGATTAGTCGCGCGGATGAAGATGCGGTTCAACATACCGTGGTGCTGCTTAGTGGTGATGGGGGTGTCATCGAAATGCTTAACGGTCAAGTGTCGGTAGAGGGGCACGACTCGGAAGAGCGTCTACCGTTGATTGTTATACTCCCGTTGGGTACAGGGAATGCACTTTTCCACTCCCTTCACAAGTCGGCGGGCGCTACATCAAGGTTTCCAGCGCCGTCTAGTCTAGTCCAAGGCTTGCGCACTTTGTTCAACGGCCGAGCTGCCGCGCTACCTTCTTTCAAGGTTGAATTCTCTCCCGGCTCTCGCATTATAACCTACAAGAGCCCCGATTCCAGCTCTGATTCTGTGGAAGAAGTTGAAGGCCACGCCGACGCTGTGTCTCATCTCTACGGGGCCATCGTTGCTAGCTACGGCTTCCACAGCCAGCTGGTCTGGGAGAGCGACACGCCGGAGTACCGAAAACACGGTTCTAAGCGCTTCGGTATGGTTGCACAGCAGTTGCTTAAGGAGAGCCACGCGTATAATGCAATCGTTGAACTCTCCGGGAAAGATGGCTCCAATGTACAAAAGCTGGACCGGGATCGGCACGCATATATCCTAGCTACGATGGTATCTAATCTAGAGAAAACCTTCACCATATCTCCAGCTAGCAAGCCCCTAGATAGGAAATTAAGGCTCGTTCATTTCGGTGCTGTTAGTGGAGAGAAGACTATGGAGATCATGACGCAGGCGTATAACGATGGAAAGCATATCGGGATGAAGTGGACTACAGAGGATGGTAAGGAAGAGGGAGTTGGATACGACGATACTAGTGTGGTTAAGATCACTACTTTAGAGGAAGACGCTAGATGGCGTAAGGTCTGTATCGATGGTACCATTGTAGAGCTGCCTCAAGGTGGTTCTATAACTATCAGGACGGAAGATAGACCTCGCTTCCGGGTTGTGGTGGACAAGTCACTAGTTAGATAGATACCGAGTTCACATCTAGCCTGTATAGGAGGTATGCACGCCATATACACTATCGTAACTGATCCGGTTAGAATGGTAGCTCAAAAAGTACGCATAGTCTTAACTAGACAACAAGACTACAGCACAGCTATGCGGTATATACACGCCGGCCTGAGTCATTACCTCGATTTTAACCAATCACAAAGCGTTCATCAATGAACCAGAATGAATCATAGGCGCTACTGCAGCCAAGAACTCACCCCAACACTATCTACGGTGGACTATAAGTGCAACTGTGCTAAAATCAAGAAAGTCGGTTGCACTATATCTAATAAGGTAATAGTAACATTAGAGATCGTATAAGCTCGATCAATATATCGAATGCTAGACTGGACTTTTAGACCGAATTAACAAAAGTCACGTTATGCAATGCGGCTTAAAGATTTATATTATAACATATATCAGTTTCGCCCCCCTTTTCGATAAAGAATTATCCAATTCATATTGTTTATTAATAGCCAGGATATTTGATATACTGTCGTTAACATGACGTCCATGGAAGCTGAGAGCGTTTCGACTATTGTATGCACCTCTAAACAAACTCGCTTCAACATCGGGACCCCTAACTATCGCGAGGTAATTATAATCCTTATTTTCTCTATATAGTAACGTCTCTAATAGATATAGTAATAGTTAGATATCGAAGGACTGAATATAATCGTCAAGTCAGGATCCAAGTCCGGTGCTAAAGGCAAAGCCAAGGCAAAAAGCGAAGGTATAGAGATCCTTAGTAATGCTAAGTTGAGACTCAAAGCCGGTCAGCGGTATGCTCTCATCGGAAGGAATGGTACTGGGAAATCAAGTAAGTATAATGGAACCAAATGAAGCCATAATTAGCCATGAGAGAATTATAGCTAATAAGTTTTATTACAGCCCTATTAAAGGCGGTGGCGGAAAAGCTCATACCGGGCATACCAGAAGAGACCCGCATAACTATTCTCCAGCAGACTGACGTTGGAGATGTCAATGCCGACAAAGGCCCGGTTCCTGCCCCTAGTGAAGGTGAGGATCCAGCAGTGCTAGAAGAAGTTATTGAGAGCGCCACTGCCAAGCAAGAGGTGCAAAATGAAATCGATAGTCCGTATCCCATCCCAGACTTATAAGTTCTCAAACTAATCAGCCGTAGTTTTATCAGAAGGTGTCGATGGAGGTGACCCCTTTGGCGCTCTGAGGGCCTTTCGGAAAGTCCACCATGGACGCCTTCAAAAAGAGTTATTTCTTAAGGATAAAGATGCAAGGCTTCGTAGCGGGGCGAGAGGTATGCAGGCTAGAAAGGCTCTGATCACCATAGAGAAGAAAGTTGCTGAATTCCAGTCGGAGTATTACTATCTTTGCACACACAACTACACGGCATATTGTTGACAGAAAACTTAGATATGAACAAAAAGACGAGGATATCTCACCGGAGACTGTCGCAAAGGAGACAAGCGAAGCTGCCAATATGCTTGCTGACCTCCAGCTCCAAGTCGAGCCGTCAAAGCTAGCAGAAACCGACTCAGAGGCGAAGAAAATCCTTACAGGTCTCGGCTTTACAGAATCCCGTATGGCGCAACGCGTTTCAAGCTTATCCGGCGGGTGGAAAATGCGAACAGCCTTAGCAGCCGCATTACTCCAAGACACAGACATCTTAATCCTCGATGAACCCACAAACTTCCTCGACCTCCTCGGAATCATCTGGCTGCAGCGTCACCTTACAGCATTAGCCGAGTCGTCCGACCCGCCCACCCTAATTCTCGTCTCCCACGACCGCGACTTCATCTCCCTGTGCACGGATCTCCTCATCATCAAGGACAAGGACCTAGCGTATTTCCACGGCGACCTGCCGACATACGAAGCCTCGCGCGCCGAGAAGAAGGCGTATCTGACGAAGATGAAGGAAGCGCAGGACAAGCAGAAGGAACACATCCAGCAGACGATCCAGCGCAACATGCGCGAGGGCAAGGCCAAGGACGACCAGAATAAGATTCGCCAGGCTAAATCCCGCCAGAAAAAGCTGGACGATAGGTGGGGAGTGGAAGTCAATGCGAAGGGCGGCCGTTTCAAGCTCAACCGGGACTTGGTCGGACACCACCTAACCGCGCGCGCCGAAATCGACATCCCGCAGGACGAACGCCCGGTCAGTTTCACGTTGCCGGACCCACCCGAGCTCCGGTTCCCCGGAGCCCTGATCTCCGTAGAAAAAGTCTCCTTCCGATACGCGGGGACCGCCAAGACGCCCGCCGTGCTAAAAGACATCGACATATCCGTCAGCATGGGCGACCGCATCGGCATCCTCGGCCTCAACGGCAGCGGCAAGTCCACGCTAATCAAGCTCCTGGTCGACGAAGCACGGCCGTCGTCCGGGACGGTGACCAGGCATCCGCGGTTGAAACTGGGGTACTACGCGCAGCACGCGGTCGAGGCGCTGCAGAACAGGGGACGGGCGGATCCGCAGATGACGGCTCTTAGTCTGTTGTCGGCGCAGGAAAGCGACGACGGCCTGGACGAAGGCGAGATACGAAGCCTCCTGGGCTCCCTCGGCTTGCCCGGCCGCCTGGCCTCCGACGTCCCCGTGTGCCGGCTTTCCGGCGGGCAGCTCGTCAGGCTGGAACTCGCGCGGATTCTGCGGCGGCGCCCGCAGTGCCTGGTTTTGGACGAGGCGACGACGCATCTCGACTACGAGACGGTGGCGGCGTTGCGGGAGGCGCTGCGGGGATGGGAGGGCGCGGTTGTGGTGGTTAGTCATGACCGGTGGTTTGTAAGGGGCGTGGTGGAGGGGGTTGTGGGGGATGGTGGGGAGGAGAGGGAGGAAGATGATAGGGGTGGGGGTGGGGATATAAGGAGGAGGCTGGTTTGTAGGTTGAGAGCGGGAGCGATGAGTGTGTTGGAGGGGGGAGTGAGTGAATTTGAGGAGGGGGTTGAGAGGAGGGTTCGGAAGATGGAGAGTTCGTAGGGTGGTGAGCGTTTGAGGGCATGAATGGCCTTGAATAAAAGGGGCTAGTCACGATAAGTAATTAGGAGTTAATAAATATCTATTATATATAGTATAGTTACTGGTATTATATTTCTATTGTCACCCCGGGTAGACTGACCCGCAATCTACCTTGCCTCCTCATAGAACTGGCTCGGTAACAGTTCCGAGAAGCTTTATAGGTACCTAGATAAGCCTAACGAGTTGAAGCCTCGTCTCCCCCTCGCTACTTGTCACCATTGATAAGTGTCTAGGTTACACAAGTAGTATCGTACACGGGGTTTGCCATTTAATTCGATCTGTAATAATGGGAAATAAGTATTCTTATATATGTCTTGTGGCCTCTTTGACCCTTTGGGGTTGATTTGAAAGCTTAGAGGCGAAACATCAACTGAGCCACTATGTATCTATTATATTCTCTTGGTTGGTTCTATAGGAGCACTTTAGCACAGGATCGAATCGATATTAACTATAGTATCTTGGAGACATACATAGGATCTTCATGACGTAGTGCCGGAGTTATATAGTATCTTATTGTTAGGCGTACTTCCGTATATTAAATTCTCATGCAGCAAATGGAAACCGTGTAAGCGTCAGGACGAAAACAGAAAGGTATTCGACGTCATATGGTTAACTGTCTCTCCGAAGCTGTATTGCTTATAACATTATTGGCGTGTAAGACTTGACAAATTAAATTGATGTCGGTATATGCCACTTTTAGAACGATACAGAAAGCCTTACCAAGCAGATTTGAGTAGAATGTCACCTTGTGTCTTGCTCCTATCATCGAAGTCAAGCGTTGTGAAACCTCAATAAGACAACACCGTAGGTGGCGCAACCTATTTATTAGGAAGTTACTCGATTATAAGTCAAACCACCCTTACTGGGGCCACCCTAGTGGGGGCCACCCATTTCCCATACAAAATCAACGATTTCGCATATTTATATTTAATTAAAGAAAATAGATAAAAATATACGGTCTTTGATTTTGAATAGCATATTATATTTTTATTATATATAAAAATTGAAGAAAATTTCAGGGCTAATATTTGTGGTGAAATGAATATAAGAGTATACACTAACAGTTATACATACAAATTTATATGTAAAGCTGTTAAAGGATATTATTGCTTATAATTTTACCAATTAATATGGTATAAATATAAAATCTATATCGTTAAATAAGGAAAATTTTAATATAACTTTTAAATTTAAAGCTATTGGGATAACGGTCACGTGACCTTGTTACATAACCAGGGTTATGCTTACACATACCGCCCGCGCACAACCCACGTATTTATATAATAAATATCTTTTTTTATTCGAGGGAATCTTTTTTTTTTACTTTAAAATAATTAATTAAAACATAATTATTATTTATATTTTTTTTATATTATTATATAATATATAATTAATTTAATATTAATTAATAGTTAATTAATTAATTAATTATAAAGTAATAAAGAAAAAAAACGATATTATTTTTTTTATATAATAGTAAAAATTTTTAAAATTATTAAAAAGGTAAAAGTGTTAAGTTTTATTTTTTTATAAGTAATAGCGGAAAATATTACGTTATTTTAAAAGTTTTAAATATTTTCGATAAAATAAAGCTTATATTTATTATATATTTAAAAATAATATAATAAAAATTATAACGATTATAAATAATATAGTTTAATAATAGTTAAAATATATTATAAATAGTAAAAAAAAGTATTAAATTTAATTTTTTTAAATTTATTAAAATTATAAAAAATAATATTAATATATATTATGCGGAAAATTTTATAATGTATTAATATAACGTATATAATAAAAAATTATAAAAGGTTTTTTAAAAGGATTTTTAAGAATAAAAAAAGGTATATTTTAATCGAATATATTATAATTTACAATTATTAATAATAAAATATTTGGTATATTATAAAATATATTTTAAAAAGAATAATTTTTTTGAAAAATTATTAAAAATAATTAATATCGATAAATTTTTAACATATTTATTTAATAAAAATAAAAAAATGGCTTATTATTATTTTAAAATATTTGTTTTAAAAATTAACCTGTTTATTATAAGGAAAAGAAATAAAAAAATTTAAAAATTAAATATAATAATATAAATATTATAATTATTAATATAATAATTAATATTTAATTAAAAATATATAAAGCCATTAAGATTAATTTATTATAAAATATTCATTTTGTTATTTATAATAAGATAATTAATAATATTAATAACGTAATAAAAACTTTAAACGTAATAAATAATAATTACGTAAAATATTTAAGCGAAAATGTTATTAGCGGTATAAGAATTAATATTGTAATTAATGTTATAAATAATATTTTTTATAAGATTTAATAACAGTAATAATATTTACAATATAATACTTTAACTTATTATAAAAAGATATTATTAATAATATAAATAAGAAATAATTTAATAATTTTTAATATATTATCCCGTATTTTTTTACCTAAACTTATATTTATAAGATTTTTACTTAAAATTATTGTTATAAATTTTTATTTTATAAAATAAATATTAAGGATAAGTATATTAAAATAAATATTAAGAAACGTTTTTTTTAAATTTATATTTAAAATTAATTCTTTTAAGCAATTATATGTTGTTTAATAATTACTTATTGTTTAACCTTTAAAATAATAATTTAATATTAAGTTTTTTAAATAATTACCAAGCATTTTTAAAATAACAAATAATATTATTGTAAATCTTTATTAATTTAATTAAAATATATAATAACAGAAAATATAAATTTAATAAAAAAAATATAATATCTTTAATAAAAAAATTAAAGTTACATAATATTAATATTATAAAATTTATTCGATAATATTAAAAAGTTATATTTAAAAATATTATTATAATTATTTTATAAAAAAAAGCTTAAATTTTTAAGAAATAATAACCTAAATTAAAAATTTTTTTTATATAATTAAAAATTAATAAATATATATAAATAAATAAAAATTAATAATAATTTATACTATTATAATTAATTATTTAAAAAATAACTTTTTTATAAATTTGGAAAGATTAATTAAATAAATTTAAAAGGTGTATAAAAGATTTTTAATTAATTATTTAAAAGATATTAATTTAAAAGAAAGTATAATTAATATTATATAAAAATATTTAACGTTTAACGTAGTAATATTTTAATTAATAAATATATTTAATAATATATATTTAAATTTGTATAATGCGGTTAATATTATATATTAATATAAGTTATAAATAATTTAAAAGTAGTTAAATAATTAATATTAAATAAATTAAATATATTAAAATAATAATAATAGTAATAAATATTTATAATAATTTTAATCCTGTAAAAATAAATTATTAAGAAAACGTTTTAAAAAATGCGGTTATAATAATAATAATAGGAAAAAGTATTTTATATATAAAAAATTTAATTATTAATTTATAAAATACTTTATTATAAAATAATAGGAAAGATAAGTAAAATAGTGTAAATATGCGTAAAAATATAAATATAAAAATTTAAAATAAAATTTCGAAAAATTCTTTATAAAATACGAAAGTATTAATATAAAATATAATAAAAATGAAGAATGTTGGGATAACGGTCACGTGACCTTATCACATGACCAGGGTTATGCCTACATATACCGCCCACGCATATCCCACGCATTTGTATAATAAATATCTTTTCCCACTTAAGGGAACCCCTTTTCTTTTACTTAAATATAATTAATTAAAATATAATTGTTATTTATATCTCTTTTTATATTATTACATAATATATAATTAATTTAACATTAATTAATAATTAATTAACTAATTAATTATAAAGTAGTAAAAAAAAAACGATATTATTTTTTTTATATAATAATAAAAATTTTTAAAATTATTAAAAAGATAAAAACGCTAAGCTTTATTCCTTTGCAGGTAGTAGTGGAGAACATTACGCTACTTTAAAGGCCTTAAACGTTTTTAATAAAATAAAGCTTATGTTTATTATGTATTTAAAAATAATATAATAAAAACCATAATAACTATAAATAATATAGCTTAATAATAATTAAAATATATTATAAATAGTAAAAAAGGTATCGAATTTAACTTTTTTAAATTTGTTAAAATTATAAAAAATAATATTAACATATATTATATAAAAAATTTTATAACGTATCGATATAACGTATATAACAAAGAATTATAGAAGATTTTTTAAAAAGATTTCTAGGGATAAAAAAAGGTATATTTTAACCAAATATATTGCAATTTACGATTGTTAATATTGAAATACTTAATATATTATGGAATATACCTCGAAAGAAATAACTTTTTCGAAAAACTATTGAAAATAGTTAATATTGATAAATTTTCGGTATATCCACCCGATAAAAACGAAGAAATAGTTTACTGCTATTTCGAAATATTTATTTTAAAAATTAACTTGTTTATTGTAAGGGAAAAAAATAAAAAAATTTAAAAATTAAATATGGTAATATAAACGTTATAACTACCGATATAGTAACTAACATCTAATTAAAGATATATAGGGCTACCAGGATTAGTTTATTATAAAACATTTATTTTATTATCCATAATAAGATAATTGATAATATTAATAATATGGTAGGGATCTTAAGCGTAACAAATAATAACTGCGTAAAGTATTTAAATAAAAACGTTATTAACGGTATGGAAATTAATATTATAATTAATATTATAAATAATACCTTTTGTAAAGTTTAATAATAGTAATAATATTTACGGTATAATATTTTAGCCTATTATAAAAAGATATTGTTAATAATATAAGTAAAAAATAACTTAATAACCTTTGGTATACTATCTTATACCCTTTTTTCCAAATCTATATTTATAAGATCTTTATTCAAAACTACCGCTATAAACCTTTATCCCATAAAACAGATATTAAAAACAAATATATTAAGGTAAATATTAGGGAATATTTCTTTTAAACCTATATTTAAAACTAATCCTTTTAAATAATTATACGCCGTTTAATAATTACCCATTATTTAATTTTTAAAATAATAATCCAATACCAGGCTTTCCAAATAATTACCAAATATCCCCGGGATAATAAATAATATTACCGCAAATTTTTATTAACTTAATTAAAATATATAATAATAGGAAGTATAAATTTAATAAGAAGAAGTATAATATCTTTAACGAAAAAATCAAAATTTTTAAAGACTTTTACCGGAAGGTTAAAATTATATAATACCAATATTACAAAATTTATTTAATAATATTAAAAGGTTATACCTAAAAATATTATTATAATTATTTTGTAAAAAGAGGCTTAGATTTTTAAGAAATAATAGCTTAAACCAAAGAATTTTTTTATATAATCGAAAATTAATAGATATATATGAACGAGTAAAGGACGATAATAATTTATATTATTATGGTTAATTATTCGAAAAATAACCTCCCCACAAACCTGGAAAAATTAATTAAATAGGTTTAATAGGTATATAAAAGATTTTTAATCAATTATTTAAAAAATATTAATTTAAAAAAGGGTATAATTAATATTGTATAAAGATATCCAACGTTTAACGTAATAATATTCCAATTAATAAATATATTTAATAGCGTATGTTTAAATTTGCGTAGCGTAACTAGCATTGCGTATTAATATAAGTTATAAACGATTTAAAGGCAGCCAAATAACTAATATTAAATAAACCGAATATCTTAAAATAATAATAACAGTAATAAATATTTATAACAATTTCAATCTTACGGAAACGAATTATTGGGAAGATGTTTTAAAAAACGCGGTTATAATAATAATAACAAGAAAAAGTATTTTATATATAAAAAACTTAAATATTAATTTATAAAATACCCTATCGCAGAGTAATGGGAAAGATAAGTAAAATAGCGTAAATATGCGTAAAAATACAAATATAAAAATTTGGAATAAAATTTTGAAAAATTCCTTATAAAATACGAAGGTATTAATACAAAATACGATAAAAATAAGAAAATTGGAAATAATTTCGATACTTAATTTATTAAATAAAATAATAATAATAATTTAAGTAATGAATATCAAATGCCACCATTAACTAACTAATATTTTATAATATACAGTAAAGTTAACGGTTATTACATAGTTAATATCTTAATAAATTAAGTAATTTTCCATACATTTATAAGGTTAGATATAATTGATATAAACTCCGCAAAAAAGGCGCCTATAATTTTTTATTTGGAAAACTAGTATTCGTATATATTCTAAGGTATAATACCTAATATCAAAGTTGCGAAGATATTAATAAGAAAAAAATTTTAAATATAAATTTTATAAAAAATAAACCTATACATTAAACTAAATACAATAACAGTTAAAGTATATATAATTAAATTTAATAATAATAAAAATAATATAAACATGGAAATAATAAACGTATTAACTTTATTTGAAATTATTAAATTTTATATTATATAAGCAAATATACCGTTTTTAATATACTTTAATAATATGGATAAACTTAACGTATTTTTTAATAACGTAAAAAACGTCTTAATTTATAGGAATAAAGATTATTTTGTTATTTAAAAATGGGAATATACTTGGTATTTACTAAACCAAGAATAAGCGGTTTTATATTATTATTTTACAAAAATCGAACTTTGATAAATCTACCAACAATTTGGTTACCCCGCTGCGGAACAATTTTATAATATTTTTAATAAGGTAAAATATAATAAATTTAATAAAACTATTATCGATAAAATTAATAAATATTATTATTAATATTAGATATATAAAAATATATTAGGATAATTTAAATTTATAATAAAAAATAATATTGATTTTAATTACACTGTATATATTAAGGTAATATATATTAAAAATAAACCGATACTTTACGTTATTAATAAAGTAATATTGTTTTAAGCAGTAAAATTTTTGAAAAATATAATTATTAAATATACATAAAATACACTGCATATAATATAAATGAACAATTACCTTAAACCGTTTAATAACCTAATATTTAACGCTAATATAAATTTTATAATAAATAAATTTATAATTAACATAAAAGACTTATTTATTATAATAAAAGAAATATTAATTAAAATATATAACTTTATTGGAAAGTTGGAAAAATACTATAAACCCTTATAACAAATATATAAAATTATATTAAAAAACCTTTAAAAAATTCAAATAAATATATATTATATTTTGCAAATAATTGTTAAGGCAATTAATAATATTACAAGACCAAATAACCTAATCCCAATACTACTCATATTTAAAATATATCCAAAATTAGCTAATAATATTATACCTACCCCGTTAATAACAATAAAGGCTATAACTGTACGTAAAACAATGGAAGAAATATATAAGATTAAAATATAACAGTAAATAAACGAAATATTTGATATAAAAAACGAATTAAATACAATGAACATATTAAAGTTTCCATTATAGTTGGAAATATGGATATATTGAAAAAATAAAGGTTGAATAAAACCTTATAAATTTATTGCGCGTAATAATAAAATATGCATTATTAAAATTAATAATAAATCTATTAAATTCTGTATTATTATTATAAAACCATACTACCGTAATAAAATTACAAATGTTTTAACTAATAATAATAAATTTAATTTTAGCGTAAATAATTTAATTAACAATTTCGTACCGAAAACTAAAGAATAAATAATTAAAAAACCATAAAAACAACTATTAGGTAATAAAAATAAGTTTAAAAAAATAAACTCCACATATTATTTATTCCTGAAAGAAATTACCAACGCGAAATTTACGGCATAACTTTATAAAAATAACAAAATTACTATATTAAAACAATCTTTTAAAAAGTTTAATAGATAAGAAGTTAAGGGATTTATTAGATAAAACGTATTTTTTTTTCAAATAATATAATAAAAAAAATATAGCGGTACATGCCTATTTAGTTTAAAAATAATATATAAAATTAAAAGAAAAATAACGAACAAATTATATAAAAAATCAAAACTTATTATATAAAACTATAATAACATAAAGAAAATTAAAATACTAACCCAATCCTTAATAATATAATAATTAAATTAACATATTATTATAGCCTTTATTCCCTTATTAATCGCATAAAACAATAACGTTATAATATAACTGCAAAATGTAATACAAACTTATATATAGTTAAACATAAACCTTAACCAGATAATTATAGCAAAATTATTAAAAAAATTAATATATATATTTCCGAAAAAAAACTGTAATAATCGTGATCAAACCTTTATACGAAATCCTAAAAATAAACATACATTAATAATCCATATACTTTAAATATTATAAAGAAAAACTTTTTATAATTACGTTTATATACAACCCATGCTTATTAATCTCAAATATAACAAAACCATTTAAATTTATTATAATATAAATAAATAATATCTTAAAAATGTTTAATAAAGCATTTAATAAACTTAAAAATAAAAAACTCCAAAAAATAAAACTTATAACAAAACCTAAAACGTACCTTATAAATACAGAAATATTAATATTTAATAAATACGTAATATCGAAAGGCCCGGAAAAAGACGTTTATTTATAATAGAAAAACTAAAGTAAAAAAATTAAAATTATTAAAATTAACACGAAAAATATATTATAATAATATATATAATAAAAAACCCGTAATATATATATCGTTATAATATATTAATCGGAAGTTATATTTAATATATCGGAAATAGTTTAATATTAAAAACCCGAAAAAAAATTATTAAATTTAATAAAAGATTATAATAATAGCTAAATAATCTTTAACAAAGCCTTTAATATATTCCGTTAAACCTTATAACAACTAAAATATTCGTTTTTGTAAACAAATCATTTGCAAATAATAAAAACTTAAACTCTCAAATTAGTTATAAAATATTTATTACTAATAAGACCGTTAATAACAAGGCTTTTATAATAAAAGGCAACTTAATCCATTAAAACTCGACAAAATACAAACAAATTATAAAGAACATCTTAACAAACAAAATATACGCCATAATTTACAGAATAAATATAATAATAATAATTAGATTTACGGTAACGTCAATTTTTAACAAATTAATATTTCCACCTATTCCCGTTATCGTATATATTAACTTATTCTTACTATACAAATATATCGTAAAATTTAAAACCATAAAAAAAAATAATTAATAATTAACATTATATTATTGCAATAATTATATAAAAAATAAAAAATATATAATATTAAATAAATTTACAAAGAAAATAATTTAATTAATATAATAATAAAAACAAACATTAATAAAACCTTAAAAATATTTTTTAACACCAACTTCTTTACTATAAAACTTAAAGGTTAAGTTAAAAAAAATTAAAATAACCAAAAAATATCGCCGCAACATTAAGATCTAACAAATTTATAAAACTATCCAATTTTATCAATTCTTTTTTACTTTAACCCAACACTTAACAGCAATAATAAAATAAATAATAAATTATTTAAAAACTAACCATAAAAATCGTTTGTTTATTAAAAAAGAAAAAAATTATTAACGAAATAATATAACATGTAAATTAAAACATACCTCGAAAAACTATATGGAAAACGATTTAACCGCTTTATAAAAAAACTTAATTTTAACAGTAGCGTTTTTTAATTTAATATAAATACCCTTAGTAATATCAATTAAACAATTATTCCGTTCTTAAATAATTTTGTAACGTTATTAAATCGCATAAACTTCGCTTATTTAACCCTTGTTTTTTATTTACTATAAACATTTCCTTAAATCCTTTTATATATTTTTTATAATATTTTAAAAACGTTAGTAGATAACTATATTATGTATCGTATATCATAATATTTACTAAATAAATATTTGAATTATTAATTTAAGCCTTAATAGCTGCTTTAACGAAATAATAATAACGGGTCGGTATATTAATACACAATTTCCAACCAATAACGCAATGTTAACACTTTATCGATATAGTTACGATAGGTTAAATAAAAAATAAAACCGACATTTTAGAATTACCTATTATTTGTTTCGAAATAATAAAAACCTAATTCTTTAACACCCGGCCGTTAATTTACGAAATTATAATAACATTGTTAATATGGAATAACTTATTTTATAAAAACATTAATATAATACCTTTTAGCTATTATAAATATATAAAAAAGGTAATTGCGTAGAGAAATAATAATGGTTTAAATTAATTTAAAAAAGAAAAAAAGAAAATTTTAAAAAAAACCGTTTTTACCGCGTTTAAACTAACGCTCGGACTTTTATTTCGAAAAACATAATTACATAACAACGCGAAAAAAAAAAAAATTGCTAGTATTGGAATAACGGTTACGTAACCTTGTTACATAACCAAGATTATACCTATACATACTGCTTATATATAATCCACACATTTATACAATAAATATCTTTCCCCATTTAAGAGAACCCCTCCTTTCTTACTTAAGTACAACCAATTAAAACACAATCGTTATTTGCATCCCTTTTTATATTATTACGTAATACATAGTCAATCCAACAAAAAAATTGGAAATAATTTTAATATTTAATTTATTAAATAAAATAATAATAATAATTTAAATAATAAATATTAAATGTTATTATTAATTAATTAATATTTTATAATATATAATAAAATTAATAATTATTATATAATTAATATTTTAATAAATTAAATAATTTTTTATACGTTTATAAGATTAAATATAATTAATATAAATTTTGTAAAAAAAATATTCATAATTTTTTACTTAAAAAATCGGTATTTATATATGTTTTAAAATATAATATTTAATATTAAAATTGTAAAAATATTAATAAAAAAAATTTTTAAATATAAATTTTATAAAAGATAAATTTATATATTAAATTAAATATAATAATGGCGGAGGTATATATAATTAAGTTTAATAATAATAAAAATAATATAAATATAAAAATAATAAACGTATTAATTTTGTTTAAAATTATTAAATTTTATATTATATAAACAAATATATTATTTTTAATATATTTTAATAATATAAATAAATTTAGCGTTTTTTTTAATAATGTAAAAAATGTTTTAACTTATAAAAATAAAGATTACCTTGTTATTTAAAAGTAAAGATATGTTTAATATTTATTAAATTAAAAACGAATGGTTTTATATTATTACTTTATAAAAACCAAACTTTAATAAATCTATTAATAATTTAGTTATTTTATTGTAAAATAATTTTATAATATTTTTAATAAAGTAAAATATAATAAATTTAATAAAGTTATTATTAATAAAATTAATAAATATTATTATTAATATTAAATATATAAAAATATATTGGAATGGTTTAAGTTTATGGTAAAAAATAATATTAATTTTAATTATATTATATATATTAATGTAATGTATATTAAAAACAAATTAATACTTTATGTTATTAATAAAATAATATTATTTTAAATAATAAAATTTTTAAAAAATATAATTATTAAATATATATAAAATATATTATATATAATATAAATAAATAATTATTTTAAATCGTTTAATAATTTAATATTTAATGTTAATATAAACTTTATAGTAAATGAATTTATAATTAATGCGAAAAGTTTGTTTATTATAATAAAAGAAATATTAATTAAAGTATATAATTTTATTAAAAAGTTGGAAAGATATTATAGGTTTTTACGATAAGTATATAAAATTATATTAAAAGATCTTTAAAAGATTTAAATAAATATATATTATATTTTATAAATAATTGTTAAGGTAATTAATAATATTGTAAAATTAAATAGTTTAATTTTAATATTATTTATATTTAAAATATATTTAAAATTAATTAATAATATTATATTTATTTTATTAATAATAATAAAAGTTGTAATTATATGTAAAATAATAAAAGAAATATATAAGATTAAAATATAATAGTAAGTAAATAAAGTATTTAATATAAAAAACGAATTAAATATAATGAATATATTAAAGTTTTTATTATAGTTAAAAGTATAAGTATATTAAAAAAATAAAAGTTAAATAAAATGTTATAAGTTTATTATATATGATAATAAAATATATGTTATTAAAGTTAATAATAAATTTGTTAAATTTTATATTATTATTATAAAATTATATTATTATAATAAAATTATAAATGTTTTAATTAATAATAATAAATTTAATTTTAATGTGGATAATTTAATTAAAAAATAAATAATTAAAAAATTATAAAAATAATTATTAAATAGTAAAAATAAATTTAAAAAAGTAAATTTTATATATTATTCATTTTTAAAAAAGATTATTAACGTAAAATTTATAATATAAATTTATAAAAATGGTAAGATTATTATATTAAGGTAGTTTTTTAAAGAATTTAATAAATAAAAAATTAAAAAGCTTATTAAATAAAGCGTATTTTTTTTAAATAATATAATAAAAGAAAATACGGCAGTATATACTTATTTAACTTAAAAATAATATATAAAATTGTTGGGATAACGGTCACGTGACCTCGTCACATGACCAGGGTTATGCCCACACACACCGCCCACGCACAGCCCACGCATCTGTACAATAAATATCTTTCCCCACTCGGGGGAACCTTTCTTCTCTTACCTTAAAACAACCAATCAAAACACGATCGTTATTTGCATTCCCTTTCATATTATTACGTAATACATAGTCAATCCAACAAAAATTAAAAGGAAAATAATAAATAAATTGTATAAAAAGTTAAAATTTATTATATAAAATTATAATAATATGGAAAAGATTAAAATATTAATTTAATTTTTAATAATATAATAATTAAATTAATGTATTATTATAACCTTTATTTTTTTATTAACTGTATAAAATAGTAATATTATAATGTAATTATAAAATATAATATAAGTTTATATATAATTAAATATAAATTTTAATTGGATAATTATAATAAAGTTATTAAAAAAATTAATATATATATTCTTAAAAAAATTATAATAATTATAATTAAATTTTTATACAAGATTTTAAAGGTAAATATATATTAATAATTTATGTATTTTAAATATTATAAGGAAAAACTTTTTATAACCATATTTATATATAACCTGTATTTATTAATCTTAAATATAATAAAATTATTTAAATTTATTATAATATAAATGGATAATACTTTAAAAATATTTAATAAAATATTTAATAAGCTTAAAAATAAAGAATTTTAAAAAATAAAACTTATGATAAAACTTAAAACATACCTTATAAATGTGAAGGTATTAATATTTAATAAATACGTAATATTAAAAGGCTTAAAAAAAGACATTTATTTACAATAAAAAAATTAAAATAAAAAAATCGAAATTATTAAAATTAATATAAAAAACATATTATAATAATATATATAATAAAAAACCCGTAATATATATATTATTATAATATATTAAAAATAATTTAATATTAAAAATCTAAGAAAAACAAAATTATTAAATTTAATAAAAAATTATAATAATAATTAAATAATTTTTAATAAAGCTTTTAATATATTTTATTAAACCTTATAATAATTAAAATATTTATTTTTATAAATAAATCATTTATAAATAATAAAAATTTAAATTTTTAAATTAATTATAAAATATTTATTATTAATAAAACTATTAATAATAAAGTTTTTATAATAAAAGATAACTTAATCTATTAAAATTTAATAAAATATAAATAAGTTATAAAAAATGTTTTAATAAGTAAAATATATACCATAATTTATAAAATAAATATGGTAATAACAATTAAATTTATAATAACATTAATCTTTAATAAATTAATATTTTTATTTATTTTTATTATTATATATATTAATTTATTCTTATTATACAAATATATTATAAAGTTTAAAACCATAAAAGAAAAACGATTAATAATTAATATTATATTATTATAATAATTGTATAAAAAACGGGAAATATATAATATTAAATAAATTTACGAAAAGGATAATTTAATTAATATAATAATAAAAATAAATATTAATAAAGTTTTAAAAGCATTTTTTAATATTAACTCCTTTATTATAAAGCTTAAAAGTTAAGTTAAAAAAATTAAAACAATTAAAAAATACTATTATAACACCGAAATTTAATAAATTTATAAAATTATTTAATCTTATTAACTTTTTCTTACTTTAATTTAATATTTAATAATAATAATGGAATAAATAATAAATTATTTAAAAATTAATTATAAAAATTATTTACTTATTAAAAAAAAGAAAATTATTAATAAAATAATATAATATATAAATTAAAACATATTTTAAAAAATTATATAAAAATGATTTAATCGTTTTATAAAGAAATTTAATTTTAACAGTAGCGTTTTTTTAATTTAATATAAATGTTTTTAATAATATTAATTAAATAATTGTTTTATTTTTAAATAATTTTACAGCATTATTAAATTGTATAAATTTTATTTATTTAATCTTTGTTTTTTATTTATTATAAATATTTTTTTAAATTTTTTTATATATTTTTTACAATATTTTAAAAATGTTAATAAATAATTATACTACGCATTATATACCATAATATTTATTAAATAAGTATTTAAATTATTAACTTAAGCTTTAATAACCGCTTTAACGAAATAATAATAATAAATTAATATATTAATATATAATTTCCAATTAACAACATAATATTAATATTTTATTAATATAATTACGATAAATTAAATAAAAAACGGAACCGATACTTTAAAATCATTTATTATTTATTTTAAAATAATAAAAGCTTAACTCTTTAACATTTAACTGTTAATTTATTAAATTATAACAATATTATTAATATAAAATAACTTATTTTATAAAAATATTAATATAATATTTTTTAATTATTATAAATATACGAAAAAGGTTATTACGTAAAAGAATAATAATAATTTAAATTAATTTAAAAAAGAAAAAAAAAGATTTTGAAAAAGATTATTTTTACCGCGTTTAAGTTAACGTTCGGGCTTTTATTTCGGAAAATATAATTATGTAACAATGTAAAAAAAAAAAGAAAAATTGTTAATATTGGGATAACGGTTACGTAACCTTGTTATATAACCAAGATTATGCTTATACACATTGCCCGCGTATAGCTTACTGTCATATAACTAATATGTATTAAATAAACGATATATGAGGTTTAATTAATGATAGTTATAATGATTTGATTGATCGAGGTAAAATCGTAGGAACGCGTATTATACTATTATTTTATATAAGGTTAAGGATTTTTAAGTCATTTGATATAACTAATTAATTTAATATATCTTTTTAAATACAATTAATAAGTTAATTTGGTTTAAAATATCTTAATATTCTTTTATTATTTAAATTATTAACAATTTGATTTTAACTTGAAAAAAGCTTTTAATTGTTTTTAATTGTTGTTAATATATATTTTTTACTTTATAACTATTTTATTATTTAATTCTTATAATTGTTTTATTTATAAAAAATTCTTAATATTTATTAAGGTTAATTAAATTTTAAATTATTTATATAAATCTTTTATAAAGGTTTTAATAAGCTTATTTATAATTATATTTTTTAAAATAATATAATTTATTTTAATATAATTTTATTAAGCTTTTTAACGCAATTAATAATTGTATATATTTATATATTTTAGTTTAATTTTTAATTTCTTAATATCTTTATTAATTAATTTAATTAATTATTTATTATTATAGTTAATTTTAATAATAAATTAATTTAAATTAACCTTAAAAACGTAAATTAACTTTATAATAAATATAGTTTTTTTTATTGTTTATAATAAAGTTAATAATTTAATTTTTATAATAAATATAATTATTATATTTTGTTTATTAATTCTTTAGTTTATTATGTTTTTAAATAATTTTATTACGTATGTTTAAGAACTTTTTTAATTATAAGTATTATTGGTAAATGAAGTATTATTTATAATTTCGAAAGTATTATTTCCTTTTAATTGTAACGTATATTTTTATATGTGTTTAAGGTATAAGATTATTTAATTTAATGTATTATGGTGTTTTAAGTTAGGGTTATAATTGAATTATAAAAGTTTTAAGGTTGCGAAAATTATATTTAAGCGTGTAATTATTATAATATATAAGATAAACTTTATACGTTATTAATAGCAGTAAATATTCTTAAATAAGATTATTTTTTTATAAAGGAATAATTTTTTTTAATTATTAAAGTATTTAAAATTTAATTTAAAGGTTTTACGAGGTTAATTATTTTATTAATATATATAAATTGATTTAATTAAATAAGTTGTTTTTTCCGATCTTTTATTATTTTAATATTTAGAAATTATTGTAAATTGTTATTTTTAATAAGTTGGTAATGTTATTTAAAGTTTTTAATAAGGTATATTATTTTTTTTTTAATTTTAAGGTATGTTATAATAATATTATTAACGTAAATAAATAATAAATTTTTTTTTAATAAATATATAAGGTTTTTTAAAGATAGGTTTAAAACTTAAAGTTTTTAAAATTTTAATTAATTTCTTTTACTATAATAAAAGGGATTTTTGCAATTTATATAACGTTTTAAATAATTTAAAAATATTATTTCTTCTTTAATAACTTAAAAACATCTTTATAAATATATTTCTTTTAAATTTTATATTTATAAATACGTTTATAACGTTATATTAAATTAATTTAAAATTAAATTTTATAACTATTATTATTAAAGTCTTAAAAAACCTTTCGGTTAATGTTAAAGCATATGTTTCTTTAATTTTTAAGGTTTATTAATTCTTTCAAATTATTAATTTTATTTTAACTTTTTATAAATAATCGTATTTATTAATTTTATATATATATACTTATATATAATTAAGGATTTACTTTTTAAAGTATTTAAAATTAAATTGTAAGATTTCTTTTTAAATTTTCATTTAATAATGGTTTTTTAAATATATTTTCTTAACCTTTTCGAATAACGCTTTATAAAGGTAATTTTTAATATTATTGTATTTTTTAAAAGGTTTTAAAAGGTTTTTTTAATATATTTTTTCAAGTTTATTTACTTATTAAGGGTTAATTTTAAAGCGTATTGTTAAGGTAACTAAATTATATTAAAAAAATTTACAGAGTAATTTTATTTTTTTTATTTTATTAATTGTTTATTTTTAATAAATCTTTATTTAATCTTTTAATTTATTTATATTAAATATAATTTATTAAGTTTTAATTTATAAATATTTTTTATTAAGTAAAGTATTAAAATAATTTAATATTTTAAAGTGTATTATAATTGTAAATAAAGTTGTTAATAATAACGGATTTAAGGTTAATATAAAGGTAAATTTAATATTTATATAAAGATAATTAATCTTTATTATAATATTTATTACTTTAAATTTATCTAATATATTATTTATTAATAGTATTAAATTTAATTTTAATACGTTTATATTTTTAATATGTTTAAATTTATTATTTATTACGTTATTATTAATAGTTTAAGTAATAATTAATTAGAAATTTTGGATAAATTAAAATATATGGTTATATTCTTTAACGTTTATATAAAATAAATTATTATATAATCTTTTTTTTAATTTTATAAGGTTTTTATTAAATAGTTTATTTTTATTAAAAATTATATTATAGATTTTTATTATTTTATTTATATATAAATTTTAAATCTTATATATATTAATTAATATATAACCCATTAAAAAATTTATTTAAACTTTTAAGTTTAATTAATACTTTTTATTAACTTTCTTTAAAACGTTTATTATTAATATATAAATTTTATAACTATATATTTATAAATAAGTTTATTGAAATTTCTTTTTTTAAGTTATAATATTATTATTTATTATTATAAATATATAAAAATAATTATATGAAAATTACTAATTATATTTATATTATAATATATAATTATATAAATATATTATAACTTTATATATCTTTAATTATAATAAATATAATAACTTTATATTTGCTTTTATAACCTTAACTTTATCTTTAATTATATTTTTCAAACATTTAATAACATTGTTTTATACTTATATATAATTAATTAAAAGTTTTAACTTTATATAAAGGTTTTTAAAATAATCTTTTATTATTAACTTTATTTAAATAATTTTACAATTTAATTCTTAAACCTATAAGATAATATTATATTAGTATTTTAATAGTTTAATAAAATCTTTTAAAGCTATAATTATCGTTTCTAATTTTTAATTATATAAATAATAATTAAAAATTATATTAATTTACTTATTAATAATTAATATAAGATTTATAATCTTGTGGCTATTTACTTTTATTAAATAAAAATTAAAGGTTAATTTTATATTAAAAAACTTATTAATACGATGTAATATACGCCTTACCTGGCATTTTATCTTAAATATATCATATATTTTATATTTAACTATTATAAATCCCTTAATTTTTACTTCCTTATTAACGTTAATTAAATATTTTAAAACTTAAGGCCTTAAATATCTTAATCTTAAATATTAATAAAAAATAATTATAATATTTAAGATTTTTATAAACTTTAAATTTAAAGCGTTATAATAGATATAAAAAATAATTTTTAAAATCTTATAAAAGATATTTTCAAATATAAACTAATTATAATGAACTGGTGCTGGTGTATCAGGTGACCTTGACCCTGATCATGTGATCATATTCTTAGTATAAGTACCATTTATGGTCGCACACACCCATTTTACATAGTATCATCCACTTTTAATACAAGTCATTCCTTTTCATCATCAGTCATCATCTAAAAGTCCTTGATATCAGGTCTAATAGGGCTTGATCCAAGGCCAAGACGTCTAAGTCTTGTTCAATAATTATAATTATTAAATATCCAAATAACCTAATCCATTATTATTACTTAATTAACTGCCTTTAACATTAAACCTAAACGTTAAACTAAGTTTTAATTTTTATAATTAACTTGGAACTTAAAACATTTTTTATTTAAAAAACTAATAATATTGTTTAATTATTTTATACTTATCCTTATTAAATTAAATTTATCCTAATTAATATTTTATAACCTCAATTATAATAATTTTAATATTCCATCACTAATAAAAACTTATAAATAAATATTTATCTTTTTCTTTAAATATAAATAATTATAACCTTCCACTCCTTTCGCTAATAATTTAAAATAATTAAAATTAATTAATATATGTATTAAATATATTCTTAATTTATTAAAGTAATTTTAAAATATTATATTATCTTTTAAAATAATTAAAAATTATAAAAGAAATTTCTTTAATAACTTAAATTTTTCTTTAATTTATTTTATAATTATAAACCTTTTAATTTATTTAATAATTTAATTATCCTTAAAAAATCTAAAATTATAACATTTTCTTTAATTTTTAAAATCTTATAAATATACCCGTTTTTATATAACATTTACAATTGAAAAAATTACTGAAAAATCTTTATCTTCTTAACATATACTTATTAAAAATAACAACAATAATCCTCCTTTAATCTTATTATAAACAATAAATTAATAAATTAAAAATATTTTTTAATTTTATCTAAAATACTAATTATTAAAATAATAAACATAATAATTTCTTTTTTAATGATTTTTTAAATATATTATAATATTTAATTTATTATTAAAATATTAGCTATTTCTTTTATTTAAATAACCATATATATTAAAACCTTATTAAAATTCCTATTTAATATATTAATATTTAAAATATTAATATTAATATCTTAAATATTTTTAAAAAATATACCACCACCATAACAAATAACTTTAACCTATTTAAATATATTTATCCTATTTTATTTAACTAACTTTAATATAAGAAGTTGAAGTTATTTAATAAAATTTAAAATGAATACGTATTTTTTAAAATTTGTTTATTTTTAAATATTAAATTATAAGGTATTTCATTTTACTTTTAATATTTAAAAATATTATAAAAACTAAAAAAATAACTTTAAACAAACTTTTACTATAAAAATCTATTATAATAAAATCTAAACGTGAACCGGACTTATAATTATTAAATAATTATTAATATTATTAAAAAATCCTCCCTTTTTTTAATATTAAATATATTTTACATGACTTATTTATAATTAATATTTACATAATAAAATAGTTAACGCTATAATAACTTATAGCTAATATAACAGCTACGCCACACTTTTAGCTATAAGGCCCGTGTACCATATAACATTATATATTTAAAATCGTTTATAACATTTTTACATATAGCTTTTATTTCGTTTTTTTGTCGTTTCAAAGTTACTTATTATTAATAATTTCAATAAGGCATTAGATATTAAATTTAATTATTTTAATATATAATATATTTTTAAATAAAATTATAATAAATAAATAAATATTATTATAAATTTATTATTTATTTTATTTATATTTAATATTTATAATATTATTTATTTAATAATATTTTTAGATTATTTTGTAATTAATTGATATAATAATTAGTTTTTTATATAATTAAAATTATATTTAATACTATTAATATGTTTAAACTAGATATGCTATTTTTAATTTTATAACTTAATATTAGGTTTTAATTTTTATAAAGATTTTAAATAAAAATATTATAAAATTAATATTTTAAATTAGTATATTCTTTTTATCCTATTTGCGTTTTAAATAAAATATAAATATGTTAAAACTTTATTATTTAAATATATTAATTTTAAAGAATATTATTTATAATATATTTTAATAATATAATAAAATAAGATTTATAAATTCTTTTTAAAAGATTTTAAACGTTTTAATTTTATTAAGTATAAGAATAAATAATGTTTTTACGGTATATTTTCTTTATGTATTTAAGGTTATAAGAATTTTCTTATTTTTATAACTTTATTCTAATAGTATAATTTTTTATTATTAAAATAATTAAATCTTTTATAAATATTAAAAGATATATTTTTGTAAAAATCTTATTATTCCTATATATATTTCCAAATTTATTAATATAATAAATATTTTAATCTTTTTAATTATTTTAATATAATTTTTTAATATAACAATTCCTAATCTATTAATTATAAATCTTAATAATTTTATAAATAAATATTTTAAAAATAATTTTTTAAAATTAAATATAAATCTAATATTTTTGTATTATTTTATTATATAATTATAAATTATTACGTTATTAATCTAAATATTAATAAAGTTTTTGTATAATTATAATTTTTAATTTATAAATTTTTATATATATAATTTAAAATTATAAAATTTTATTAATATTATATTAGATATTTTAAATTTTTTAAATAATATAATTATTATTTAATTTTTATATTATTTAATTATAAAAAATTAGTAAAAAAAAAGTAAAACTATTAATTATAGTAAAATATTATTATTTTTTTATTTTATTAATAATTTCTTTTTATTAGGATATTAAATATACGTTTAATAATATATATTTATTTAATAATTATAGATTTATTACTACGTAACGTTTTTATTTATTATTAACCATTTTTTATATAACAAAATATAAATATTTAAATAATATAAATTTTCTTATCTATTTAAATTATTTTTTGTTATACATTTTATTAAATATTACATTAATTAATTTTTAATTTTTTATACTAAAAAATATACTTATCCCATTTTATATTTATTTTACCAATTATTTTTTTTATTTTTAAAAATATTAATAATTTTATAATTCTATTATAAATTATAACTTTTTTATTATATTAATAAGTTATTTACCAAATAATAAAAATATATTATAGTAATATATTCCGTTTTTGGAAACTACCTCGGGTATATTTTCTGGTTTTTATATTTTTAAATTTAATATTTTATTTTGGAATTTTGGTTATTTTTCTTTTATAATTTTTTATAATTTTTTAATAACTAAAATAATAAATAATAAATTTTCTACTATTTTATTATTAAAATTAAATTTTTAATTAAGAAATTATTTATAATATTATTATTAACTATTATAAATAAAACTTAAACAACATTTACTTTTTTTTATATTATAATTATAAATTTATTTATTATTATTTTATTAATAATTTCCATTTTTATTTTTTAAAATATTATAATTTCGTTATTATTTTAATTATATTTAATATATATATATATTATATATTATTCTAAAATATATAAATTAAAATTTATAATTTCTTTTTTTTAAAAAATTAATAAATTTAATAAATATTATTATTATTATTTTAATTAATATAATAATTTTATAAATAATAATTACCTTTTATTATAAATTTTCTAATATTTTAAAATAATTTATAATAAATTTCTTTCCAAAACATACTTTTATAATTAATATTTTTTAATTAATTAATTACTACTTTATAATCTATACAAAATTTTATACCTAATAATAAATTATACCTTTTTTTCCATTTCTTTTACAATCCCACCAATTTTCAATAATTATTTTAATTTAAATATTTTATAATTTTTAATAAATATTTTAAACTAATTAATATTAACTATTTTATTAAATACCCTTAAATCTATATATATAATAGATAATATATTATCGTATATAATATTTATTTTAAAATAAAAATATTTTTTTAATATATTTATTTAAAGATTTACTTTAAACTTTATATCAATAATTTCGAAGTTAAAAATATTTTTTAAATATAACTTTTATATTTAATATTATTAATTTTTAAATTTTTACTTTTTTTAATTATATTAAATAACATTTATTTTTATTTTTATTAGATTCCATTATTTTAAAATAATCTATTTTTATATCTTTAAATTTATTTGGATTTAATAAATTTATAATTTCAAATTTGTTTAGGCTTAAGTTTAATAATTTAAATAAAATATATTTATTAATATATACGTATTTAAAATAATTTAATTAAATATTAAATAATTTATTATATTTTTTATAAATTCTTTTTACTATATTTTTTTTATTATTATAATTTATATAAAAAAAATAAATAAAATCTACATCCAATTTATTATTATCCAAATATCTTTTTAACAAAAAATAACCTTATTATTTTAATTTTTCCTCTTTAATCTCATAATTTAACTTATCTTTTTTAAAATATATTTTATCTTTTAAATAATTTTTTACCGTTATTATTATCTTATTTAATTTATTAACGTTAATATTATTATTTTCTTAATTTATTTTTAAATTTATTATAATAATTTTTATAATAATTATTATAATATCTTTTACTATTATATCTTTAATAGTTATATTTATTATAATAATTTTTATAATAATTATTATAATATCTTTTATTATTATATCTTTAATAGTTATATTTATTATAATAATATCTTTTATAGTTATATCTTTTACGTTAATTATTACTATCGCAATTATAAAAACTATTTTTACGTACATAATATTAATTATTTTATTAATATTTATTATTACGTTAGCCTTTATTAATATAATTATTACTTTCTTTATTTTTACTTTTATTATTTTATTTAAATTACTAAAATAAATTATAATTAATATTATTATCGTTAACTTTATAAATACTATTTATTAACAATTTCTTTACGTTAACATTAATCTTTAAACCTTTAATATATCCATTAATTTTATTAAATATAATTTTTCTTTTTTTCATTATATTTTCTTGTTATTTATTATTACATTTAATAATATATTTATTAATATTTATATAGTTAATAAGTAATAAAATTATAATATAAAAGTTAAAATTAAGGCTTTAATATATTTATTTTATTTATTAAATTTTATTATTTATATAAAATACTTAACAAATTTACATTAATTCCATAACTTATATTTAAATAAATTTGCTTGTAAGGTAATTAATTTTAATATATTCTATAATTTAAAACTTTTATTAAATATATAATCGTTATTAGCAAATATAATATTTAATTTAATTTAAAAAAATATACCAACATATTAATTTATAACTTTTTTTTCGATATAATTTGTATATATAAGCTATTATAATTATCTCATAAATTTCATTTATTTTAACTTATTATATAACGTTAATAAATAACTTAACGTTTTAAAAGACAATATCTTTACTAATAATAATTATATTACTAATTTTAAAAAAAATTATTTAAATTAAAATAAAATATTTTTTTATTTTTAATTTTAAATCTATTTAATTGCGTTTTCCATTCTGCTACAATATATTATTTATATTAACTATTTTATATTTTAATAATAAAATTATTAATAATATTTAATATTAAATTTAATATTATTTAAAAGATTATAATATATTTGGCAATTTATTATTTTTTATTTTTATTAATATTAATAAAACTAAAAGATAATGTAAGGAATTAACCACTATAATTTCTTTTATTATTATTAACATTAGTTATATTATTGTTTTTATATAATACAATGGTTTTTGTTAGGACTATTAAAAGATTAAATGGTTTAATAATTTATAATATATTAAATTATTTATAATAAAATATAGATTTGAATTTATTTAACTAATTTAATTTTATAAAATTTTAAATTATATAAAATCGATTTTATTAAGATACGGTTAATTTAAATAAAGTAACGTTTTATAATTTTTTTTAATAATTATTATTTTTAAACTTTGGCGTTATTAAAGAATATACTAGATATTATTAAGATATGGTATGGTATTAAGATTTTTGGTTTAAATATTAATAAAATATATAGTTATTTATTTATAAAAAATATTAATAATTTATTGATTAATAAAAGTTATATATTTTAAAAAAATAAATTTTATTTTTAATATATATAAGTTTAAAAGTTTAATAATTAATTTTATATGTTTGTAGTTAATAATATTATTATTTATAGTTATATTTCGTAATAAAATTTCTTATAATTTTAGCGATAGTTTTAAATTTAGTTAAGATTATATAATTTTTATAAAAAAGTCCTTAAAAGGTTAGAAAATTTTTAATCGTAATAATAATATGAAATTTTATAATGGTAATATGATTATTATATTGTTTATTTAATAGGTTATGGTTATATGTTTTTATTTTAATAATAATATTATGAAAGATATATATTTTTCTATTATTTTAAATATTTAATAAAATTTATATATATTAATTACCTATTTAAAATTATATTCTTTAAATTTTTTATTTAAAATTTTTATATATTAGGTTAATTATAATTATTTACTATATTTAATACCAATTATTTTAAAAGTTTTAATATGGAGTAATATTTGTTATACTTAATCTTATTATAATTTTTATATTACAGGTAAAGAAAGATGTTTTCTTAAAAATGTAGTAATTTTAAAAATATTATTTTTTTATTTATTTATTTTAATAAGGTGGATTCGTTTTTTCTTATAAAGGGATTAAGCGTTTAGGTTTATGGTAAAGCGATTGTAAGTTAATTATATAAAAAAATAAATTTGTAATAAAATAATAATTAATTAAAATATTAGAAAATGGATTTATAATAAGGTAATGGTTAATTAATTATATTAAAAAATGGGTTTATAATAAAATAATAATTAATTAAATATATTAGAAAATAGATTTAATTTAAAGAAGTTAAAATATGTTAATTAATTTATTTAATAATTTAAAAAAATTAAAACTTAAATCCACGGTTTAAAAATTATAAAGTTATTAATTAAATAAAATTAAATTGTTAGTAATTTAATTATTATTAATAAGATTTTAAAAATAGGAGTAGTTTTTAAATAAATTGGTTAAATTTAAAATTTTCAAGGTTTTAAACGTTATAAATTTGTTTTATAATATTTATAATCTAGGTTTTTATAAAATAATTAATAAAAGATTTATTATTTTAATTATTTAAAATAAGTAAATAAAAGAAAAAACCATAGGATAAATTAATTATAATTTTTGGGATAAAAGGTATAATATAATATTATATTAAAAGCCTTTAAATTATTAGTAAAATGGAGCTACCAAATATTAAGAATTATTATAAATAGAAAATTAATGTTATATTAATAAAAAAACAAAGTTTTCTTAATTTATAAAAATAAAAAATAAGTTAAACTATCTTATTTATGTTATTGTTATTATAATCTCATTACGTAATCTCATCATCGAGTGGAGCTACCAAATGTTAAGAATCATTATAAGTAAAAAGTTAATGTTATATTAATAAAAAAAACGAAGTTTTTTTAATTTATGGAAATAAGAAATAAGCTAAGCTATCTTATTTACGTTATCGTTATCGTAGTCTCATTACGTAATCTCATCACTTTATATTAATTATTAATAAATGGATTAATATAATTATCGTATTAAAAATTTTTATTAAATTATTAAAATATTAAAATAATATTATTTTATAAGTTTAAAAATTAAATTATAAAATTATTTAAATAAAATTAATAATAAAAGATTATTTTAAAAGTTTTTATATAATATTAAAGTTTTTAATTAATTATATATAAGTATAAAACGGTATTATTAAATATTGTTGGATTGACTATGTATTACGTAATAATATGAAAGGGAATGCAAATAACGATCGTGTTCTGATTGGTTGTACTAAGGTAAGAGAGGAGGGGTTCCCCCGAGTGGGGAAAGATATCTATTGTACAGATGCGTGGGCTGTGCGTGGGCGGTGTGTGTGGGCATAACCCTGGTCATGTGACGAGGTCACGTGACCGTTATCCCAACAAATATTTAAAAGGTATAATTAAAGATAAAGTTAAAATTATAAAAATAAATGTAAAATTATCGCATTTATTATAATTAAAAATATATAAGATTACAATATATTTATATAATTATATATTATAATATAAATATAATTAATAATTTTTATATAATTATTTTATATATTTATGGTAATAAATAATAATATTATAATTGTTAAAGATCATTATGAGTGGAAAGTTAATGTTTTATTCATAAAAAAAACAAAGTTTTCTTAATTTATAAAAGTAAAAAACAAGTTAAGTTATTTTATTTACGTTATCGTTATCATAGTCTCATTACGTGATTTTATTAATAATTTAAAAAAGGAAATCTTAATAAGTTTATTTATAAATATATAATTATAAAGTTTATACATTAATAATAAACATTTTAAAAAAGGTTAATAAAAAATATTAATTAAACTTAAAACTTTAAATAAGCTTTTTAATAAATTATATAATTAATATATATAAGATTTAAAATTCTTATATAAATAAAGTAATAAAAATTTATAATATAATTTTTAATAAAAATAAATTATTTGATAAAAATTTTATAAAGTTAAGAAAAAAATTATATAATAATTTATTTTATATAAATATTAAAGAATATAATTATATACTTTAATTTATTTAAAATTCTTAATTAATTATTACTTAAATTATTAATAATAATATAATAAATAATAAATTTAAATATATTAAAGATATAAATATATTAAAATTAAATTTAACGTTATTAATAAATAACATATTAAATAAATCTAAGGTAATAAATAATATAATAAAAGTTAATTACCTTTATATAAATATTAAATTTATTATTATTAATAACTTTATTTATAATTATAATATATTTTATTTGATAAAAAATATTTATAAATTAAAACTTAATAAGTTATATTTAATATAAATAAATTAAAAAATTAAATAAGAATTTATTAAAGGTAAATAATTAATAAAATAAATAAAATAAAGTTATTTTATAATTTTTTTTATATAATCCAATTAGTTTAATAATATATTTTAAAATTAACCTTTAATAAATAAATAAATTTAAAAAGATATATTAAAAAAACCTTCCGGACCTTTTTAAAAATACGGTAACATTAAAAATTACCTTTATAAGATATTATTTAAAAAAGTTTAAAAGGTATATTTAAAAAGTTATTATTAAATAAAAATTTAAAAAAAGATTTTATAATTTAATTTTAAATATTTTACAAAATAAATCTATAATTAAATATAATTATTTATAAAAAGTTTATATATTTATTAAAAAAAAGGTTTTATTATTTATTTACGTTAATAATATTATTATAACATATTTTAAGATTAAAAAAAATAATATACCTTATTAAAAGTTTTAAATAATATTATTAATTTATTAAAGGTAATAATTTATAATAATTTTTAAATATTAAAATAATAAAAGATTAGAAAAAATAACTTATTTAATTAAGTTAATCTATATATATTAATAAAATAATTAATTGTATAAAATTTTTAAATTAAGTTTTAAATACTTTAATAATTAAAAAAGAATTATTCTTTTATAAGGAAATAACTTTATTTAAAAATATTTATTATTATTAATAACGTATAAGATTTATCTTATATATTATAATAATTACACGTTTAAATATAACTTTTATAACTTTATAATTTTTACAATTTAATTATAACCTTAATTTAAAACATTATAATATATTAAATTAAATAATTTTATACTTTAAAAATATACGAAAATATGCGTTATAATTAAAAAGGGATAATATTTTTAAAATTACAAGTAATATTTTATTTATTAATAATATTTATGATTAAAAAAGCTTTTAAATATATGTAATAAAATTATTTAAAAATATAATAAATTAAAAAGTTAATAAATAAAATATAATAATTATATTTATTATAAAAATTAAATTATTAACTTTATTATAAATAATAATAAAAATTATATTTATTATAAAGTTAATTTATATTTTTAAAATTAATTGTAATTGTAAGAAAGACCAGGTATGGGTAATAATTAGGTAAGGATTAAGTGTACACCAATAAGCGTACGGTAAAGGAAAAGGGAACACACGGTATTAAATGAGGCTATCACGATTTATTGTTGCTTGTTGTTAAGTTGTGTGTGTGTGGGTTAGCTTAAAAGGTAAACCCTTTTAAGCTTAGCCCCACGCACGTTGTGGCACGTGACTAGATTACATAATTGGCTATTCCCTATATTTCAACAGTAATAATAAATAAATAATTAAGTTAATTAATAAAGATATTAAAAAATTAAAGATTAAATTAAAGTATATAAATATATATAATTATTAATTGCGTTAAAAAGTTTAATAAAATTATATTAAAGTTTTTATAAAAAATTTATATAAATAATTTAAAATTTAATTAATTTTAATAAATATTAAAAAAATTTTATAAGTAAAGTAATTACGAAAATTAAATGGTAAAATAATTATAAAATAAGAAATATATATTAATAATAATTAAAAACGATTAAAAATCTTTTTTAAGTTAAAATTAAATTGTTAATAATTTAAATAATAAAAAAATATTAATATATTTTAAATTAAATTAATTTGTTAATTATATTTAAAAGAATATATTAAATTAATTAATTATATTAAGTAATTTAAAATCTTTTAATTTTATATAAAATAACGGTATAATATGTATTTTTACAATTTTACCTTAATTAATTAAATCATTAAAAATATTATTAATTAAATTAATAACTTTAAACGTATAGTAAAAATCCATTAAACGTATAATATATTCACTTTTACGTAAAATAACTTAATATATTACCATTTATTTAATTTATATTAAAATTAATATCGTTTTTTAATAAATTTATAATTTTATTTAATCGTATTATAATATTTATATTTAATTAAATATAAAATTTAAATTAAAGTTATTACCACTTTTTCGATAAGTTAATAAATAATAACTTTAATAACGGCTTTAACATAACCGTTTTAATAATAATATATATAATAATATACGATTTTTTTATCTTTAACGTTAACGCCAACGAGGCTTAATATTATATTTAACTTTTACGGGTTATAAAGCTTATAAAGTTATTAATAATGGTTTTTAAAGCTTTTTTAACAGTTTTAACAGCTTTAACAACTTGTAATTTAACGGTAACAAACGTTTATTATCTTTTTTTAACGACTTGTAAAGCAGTAAAATCAATGGCTAAATTAATATAACCAATTAAATTAATAACTTTAACTTTCGTATTATTACTTTAATTAAATATATAAGCTTATAACTTATATATACGTATTAAATTTAATTATAAATGTTAAAAATCATAGTAAGTAAAAAGTTAAAGTTGTATTTATAAAAAAAACAAAGTTTTTTTTAATTTATATAAGTAAAAAATAAGCTAAGTTATCTTATTTATACTATCGTTATCATAGTCTCATTACGTAATCTTATTAATAAATATATTAATTTTTATTTATTTAAATTTTATATTTAATTAAATATAAATATTATAATACGATTAGGTAAAACTACAAATTTATTAAGGAGCAATGTTAATCTTAATATAAATTAAATAAATGGTAGCATATTAAGCTATTTCACGTGAAAGTGGATGTGCTATACGTTTAGTGGATTTTTACTGTACGTTTAAAGTTACTGTAATTAAACCTTATATATCGCTTATTCAATACGTATTAGTTATGTAACACGTTCTTACAATTTTACCTCCATTAATTAAATTATTAAGAATATTATCAATTAAACCTCATATATCGCCCATTTAATACGTATTAGTTGTATGACAAGTCCTTAAAACCTTTTCCTTACACGCTCAAGCTGCAGGGATACCCATCGACCTGACCCGACCCAACCCGTCGGATATCCTCGCATTACATCGCAACCATATACTCAATCAACCTCACATTAAAAAAAAAAAAGGATAATGCCATCCCACCTCCAACAACCCTCAAAATGACAACCTCACCACCCGCCCCCCAACAACCACAACCACACCTACACCTCAAACCCCCCTCCTCGCCTCTCTTCCCACCAAACCCACCCCCCCTCCTCCTAACAATCCGCTTCAGCGCCTCCATCCCCGACCTCGACCTCGACATCCCCCACCCCTCCCTCACAACCGTCATCTCCCTCAAACACCTGATCCGCCAACGCCTGCAAGAGCCCAACTCCCAGCGCCGCCTGCGCTTCATCCACGGCGGCAAGATCCTCCCCGACAACGCCGCGCTAAGCTCCGTCTTGCGCGCCCCGCTACCACCACCTCGACCCGACTACGACTACGATGCCAAAGGCAAAGGCAAATCCGTCCCGGGCCGCCCCGAGCCCCCGCAGCGCATCTACGTAAACTGCTCCATCGGCGATAGTCTCACAACCGCCGAGCTCGAATCCGAAGCCATCGCCGCCGCCGCCCCGGCGCCCGCCCCATCCGACGCCTCCTCGCCGCTATCGCGCGCCGCGACTCCCCTCCCCAGCACGTCCGCCGCGCCGCGCGGGTTCGACCGCCTGCTCTCGGCGGGATTTACCGCCGCCGAGGTAAACCAGCTGCGCCTGCAGTTCCGCAGCATCCACAGCTCGCGCTTCACGCCGGACACCCTGCCGTCGCCGGATTCGTTCCGCCGGATGGAGGATGCGTGGATCGATGACAATGGCGCTTCGATGCCAGCTGCGGGTGCGCTTGGTGGTAACGCGGGAGCGGGAGGGTTGAGCAATGGCACGGATAGTGATGAGGTTGGACTGGTAGCTCTTGTCGATGTGATGATTCGCGGTGTAGTGACGGGGTTTATGTGGCCGCTCGGAAGCGCAGGGTGGCTTGTACGAGAGGAAGGCATGGCGAGTGGGCGGTGGAGATTTATGGTTGGCGTGGGTGTTATGTTTAGTGTTCTGATCGGGATTATTAGGAGTATGTCTGGCGAGAAATGATTGCTCGAAAAACCGGTATTGAAACTATTGCCCCGGATTGGAATGGATAGGTCTACGAATACGCATGGGAACGGCGTTGCATTTGCAATTATATCATGGCGGGGCGTTTTAGAGTAATGGCAGTATGAACATAGATGGACAAATCGTATCACGTTGGCAAAAGATCGGAAGACAAGCAAGCGGGTTGGGCATCGCCAACAATGGCGATACCCCCATTCACTATCTAAGCACACACTAAAGAATCCAAGGTCTCAAGAGATGGTCACGCTTCTTTTGAAGCGTAATGAAACCCTGTTAGGGCTGGTCTCCGTCATTGATCTCGAAACAAGTGGTATACCTCCCTTAAACTCCATGAATCATAATCGTAGGGTTCCAAGTAGCTGAGTATCAAATCCTCGTCCATCCACTTACCTTTGCATGATTATGCGTCGAAGAAAATCATCGAAAAAAGCCTGTTGGTGGAACCATATTACAAGTAGAGAGATTGAGCGGCTACGATATCACGACGAATCTTTGCTAAGCTCTCCTCGAACTTTGTCGTTAGCTCTTCGCTACCCATAACCTTTCCTGCTTGTGCCATCTGGCGAAGAAGCTCCTCGAGTCGGCGGAATAGACGAATCAGAGAACCCTCGTAAGCGTTGGTCATTTTGCTAGAATGTTTGTTAGGTTACGGGATAGATCACATTATCAGGACCACTTACCAGACTTCAGCAAATGACTTTCCGTTCGCCCAAGCATAGACAGTCTCCATAAGTTGCCATTTTAAGCTTTGGGCGTACTCCTCCTCATTTACTTCTAGTTTGCTCTCTTGACTGACTTTGGCAATGATACGGGCCTGGGCCTGTACCTGCGAATATGGCTTCTTTAACTCGTCGGGCAGAGCTTGTGCTTCAACCTTCTCCTCGAAAATGAATACGCTAAGAATGGCGGCGCATAGCTCTGGGGAGAGCTCGTTAAAGAATCGATTGAAGAGTAGTTCGGACAATAGCAGCTCGTGACCATCTGTTGAGGAAATCTCACAAGCTACACGAGCCTTCATCTGAACAATTTCGGATTCATTGATAAAGCCAAGACGACGGAGGACTCGCTTCCTCGACTTGAGTTCGTCTAGCTGCGCAATGGAATGCGCCTTGGCGATCTTCTTCTTGAGAGCCTTGATCTCCTCGTTGCGGGCAATCTTTGCCGAATACTGTTCCCAAAGACTAGGCAACATGGGTGAACCGTGAAGTGGGTTAGCGAGTAATCGCGACTCTAAAACTTCGATCTTGCGAAGAAGCTTCTTAAATGAGTCGTCTGTGATGTTCATGTTCTCAATAGGGTCCAAAATAGGTAATCCATCAGGGAATCGTCGCTCGACTTCCTTAAGCGCCTTGAGCGTCTGCTTACGAACCGCTTCAATATCCTCCCGGCTAGTCACATCCTTGGGCATGAACACTCGGATCTGGCTTAGAGCTTTAATACATGTGAGCATGCAGGGTACGACTTCAAAGATGCTGTCTTGGTTGGGATCACTAGCTCGAGCACCTTCTGGCATCTCAGTTGAGGGGTTGGCAGGTCCAAAAGGATCGCAAGCTGGGTCGAGGCGAAGGAAGACATCTATGAAATAAGACTCTTGGGGAGGATATTCCTTCTCGCCAAATTTCGGGTCCTTGCGCTTCGTGACGTTAACGACGACACCCCAGCCAAAATCCTTGCCCGTCTTTGGGTTAGCGATTTGCACAAGTCTTCCTGGTTGAAGATACTCGATACAATAATTGGGATGCTGGATGACAGCTAGCATATCCTTGGTGTACTGCGTAATTTGCTGACGTAAACCGTAATAATCCTTGACGGTGGCCTCGTCCGGAATTACCATCTCGTCTCGCGTTTTCTGTAGCTTCATCAACTCATGTTCTAGGCCAGCGACACTAGCGGTGTTCTGGAACTGGAAGAAGCAGTTCTCCAACATGAACTCGGGGTTGATGGCATCGATTCTGAGTAAGTTCAGAACCATGTTGTAACCCAGGTAAAAGGCGGAATTGAGTCTGTCCTGTTGACCAACGACGATGTTCTTGGCTATTTCTGGTTCCATTTTGTCATCAATCATCATGATGACGATGCCACGCTCGTCAAGACCTCTACGACCCGCACGTCCAGACATTTGAATATACTCGGACGGAGTCAAGGGTCGTGTAGAAGTGCCATCCCATTTCGAGACTTTTGTGAAGACGACCGTCTTCGCCGGCATGTTCAAGCCGATGGAGAATGTCTCAGTTGCGAAGAGAACCTTGATTAAACCCTCCTGGAACAGGATTTCGATGGTTTCCTTAAGGATGGGTAGAAGACCAGAATGATGGACGCCGATTCCCTTCTCTAAGAGAGGGAGAATATTTTGGATTTGTGGGAGTTCGCGATCTTCCTCCGATAGGGACTCGATAGCGCTCACAAATACTTTTCGTACCATAGCCTTCTCGCTATCGTCGTTGAAAGCAAATTTCGAAGTTGTTAAGGCCATCATTTCACACTCCCTCTTGCTGAAATTAAAAACAATCACGGGGTTGAAATTCTTGTTCATGATCATCTTCACGATCTTCTGAATGTCGGCTTGACTATCAGAATTGTTTCCCTTAAAGTTCTTCTTGTGCCTTCCCTTGCCCTTCTGCTTGGCATCGGGATCATTAGCATCAGCGGCCTTGCGCTCTTCTATTAGCTGCATGGTCTTGTTGAAGTTATGCTCTCGGAATACGCCTTTCTCATCCACAACCAGGAATATGCCTGATCCGCCAGCCGGGAAGAAGTAGTTTTGCAGAGGCGTCGGTCTGAAATCGGTATAGACGACATGACAGGCTTGCCGATGGATCTTTGCAATCCATTCGGCAAATTGGAAGGCGTTGGGAATGGTGGCAGACAGGAACACGTATCGGACCTTATCGGGAAGGAGAATAATTGTCTCTTCCCATACTACACCACGCGACTTATCTCGCATGTAGTGGATTTCATCGAAAACGACCCAGGCAACCTCTCGCATTATTTCGGATCCTCGATACAACATCGACCGCAAAATTTCGGTTGTCATGACAAGACAACTAGCAGTAGGATTGATGGTAACATCACCAGTCATGAGACCAACGTCGCCGAAAGCCTCGTTGAATTCTCGGTATTTTTGGTTACTCAATGCCTTGATCGGACTGGTATAGATGACACGCTGGTTCTGCTTGAGACAATGCGCAATGGCATACTCGGCTACGACAGTCTTTCCAGCACTCGTATGCGCCGACACTAGGACACTCTCATCTCGTTCAATAGAGGAGATCGAGAGGCGCTGGAAGGGATCAAGTGTGAATGGCCAGGTTCGTGCAGGGTTCTCTGGCGGTTTGTGTTCAGATAGCGGGACGTATTCGTAATCGAGATCCGGGGGAAGTGCGACTTGATGTTGAATATTGTGTGACAGAACTAGCGACGCCTCGTCTTTAGTCGGGGCAAATCCAGCTGCTGCCGCGATTTCTCTTGATTCTGCCGTCTCGAATGTATCTGTTAGTACGGGTTCGGCGACGTCGTTCTTGCGTCTTCGCTTGCTATCTCCCTGGTTATCGGACCCGGCATCTTCAGCATCGTCTTCCTCTGGTGACGTAGGCGCAATGTCCGTCATGTCGACTTCTGGCACGGAAGGAACAGATACAGCAGTCGTAGATCCATTTTTCATGCCACCGTCGGCCTTCCGCTTCTTGCTCTTCTTCTTGGATGTACGTGGTTTCGCAACTGAAGAAGGTTGAGGTTCCAACTTGACCTTGCTGGAGGGCTGATCCTCGAAAACGTTGAAGAGCTCATCCATTGTGAACGGGTACTGAATCGTCACTCAATAATAGTGCAATTAATCGCGAGAATTGAGAAAAGTTTTCGTGAAGGATTATAGCGCCGGGTTCCCCAACAAAATTAAAGGAATCCTTAAGGACCCGACCAATATTAGGATTAAATAATTTCCCCAACTGTGAAGAGTTGATGGGTGCTTTTGTAAAAGAGAACGTGAACTTTTCTGGAGATGGCAGCAGCAGAAAAAAAACGGGTCATGGCAGAAAAATCAAGCAAGGAGTGGGACAGCAGGAATAATAGAAGAGAAAGGGCAGGCGGTCAAGTGGGGGACCTGCCTTCAATGCAGTTGTGTACCTGTGTACATACCTAACGGCAGCTGCAGCTTCCAATGCACTACTGTTACACAGGCCGAGGATTAACCGTGCTTCGGGCCAGAGCCGCAGCTATCATCGTTCGATGATTCCATGGAAGTTTTAATCAAAGGCTCGAAGCTTTGAAGTACATAAAAGAAACATTCTCTCCACTCCTCAAAACCGACGCAATCTCTATAATCAAGGTAAACTATAGACTGCCTAACCAACCTCATAGACGAATCTCTAGAAAGCTAATTGATACGCCCAGATGGTCGCCCAACCCGCCGTCCGCGCCGCCCCGCGCATCACCTCAATGATCACCCGCCGGGCCTTCCACGCAACCCGCGCCCGCCTCTCCTCTCCGTACCACTACCCCGAGGGGCCCTACTCGAACTTGCCCTTCAACACCAAGACCCGATTCTTCGCTCTGCGATACTGGGGCTACATGTTCACCGGCTTCTTCGCGCCCTTCGGCATTGCCAGTGCGTTATTTCCTTTCGCCCGGCTGCTTAGATAGTCATGATATCATATACTGACGTGTGCAATATAGTCTGGCAAACCAAGAAGCCCAAGGCCTAAGTTATGGCGATTGGTTGAGAATAAGCTCGCGGGAAGCAGGTCGAGATAGAGTATCACCTAGGCGGGGACGGCAAAGAGCACGATGCAAGTTGTACATACATTTGATAATAGACATTGAGGCCATCGCCGAACATAATCTCATATGTTTTGATCAACTTGACGTTAAGCCATGATGTTCAGTATGTTTGAAACTCAATTTCAGACGGTTAACCCGACTCGTAAATTTATCATCTGATCTCGGAACTATACGAACTGTCGTTAAGGGACTTATCAAAATTTACAGGCTATACGTATCCGACTGAGCTAAGTACGATCTCTCGCTCGTTTTCTCATTAGACTTCGGCCGCAAAGAAGTTTGCGTATCCTTGTGAAGTGAGTTTCTTCGGTTGATGTCCGAATCGTAGTATTCTAATATGTATTTACAGGCAAGTCTATTTTATCGTAATATGTACATGTAAGTGGTATCATTCGTCCGCAGTCATCGCCCCTACCCATTATTTTACACCTATATATGACCCGTTTTGATTCTCCATGTCATAATTACATGCCTCCGGATCCTGCAAGGAAATTATCTTGTTGCATGATCTTTTTCAGGAAATCTATCATGAATTGCGAACTTGCTGTGTCCAGATCCCATCTAGACCTTAGGCTTTCGTATATATCCAACATCTGATTTCGAGTTGAAAATCTGGAGAAGGCTCTCAAAACAGCCATAGCCATCCATGTACTAATATAAAACCCTTCAGTCCCAGAGTCGAGGGCATCTAAGAAGGCGTTCCATACACTAACCAACCTCTCCGCTGACCAATCCGATCCGGCACCCCCGTGCCTACCGAATGCCTTGAAAAGTGCAAGGAAGATGGCGCCGTGGAGTTGAACTTCGAAAAATTTCATCTCGTCGAGGAACTGTGCGACTTTAGAAAGATCCCCTAATCTCGGGCCATAGTAGTTGATAAGGAGGCGGTAGGTTTGCAAGTCCGGCGAGATCAGTGCGGTTTGCTGAAAACTCGGACGCATTTCAGGATACTTTTTTGCTACCCTCGCAAACATCATAAGCACCTTGGTAATATTCTTCTGCATCGAGTAGTTACGATCTGGCAGCACCTTGGTCCCTCCAGCTGAAATTTTCATTTTTTCGTAGACTTTCTCAGCAGAATCTTCTTCCCCGGCTGTCAGAAATCCAGATATGACGCTATTGAGTACGATCGAGTCGATCACTTCACCCGACTGCACCATCTCTCTATAGGCTGCTCTCATCCCGCTGGTGTCCTGTTTGAGACCAAAGTAGTGAATCAGACTGACATGATGATATCGATTGAATTGAAAACCTCGGTTTATCATTTCCTGGTATATCATCTCAGCGAGACTGAATTTACCAGCTTTTGATGAAACATCGAAGAGGATGTTGAAAGTCACATCAGAGGCGCGAATACCTGCGGTCTGCTCCATCTCACGCCAGAGATGGAGCGCGGCTTCAACCTCTACTTCTGTTGATCTTCCAACATACCGACTAGCAAATGACATGGCGGTGTTCCATTCAAATGTGGTTAAGGGGAAGCCGCTATTCTTTACGTCTGTCACCACTGAAAAGTACCGTAACATAGACTTGGAGTCTTTCCGTTCAGTCATTCCTAGGACCGCAAGCAACTGATGCCTCAATCGAGCCGTAATATATGTTATACGGGGCTCAGGAAGCAACAAGTACCGGTCATATACTTCATCTAAGTCTATCGTTGCCGGACGCCTAAGCTTAAGAAGTACGATCTCTCGTAGCCTTCGAACTACCTCAGATTCTTCGGGATCTAGTCTTTGCCTAGGGTCAACAGATTGTAGGTCGACATCTTCTTTTCTATCCGAGACCGTAAGATATGGTCCGTTTGCAGGAGCATATCTTCGTAGGTAAGGGTCCCTCAAGAACTCAAGATGCTCATTTATAGAGGTATCGTCGTACTGGTCAACAATTTCAAGGAGCTCAGGTCTGGACATAGCTTCTCGCGGAGGAGAAGGGGTATCTGCTGTGTCCGTAGACGCATGATTCCATTTGCGGTTACAATGGAAATTTGAGCTGAAATAGCCAGGACTTGAAGGCCGATGGCCCGGTGTCGTTATCGCCGAGTTGATGTATCTTGCAGATGTAAAGGTGCAAGATATCTTGAGCCTTTTCCTAATCTGTACCGAGGAAGGGCGGCCGGAGACGGTAAGTAAACCCTCACAACTAGCTTCTCTATGCCCATCACGTATTTTCGTGGTATATAACGAGGGCGCAGAGCTTAAGCTTGGCGAGGGTCGACGGGAGAGTATCGCGCCGTAAATCGACCCGTAAATTCGAGTAAAGATTCTCATGAGCTGTCCCGCATGTTGGTCCAGTCATCACAGCTTCTCTGTGGACCTCTATGGACTCGACAACATAGGTGTGACGGTGACGTAGAGAATTCAAGAAATTTTGCGATTCCAACTTTTCTTGATGATGGCGGGCCGGTTGCGTTATCGCAGCGTTAAAGAAAAATGCCACTGATAAGAAGTGCAGGGTTTCTAGCTTCCCGCAGTACATTACATCTATGTGAGTTTTATAGTTCGGTACTTCCTTCGGGGCTAAGCTAGTAGCTTTAAAGGTACTCCACGTCTGTCTTTTATGGTTTTAATGTGACATGCTAGTTGCAGGTACACGAGCTAGCTTCTGTAAAATGTACATATAGGTACCTATATAAGAAACTACAAGCAACACCTAGGAAAATCGATTATCCCCGCCAATCGAGGTCCACCTAAGCACTTGATTATGCGACTTTCAAACTAGGTACCTAATTTTCTAAACTTCCATTATCTAAACCACCTCTGAACAATTGGATTCGACTTATCCTACACCCCCGACGTAGCACCAATTGCTCGGGTCTCGCCCTCCTCTATACGGTATAAGGGAGGATAGGGGCGTTGACTTCCGTGTAATGCGCCATGGGTGGTCAAAGACAGATCTTGCCTGGTAGGGTCTACCAGACGGTCACGACGTTAATGAACCATCGCATCTTCCCAAATGTTCGGGTTCAGCAGCCGTCATGGTACAAGGTGGTCGAGTCGATACCCCCCTCCGAAATGCTCACGAGGCCATTTCCACCTCAACACAAGAAACCGAACCCCAAGGTACGAAAACCAAGCAGGTTATTCCAACCGCAAGAATTAGTATACGAAGAGGACGGGCTACGGAGGACCTTTTACAAAGATCACCCCTGGGAGCTAGCAAGGCCGAGGATGATAATTGAAATGGACGGAAAGGATGCGCAGAGATACGACTGGTCTAAAGGATTAATACAGCCGGGCATGCCCTTGTGCGGCGAATGGTAAGCGTCCTGTATTTGCGCATTACGGAGTCGGATAGAATATAGGTTAACGACCCTTGCAGCGTTGTTCAACGTCAGTTATGGATGATGCATAATGTCCCAGACATAACAAAAGATCAAGCATACGACATAGTGCGGAGGGAGTTTTACGCATTGCGACAGCAAGAGGAGGTCGAGCGCAGGATAGCCAAGGAAGAGGCTCAGATGGTGGGCGCATATTTCGGCAAGTCCTACTTACAAGTAGGTATGGAGCTCGAAGATAGGGAGTACGAGCAATGGAAGAAGTGGGCTGGCAGGCAGATCGAAGCAGTCAAGGCGGAACGTGATTCGGCCTACACAAGCTTTGGGGATGACGTTGACCTCGATAAGATTGACGTGGAAGAGCTCACGGCAGAAACAGAGGAGGCTGTTCCAGTACAGAAACCAGCACAGAAACCAGTACAAAAATAGGCCCAGCAAAATGCCTCAGTTATTAAATGTACCACAACTGTACGAATTCTACACATATACCACCACTAAGCCCCCCTTTAGTCGACTTCACGACTTCCCGAGTCAGTGAATGGGGTAATTACATTACAAGTCCTATGATCCCCCATTAATAAATGATGCTCGCCGAAATTAACAATGGATATATTTCTTTGCACTTTTGCACTACGGCTCCTCGGGTATCGAATTCTCCAACTGTTCTATCCGAAGAAGGTAGGTTTGCCTCTATGTTAAGCGTATTAGTAAACGGCTGTATGGTTAGTCGGCTTGGGACTTACAATTGCTCTCAACTTTCGTCGGTCTTCCTCATTCGACGCTCTAGGAACGAGTTGTGATAGAAGCGCACATGCTTCTTGATAGTACTTTCGAGCGAAAGCATATGATTGGGTATTGTCGAGTTGAACGGCGGTATTTGCCTTGGCCAGCGCCGTAGCTAGCATTGCCTTTGACGACGGCATCTTAGTAAAATGTCTGTAGTATTATTATTGTTGTGTTTTTAGAGGAAGGAAGCTGTTGATGATATTTATATAAATAGATGAAACTCATTGGGTGTTAGTATCACAATTATGAGAGGAGATGGGACGATTGATCTGATACAAGGGGGTGCGGGTACTTGCATATCGCTTAATTCGGCTGACTCTTTGATGCTTCAACTCCAATAATCTGCAGGATCTGGGTTACAGATCTGGGTTACAGGGTTATTCTTTGATGCATAATTCATGTTACACTCGAATCATACTCTACTTGTAGCAAGATAATTGCTTGCTTAATCTAACAGGAGCTCCTTACCTTAGAGTTCTGCGGCCAGTTCTCGGGCAAATATTATTGGCAAGATTGACTAATAAGTTCCGTCCCACGAGCTACATAGACTCTCAGAACAATGGCTAGTGAGGCTCAAGGGAGGACATACCTCTCCTTGCTTCAAGCGTGTGATAAGTGAGTATCCTAGTAGTAATATGCTGTAGTTACTAACTATATTTAATACTCTCAAAGCTTCCCATACGACATCGTGCCCTCGGACACACACTACCTGTTGTTACTACCCAATGATGATCAACCACATGGGTATTTACTTCCCGAGATCGTCCAAAAAATGCCATGGACGTCTCACTTCCAAGTTAATCACAGCACGCCACGGACTGTGTCAGTGCTAGACTCCTCTAACGGGAAAGACACAGCTGGCGCAGTCAATGCGGCGTTCTCAGAGCTGATCAATATCTGCATCGAGCAAAACCTCTTCCACATTTTAGATGGCAAACACAGCGAACCGTTCGCCATCGTGAGCGCAAAATACCCCGTTCACATGGAGCGCTTCGCAGCCGCGCTGTTTGGCATCACTAGCCGGGGCGCATACATTACGGCGTACACCCAAACCCCCGAGGGGGAGATGAAGCTCTGGGTCGGCCGTCGCGCGGCTCATTTGTATACGAGTCCCGGGATGTTAGATGGGACAGTAGCAGGTGGCATCAAAGCAGGATCCAGCCCCCTCGAAACCATCATCCACGAAGCCGACGAGGAAGCCTCCCTCCCGGAGAACCTAGTGCGCGAGCGTGTGCGCTCGGTCGGCGTCCTGACGTACATAACGGCAACCGGCGCTGACTTCCCCGGGGAAAAGGGGCTTGTCATTCCGGACGTCATATACGTCCACGACCTCGAGCTTCCTGGCGATGTCGTCCCAAGGCCAAATGACGACGAGGTCGAAACGTTCTACTCTATGACTGTCGAGGAGGTGCAAAGGGGCCTGCTGAATGGGGAGTTCAAGCCTGATTCGGCGGCTGTACTTATTGACTTCTTCATTAGGCATGGTGTTATTACTGCGGATAACGAGAAGGATTTTGTTGAGTTGAGTATGCAGTTGCATCGAAGACTACCTTTTAGGACGCCTTGATGCTGGAATGAAGGTTTTGTGCCATAATGATCATGGGGCTATATCTAGAGAGGCGGCCGGGGAAGGATATAATTAGAAATAGATTCCGTCGTCAGCGCTTGGGGGTGGCATCTTTGAAAAGGATACCTGGGTAAATGCTAGACTGGCATTAGAGGGGTATCATGCTATTCAAGGAGGCTACTATTTCCTTGCAATCGTTAACACTTGGGCGTAGGGTATCGTGCCGAATATCAGAAGTATTAAATAGGAAAACTATGAAGTCAATTCGCAAGAAGGGCTACTATTTATTAGTATGATGGCCCAGCCGAGATGTGACTATGACCTATGGTCTATGGCCTATAGTCTATAGTCTACTCAACCTCGTAGTTTCAAAGGTTCGGGGATCAAAGACGTGGGAGGTAATGTAGGTACCGTAGTCCTATGAAGGGAATTTGTTGCTCAGTAGCGTTAGAGCCATGGAGGGATAGAAACACTTCTACGCCTGAAGTGATCTGGTAGAATAGAGTATTTGGAACAGAGAAGAAACTTATCATGGGTTGTTAATTACGAATGGCACGAGAAAACTGCGAAAATCGAATTGTGATTCCTAATACCTCCGGTCATGATTATCGGCAGTCCTAAGCCGGCAAACAAATGCCATTATGGATCGTGCCCTTTTTCTATATGAAATTCCATGCAACAGTAAAGCGTTCCCTAGCCAGCAGTGAAAATGCAACGAGTTCAGTCCTTAATCGACACCAATTTGATTTCCCTTCAATACGAAATTCCCCTTTTGCTTAATGAAATGCAACTGTTCCCTCGATCATCGTGGGCTCCTTAGTCCATACGAGACTGCAATTTGAATAGAATGAAAAAAAATCATTCAACAATGCTACCGCAGCCGGAGAAAGCTCTTCTGATCTGCCGTATTGAACTCGATATTTCCTAGATAGAATTAACAGTTAGCAAGGGAAGTAGGTATTTATCTAGTGACGTGGTCTTATAACATACCTTATGCAACCTCGGTAGAATTACTCGGTAGGCACACTAGGGATAGTCGGCATCACGACCATATTGCCAGTATACGTATGGCGGGGGTTACGTCGATGAAGCGGGCGATGCTGTATGATAAACACATCGGCCAACTGGAAGAACTTGATCAACATGCCCGAGAAGCTCAAGGAGTTAACTCGAGCCCAGCTCTCGACAAACACGCACTTCATGGAGTCTTCATGTACGAGAGCGAAGAACTTCATCAAGTAAACGCACATGAGAAACACGAGGCCGGTACCGGGGCCGTCCGTCACGATCACGCCGGGCAACTTAAACTCGGAGATGGTGGGGTTGGGGGCCGGGGTGGTTATGATGTCAAGGGCGTCGTTGCTGCAGTCGCACACGCTGAAGGGAGTCGTCCACCAGCTCTGATGAACGGCGCGACTGCGGTGGAAGAACATGATGTCGTAGGTGCCGGCGTTCAAGTTGTGCGAGGTGAAGCGGCTGTTTAGGCGGCGCTCAAAGTCCATTACCCTCTTGTAGCTTAGGTCATCGCCATATCCAACAGCCCAGCGGCGGTGCGAGTACGGGCCTTCAGATCGGATGCTGCGCTCGACCATCTTGATCATCTCGGTGGTGTGGCCACCGGAGCCGCAGACAAGGAGGACATAGAACGGCATCTCAGTGGTCCTCTTGCGCGGCCATAGTTTCCTGGGGTCCTTGCGATTCGCGACGATGGTGCGGTGGCGGTGCTATTCCCACGTTAGCGGATAGAGAGCAAAAATATTTGGGATTGGCACTTACCGGGAGGTAGAAGAAGATGAAGGTCGCGATGGATATAGCGAGAAACATCGTGAGGGCCTTGAGAGAGATGATCGAGAGAACTGCGCAGATGACGACGTAAACGCGAGTGATGCCGTAAGAAAAGATAAACGCGAGGATTTTCAGGAGAGAGCGGATGAAGTCGAAAGTGTTGCGGGTGGGCGGGTGGAGAACAATATTGTCAAGAGCTTCCATGTTGAGGATGCACTGCCAGTGTTCTTGGTTTAATGAATTAGAAGTGTTAGTGCTAGATAGAATAGTAGGGTCATCAACTGTAAGTGAGGGGGGTTCCTCGACTGCTGGGGAAGGAGTGCGCGGAGGAGTTAGGTTATTGTGGTTATTCGAGAGTTGAGAATTAGTAGTAGTGGAAGTGCCTATGGAGAAAGCACCTCCCCCATTGTAAGGGTTACCTGTCGGCCCAGATGCCATATTGTGCTTTGCGTCTGGTTATTTTTATGCGGAGAAGTAGCCTTGCTAGGTCCTGGGCGACGATGTGGTCTTTGGTGGCTTTAGTAGTGCTTCTAGGCCGCAGCGCCGGCGCCCCGGCTCAGACCTGTAGCCCGGTGGAGGTGCTGTTACGGAAGAGCTGTCTGGTTTACTACGGGGCTCCGGGGAAGGCTTATGGCTCGGACGGAGTAGCACGTGGGCTCCTACCGGACGTAGCTCTTTAGACTAGAGTAGACGCCAACTGTTCTCTGGACAATGTGTGGCTTTTGTGCCAGAGAAGAGAACAGCAGAGGTCTTTAACTGTGAGAGCTGGGCACTTTCCCTCCCCCTTTAGTGGGCCTTATTAAGTTGACGTATTAAATGTTTAGCTGGCCTTGAATTTATTAGTCCTAAGATAATATGTTAGTTGTTATTTATAAAAGAAATTTGACGCAAAAGACGAACGGTGTATTAGGGTGTAGGCGTAAGTTATGATGTGTTAGCGGGACAGTGATAATAGCCTGTAATATCAAGCTAGTCGTAAACTCTTAAGTTTGTTATGAATGCGATGGACTATCTGTCCAGATTCATTGTTTCTGGATTTATGCCATCCATAAGAGATAAGAGGTCACCTGTTAGTAAATTTGCGGTAATGTATTCCCTAGTAGTTCTTCGTGTCTGCGGGAATGAGGTGCCTTGAAAATGTGATAATTTAAACTTGGTTTATACCTATATTGTTGGCTAAGGTCGCAATTTGTTACAATCACTTTTTTCTTTGGTCGTTGCCCAGGTGGTGTTCCTTTGTTAAGTACGGCGTGAGCGGTCGGTGGCAGTAATTGCAGGCACGGCAGTGCACGTGGCAGCCGGGATACCGCCCCGGTGTAGGATCTAAACCTTCTCCGGAGAACGTGACGAAATCACCTCTAAACCATTAGAGCCTCTATAATTCTCTAGAAAACAACTATTTGGTCTCTATCCATTTGTCAGACCTTTTACTGACATGATGGTATGATTGTGTATTGCTTCTTGTTAGTCCCAGAGGCGTTTAGAATTGTCGCGTATGTGAGTTGCAGAATTGTAGAATAGGTGTTCGAAAGATGTAGACGGTAGACAGTAGACGGTACCTTACATTAGCACGAACTGTGGATCGTTGCAAGGCCTAGATAAGATCTATTTTAGTATTGTGTACTACGTCACTAGCGGTAAAAGGCACTGCGATAAGGCGTTACTAGGTACATACAGTACATACAAGGTATGTAGTTGCCGATATCAATTTTTATTGGGAACAGGGGTAACACCTTATCGCGTCGCAACCCTTGGGCAAAAACACGCTCAGGCAGAACTAAATAGACAATTATCCGCTATAACGCGAAAAGAAAAAAAAAGTCAAAGCATCACCTCGGCTTTTTTCATATTTATCGAACCTCCTAGTATCCACAACCAAAACAACCCGCTTATCCTTAATTACTACTCATTTTGCCTTTTACTGATACTGCTTGCGGCTCTGCAAACATGGCGACCTTGCGGTCGAGGAAGTTTCTAAGTTGCTTCTATTGCGGTAGAAGGTCTAGATTACGATTCGAAGGCCAAAAATCATTTCTCTGTCTGAACTGCGATGCGACAAATTGGTTAGATGAAGTAGGTACATCAAGTTCTCGAGGCCACGTCGAGATACAAATAACGTCTTCGCGCAAGGCTAACCAGATGGTAGTATGGAAGTATTACTGATCCCCCTACGTCGTCGTCCGCCGAGCGCCCTCAGGTCCAGTTCGCTATTCCTCGTTCATCGGTACCCCGCTCGCCAACGCGATCAATATCCCCGAATGGCGCAGGCTCTGAGGATTCGATCTTTTGCGGTACATGCTTAAGAAACCAGCATATGCTGACGAGTTCGCTCGCGCAATTCGAGTGGCCGGATGACCATAACAGTGCCGAATATGCTGCCCGAGAGAAGCGATATTGGGCCCTTCGAAGGGATCTTGAGAAAAGATACCCTCAGATGTGTGCTGTTTGTGAACCCAAGGTAGAGAAGAAGCTGCACGAAGCAAGCTACACAGCGCAAACCGACCACCTACGCCGAATGATGGACCGTACGCGGTCGAGTCGACAGGAAGTGAAGAGGCGAGGAATTCTAGACGCCGTCGACTGGGCGGGGAGATGGATATGGAATCTTGGCTTCGCACTCCAGTTCATATGGCACATCGCTATGCTTTGGTCTCTTGTTGTAGGACTATACGGTCTAAGCGGAACAGATTCGCGGATGACTAGGATTTTGAAGAGCGTACATCAGTACGGCAACAACCGATTACCTCGCACAGATCAACTCATGCAATGGGCGATTGGTTTCGGATTATGTTCACTTCCGTGGAATCCGCGCTTCAAACAGACGATACGGGGCTTTACGGCGCATTATCTCGGATTCAAGCATTGGTACACGTACCAATTTCTTATATTATTGGTACGATATGCCGGCCTCTCGATGGCACAGTACAGCTCCTCAGAAGGGCTGCAGATGCCAGCCCAACTAGGCGCACAACTCGCCATAGCTTTATTGATGACCATTGTAAGTTTAGGTGAACCTTTACACGCGGATTTGCACTAAGACAAAGTCTAGATCTATCACGCATCGCGGAAGTCTATTCGTACAGATACGACACCTCTCTTTCGACCTCGTCAGAAGGTAAATAGTTCGCAAAAGTCCCCAGTTGCGTCAAAATCGCATAGGGATCAAAACGACCTTGGCAGCATACTGGATGAAATATCCCAATCACGTGTTGAGCCTGCACCATATTCTCCAGAAAGTCCGAACGCTTATCAAACAACCGCGGATAATATGCCCTTCGCTGGCTCCTTTAGTAGCTCTTTTAGTAGACCGCACGAAAACGGGGGGACTTCTGGTCCATCTTTCAGTTCTATGCGTCTATCCGACCCTGTCATAGTCAAAAAGCCGGAGCCTAAGACAGTTCACTACGAGGAAGAAATGGATTGGACGCCGTCCGCTTCACAGCACCGAGCGTTTAGCTCATACAATCCGTATAAGGTGAAGAACACTAACCCACGCTTTAGCGATGTCCCCATAGAGGCCAAATCTGGGCCCATCTGGTACAAGGTACCTCCAGCACCTACCACTCCCGCACAGAAGCTACGCAACCCTCCCATGCGCCCGATTATTAGAGAAAGCCCAAAGGAGGTAAAGGAGAACTTCTTCCAAAGCACAGCCAGGGGACCTCTAGACATGGGATCATCGATTCAAGGCAGCTTGTCAGATATCAACTTTGCCGAACCAAAATTCTTTGCGCCGGAAGATAAAGACGATCCGCGAGATAATCTCTCGAGGATGTTTGCGAGTTCGTTCAGCATTAGTCCAGATCCAGATGAAGAGAGGTATCGAAACCCTAGGCGCGCGGCTACAAATTCTGTCTTCGGTATTCGCCAGAGCGCCCGTGGTGCAACAGATAGACAAAACCACCGTGTTACGCGTTTCGTAGAGCTATTCGTGCTCGCCGGGGCGCTCTACGCGTGGGTTTCAGCTTTGAAAACGGATGAACCTTATGGCCTTAGCCTTGCTCTAACTTCGATTATTGCCTGTCTTATCGTCTCTATTCGACTTGCTGCCGATCTACAAGTTGACATTCAGCTTAGAGAAGGGAAACAGCCCCCAATGTTTTCTCCGTCGTGGGCGAATTTGGGGTTGGCGCAGGTAATATCGTCACTCATCCTTGCGTGGAGTATCTGGTCAGGAATTGGGACCAAATCTCCCTGGAGTACATATGGCAGTGCTCATATTGCAACTGTGTTCGTTCATCACATGGTGCATATCTTCTTATAGGAATTATAGCGGGCTTGGAGCTAAGAAATGTACCATATAGAAATGGGATTGCATGGTACAGGTTGGGAAGTTTGGATTAATGGCATAATGATATGGCATGGCATAGCGTTCACACTTGTATTACGTAGAACAAAAGGTGGAATAACATGATTGCATGGGGCATAGTCAGGAGTTTTCGGTTTCCGCGGGCAGCATACATACATACATAGGACTTTGAAGGAAGATACCCGAGCATCATTCGGAGACTTCAATGGAAGAGACATATGTACATGTGTAAGGGGAAGAAGTACCTTAGTACCGAAATTGATCGATAAGATTAGACTTCCCGAGTCCCTGGTCCTTAACAGTTACACATATACATACATGCATGTACACTATACGTTTTAATTTACATAGGTGCATGAGGCACTAGGTTAACAAAGAATATGTACCTAATCATGAATTTTCTGAAATAAAAACAGGATACGTTACCCCCGTGACTTAAATTGCATCGGGCTTTGGACTGTCAATAAACTCGAAGTCTAGCTGAAAATAGTAGCCCTCACATCGCTGGAACGTACTATGCAGTAGGGTATCATACGATAAGTGATAGGCGATAACGCCACTGTCAGGCTGTTAAGTTGCTGCAAGAGTAACTGCGGAATGCTCGGTCAGGTTAGGTCAGACGAAGCTCATTTCCTCCGAACGCTAATCCGAAAGCTAGAGAAAAACGATTGGACCCCCTAAAAATTCGTAGATCTTTAACCTAACCTAATACTTCATTATCCGAGTCCCCTGACTTTGTTCTAACTCTTACTTTTTGAATATCCTCGTTCTCTTTTCCGTCCTTTCGCAAGTCTTCCTTCTACGTGAAGATTTTACTTGTTCCTCCGAGTTACCGGGTTTCTTTATTCTCTAATATTTTGTCACTCCTTAAAATAAGTTACAAATTTCGCACACACAAAGATGCCTGGTCGAACGCTACCGACCCTCACGCAAGCTGAGGTTGAGTCGCACAACAGTCAGAAGTCTTGCTACGTCACAATCGGTACCAACGTTTACGATGTGACCGACTTTGTCGAATCCCATCCTGGTGGCCCCGACCTGATTCTCGAGTACGCTGGAAAAGATATCACTGCGATTCTAAAGGACGAAATCTCCCACAGGCACTCCGATTCAGCATACGAGATCTTGGAGGAGTATCAGACCGCCTTTTTGGTGACGGATAAACTCGCGCCCAACGGAGATGTACAGAAGAGGATTGCCGACCCCCAGACCAACGACAAGCTCTCCCCTTCTGTTCACCCGCGAACGGGAATGTCCTGCGAGGAAGACCTGAGCAAGGACACAGACTACACCACCGACTACAAGGAACACAAGTTCCTCGACCTGAATAAGCCCCTCTTGATGCAAGTATGGTTCGGTGGCTTCAGCAAGAGGTTCTATCTTGACCAGGTCCATCGACCAAGACACTACAAGGGCGGCGCCTCCGCACCTTTGTTCGGAAACTTCCTCGAGCCCCTCAGTTTAACACCTTGGTGGGTTGTCCCTATGATTTGGCTTCCTGCGATTGCCTACGGCGTTCACCTAGCCTCTCAAGGATACGACAGCAACCTAGGATTAGCTACTAGCTTCGGCAGTGGTGTGCTCTTGTGGACTCTTATAGAATATGTTCTGCACCGATGTCTTTTCCATCTTGACGAGTATGTTCTACCGCCAGTATCCATTATAACCATTTTGCTAATAATAAAATTACAGATATCTACCGGATAACAGAGTTGGAATCACGCTGCATTTTCTACTTCATGGTGTACATCACTATCTCCCGATGGACAAGTACCGTCTGGTGATGCCCCCGACGCTCTTTGTGATACTCGCAACCCCCTTCTGGAAGCTTGCACATTCGATATTCTTCTGGGACTGGCACCTCGCCACGGCTGTCTACTGCGGAGGTATCTTCGGATATGTCTGCTACGATCTGACTCACTACTTCCTACACCACCAAAATCTCCCTCTCTGGTACAAGGACCTCAAGAAGTACCACCTTGCCCATCACTTCCTGGACTACGAACTGGGCTTCGGCGTAACCAGCCGATTCTGGGATCGGGTGTTCGGCACCGAGCTGATCACCGTGGTTAAGACGGCCTAGGTCTAGACGGCTGCTTCATAAGAGACCCATTCTGTATACATGGGCATGGCGATATGTATTGAATGGGCATAATGTGAAATGGAACTGGGAAGTGAGATTCTAGGTATAAGGTGGGCAGATTTTGGCGTTTGGTACCTAGTATGACCCGGAAGTATGGGGATATTCAGCTTAATCCGCACTCGGCTCATACCTCTAATTAATGATTTCTGTTTACATTGATTGGTTCCTGACTTGCTTAAAAGTAACTTGGAGTAGAAATATACCCCTTATTAACCCATTAAATGCTTTGCTTCACAAGTTAGGTTTGCCTCATTTATTACATAAATTTACAATTGGCCCCTACCTCATCAACATATGACTATGTATTAAGTAAGCATATGCACGGACATCCATATGTAATTCTAAGCTTAGGTAGTAAGTACCTTGTCACAGTAATGGTATTTTTACCCGGAAAGACCGACATGTCAGCTTTTTCTGCAGGCATCTTCTCCTGCCACCCCTCTCATCTTTTACTTTCCAAGTTACATATGTGATGTCCACCTAGGACCCATTCAATCTCGCCGACAGTTCGTAAGTACCTTTGTTATTTTAACAGTACTACATACCAAATTAATTATCTACTCAACTTTTATCTCGCCGACAAAAGGAAATACTTGATTAGCAACCCTAATTACGCCAGAGGAAGTCGCCGATTCCTAAACTTCTAGTCTTGCTCTGACCTATTTGAAGGTTTCATTCAAGATGGCCACCCTTGACGTTGAGGCTTTACTTGATGCCACTGCTAGCAACAAGAATGATACCAAGGAGACCGGACCTAAAGATTCTGATGATCGCGTAAAGTCCGACCGAAACGAACGTAGAGACCGCGACCGCAGCCCTGGCCGAAGACGCGATCGTAGCAGCGACCGCGGACGACGTGACCGGGGTGATGACAGAGAAGCTACACCTCGTAGCGATGCGGGTAGCCACAAAAGTAGGCGTAGAAGTCGGAGCCGTGATGATGACCGTCGACACTCACGTCGTCACAGAGGAGGCGACGGAGATTACTACCGCAGCGGCGGACGCGGCCGAGACCGCACTCGCTCGCGATCTCCTCGTCGGCACTACCGCCCAAGGGACGACCATCGCGACCGTGATCGTGAGCGCGATGAACGCGGTAACTTTCGAGGCAGGGATGAAGATAGGCCTAGAGGAGGTCGTACGCCAAAGCGTGATCCGACTCCCCAACTAACCGAGGACGAGCGAGATCGCCGTACCGTATTTGTCCAGCAGCTAGCTGCTCGTCTTCGCACTAAGGAGCTAAAGGAGTTCTTCGAAAAAGTTGGTCCCGTTAATGAGGCTCAGATCGTCAAAGATCGTATAAGTGGCAGGTCTAAAGGGTCAGTGTTCATACTCAGGCATGGTTATTCAAATCCCACTTTGCTAACGATGATTACAGTGTTGGCTATGTTGAATTTAAAAACGAAGAATCCGTTACTGCTGCTCTTCAGCTCACAGGTCACCAACTCCTAGGTATCCCAGTCATCGTCCAGCTTACCGAGGCTGAGAAGAATCGCCAAGTTCGTACCACCGAAGGCTCAGGCTCTCATGCCAATTCAATCCCCTTCCATCGACTCTACGTAGGCAATATTCACTTTAGCATTACCGAACAAGACTTGCAAAACGTCTTCGAACCCTTCGGCGAGCTCGAATTTGTCCAGCTTCAAAAAGATGATACAGGTCGTAGCCGTGGTTATGGATTTGTACAGTATGTTTTCGTATGTTTGTTTCAAATGGCGAACTTTACTAACTTGGGCTTATTAGGTTCCGTGAAGCCGACCAGGCTCGTGAGGCGCTTGAGAAGATGAATGGGTTTGACCTTGCTGGTCGTCCAATCCGTGTTGGTCTTGGTAATGATAAGTTTACCCCCGAATCAACTGCCAATATCCTACAGAGGTTTCAGGGTCAAAACCAACCATACCAGGGTTCCGCATTCTCCGGTGCTGGCGGACGAGGACCTCAAGCTTCCGGATTCGACCGAGCAGGAGGTCGTGATAACGACAAGGCGACGGGCGCAAGCGCCCTAGATGACACTGATGTTGCGGGAGTCAATTTTAACAACTATAGTCGCGATGCCCTAATGAGAAAGCTTGCCCGAACCGACGATGCTTCCAACGGAAGTCGTGATGAGAGGCAGATTCTCAAGCCCAAGACAGAAACTAAGCCGCTACCTATGAATGTTAATATGGCAAGTCGCTGTGTTGTTCTTCACAACATGTTTGATCCAGCTGAGTATGTCCTCTCCATTTAAGATATTGTCTTATGCCGACACTAACTAGCGGCTACAGAGAAGAAGGTGAAAATTGGATTAAGGAATTGGAGGATGACGTTCGACAGGAAGCCGAAGAGAAATATGGTCACGTAGTCCATATTTCCCTCGATCCGAACTCGCCGGGCGATATCTTCCTCAAATTCGACAAGGTTCAAGGAGGCGAAAACGCCATTAAAGGGCTCAACGGTCGCTATTTTGGTGGACGGATGATCAGCGCTGCGCCTGTTGTGGACGCCGTCTACAGCAGTTTGTTCTCTCGTACTAAGGCTATTTAAGATGCTAATCGTTGGCCGGGCCTATCCCGTTCTAGGAACTTTTCCCCGTAGGTCTCTAATGCTACCATATTATAAAGTGTCCTGTACTGATTCGAGGAAAATAGATTCCGTCCGCACTACCATTTCTTTACACGGACGTCGGCCAAGGCCGCATTTCGTTCCATTCGCCTGTCAATTTGGTAAACGACATTCAGCGCAGCATATTATCCGAGATCAAACGACATACTCTCCCAGTCGTGCCACAAAATCCATACTTTCCGCGCTGATTTTACAATAGAAGCCCCCTTTTCAGAGGAACATACATCCTCGTACGTCAGCTCATGTCTGCTGACGTCCGTGTCAAGCCGAACGTTATTTCCAGCCACTATCGCCGAGTCGGAAAATGTTCGTTGGCCTGTAGGCCACAGGACCAAGCTAGGTATTTAGGCGTTGGTAGTACTAAAGCATTTGATTTTAGATTATGATAATTATCTGTTGTTTCGGTGATATTGGTATGGAAACTCCCGGAAGATTGTGATCATGTCAGCTCTGACGCCACCTGTAGATTCCTCGTGGCATTCTCCGCACCGCTGAATGCGTTTTAGTCCTCCATCTAGGTCGACTCCCGTTTGTGTCACAGAGGACACCAGAAGCTGATTCGTTGCAATTTTCTTGGTAACAGGTAATATTATGCCCCGTTGATTATTCATGTAGGTATGACCTGGGTGTTTATCCAGGTAACTTGCTCTAAACCGTTGTACGAGTCAGGATGTTTACATTCTAAGCAGCTAGGTACTTGTAATACAAACCTTTGCGGGTGGCTAGTGCCACGCAGCAACGCGAGACCAGATCATTTATCCTAATCAAGGACGAACACGGCTGAGAGGCTAGACGAACGCTCGAGAAAATTTTCATCAATACGCAACGATGGTCACCTTATAATCGTTCTATCCAACCCATGAAGATTAACGTACTAACTCTAGACCGTAGATTTTTCATCAATTTTACGTACTTTGCTTCGACGGCCAGGTGTACCAGGGTGCATTGGACACTGCCTGCTACACATCAGATTCTTTCTGCTTGCTATATTAATATCTTAACGAGGAATATTGCGATATATTTAAGAAACATGACTTATTTTACCAATAGGAGTCTAACGGTTGATACTATTTATAAGAACATTCGACATTGTTTATATGCCGACAGTAAAAGATAAAGGTCGAGCGGAAAACCCCCCGTTGGTATATATTAATCAAGAACACATATAGAGAGGTTCTCTAAAGGTAGGATATACTACGACGTTATTCCTATATGTTCGGTCTGTCTTATTTATTTTAGAAATACTTGTATTCAAAATCAAATTACATGAAAATCGGTTTAGTTGGATTATTATTATGTTAAAGAACTCGACGATGTTTAATGTGGTTAACTCTAGCGTTCTTATAGCATCCAATATGATTGCTTTATAATATCTTGATAGTAAGATACATATGCCTTCTCTATAAATTGAAAGGGAGCATATACGTATAATACGGTTCTAAAGGCAGTTCTGTCCATGGAAATTAACGTATCACGGCTCTCGAGTAGTACAGCATATAATAAGGTTTAGGTCTAGTATTGCAAGTTGGCGTCGCTTCCTGGGTATTGAGATACCTAGATATTCCTCTGATGATTATGTAATATAACAATGTTTTTCCTATGAAACATGTTTCCACCCAATTCCTAAACTACCTCATTCTATCAGCATCCTTCTTGTCAATGCTCCTAGATTTGTAATTCGCTCCCAAGCAGCATCTTTGAGTACCAGATCCAACCTACGTCTTGAGTTAAATTAAGCCTTACCAATTAAGGTCTAAGTAGACTGATCATGTCTATTTCCCTCTTCTGTCGCTTCTTAGACGAAATAAACTTGATCGTTGGGCAGCGGCATCTACACTGACGCTCTAGCAGTTATCTTGCTTTTTAGACTAGAAAATGGTGGTCATTAAGACATTTCTAACCTTGCAAAGCACCGTCGGAGAGGACGCTTTGGCCTCTCGTGTCGTCATAGAGAAAGCTACTTGGCTGAAATGTCTTCTTTAGTCTGTTTGACAAGCTATTTTGAGAGCAAAGAGCATACCTAGGTAAGGAAGCTGTCATTCTTACTTCAGCCTACTAACCAATAACAGATACTACAAACATAAGAGAAAATAGCCAGCCAGATTCTTATTGTAAACGGTAATCACCTTACTCCTAGTATCTTTCAAACGCTAAAAGATCACTCAAGGCTTACTATCACGTCCTCTCGCATATTATAAAAGATCCACTGTCTCCACCAGGTTTATCAACCATTCTGGTCCCTTAGATATCAGTGTAATGGAATACACAACATCTGGTGGCTTTGGCTACTGTCTATGATTTATTATGGCGTCTTAAGAGGATATGTCGAGTTAGAACTAAGTAAAATATTTAGGTATAGTATAATATCCCCTTGTCATTTACACAGCATCCCTATTTTAACTTAACAATAGCTTCGGAAGTCCAATCCTCCAATATCCCGACAAATGTGCTCATATTATACGACTCGGTCGACTTAACGGACTTGTGGAAGATGACCAGTCATCTCCATTAGTCCCCTAGGATTGTAGTGCTGCGTCTACAAATCAACCAGCTTCCTCCAACCCCCTAAGTTGAACGAAGCCAATCCAAATATGGCGAAGAATTGCTAATCAGATGCTAGTAATATTTATACATTGGCATACCACTCTACTAATCATCTCGATTATTAGTATTGGAGTTCCGTTACAGTGACATAAAGACTCGACTCCTAGCTCTTTGTAGCAACCTCGAGTTTTGTCGGCTACATATCATATAGCACCTATGCCGTTATCCATAGTTAATAAGAAGTCCGTATCTTTTCAAGGACGAAGATGTAAGCTTATTCTTTAAGTTCATTTTCCACTTAAATAAGTTGATCACTGGATAATATTTAACACTGTTTATAACAGGTAATAGCCAACTCTTTACGAGATATATCTGGCTGCTGGTCCGATCTTAATATTCACACTACATATTAATCAGATTCGACAGTATGGAGATTATATATCCATACCCCTCCATTCTTCGTAAGATTGGCCTTAGACGAAGAGATAGATATTGAGGCTGTAGTCACCCTGCATAACCATCCTGGAATTTCACGCATTTTGAGGCTCGGCATCGCTGCTGGTGATAATGACAGTTGAGACCACTGCATATACGACTGCCACCATATGCTCTATAAAGCGGATCAGGCCCCCTCCCTGTTTCCGCAGCGCCCTTAGGGCACGAAGTTCCCCCTCCAGGTTCACCAGACCCATGAATTCTATTTTCCATGCTTGCCTATTTTATGACCACCCTTAGTTCCTTCTTTACCCGTTACAAACCCTACCTGTCAATACATAACTTCTCTCAGGTTCTGTCCACCTACCCCCATTATCTTTCTACAAAAAGCAATCCATTCCCATGCAGCTGGCTGTCTTGTCAGCCTCTGAGGGCTTTCTTAACTTCCTGGACGTATTTCACATTTTATTTACGTCCTCTTAACAAGTACGCACACCCAACACGGTTATTAACATAAGGAACCTACCGCATCTTATCATCAGCCACTACTTCAACCGCATTTCTAGGTACACATCATCATCACCTTCCATCTCAAAGATTCTACTTGCAGCGTGGCACTACTTATATCGACTCTATAAGAAACTTGAGCACATTCTTTTCCATCTGGGTACGTAAATCTCTCATTTCTGCCTGAGCAGGGAATGCTCAGCGGAGCAGCTGCCCAGGGAGTTACTCTGAATTTGACTCCACCACCTCAGTCTAGATAACATTATTTGACCTAAATGCGAATATATACGAAGCTTCTCGTCTCTCGATATCTTTGACTACTGCTGACAATATAATTATCATTTATGTAGGCCACTCGTCAGCTCCTGGTTCGGCTCCGCAGGTATGTAAACCCTTTTCTTCTCTCTTAATCCATTGCTTGTTCACTTGCGCAGCTGTTACTGGTTATATCGACACTGATTACGATCTTCATCATTGAATATATCTTCTGGAGCTGACATTGCATATTAGGTCAGTTGAGAACCATGTCATCAACCGAGCCCTTTCACCCGCCGGGCACGCCCGTACTCGAACAGTCGCCCGACACCCCCTATGAGGAGTAAGTATTATCCATTTTATTCTTCGAGATAATGTACTTGTTCTTGTTCTACCGGATTCTATGGAGGCGAGAGGCCAATGCCAAGGCATTGCATATTCAGTTACGAACCAAGAAATTCCGTGCTTCCTGGGATTCAGTCTATACGAAAGATACTCTTTTCTAGTTTTGATCATAACTGGGACTTGGATGGTCGGGTCTCTTTGCGCCTGTGTGGGCCAACGCCCTAGCAACAGAAAACTTCCATAGCGACAACAAACATCACAACAACCTACGTCTGGTCACCCTACGACGGACTCAGGGGCTAATTGGAAGTAATACGTTGCATTCCGGCTCTTGCCTCTTGCCAGGTCCGAGCCAGCATCTTTGCAAATAAACAAAAATACACTCGACATTGGCAAAATTCAGCAACTCAATGAGTCACAGCATTCCAACAGCGGCAAGAGGGATATTTGTACGCGAGTACCTACTAGTGAGGTTATCTCTGTGCCGCTACTCTAAGACTCTAAGCCTGGCCACTCGACCTTCTCTCTGGAAACTCCGGTTGGGAAAGTGCATTGACGCTTCCTGCCCCGTCAACATTATACGTCACTCTTTCCAGTCTTTAAGCCTCTTGCCTGTACACTCGACCTCCTATATCCCCCCTTTTCCCCATCATCCCTGTTCTCTTCTATTCAAACCTACACTACCTCACCATCCTTCTCATAATTTCTCGCTGGGATGAATGTTTGGGACCAGTTATTAGTGATCATTGCATCTCTCCTACTCGTTAGATCTCTCTATGCTCTAGCGACGATGTCCACTGACTCGTCATATAGTAAGAAGCCGGGTGGGGGCGTGCCGCTACACGTCAAGCCGGCTACGGTCTCTAATGAATCTAGCGAAGAAAGCAAAAGCTCCGGATCTATCAGCGAGGAGGAATCGCAGCTACTCAGTGCTTCCAACTCGTTCGCCGCAAACGCCGGCCCACAGCCTCCGATCCCACAGTCTGTAGCACCCACGAGCTACCGTTACGGCGGAGGTGTTGCGTTCCCATCCACAGGTGCGCAGAAGCAGCCCACAGGTGCTCAGCCAGTGAGTCGCTATCGAGATTCGTTCTCGAGCAATGCTTCTAGTGCCTTTACTAGTAGTGCCGCGTTTCAATCGGGTGATGCCAGAGTCTCCGGTGAAGATGTGAGTTTTCAGAGACTTGAACATCACGTTTAGCTGTTTGGCTCTTCTATGCTAACTACGAGTTGCAGGACTCTATCCACATGTGTCGACTCATTTCTCATCGTATTGCAACCTGCACTACATGGATCAGCCGCTCCCCTGGAATACCGGCCGACCGATCCAACAGACACAGGGAGATGCTAAACGAGATCGGACAGCTTGTCAATTCGACAGTCCATAAATTACGCATGGAGCGAGATCAGGCTGTCAGTGACAACAGAAAGCATTACGACACCTACACGCGAGCCATTCGTGACAAGACTGCGGCTACGAACAATATTGAGCAACTCCAAAGGGAGCTAGGGCAAGCCCTTAGTAAAGAGGATTCATTGACTAAAGAGCTAAAGGATTTGAAGGCTCGCGCTGACAAATTAGAGACTGAAAATAGCGAGTACAAGACCAAACTCAAGACCGTTCATGATCACTATTCTATGATGATCGACAAATGGTCCGCTCTTGAAGAAAGACAGGGCAAAGTACTCCAGGTAAGTTTCCATACGAGAAAAGCAGGAATATATATCTAGATAGCTGATCTTTTTTCTTTATAGGGTTATCAAGAACAGGTCAAAGACTTGCAATCTCGAAACAACCAGCTCGTCCAGGCTGGCAATGTAACGTCTGAGCAGGGTTCGGCCCTTGTGAAAAGCTCGCCACGATCTACTTCAGAGGGCGAGCACAAGAGCAGCTTGGATAAAAACACTTACGCGGAGCTGCAGAAAATGCTGATAAAAAAACATGGACCACAGACAGATGGCAATGATGCTACAGGCCCATCGAGTTTCAAACCGAACCCTACGGCACCATCGTGGGATCCTCATGGCCAAGCGACTGAATCTCATGGTCACCTGAACGTTCCGTCTGCGACCTCCGCTACTGCTCGCAAAGGCTCTCCCGTTGGTGGTCCTTCTAACTGGCCTGCTCTTATCAACCCTGGTAGTTCAGGACGCGAATCCAACAATGATGCTTCTCAAAAGCAACTAGTACGCCCTCCTAGTGGTGAAAAGCAAGTCTCTGGTGCCGCATTTCCTCGCCATAAGGACGAATGGTCTATGGCCGACATCCAGAATGGGCTCGATCACATATTCGGACTTACTAAAGGATATATTGTCAGATGCCATTCGAAGCCAGGAGAACAGCCCAAAGTGGCTGATATGATGTTAGAGAAAAGAGAGGCGACTACATGGAACTACCTTCTTAGCCTAGTCTACTCGAACCGTTCTCAGGCGAAGAATCATATGCTTTACCTCCTTGGTGTTCCATCCTACAGGCCGTATATCATCATGCGTGTTGCACTGGATTATCTCTTCAAGAAGGTCATCTCCCCTGATATCTTCCTGGGCATCGATCGCAATCTGGATAGTCACCTTATCGCTCTCCAAGAAAAGATTACAACTTTCCATCGTTCGGGCGGGCGAGCCAATCCCCGAGATCGACAGCGCGTCATTGATGAGCATGCCCGTATTGTCGCCCACGCCCTCAAGGACAGCAGAATAGAGTTGTTCAAGAAAGAGAGCATTGAGCGACATGCCCATATGATGGCTATCATTATGCAGCCGCTTCGATCCATATCGGTGACAGACAAGGAAGCCATTAAGCCACTGCGAGTTATGGTGTCAGCAACGTGGGAGGTCAGCGCCAAAGTGTGGGTATCCGGCATGACACTGCACTATACATTCCCCGATTGCGCATGCAAATTTGCCGAAGGCACCATGGAGCCGGTGAATGGCCCAGCATTGGGCCTTACCCCTGCCGAGTTGCAAATGTCTCAGACTCGGGTGTCGTTTGTCGTCTCTCCGGTGCTGTCCGTCCGCGACGAACGTAATGAGAACGAGCTTGAATACCACGGCATCAAGAAGGCACAAGTTCTGGTTATGAAATAAGCACATGTACACAAGCATTCCCTCCTATTAATACCCTTAGCACAGGAGCTCTTTTGGGGTGGCCTTCGGACTACAGTGCCCACCACGATACTACTTTCCTAAGCAACTTCTTTTTTACGCATAATATGCCGGAACACATTACACCTTGGCCTATGACGAGTCATCGCCACAGATATTTCCTTTAGGCGGAACCATAGGCTTTTCTTATGTGGTGTCCTTTAGTATCTGGCCATTTCGTTCTGGTTGGCCCGTCTTCTCGTTTTTACGAGGGCGAACTTTATGGAATCGGGAGGTTACTAAAAGCAGAATGTCACACGTACTCTTCGATATCCAACACGACCGACGGTTGTGCTTTATTTGTGGCTCGTGATTTTCCGAGAGCCGTGTTCCTGGTCTCTACGGCGCATGCCGGTAATGGTCGCAATGCAAGCATAGCGGTACTTGCAAATCATCAAAATCCATGCGGTCTACCCTTTGAGTATGGTCTTTGGTTCTGCTCTGGGGTTTGGTGGGAGGAGTGAAGGTTACGAAAAGGAGAAATAAAAGGTGCTACTACATTGGCCTGGTAGGCGAGGCCTTTCTTGTCTCGGACGTCACAGATTGCTTAAAAGGACGCCGTCACTTTTGCTCTGATGGCGCAACACATTCGCCAACCAATGCGTTATGTCTTCTCTGTTCCATGACTTGGCACGGGTAGAGAAGCATAACGGCACGGAACAACTGGTCTTTTCAACAAGGCAGTTGAGATGTTGCAAACCTTGCTAGTACACGAATTTCTTTGGTCTCTTCTCCTCGGGTCTTTTTGCCTTGCAAGGTTTTATGATACCCGCAACAGTTACGACAGGAGTAAGGGTTCTCAGATCTTCTAGGATGATCTTAGCAGATATCGACTGTTGGACAGCTAGGGCGATAGTTGAATTCTAGGGATATGGATCGATGGATCCCTAATCATGCTCTGGCCATAGTTCATAGTTGGTATTGCCAAAATTGGTCACTGGATTTGCTGTTTCATAGTCTGTTGGCCGACTTGGCTTCACTGAATTTAAGATGTTATTTCCTTGCGCCTTGCCTCTCCTGATTGATTCATCGATTGATTGATTGCTTTGGTGATGCTCTTGATTAAATATAGCCATTGATGCGGTCTTCCTATGATGGGGAATCGTAATCCCGATATTATATGAGTAAGTTGATCTAACTCCTGAATTACGGGGTATAAGGAATCCAATATGAGTTTCCTAGATATAACATTGTAGAGGAAGTGAGCACAGGCGAATACAAGCTAAGACACTAGAAACGACTTTTTTTTTTTTTTTAAAAAAAAAAAAAAAAAAAAGAGGCGTCTATTGGGGATCTTAGACAGATTAGTCAATAATGGTGATTCTCTATATTTGGCCCATGCTACCTTCAATGCACGAGAACACCGCTATCTATGGATCTACCCCATAAGAGCCTTCTGGGTAAATAAATAAATCTAAAAGTACAACGAAGCATCGTATTTTAATACTCCTTTTCTCTAAGCCCCTGATAAGCTGCTCTCCCTCCTTCCCCAGCGACTGAAGGAAACCGCCGTATCCTCTAAAAAGGGGTATCATTAAAGTGAGAGGTGAGAAGATAATACAAAAAAGAAAAAGAAAAAGGAGTACCCCTGGATCCTTAGGTATCAACCCTGTGGAATAGGTAAGTAGAGGAGCTAGCCCCATCATTCATTTCGTTCGTCTTAACGGGTTTCATCGCACAGGCCCATCAACTCTAACCAAAACCTTGCGGTCTAACTTCCTCTTGACAGCGCCCAGCACAACCTTCAATATCCCGTCCGCCGTGAGCGAAGGGGCATCGGCCGGCCCCGCAGCGTTAAACGTAGCCGTGTCCACCATGTCCCGGATGCTCTCGCGGCGGCACAAGTCGTCGTCTAGATCGCGCAAGGCGCGCGTCGCAGCCGCGTCCCGGCCTACTTGGAAAAACTGGATGCCCACTTGGTGCGGAGGCGCGCCAATGGCGTCGAGGCGGCGGGCTGCGGCCGCGATGGTCTCGGCTGGTTCGTCGGTTGGTTGGCCGTCAGTGATAACAATGATGTTGATGGGACGCACGCTGTATACGTCGCCGCCGGTACTGCGAACGCGGGCCTCGTAATGCGAGAGGTACGCGCGCAGGATGTGGTCGAGACGGATGCCGGTTGGGGTGGCTTGGCTGGGCCGCACGATGGTGAATAGGTCGGTCACTAGTTGGGCGTCGCGCAGCGAACGGTAACCGGTGCCGGCGGCGCCGCGGGACGCATCGCCCCGGTCGGGCGTCTTGTGGTTAAGGAAGTAGACATCGACGCCGTCTTCGTCACGCTCGACGCAGATGGGCACAATGGCGGCGACGGCAGCTTGGGTCTCGGCCCAGCGGCGCTCGACTTTCATGGAGAGGGAGTCGTCAATTAGGAATATGGTGTTGAATTCCCGCAGGAAAGCGTATTGGTCGTCTGGGAGGTCACCGTTGGGGACGGGGACTGGGATTGCGGTTAGTTGAGACTGGGGATAGGGGTGGGTGGATAGGGGGAACTCACTTGAACCAGGGGCTTCGGCAAAGGTTGGCGAGTACGGCGGAGGGGGGCTTTCTCCCCGCCCTCGCTCCCGCTGAGAACGCGAACTGGATGAGAACGGGTTGCTGCCGAAGATGGCGGATAAGCCGCGACGCTCACCGGAGTCGTCGCCGCCGCGCTGGCTGCGGCCACTGAACGACCTGCGCAGGGAAAAGCCCGAAGGCGCACGGCCCCGAGTATTAGCCTGGGCATTGGGGCTCAGGTTGTTGTTGTTACTGTTGCTGCTGCTGCTGCTGCTGTTGGCTTCGAAAGGGTTACCCATGGTGTTGATGTTAAGTCGTTGCTGTCGATAAAACTCGTCGTGTCTACACTGAATATTTCTGCATCGGTTGGAACAGCTGGGAGTTTTTAAGAAGGATGACGAGTGTGCCGAGTATGACTGTTCAAATCCTAAAGGAAAGGGGGATGGGCTGGTAAAAATGGCTTGCATTGTTGAACTTGAACAAGTGTGTTGTTGCTGTTGTTGGTACGTAGGTGTGTTAGTGCCTTCGCACGAGGGCAAGAGCAAACGGAGCTGAGTTAGAGTTTGTTTCTAATTCGTTAGACCGAAAGCCTAAGACTAAAGACTAATAGCAAAGGGAGTGACGAATGTATGAATGTATGTCTTTGTTTCTTTCCCCTTTCCCTTTCGAGAATTGGTCTTGCCGAAACTTGGCTGTGCTCGTTCTTGACACTGCAATTGTTTGCTCGTGACGGGTAAGTAGGTAGTTAATTATTAATGTTAATAATATTCAAGTGTTTGTTTGTAATGTTCAATTGTAATTTCTAATTGGTCGTTGCATTGACTCGTTTGCTTGTTGACCGACTTAGACTCTGCTATTCAAATCTTCTGTGCACACATACCAACATACACTCACTTACTTCCTTACAATTATATACTACTTAAGATGACGATGATAGATCGCCATCGATATCGCCCCCCTTTCTGCCTTGCCCCCCATAGCCGGATTATGTAGAAATCAAGTACTGATTAAGGGGCGACTATAACAATAAGAGGAAGGTTCTTTTACAAGGTTCTTTTACTTAAATTCCGGCATGTCTCAAAGCTGAAATTGTAATTGTCTGAATTTGATACATGAGTGGCTATGTTGGTTTAGGTTACACTTACACTTTGGTGTTTTCCCCCATAGCCTGCGAGGCTTAATGGCTAAGCCCCAGAGGCTGACTCCTACGCAGGGGGCCAATACATAGCAATGCCCTACTTATTCCCGTCTCTTATTGGTTAAAATTCCCGCGTGAGGTACCCAAGCCTACGGTTCAGCGGAGGCGACTAGGAAGTACAATGTATATAATCATGTAGTTAGTAAATAAATGCACCACTTTTGTGCGGCCAATATATCATCAGTCTGATGTACGTTGCCTACCTACAGCACTTGAATAAGCCATTGAATAAGGGGCCAGGACTTGAATTTCGGACTATAAGTAAATCCCAACCGCCAGAATAGTTTTAACCTTGGCAGTGTCGAAGCAGTGTCGAAGCAGTGTACACCAACTTGTACATATAGATGTAAGGCATAACATAAATCGGCACATGTACAATTTGTTAGACCTATGCGGTGATCACGGAATGACATCGGACGGATTCCCCTCGCCTGAGCCTCCGAGTCGGTCACGTACAAGTATCGAGAATCATGTTACTCATCGAGGTATAATTCTTGTTCTTTACTCATCAAGGACATAACCCGGCTATTGAAAGATGGCGATGTTCAAACATCACACCCGCCACTGATGGGAAATGTGCCTAGGCCTAAGGAGGTATGTATGATATGCAGACGTTGCAGAACCTAGGTTAATCCGTAGCCTCCTCATAAGACCTCTCGCGCGCGCCTATCTCATGACCACATCTCGGACCCGGCACGGCTGTGTCGTGCCATATCATATCCTCCCCAGCTCGCAAAATCCACTCCACTACCTACGTAGCCTCAGAACTCATAAACTTAGTAATAGTGTACATATGTGCATGACGACTTAGCCTCTTATCCGCGATCTCATCTTAATCATCTTAGGACAGGAGAAGGATGACGATGATATCAGCCCCATAGCGGCGCCGTGATCTCGACAGCCCGTTCAACAACAGCCTTGACCCGGTCAGCGAACGCCTTGTGCTGGCACTCCACCTCGAGATCCTCGAGCCAGACCGTAGCCACCATCTTGTCCACCTTGATAGTAACGCCCGGCACGGGAATGCCGATCTTGTGCAGACGCTCGAGCTCCGTCTTCCGCCGCAGCTCTAGGAGCCGCTCCTCTTCGTCGCCGTCATCTGACAGTTCCATAGACGCATCGGAAGCGGCGTCTTCGTCGTTGCCATCTGAATTTTTGGGCTTCTTGTCCTTGACTAGAGGCGGCAGTTTGGGCACTGTGATGGGTGTAAGCGCGTCGGCGCCGAACTGTGCCTCGAGGAACATGAACAGGCGTTCCAGCCGCTCCTCCGGCGTGAGATTGGCGTGAGGATTGCGGACCGGCAACTCGTGGGAGTGGGAATGCTTGTTTGCAGATCCTGATTAAATGTGTTTGTTAGTGGGGGGAATAGTTTGAGTTAGGCTGACTAGAGGGCATTTTGCTTACGCTTCACAGCAGCAGGGCTGCTCTCGACAGATAGTAGAACAGCCATGACGGCGTCGGCAATGCCGTCGTTCAGCATGTTGCCTTCCCATTCCAGTTCCACCTCACCGTTGTTGCGATATCGCACCGTGACGCAACCCATGACCAGGTATGCCGCAACAAGCTGGGCGATCTCTTCGTCTGCTTCGGTCTTCTTGTCATCCCCGTTTGTCTCCTCGTTCTCGGAGATCTCCTTTCGATTCTTAGTCTCCGGAAGTTCCTCGATGCTACCAAACGTGCCCTCGAGAGCCCATTTGATGAGGTCGATACCAGCTGCGCTCAAGGTAAATCGCTGTCGACACGCGATCGTAGAAGTCGTAAGACCCGCGTATTCGCGCAAGTCCTCGGGATCCATTAGCGACATCTTGAAGTCGTTCTGAACGATGACTCCGGCTACCAGTTCGGTGTTTTGGTCGTCAGGCGAAGGTAAATGCTTTGGGAGGGGTATCGACGCAAGTTTGCCGACTACCTTAGCAACCTTATCGGTTTTGAATGGGATGCGTAGTTCTTCACAATTCCTAGGACTAAACACTTTGACTTTATCTGTTTTCCCCGCGTTCAATGATAATAGCTTGGACTTCAACCGCATCATATTGTGCTGCTCGCCATGCACCAAAATCTAGTGGGGTTAGTAAAGGAGCATATATTACAGCAGCAAGACTACTACTCACCACCACGGGAGCTCCGACTTCTTCGATAAAGTCCTTATTTTCTTGGCCGTCGACGTGCGCGGCAAAAGAATACTCGGCAACGCTACATCTTCGAGGTATCATAACTTTCTCGCTATCGCCACCAGGGGCCCTCCGCACGGCATTGACACTCCTCGACATGACGGCCTGAATCTGGTCTGGCTCCTGGACGATATACTTGGCCATGGTACCTTCGACACTATAACCTGTGATAATAACTCCGTTCTTCTCGTTCGGTGCCCATCTCTCCAGCAGCTCTCTGCTAATACCGTTCTGCAACATACCAGGGCTTGCAAGCATGACGCAGCCGCCAACGTCGTCAAATCTGTCAAGACTTTTGAGAGACCTAATATACTTGAAATCCCAAGGACCGCCTTTACCCGCACCATCTCCTGCAGCCTCGGCTTCTGCCATCCGTTCTCGAAACAAACGTTTAATATTGTCGTTCATAGCCCCAATGTACGTCTGGTATACAACCATACATTTTCGTGCTAGATTGCTAGCGTAGTAGATGGGAATCTTTTGGAATTCCTGATGCTTACCCCAGTACTCATCTAAGATTAGTAACAGCTCTTGAGCTCTGCCCAAAGCGAACACAGGCATTAGAACTCGTCCACCTCGGTTGAGGATACCCGTGATCGACTTCATTAATGCCTGTTCCCTCTCCAGTCTTGGGACATGGGTTGATACTCCATAAGTCGATTCAGTGATAAGCACATCGATTTTAACGCCTCTAGGCACCTCTGCAGATACTAAATGTCTGTCTTGCTCTCGAGAATAGTCTCCCGTGAAGAATATGTTTAGACCAGCTATCTCTATGAGGAACATTGCAGCACCTAGTACATGACCGGCAGGATAAGGGGTAATCCGAATAGAAGAGATAGTGTGAGTTGTGTGGTAATCGATTGCCTCGATCTGAGAGAAGGTATTCAGATGGTCCTGTTCCGTGTATACGGGCTGTGATGTAAGATTCGATGAAGTGTTGCCGACTCGGACACTGTCTTGGATAAGCCATTTATAGATAGCCTTGGTCGGATGCGTCATAAAGACCCTGCCTCTGAAATTGGTCTTGGCTAGGACATAGGGAAGAGATGCGGCGTGGTCTATATGGAAACTTGGCCGATGTTAGCATACTTCTTGGGACGTATAGAATGCTGGAACTAAGAGCTAAAGGAGAACAGCTATCGCAATGGGTATCACGGCAGTCAAAAGGGGGCTACCAGCTGGGTGATGGGGCAATATATTTTATTGATAGTTGAATACATGAGAGCAAAGTCATGAACATCCACAAGTCCGCAGGCGTAATATCATGGCAGAGCACTCAGATAATACCTTCCACCCCAACCGATACGAAGCCCTTTGATCATCCACAGCTGTATTGTATAACGAGGATCGGAAGGATAAACTTACTGGCTAATAAGGAGAACATCGACAGTGCTTAGGTCGAAGTCGTCAAAGAAGGGGAGAGCGGCGAGGCCATCGTAAGCAGGATGTTGGCCAGCATCGAGCTATACAGAAATGTATTGTTAGCTAGGGACTATATAACCTAGAGAGAGTCAAGTTTAAATCAACTTACCATGACTGTCTTTCCTTTGTACTGGATGATATGGCATGATCGGCCGACTTCGTTTCCACCTCCTAGACAGAGAAACATCAGCTCGTCTGTTGGATCTACTGGTTCCTCATCAACAGCCGAAGCCGCAGCCATTGCCGAAGCCTTGCGCTTGGATGCCATGGCTGACGGAGCTTTCAAAGCTGCGTGATGGGATTGTTGGAGTTGCGCTGTTTGGTCCTAAACCAAAATGTGTTTGTTGCCAGATAGTTAGGGGAACAAAGGAATGCGGTCTAGCGTAGCAGCGCACTAAGGTTGTTAATGGGCCAGCACACAATAGATGTCATCTCAAGATGAGAGCATTACGCAGAGTGATCGCGTGTAGTTAATTAAGGTCAATTAACTTTTAGCACTCGAACCAATAATGAAGACGCAAGTTTGGACGTTATGTAAGGTCGAGATGTGGATTTTACAGCTTGTACATATTATTGGCAAGGCAGGTACGTAATGAATGAATGCGGCAGCAGCAATAGCAGCAAATTGGAGTAGGTGCCTGCCTGCCTGGTATTCAGTAGGCGTAAATTACATATGTGCCTACCTAAAGTTTAGCGCGTTAGGTCGCGCATTAGGTACTTTCCAATCCGATCTAGGTATGTACATAGTACCTAAGGTAATAGTGGACCTGTTAACCTAATGTAGAGAAACCCTCTTTTGCGGCTCATCAATCGGCTTCTAATTGATCCGATAAAGCATACGACCTAGGGAAGGCCAAGCAAAGTTACCTAAGGTTACCGGTTACCTAAGGTAGGTACTTAAGTTAGGTACAATAGGTACGTATCTAAAACCTTTCAATCAACCCAGTCAACTCAGTCACTAAAGGGAAGCCTGTGGGGACCGTGCGTTGGTACTACACGAAATCTTTCCAATGGGGAAACAGGAGCTTTTCTTGTGTTGCTGAAGTCTAAGATCGCCTCCTCATCCATCCCAAACATCAATATCCCATCACCAACCATTACCGTCCCGACGCGCCCCCCGCCTCTCTCATTGGTTTCGACCTTATTCGGTATTGTATTTGTCGCCTTCAGATCGCCTTTCCAATACATATCCTCGCACCCTACCTCTTGCATCGTCGGATGGGTTTCGCCCGGTTGATTGTGACAGGCTCTGTGCCTGTCCAGGTTCAGAGGGCGTGTTGAAGAAGGGTTGATATTTACTGCTCATTGTTTCAGACCGAGGACTCTTCTTCGTATTATAATTAATTACATCATATCCCGATAACCTGTCCGTACTCTTCCGGCTCGATACATTGTCGCCATGTCGCATCCACAACCTACGATGCCCCCGAGGCAGTTCTCGCCTCAGCAGCATTCTCCGAATCAACCTTATCAGCTTCCTCCCAACAAACGAGCTAGATTGTCCCCTGGGCCTCCGTCAAATCCAGGCTCACCGTATCCGAATTATGCCCCAAGTCCGAGAGCTACTACTCCGGCGACTACACCGATGACCCTACCCTCACCGGCTCCCGCTCCTAACCATAACATCAATCAAGCTTCTGCGGCAGCAACTTACAACACGCCTTACCAGCAACCGAATGGTCGATCTGCATCTGTCGGTATGACACTTACGATGCCAACAGCGGTATCAACACCACCTCTAGCATCGCCTCAGCCGCAGACTCCCAACGTCAGCCACGCGCCTTATTCTAACGCGAAGCTTGCGCCGGTTCCTACTAATACCTCATTCACTTCTTCGGCACACCCGGTTATCACCAACATGGGACCGCCGACTATGAATCCCGCGGGGTCTTTCTCGTCCAATGATGCGACAAGACAAGGCCTCAAGCCTACATCGACCAAGGCAGACGTTACGTACGATGTAGACGATATGCTTGTAGGCACGGGTATCGATCTAGAAGAGGAGGCAGAGTACCTGAATAATCTAGAGTCTCGTGGGTTCCCTAATTACCCACCTGGCGGGCCCGAGACTTTGTATGGAGCTGGGCCTGCCAACCAACCTGCTCAACCTACCAATGCGAAAACGCAGGAGGAGCTTGCTGCGGAGAGTGCAGATAGAGCCTGGAACGACGCAGCGGCACGGCTTGCCCGGACTAGAAGTCAGGAAATAGCCAACTACCTGTTGGAACCGGGCGTGGTACACAAGCGAATGGCGGACACGGCTGCCAAGTACGGCCTCAACTTGAATGTGGACCTAAAGCCGGACGGGGGACGGTTTATGGGGAAAATGGCAAGCCCTGCCGGCGCCAAGCCGGAGATCAAGGTTATGTACCAGAAGTCCCCGGATGGCACGATGGTGCAGACGCTTGGCTCGTTTATCCCTCACGATGCTTTTCTCGTCGACCAAATAGCGCTGCTGTCGATTAGTACGAAACAGCACTTGCGGGAACTGGTTGGTGATGCAAATAGGGTTGCCACTACGCGACAGAAGACCTCTCATGGTGCTGTACCTTCCGAATGGCTTGATGCAGCCATTATACCGTCGACCGACGCGAACGGAGCCCAGGGTGAGGGCCCGCGGACGGGTGTGGAGAGCGCGGTTAGCCCCCGCACAAACCCACTCAAACGTATGGACTTCTTAACCGTAAAGCTTCTGTTCGTATCTTGTATAACTAACTGCGTTTATAGGTTCGGCGGACGAGCTTAGTAATGGACTCCCAACGCCAGTGTCGGAAGCCTCTCCTGTCAATCCCATGGTGGAAGCCATGACAGGAACCGTAAAGGATGCGCGCAACGCCGAAGAGGCTCGGCTTAGAAAGCGGCTAAAGCGCATAGAGAAAAGTACCGACAAGGACAAGGAAGGCGGTGATAGTACGTCGCGAGCCGGGTCCGTGGCACCAGGCACACCTGGATTGATGGCACCGGATTCAGGTGAGGCGAAAGCTCCTACGAAAAAGGAGAGCAAAAAGGCAGCGAAGCTGGCGGAGGCGAGCAGTACGACTGTGAACCAGACGTTGGGCCTATTTGCAGGTGGCAAGAAGAAGAAGTATTCGTGGATGACGAATTCGGGCGGCCCAGGCAGCGGTGCAAGTACTCCTCGACCTCAAGCTGCGGGCGCACCGGGCACGCCAGGTTCCACAGCCGCAGCTAGCAGCAAGGCTCCTCGTGGACCCCTGACGAAGGCGGGCGTCACTCACCTCGGGCAGTTCCGCGAGGATTCGGATAAAGGAAAGAATATCCAACTTCGTGACTGGGTCGTCGTTATAGAAGAACGCGGCTTCGATATGAAGGCTCTGCAGCAGGCTTATGACATCTTAGACAGGTCTGCCAAAGGCACGGTAGAGAATACGTCGTGATGGTAGGCAGTCGGCCTCGAGACTTAAGGAATTGACAGTATAAAACAATAAGGGTCTTCCGAAATGAGGGCGACCTAAAAGGGGCCGAGTAATGAAATAAAAAGGGGTCAAGTTTACTTTTCCGGGGGGGGGGATACTATACCCTCTAGACACTTCGCGTTGTATTGGTATACATATTTCCACATTTCACAGCCAGGCGTTGGCATCAGAGGGCATAACAGGGGGGCACGGTTGGCTTTTGCATCTTTTTTTTCTCTGGTTTTGTTTTGGACCTACCTCCGCCGATAGGACAGCTAGCCTCTAGCGGACGAGGAAAAGAACAACCGATCCGAACAAGAGGTTCGTGAAGGAACGACTTCGACAGTGTGTTGGTATTGGCGTGGTATAAGATGGAGCCCACTAGGCCTAATTTTGCGTTTCTACGTACCAGTAGCCCGAGGCCGGCTGGCTGATCATAAGGCTATGCCTAGCAGTCAATATGGACGGATGGACGGATGGATGGATAACATTCGGTTGTTTAGCTGGGTGGGCTGCGTAGATATCTAGCTAGGTTAGATGGTTCGTCAGAATGGCCAGTGAAATACGCGCGAGCGCATGTGCGATGAGGATTTATTTTATTTTAGAGCGGTGCTGTGATGCGTACCTAAGCGTATAAATGAAATAATATATATATGATTCCCGTGACGCTTGGTTATCTATAAGTGTAGGTTAAATATTTACATACCCAACCTAAATACCGCCGTAATTCGGCCCCTTTCCCAGGACATCGGACGGAAGTGGGGAACTATGGCCCTAACCTTCCCCGATTCATTTGACATGGCGTCAAGAAACCTCCGAATGGCTTGATGCATTTTATTTTCCGGTTGTCATCTTTCCCCCCCCCCCCTAACCTAGCATTTTTGACCCGTGGTAAATTTAGTAAACTGGACGCAGGGTCGGTTACTTGGTGTGTTTCGTCGGAGGTATTTTATTATTATTATTATTATTATTATTACATACTATAGGTTGTTAGATTCGCGTGCGCTGTTTTACGAGACGAGGAGGAGTGGACTACGGCTGATTATATACCTACCTCCTAAAGGTATATATATAAAGAGTATATATAACACCAAGATGGCCAAGGCGGTAAGATTGATGATATACCCTTCCCTACCCCTATTCCTATCTACTTCCTATAGAATACAAACACCAAAAGGGATATGAGGAGATATAGATAGATACCTAGGTATACATGGCTAACTACTCTATAGGCGATAGGGCAGATATGCTCGTCCAACTCGATGGCACATAATCTCGAGCAATGCGTCAAGCTCGTGGGCCAAGCCGCGGCTGCTGGAGCGAAAGTATGTAAAGGGGGATGGATAAGTTCAAGTTTCCACTTTCTGTCCCTCGAGGTTGAGATATTGACGCTATTCCCATCCATACTACCCCCCTCTATCAACACAACACAATACAACACAACACAACCCCCAGCTGACCTCCCCAGGTCCTCTTCCTCCCCGAAGCATCCGATTACATCGGCTCCTCCGCCCAGGAATCCCTCTCCCTCGCCAAACCCCTCGCCACCTCCCCCTTCGTATCGGGACTGCGCTCCGCCGCCGCAAAGCACAAGCTTGCCGTGCACGTCGGCATCCACGTGCCCGTCTCCGTGAAACCGTCTCTCTCTCCTAGTAATCCGGTCTTATCTTCCGTTCCGCACTCCGAGGACCCAGATTCTATTCCTTCTGCTGTTTCTGTTTCTGCTTCTACTTCTACCCCTTCAGCATCCGCATCCGCATCAGCATCAGCATCAGAACAACCAAGTACCAGAGAAGAAGAAGATCCCTCACCCCAAACCAAACTCTACAACCGCACCATCCTCATCAACCCCGACGGCACCCTCCACCCCACCGCCTCCTACGACAAGCTCCACCTCTTCGACTACCCCGACGCCTCCCTCCGCGAGTCCACCACCACCCAAGCCGGATCAGCATTCACGCCCCCCTTCGACACCCCCGTCGGCCGCATCGGCAGCCTCATCTGCTTCGACCTGCGCTTCCCGGAGCCCGCCCTGCACTTGACCACTCCCTCCCCCTCCTCCTCCTCCTCCAACACCACAACCACCCCTTCCCCCCCAGCCCAAATCCTCCTCTACCCCAGCGCATTCACCATCCCCACCGGCCTCGCCCACTGGGAAACCCTTCTGCGCGCCCGCGCCATCGAGACCCAATCCTGGGTCATAGCCGCCGCCCAGGTCGGCACCCACAACCCGCGCCTGTCGCCGCGCACGAGCTACGGCCGGAGCATGGTCGTCGACCCCTGGGGGCGGGTCATGCTTGAGCTGAAGGGCGTGCGGGACAAGGACGGCGACGGCGGTGGTTACGAGGTTGAGGACGGCGCCGTGGGCCAGCTGGGACTGGTGCATGTGGATTTGGGCGTGTGGGACAAGGTTCGCGAGCAGATGCCGCTTGTGAGGCGGACGTATGTTGCCTTCCCCCCCTTTTCTTCCCTTATACGTGATATTTCTGCTTATACCAAGCCGACCTACCTCGTTCCGTTTACTGACTAATATTTCTCATAGGGACGTTTACCCAAAAGTATAAAGCCGTTAGGGGAGATATAGAAAATATAGACATTATGGCCTGAATTACTACAAGTCACAAGTCACAAGTCACCGCATAAGAAACAGATAGAACGACTTGATGGTTGTGTATATTAACCATTGCAGCTCAGCTTATGTACCGACTTAAAAGGCCAAAGCCATCTACAAACATCAAGCCCGCTATTGCAGGTGTTTTGTCTTTTCTCGAGCACGCTACCAAAACGGTAGTACCTCAAGAGTTATTTGTATGTATCAACGCCTCCTGCAAGAAACCTTTCCTGCGCTCGAGCCGAAACTGCCAGGCCCTTTTTCGTCTCGAACGTAAAATCGTGTGATCGTGCTCGTGATGCGAATGCAAGAATTGTACCTGCCCCCTTGCCAAACCACCCTTACGCCGTTGCTAGGAGCCTCAACTGAAATCATGCCTATCGAGCTCTGGAGCATGGCAAAACCGCGTCATTATCCACCAAGTTCCTGCGCGTGGAAAAAGAAAAACCAGATCATGCAACTGCCGTATTAATACACTGCTAAATGATGTTGCGCTTGAGGGTACGAGTAGGAAGTCATGAACGTAAAGACGATTTGTCGACTGTGCGACATTTGCATACGCCGGACGTGCCGACGTAAATCATTGAGCTGCGGGTTGGCGGTATGCATTCCCTCTTCCTCGAGGGGTAAAGCCACGACCACGAGGGCCGCCGCGTCCGCCACGGCCCCGGCCGCGGTAACCACCACGGTAGCCACCATCAACGCTTCCCTGGCCAAATGTCTCCATGTTTTTGCGCTGCTCCTCGCCGCGCCACTCTCGCCCGCCAGGTTTCTGGCCGCCGTTCTCGGCGCGATCCTTAGATTCGCTAGAGATATTATCGAAAAACGACCTAGTCTTGTTATAGGCAACAGGAGGTGCGGAATCGTCGGTCTGCACTTGCTCTGGGGCTGGAGCATTAGGGATGACCTCAACGAGAGGCGAGCCCGCGATAGCCTCTTTTACGAGATCTTGCTTGTTAAACTTTGCATTACCAGCTTCGAAGTCGAAGTCGGAATCCGGAACGTTGACCTTGGTTGGTCCGCCGGAACGACCGCCTCGGCCACGTCCCCTACCGTTTGCCGAGGACCTGGGAGCGGTCATCCTCATCTCGTTGACCTTCTTAGTCAAGTTGTCCATTGCACTACCATTCTGTGCAGAGGTTTCAGCAGCGGCAGAGTTGTTAAGCTTCGCCATCGCGACAGCAACTGCTTCTTTTGCGGCTTGGGTGGCATCTTTAAGTGCAGCCTGAGCAGCAGCTTGCCCTCCTGCGGGTTTAACTGTAGAAGCGGCGGCAGTAACTTGGGAGGCGATTTTCGGAGTGACTGCGGCCTGAATCGGCACAGCAGGGAGGACTCGGTTGTTCTTAGGACCGGTTGGAGCGGCCTTCTTCTCAGTGACGTTGGTCGGAGGGGCGTTCGTTGTCGATAGAGATTCTGCAGTAGCTTTGACTTCCGCCGCAGTAGGTTTCGACTCGACCGGCGGGGTCGGGGCGACATTCGTTGGGGCAGGCTGAATAGGTTGCTGTGCAAGTGACTTAGGCTCCGTAGGTAATTCAACCGCGGGGTTACCAACCAGTCTTTGTTTGTCGACGCCTGCACCGATAGGAGCAGGCTTGTTGTTATTGCTCTCCTGCTGGGGTGTTCCCCTCATCCCTTGACTAGGTACGCCAGGCATGCCAGGGGGTCCTTGAGGCCCTTGAGGTCCAGGTCCAGGCGGGTATCCAAAGCTATTCCACGGACCAGGCCCTCCAGGTCCACCAGCCGGGAAACCTTGGCCGGGAAACCAGCCGGGAGGGGGTGGGTAGGGCATTCCATGGAAGCCTTGACCCGGAACGGGACCAGGGCCACCACGTTCCCATTGTCCAGGAGGTGGAGGATAGAACGGGTTGGGCTGGTACGGACTTTGGCCGTAGCCTGGAGCTTCCGAACCAGGTGGAATGGCACCTGCAGGACGAGTACGAGCCTATAATGGAGAGCATGTAGTTAGCATCAATGCTTCATAGTATATAACAGCTCCATATTTTAAATAAATTAAAAATATTTTAATTCCATGATAGCTCAGAAGGAAGGCAACGGAAATATCAACACGGGGTTTTTGCGCTTTTCAGACAAGTAATACTTTACATCCGAGATGTTTCGTCATAGCAATGGACATGGCTTTGTAGAATGGAGTGGAGAAGGGCAACTTACTCCAACGATAGCAGGGTCATCCGGAACCTTGGGAGGTTGGTTCTCTTTAGGAGGAACAGGAGCTTGCTCGATTCGCAAGTCTTTCACGTCGCTACCGCGAAAGACGATGTACTCGTAGACTTGATCAGAAGGTGCTATCTCTTCTTCTGGGTTACCCTTGCGGCCCTCGGTACCGAACGATCTGACATTTTCCAGAGAGACCGTCGACTCTTCTGAATTGATCTCGTGCAATACACCCGAATAGCTATTAAGATTAGAGGCGGGGCTCCAATGTAGCACCGTTGGCTTGGGGGGAGGTTTACCGGATATCACTCTTCGAGATGAGGGATATGCGAGAGCTGCGTTTGCATTAGGGTTAGCAGACTGACCATTCGGAATCTTGCTGTAGCTAGGCAACATGAGGACGAGGATGCGGATGCGGATGCGTACCCAAGAAATTCAGACATGGTATATGTTAAAAGGTGTGCGCGATCCGCGCACAGGAGGAGGAAGTAAATGCAATCAAGGTATGTGGTAAGTAGAGATAAATTGCTGTAACGACGTTTGAAAAGTACGGAATTACGAAAAATAAATGCAATTTACCGTTGAAGGTGGAGGAGGAGGAGGTTGGATGGGATAGGGTTGAAAGGAAAAGAGAGGAGACTGAATTTCCGGGTGCGAAGAATTAAAATTTGAACAAACCGCACCGTTAGCACCAGCCCCGTTACATGAGGTGTATTCACTTGCCAGATGGGCGTCAACAATATAAGGTGCGCCACCTTTTTAATGTCTACTCCTAGGTCCAACTGGTTGCTAAGCCACAGCCATATCGTCCATTAGCTGCCTAGGTTTTTAGGGGCTCGTTTGCTGCAATACGAAGTACATCACAGAAAATACATCTCAGAACTTACCAACAAGATTCCTTCACTTATTGCTATTGTTCCAACAGGCTTACTTTCTCTATTTACATACATAAACAGACCAACTGCTGTTTGCCCAAGATTCACGAGTAAGGCGCCTAGAACGTCCCATCCTTCTGTTCAGTACTACCTGCCAATACACCTGCGGAAACGCCTACTCTACCACATATTTATGAATGTAACAACATTGAGTTATTGAGTGGCTGTGATATTAGATAATAAACACAGCCCAGTCACCATGAATTTAATTCACAATACCAGAAGACGTCCCCATTGAGGGACTATCATTACCACACATTAATTACTCTGACATGTCAAAAGAGTCTGACCCTGAACTACTCGTGGTATCGTCATCCTGTCCATCCAATTGCTCGTCCATAGCCTCTCCCTCCTCTTCACTCGGGTATCCAACCAAACCGGAACCTTGCCGCTTCCTAGATTTTCCCAGCCTACTCTCAACAACATATCCTTCAGGAATAGCCGCGGAGTTGGCCGGTAATACGCATATAGTAGGGAACTCGACAATGTCGAGCCCGGGTAGAACGGTAGCCAAGTTGTCGGTCGGTCGTAGCGGTATGAGCCTTTGTGCTTCCCTAGAAGGTGTCCTTGGCTTCAGGCAGAAGAACCGGTATTTATCCTTCAGCCTGTCGATCGTTTGTGACCCTGAAATTTCATTGTTCCACGCAGCCGTTTTCGAGTCCTGCATAACATAATCACCGCCACTCCAAGCCGTGGTAGCCACTTCTTGGCCGCTCCCAGTGATTATCTTCTTGTCCTCCAAGGATCTTTGCTTCTTCTCCTGCGTACGTTCCTGGCTGCTAAGATGGCGCTGGCGATGATATTCCAAACTCTCTGCGAACCCAACGGAGAGAGGAACTTCATCCAGTATCTTATGCAAAATTTTCGAGGGTTCCGTATCGGGCTTTCCCTCAGCAGAGCCAATAGATTTCCACTCGAGCCATTCGACCTGCCAGTTCATAGTCCTCGTGCGCTTGTTCCAGCTCGTTTTGTTCTCCTTCGCCCGAGTCATGCCGTAGGGAACAGACGCAACGCGGATGCCCAGCTGCCGCATCCGCTGCATCGAATTCTTGTCCCATCTCCGCGAATTCTGCTCAAAAGTAACCCTTCCGCGACTTTGGCCCTTATGGAGACGTGCTCTTTTGTTAGGCGGCGGTCGCGATGCGGCGTCATCTTGCGGTAATATGTCCTTTTCTTCCTTAAGAAACTTCTCGACTCGTTCGACGGATCTCTCGATTTTGGTTAAGAAGTTGTAGTCGTGGTCGATGCCGGCATCCGTCTTCAGCTTCTCCCGCGGTATGTATACTGTGGGATCGCGTTCTCCGTTGCATGATGACCATTTCTTATGCTTCTTCACACAGGCTAAGGAACATGTTCGGGTTTTGCATCGAGGACATTTGTATTTTGGAGTTTGTATATGGCAGATGGTGCAGAGCGACGTCAGTAAGGGGTCTGCCATCGAAAGGATATAAGGTATAGATGATGTAAATAAGGAAGTCGCGACGTTATAAAGTTGAGCGTTTAGCAAAACTTGATACAAAATATTTACTTCTGAGTGAGTAACACAATTGCGATCATTAGACGCTAATACATGCAGACTTGAGCTTCGAAAATGTATATAGTCTTATCTTATCGATATCTAACCGCCTGTATTCCTTATCGATATCGGACTACCTACATAGGTACCTAGCAACGCAGCGTCATTCCCGGTAGCCATGTGCGAAATCTCCTAACCGCATCTCTAGTTTCTTGCATACCATGCATATTGATCTTGATAAGTTACAATGCTGCAGCGAATAGAATAAACTCCTACTCGAAGGAATTACTACTGGTCCCTATTTCTTAGGTTTGATCTAGCCGTGACGAGATAGGTAGTACCGATACTATGCGAGATATTGTGTTACGAAGACATAAAGACATAAAGGTGTTTAACACCAACAACTCTCAGCTCGATCATTGTCGCCTGTGCCATCAATCTTTCATTATTTTAAATTGTTTAAGAAAGAGAAATATTTCGTATATATTCAACTTCTAATTTATTTTCCAAATCCCAGCATTATAAAATTTCTTTTTAACACGACCAATCCAATCGAGATTCTATAAGTGTATTTATTAGACAGTGTATATACTGTATTAATTATCTTAGTGATATTTTTTCCCTTATGCCAACTTAATGGGTGCATGACTCTCAAAGAAGTATTCCGTATTACATAGCTGGTAGTCGCGTGGTCAGAATCCAACAACGCTATCTTCTTACTTCCGGATATTCTACAACTACCAGGTACCAATAATTTCATAAACTTAGCTCATGGCTCTACAATGCCGGATACAGATATGAAAATCGACCCGCAAAGAGCTGCTGCTCTGGTATCGCAGATCAAAACCGTGCGTGAGCGCATCGCTGCTGTGGCCAACGGCCGCGATGTAAGTCACAACCGTTCCTCAGTAGCTTTACCACGTTAAAGAACCAAGCATATTCGAGTACACTCATTTTAATACATTGTTTGGTTCTACCTTTCTCTGTTCCCTTGTGAAAACCTTATATTATGTGCTACACCGCTTCTCCCACTTTCATGAGTTTCTTTACTTTATGTATACTAACTCCATCATTGTAGGTCCGCCTAGTCGCTGTCTCGAAGCTGAAGCCAGCCAACGACATCCTCGCGTTGTTGCAGCAGGCTTCACCGCCGCAGCTTCACTTCGGCGAGAACTATGCCCAAGAGCTGAGCCAGAAGGCCGAGCTGCTGCCACGCAGTATACAGTGGCATTTTATCGGCGGCCTACAGTCTGGTAAGACACTCGTTCTCATATCTCTTTTCCCACATATTACTACTCTTTGAAGGGGAGATGGCAGGCAATATATCATGATATATTATAACGATTAGAAGATGAGATATGGAATCTTCTCAGATACACTACCCCTATCCCTCACTTTCTCGCCTTACTCTTACTAACACACCCAGGCCACTGCAAATCCCTCGCCAAAATCCCCAACCTCTTCAGCGTCTCGAGCATCGACACCGAGAAGAAAGCCCAGCTCCTCGACAAATACCGCGGCGAATACCTCTCGTCCCTCTCTTCCTCTCCATCTTCCTCCCTTTCCCCCTCTACCACCACCACCACCACCACCACCACCGCTCCCCCCACCCCCCTCCCCGGCAAAATCAACATCCACATCCAAGTCAACACCTCAGGCGAGCCCACCAAATCCGGCTGCGCCCCCGGCCCCGCCACCCTGTCCCTCTGCCGCGCCGTCGCCGCCCTGCCCAACCTGCACCTGCTCGGCCTCATGACCATCGGTGCCATCGCCCGCAGCGTCGCCACCACCCCCGACACCGAAAACGAGGACTTCGAGCGCCTGCGCGAGCAGCGCGACTCGGTCGCCGCCGAGCTGGGCCTGGCGCCCGAGGACCTGGAGCTGAGCATGGGTATGAGCGAGGACTACGAGGGGGCTATTGTTGCCGGGAGCAGCGAGGTGCGCGTCGGGAGCACGTTGTTTGGCGCGCGGGGGCCCAAGAGCGAGGCTAAGATTAAGGTGTAACTTGTGGTATCTATCTGCCTTGGCATGTGGTTGTGGTGTGTAGGTATAGACAGACTCCTGGCCTAACCGTATATCTTACATAGGGCGGAGTCAGGGGGCGTTTATGAGGACTAGTCCAGATCACCAAACTCACAAAAAATGAAATAACACACTATCAAGAATACTGAACACAAGTTATAATAGTAACTACCTGTTGTAGATCGTCGTTAAATGCTCATGATGCTCTAAGTTGTTTGCCTGCTTGCTATCTATCCATATTAACCCCTACTCCACGCCCACGCGCTCGCGCTCGCGTACAAGATCCAAACAAAGTCGGATATCTCATATCTCTCTACCATGCCCCTGATTAAACCCAATGGTATACACGTAGTCATTCTCATCCGCCCCCTAAACCCAGACATGACGACATGAACACACATCATCAAGGGAAACGGGGAAATCATTCCTGAGCAACAACAGGCACAACAACATTCCTCCACAACTCCCTCTTCTTCTCGTCCTTGCTCTCCGTCCACTCCTTCTCCACCTGTGCGTACTCGTCCCACCACAGCTTATGCGTCGACTCGATAGTATCATTAGCATCGTAGCTGCGGCTCTTCCAGGGCTTGTTTAAAATATAATGCAGGATCTTAACATGCTCGTCCTTCCAGAGACCGCTGTGGCAAGCGCGCATGGGTTTTAGGGCGTTATAATGGTACGGCAAGGGCTTCCAGCGGCCGCGGTACACGATAGCCAGTAAATCCTGGTCGAAGAAGAGCATGTTAGGGACGTCGGGATGAGTGTTCATAGCATCGATCAGCGCGTCAAACTGCGCCTTGGACGGCTGGAGGATGACTGTGCCGCTGTTCAGCAGGTGGTGGTTATTCGGGCTCTGGGGCGTGATAAGAGCTGGCTGGCCCGTCTCTTGGTCCGCGGCCGTGAAGGCGCAGTTGGCGGGGACCCAGTCCTTGCTGTAGTGCGGCAGCTTCCGCGGGTTGCAGGTGCAAGCGTGAGTGCTCGCGATCCAACCTTCGGGGATGTCGACCTCCATCATCTCGTCGATATTGTGCAGGACGACTTGGTCGCTGTCGAGGAGGACAACGCGCTGTCGACGAGACACAATTTCAGTCAGCCTTTTGCTCTTATATAAATACAATATACATATATATGTGTGTGTGTATTATAAATATTCCGGGCACTAGATAATTACCTCGTACTGTGTAAACGACCACGGGGCCAACTTCTCCCACGTCCCCTTATTAATCTTGCCATCGCGAGGCGCCGGCTCGATCTTGTCGACGACGATAGTGGAAATACCAGCAGCAGCGAAAGCATCCATATACTCGGTATCCTCTTCGACTGCGCGAGTCACCATAACCACGAGCCGGTACTTGCTGCGATGTCGGCGCAAAGAGTGGTGAAGCACCAGCAAACCACCGAAATAGCCGCGGTTCGTCAGCAGCGTCGTCCAGATCTTGGTCGGATCATACCAACCGTTCTCGTCGTCGCCGTTCTTGACGCCATTCTGGCCATTTTTAATACCGTTAGTCGCCATTGTATTCTGTCTGTCGTCTCTCTCGTCTGTGACTTGACAAGTTTGGTAAAGGTGAGGAAAGCAAGTACAGAAGAGGGGAGCGGGGAGCACAGATAGGCAACGAAGGTGACAAGATAAAAAGATTTTTTTTTTTTTTAAAAAAAAAAAAGCAAAGTATTACGCCTATATCCTATCCCACCTCGTATCTCCCTCACCTTATGTATAACCCATAGACGGATTCGGGACGCAAATCGCGCGCGTAGTTTAGCTTACCTCCATACGGCATAGTACTTGGATGATGTAGGTACATACATGTAGGTAAGATAGCGGGAAGGGGGAGAGTTGAGATTATTAATGACGTATACCTAAGGGAAAAGGGAAAAGGGAACTCCTCATCCGAGTCTAGGCTGGAAGTTTATTAACATTAACCACCTATAAAAGTACTAAACAAAGTAATAGTGGGCAGGCCTCGGCGATGAAAAGATAGGAAGGTAAGACTACCTACCTAGGTATGTTACATATTAACCTAGGTGCCTACCTAAGAAATAATGCCCCTGCCGTCCCTACCGTCCCTACCTGCATGAAGCTAGGCTTGGATAGACACATTAAGTACGTAGGTATACATTAAGTAGAAGATCGATCCTTACCTTAGCTTACCTTAGCCTCTGACGCCATCGACATTATATGTAAGGCGTGGTTGGACCGAGCCCCCGCATTGGTTCAAATCCCACCTATCTATCCGGAGCTCCGACGTAGGCCGAGCTTGATTCAAGAGTTTCGGTTTGTTCCGGTCTAGGAGGGGATGATATATAAGCAGTATTATGTAACTTGTCACATATCCTTTAATTAATTACCTTTCTATATTATATCATCTATCTATCTACATAACTTATCACCAATATTCTCAGTAGGTAATTCTAACAACCAAAACCCCATATTCATACCTATATATATATATATATATACCTGAAACACCCAAACTAAAACAAAAGCATCAACAACCAGCGGTAAGACAGGCACCAGCGTGTGACTAGCTGTCCACGCATAGCATATTGCATATAGATGCGGAGACGAGCAAAAAAAGAAACGCGGCAACGTCGTCTATTGGCGCGTCGGATCTCAGGGGCATGTGTATACATAATGATCCGCATAGGGAGGTAGTAGGTACCGACACGGTAACTCTCCTCTGCAGCGGAGAAAATGCGCTCGTTAGTGTGCTCCTATCGCCTAACCCCTATCATTGGCTAGGACCATGTTTTAACAGTTACGGTACTTATTACACTTCTCATCCATAAATAATGGAAGTATAGGTGAGTATATTGTAGTATCGGTACTGAAGAAAGGCCTTGAAAATAGGTAGAGCAGACGCAAATATTAATCTATAATGTAATACATGAACCACTACGGGGAATGAGCAACTACTCAAGCTATAAGCTGGCCAATTAAAGAAAGCTTGGTACACATATCAGTCTCGAGGACATTCATGAATCATCAACGTTAACCTAACTCATGTCTCACTCTCACCGCACTGGAAAGAGATCTGTACAAGGTCAGAAAGAATCAATAACCAGGCCTCCTCCTTACACACACCGGGTCCAGTCCTGCTCTCATAGCATCTATAATTAATGAGACTAGAGCATAATAAATCTGCCTCATCAGAAACCCTAACCTCCTCTTCCTAGGGTAGACCCCTCCCTTTTCGCAATATCTCATTATACGCCTAACCCACACATACCGCTCCGGTATCCGCGAGGATTAGCACGTCACACCGATTTCTTACTTCTATAACCCGTAGCCGTCTTCCACAAGGCCGCCAGAACACGGCATGCAGTTAGAAAGGGGTTCGCTACTCCGCGGGACGCATCTGAAGTCGGGTGATCGATGCAGGGCGCCCAGATTAGGGGGCGCTCGGGATCGGGGCAGTAGATGTGGGGTTCCTCTGTGCTCGTAGACGTAGTCGTTGTCGGTGATGCGGTTATAGGTGCTGTGGTCATGGAAGCTGCCGGAGCTGTACCGTGGCTCAGAATTGAACTTGCGCTTGTACCCGTGCCCGTACCCTCGCTCGAAGTGGTAGAAGTCGACTCAGGGGGGGCTGTGACAGTGACGTAGACCGTGGTGGTCTGATCCCTCGCCACAGCAGTCTTCGCCGTAAGCTCGTAAATAGGGGTTGAACCTGTAGAAAGATCCGATACGACGTCTCGACCGCCTGTCCCCGAAGTCACAGCTAAGAACTTGTTAACCACAAGGACCTATATGCAAACCGGGACATTCTAGTATGCCGTCTCAAGCAGACTTACCTCCCACCAACATCTCCGCATTGAACCCCGTAGGCTTACGACTCAACAGATCGCCCTCCTTTCCCGTGCTCGTGACAGCAGCCCCTTTAGCAACCTCCAGGTTCGGAGGCGCAGGTAGTACAATCGTAGTAGCCATCGCCCCGTTCACCAACTCCAGGTGGTGCATCGTCTCGACGGCGATACCGCACCATCCAGCTACACGCAGAACCACTATCCATTAGCCCAACCCGTTAACCTAGGCCCTTCCTAAAAACTACAAGCATGAGGGTAGACAGAACTCCGCACTCACCGATGATAACGCCGGCCGCGATAGTAATAATGGCCACGAAGAGGAGCCACGCGCGGGGGTACTGCTGCGGAGTGACTCTGCGCTTTAGATCTGGTGATAGGAAGGCGTGTTAGCATTCAACGGCATTCCTCTCTATCTATCTATCTATCTATGTGTATTTCTCTCGCCTCTTTGCAGTTATCTCGTCACCACAACACTAGAAAGAGGAGGGGATTAGGATAATTACCACGTACCAGCCCATACGTCTCTTATGTGCTCCATCTTCAACGACATCCTGCTTCCCGCGGGTGAGCGTCCATTCGCCTGACTCTTCTCGCTCGACTGAGTTGCAGCGATCGTAGCTGGGGCTGGAGTCACAGGCGCGAGTAGCACGCGCTGGTGTCGAAGGAGAACCGATCTACCAGGCATGACCGGATCGATGGAGTCCGGGTGAGGTTCTAGCTTGCTGTTCTGCACATCGTGCGAGTGGTCTAGTCCCGGTCCCGGTCCCGGTACTGCCGCCGGTGGAAGTTGGCTGATCTCGAGGCTGTCTTTCTCTGCTGCCATGGCTGCGGTGATGAGTGCCGATGGAGATATAAGTGGTTTAAGTAAAGAGGAGGGTATTATTGGAAGCGTATTGGGTGGGTAAATGGCTAAGTCTACACGTGTCACTGAGGTTATCCCAAGAAGTAGGGGGGAGAGTAAGTAGGTAGATTAAAGGCTTGAACCCTCCTACTCGCATCCTATGCGTGATAGGAAAACAAGCCAGGATAAATCTCAGCTGTATGAGAAAACACGTAGGTAGGCACATACACGCAGGCACCTAAGATAAACGTGAAAGCAGCAGGTAGCAGCATACATTGGTAAGTCTAGGTACCTAACTTAAGTTACTAAGCGCATCATCACCGGGGACGATAGGGGCAATACACCAGGGGCTGATGCTGCAGAAACTATATTACACGAATCTGCTATAAATGCAGTCACGATCCCCATGGGCCCCTAGACAAGCAGGAAGCCATGATGGGCAACATTCCCCCCTACACTGCAGGTAATCAACTATGTGAACATTACAATGGGGACTAAAACAGTCTAATCTTGTGAGGACTTCACCTTCACGAGCGAATAATAACACAACAACTACCTACGTACAAAGACTATCTGCCATCGTATAAGGGGGTAGATAAGGGGGCAATCATTCACTTCTAGCAACACAGCCGTCTTTGCTTGATACATGTAAGATCATGTGTTACCTACGAACTCCTTTTTCGCTCGGGCTGGAAATGCACAAAACCGCATAATTGCTTAACTTAGTTTCCCAACGGTATCATACCTCCTCATCTCAAGTCCCCTTCCGACCAATTACCATCCTCTTTCACTTTCTCTTCCCCTCTCATCCCCTCTCTTGCCGGTAATACCTTATTGAACCATTACATTAGCAAAGGTATCCGATATCTCTCGGCGTGTTGGCGCATCGCGAAATTCTGGCGCTGTGGAAATTCCTACTGATAGCCTCTCTTCCATCAGCTTCAGTAGTACGGGGGGCACACTTTCATCCGTGGCGCGGACCGTCAGTCGAACCATCTATTGTTTGTTAGCTGAGCTACCTCGATGCTGTAATGATATCCGAATTGCCTTACCTGTGAAGTATAATTTGGCTCCAGTCTCATTAGACAGCCAAACTTGCCTCCTTCAGCGGTGTGGAGCACGCTGGCTCCGACAAAATTCTTGCTATTCGGGTCAACTCCGTTAAGTATACCCCAACGGAACCCCTGGATCGTCTTGCGAACGAAGTCTTCCGTTATTTCTCGCGACTTAGATTTACCGGGAGCAAGGCCGATAATTTGCTGGGCCTCGCGCGGTGGACCACCGATTTGCTTCCATCTCTTAAAGAAGTCATCTGCTGTGAGATCCGCAGGATCCATAAACTTATGGGCCGTAAGCGGGAGCTTCAACGTAAGGGCTTGTAAGGCTCCCGCGAGGTAACTTATCCTAATGGTAGGGCTCTTCGTGAACACTTTCTTCGCCTCGAACATGATGATCAATCGTGATTGCGCGCCTTGCATGATAGAACTCTCAGGCATAGATTTGACGTCCCATGTTAGATTCTCTTTCTCGCTCTCGTCCAAGTCTAGCGTTGTTGTAAAGGAGCTCACTGTAGCCGGAGTCTTGTTCGTGAAATATAAGATAAGACATGCCATCTGCCCTCTGTATTCGGAGCGGATACCAACTTGAAGCTGTCCATCTTCGAAGAGCACACCGTCAGCTTTAAGTAGCAACTTATTGTATCCCGATTCCCAGCCTGGTGACAGATGCGCGGCGCTGGCCAAGTTTGGCACCTTAAGCAGCTTCTCGGGAACAGGCCCCGCATTCATGTCAAGACCGGCAAGATCGTTAGAATGGCCGTTGGAACCGTTTGCCGAGCCATTAGCCGAGCCATTACCATTCACTGGGCCGTTAGAACTGAAAGTCCTCCTAAGACCAGGGTTCTTGGCCATATTCAACTCCACAGCGTCGCTGTTTGCGTCCTTGCCACCAACCACCCAGGTTCGCTTATCACTAGTACCAGCGTGCTTCTGGTGGAGTCTTGACAAGAGTGCAGACTGTCGCTCGGGGAATGGCGGCATTTCATCGCAGACCGTTCGAAGTAAGTCGTCTGTCGGAAGGCTTGTAAGAGTCAAGTACTCAAAAGCTCGTTGTTGTAGCTCCGGGTCTAGCGTATGGCTATATAGCTCAAAGACGTGTAGAAGTTGCGGTTTGATCTCAGGGAATAAATTGACAAATTTGACGAACGAAGAGAGAATCATGGCACGGGTACTCGAGGAACAAGCAGGTAGCTTTCGTGACAATGCCATAAATTGCTCTATGGGACTGCAGCCAGCCTCTTCTGCAATTAAGTGACCAAACTCTCCGAGGATATAGGCTCCGATTTTCACTAGAGTCTCGTGGCAGTGATCTTGCTTGACATGCTGCAACGTATTGTGCGCCGCGTAGACTTGTAGCTCCTCGTTGTTCGTCACAATCTGGATCACTCGCTGCCAGACCTCGTCGCTCAGATGGTCACCTGCGATAGCCACCAGACGAAGAGAGACATTAATATACCATTGGATGTCGGTAGCATACTTCTCCGTCAAGATTGCAATCTTCAAAGCCATCTCTTCTCGGATCGCAAAGTCGGCGTTCTGTAGATAGTGAAGTAGCTCCGATACTATCGGCACAGAATTGGTCGAATCGCACATACTATATAGCAAATCGAGACCCTTTCTGCGAACGCTAATATCACGGTCCTTAAGAGATCCGAGAATCACTTCTTGGTGCTGCTTGATAGGATCGAGATTCTCAGCTCGAGCCGCTAAATGCGTCATAGCCTCCAGTCCCAGGTACCGCACATTTGTCTCCCTAGACGTAATGAAACGGCCCAGGCGGGTAGATATCTGCTTCATTAACGCATGTTCCGTGTCTAGATGGATGATGAGGTTAATAGCCTCGAACAATACAGCATTCTGAGCGTTGTTCTGCTGGACGTTCTTATTCGTCTCCATTGCTAGATTCAGAATCTTCTGTAACGACTCTCGGATCATTTCTCGGACATGGCTATCCTCTATTTGGTTTGTCAGTTTCCGTATCAGAAATCTTTACCACGGGACTGATTCATACCTGAGGGCGGGAAATATTGCAGTAACCGCAGTAGTTTGACTTGTATCCAAGGACATGGGACTTTGTAGTACAAGTAGTCAGCAGTATAATCCCCATCGATCAATATTCGCTTCATCCGCGACGCAGCTTTAACGTAGGCACCCTTATACTGCTCCGAGTTATCCTGCGCGACAGCCATGACGAGTGACGTGACCGAGAGGGCCACCCCGAGATCGAGATCATCCATAAGAGAAATTATCCGTTCTGCCCATTGCGGTTGGATTATATCCGGGTGCTTGCGATATAGACGGAGGAGAGTAAGGGCTGCCTTCTTCTTCACGAACGCCTTCGAAGTCCTGTACTCGCTGTTAGATACCACAGCTAGCTTCACCAAGGAACGACATACGGCGAAATCAGGAGCCTGTGAACCTCTGCGCTCAGAGCCTCTCCCATCTCACGACCTCCTACATTCGCGATCGCGTGTAAAGCTAAGCAGTTGAAGAGCTCGTTGTGGTCGAGGAGGTCCTTCCGTATGCTGTTTACAACTAGGTGTAATAACTCGTGCTTCTCGTGCAGGAAGAGCGTCATGGCTAGATATCCGATTTGCTTCTCGGAATACTTGTTCGCCGAAATCAGGTTGACAGCCTCGAGGTGTCCGAAGTCGACATTCCAACCTAGGATATAAATATACAACAACTATTGCCCAACGTCAGATCCGTTCGTGATTCGCGTAGAAAGTGGCTTCATCGTACTTTGCAAACGTATTTCTTCTTGTGGTAGCCGCTCAAATTACCGTCTGTAATCCATTAGTCCAAGAGTCCCGTGTTGACATTCCAACGTCACGCGAAGATTTCACGTTCGCTCAGGTTAAAGCATAGCATACCCTTAAACTTTTGTCTGTGACAAAGAAACTATAGGTTAGCTCTCCTATCCTCAATGGCAATTGGAAGACCTGTTTCCACAAACCGAATATTTGCCAACTCCTTGTTGATCCTTTTCTCCTCCAGATCCCTAGCTCTCGCATTTCTCAGGTCCGCGATAAATTGAACGAGGCCACGCATGTTTGAGTTGCTGCTGCTCGACCGGCCAAGAAAGCCGGCCGCCGCGGAGGAAGCCATGGTGTAGTCGCAACAACGATTCCCCCTATTCTTACACGACACCCGCTATCTCCGTCGCATCCGCTTGTATAAACAATGGCGATACGTGGAACTAGTTTATATAAAAAGAAGTCGAATCCAAGTATTTAGGTCCAATACCGAGAGGAAGCACGCTCGAAAATGCGGCTCTCATGATAGACCAGGTCAGTCTATGAACATGGTCGAGCGTGACCAGGGCAAGCGGGAGACAGGGGGTGGAGGGACAGCGACGCGGAAAAAAGAAGGGTTCGTGTCGAGGTCCGAGAGTCGGTCGGCAGGCGATTGACAATTCAGGATTCAAAATGTAATGTTTTTATCAAGATTTAGAGTATCGCAGCTGGTGGCACAACATTGGACGATTATCTACGGTGTCGGGTTCAGGGACAGGTTCAGGGACACATAGGTCTGGAATAAATCTGTAAATGGAATTGACAGCAGTCCTTTAGCGTCTTAAACCCCGAGCGGCGAAAGAGGAGAGCACCTGCACTACCTGTGCTACCTGCACCACACCTTCTATTAAATCCAGCCAGCCAAGTCTATTCGTCGGATACCCGTCGTGCAATGTCACCGTTTGTGGGGCACATGATTTGCGCCTCGACCATACATTTGATTTGATTTGAATAGAACCTTCTTACATACATAAAGTGTGGCTTGATTTTAAATATCGATGTACATCGTATCTAACTTATCTCACTTATCGATATTACATTATGTACCACCAGCTCCTCTTCTTTAAGCTTCCCCGACGTCAGAGCCAATTCATTATTTACAGCTTCCCAAGCTTCAGATTTCAGGATGTGAACAAACAGCCAATTGACGATGAATTACGGTCTCTGGAGGTCAACAATACCGCCAACACGGATTTCGAAGGTAGCAGCAGCAGCAGCAGCAACAACAGCATCATCAGCAAACTTGATACCCCGGCGTTTCTACGCCATCCAAGCCGCAGCACCTCCCGTCCACCAAGTCTTCAACCGTCACACAAAATGGCTACAAAAGGAGCGCGCAGCCGCCCACGTCGAGAACAGTCGAGTGGCCGACTATCTGAAAGATGAAGTAGCCATCCGATTATGCGATAGACTGCTGGTGCGCTCTTATATATGTACAAATGCTTTCCCTGCGGTATAAGGGACTAATACAGAAAATCCGCAGGACATCAAACGCAACTACCCCTCGGTCCTCGACCTCGGCGCAAACTCCTGCAACATCGCGCGGGCCTTGACACGGCCCGACCCGGACCCCAACCCCGAAGCGCCCGTGACCGAGCCCCTTGTCTCCCGCATCGGACACTTGCTTGCCGTAGACTCGTCCGAGACCTTGCTGTATCGGGATGCCGACCAGCCCTTCAACTCGGAAATCAACATGACGCGGCAAGTCCTGTCTGACGAGGAGACGCTACCTTTCGAGGCCAACACCTTTGACCTGGTGTTGAGCTCGCTGAGCATGCATTGGATCAACGACCTGCCAGGCGTCCTAGCGCAAATCAATAATATCCTAAAGCCGGACTGTGCTTTTGTAGGCGCCATGTTTGGTGGTGATACCCTCTTTGAGCTGCGTACGTCGCTACAGCTAGCCGAACAGGAGCGTCGTGGCGGTATCTCGCCGCATGTATCGCCGCTGGCCAACGTGCGCGACGTGGGTGGTCTACTACAACGCGCTGGTTTCAAGATGCTGACTGTTGACGTTGATGACATCATCGTCGATTACCCGGATACGTTTGCGCTCATGCAAGATATACAGGCCATGGGCGAGAGCAATGCCGTCCTCGGTCGTGAGATGGGTGGTATCCAGCGGGATGTGCTCCTAGCCAACGACGCTATCTACCGAGAGCTTCATGGCAATGAGGATGGATCAATACCTGCTACTTTCCGAATGATTTATATGATTGGATGGAAAGAATCAAAAGATCAACGTCAGCCATTACCTCGAGGTAGTGGAGAGATTAGTTTAAAGGATGTTTTCGAGAAGAAATAAATTTTATCTGAACTCGTATCATTAATGCCTCTTGCATATAGTGCTGCGCCTTGTAGTGACTTATTAACAATTAGTAAACACATACATATCCACGTCCACCCTAACAACCCCTAATACTCAAACGGCATGCGAACCAATATAGCTCCAAAGGAACAGAATAAACAAGTCCTGCTAATTCTCTCTCGCCAAACATATATCCATCTTTATATGCGGCGGTTTTCGGTAAAACAAAGCCCTTGGCGTCAACAAAAGCACCCTTCAATTCTTTCAATAACAAATCAGCCTCGTCGACATTGAATAGAACCTCTCTTAAGACAGGTAGCTTTTTAGATAGTTGAGTTCGTCTCCCCCTCGCTCTTCTAGCCAGATGCCGCATTCCATAACTTCGAGGTGATTCATCAAACCACTGAATTTTGTGAACAAATCACCGCAATACGGCTGGGGGCATCGAAAATGCTTCGTATCATGAGCCACTGCCTTCTCGACCGAGTCAATAGTAAATTCGTTACTTTCGTCCTCACGACGTAAGACGCGATATAGTTCTTTCCAGCAGTCCCCTTCTTCGCAATGATGAATCGTTGAGAGTTTTGAGGGAAACATCTCCAGACAAGCGGGACACTTTGCTCCGCTGATTGTTGGCTGATCCTAACAGTAGTATTAGTAAAAATTCGACCTTGGAGTATGGTCCTGTGGTTTTAATATTTTGGCGCCGGCTCACCTCTCCTGATTGAGAATCATCACCAATCTCTTCATCCCTAGATTCTTCAACCTTGAACACCTTGCCGTTAAGTTCTTCACCATGAAGCTCTTCACCTGTAGCCTCTTCACCCTTAGACACTTCGTCTTTGCGCTCTTCGTTCATTACTCCCTTATTCAGTATTTCTCCTCCTGTTGCTACTCCTTTCATTACTTCTTCATCGGGATGGGTGGCAATGACGTGCCAACTCCGAACGTGAGTGTCTAGGGTTTCCTGCTCACGAAACTCTACAACACATATATCGCAGTAATGATGAGCGCTGCTCTCAATCTTATGGGCTTCAAAAGCCTTGTTAGTATCAAAATAGATACAGCAAAGCTTGCAGTAGTGATGCTGAATCTTAAGGTGAATATTTAAGGCTTGAGTGTCTTCGTAGTCACACTTGCATTGTGAGCAATAGTAGTGTTCATTGCTCTGAGTCAAATGTTCCTGAAGCGCGGTTGATGACACGAAGATCTGCTCGCATATCGTACAAGAATAATGTTCCGACTGCACATGATGTTCCAGAGATTCGATATCTTCCAAATCAACTCTACAAAGTGAGCATAAATGATGCAGACCGCTTCCTATGGTGTGAAGTTCAAGTGCATTATGCGTCTCGAAAGCCAGATTGCATCGCTTGCAATAATAATGAGTCATTTGAATATGTTCTTCTAAGGTCTCAGTACTGGGGAAATATTCTGAGCATGCTGGGCAGTGTTGGTAGCCATGTTGGCTACAATTGTGCTCATTGAGTTCATACAACGAATAGAAAACCTTAGCACACACACCGCAGTAGTCATGGTTAGCTTCTTGGTGTGACGAGAGTTTGCTACTGTCTGTGAATTCTTCATCACATTCTGGACAGTAATAATGATCGGGTACCAGTCGCTTGTGATCATTAAAATCCATAGGTGATTTGAAGACTTCATCGCAGGTTTTGCAGTAGTAATGCGACTTGGGGTTCTGCATGGCGTGGAGAGTGTAGTCCCCCTTGGTTTTGAAGGGGACATTACAAATTCCACAATAGTAATGTACCTCCTTCTGAGCCATGAAATGACGCCTCATTTCTGCCTTAGACGACCATTGCTCATCACATAGGTAACAGTAGTAATGGGCAGTCGAATAAAGATAATGATCCTTTAAGCTTTCATTGTCTCTGAAATCCGAATGACACTTCGCACAGTAGTAATGCTGCACTCCAGGAGTCCAAGTTGAGTCTATGGTGTAATGCTTTACTAGCTCATCGGGGCTGATGAAATCCTTAGAACATTTCTTGCAGAAGTAGTGAATATCACTGGTAATAAAGTGGTCGATTTGTGTTTTCTTCTCAGTGAAACCGATATTACACTTTTCGCAGAAGTAATGATGTTCTTTGCAGTGAGTTTCCAATTCCAATCCGGAAGAAAAGTCAACGCCACACACATTGCACTAGATATGCATGGGGTTTGCTTTTCTATGGTCCTTCAACTCGTCTGCTGATGTAGAGGAGGTGCCACAAATACGACAGTATAGGTGTGCATAGCGAAGATGGTCATCGAGTTGATCCCATTTAAAGACTTTACCGCATTGCTGAACTGGACATTTTCCATGTTCTGCTAGATGGGAGGTAAGTGCGGCTTCATCCCCTAAGAAATCCAGGTTGCAAATAAAACAGGTGTTATGGAACTTTAGATCCTTGAGATGCTCCTTGAACGCGTCCGTATCGGGGAACCAGTTGCCACAAGGGCTGCAGTAACTTGAGTCACGGGTATGGAAGGAACTGTCCCTCCAATGTTGCTGAAGACCTTTCCAGCTGACAAAAGCTCTCGAACAAGATCCGCAATATGCCATTTTGACAATGTCGATCAAAGGTGAACTTATATGTCTAGGTACCTAGGCATGTATGTAAGAGGTGTAGGTACAGATGTTGACATGATATGACGGTTAGGAGATATGTCTGTAAAGGTATCAGGTGAATTACCTACAGCGCCCCGGAAGATTTAGTAATAGTGTAACATCATGGGGAAAGGGAAAGTGTATGGAATGATCATCTGTTGGTGATAGTAAGAAGATGTGTTGAAAGTTTCCTGCTTGTTGTTTCAATCAAGTGGAAGAGAAGAAGATGAAAGAAAGGCGAGAGGTGCTAAACAACAAGAAGGCCGAAACGCGGTAGGGAAAGGAAACCGCAAGACAGGCGACGTTCTTTCCTTTGCTAAGTCCGTGCAATAGTTACCTAAACACATAGCGTACTATGACTGCGCTGTAGACGCACCATGTGCTCTTATTAGGCCTCTTTACCCCTAAGATCTAGTGGATTAGCATACCTAGATGCACAAGAACAGGAAGACGCGTCTTTATGTGGCATGTACATGGAATGTAACTACGGCAACAACGACTTTAACTGCATTTTGATGTAGGAAACTACGATGTAGGTATTAGGTTAGGTACTTAGAAACGTGTACTAGATGAGGGCATTTTGCAATTACACAAGGTAGCTAAGGCAAAAAAGATATATAAAAATCATGATCCCATTTCTAATAGCAGTAGTCGACTCTAAACCTTTCGCCAGTCTGTCATACATCGCTCTATGCTACCCAAGCCCGCAACATCGACAACCTTCTCGTGCCAGCTTAGCAGCACGCTCATAGCCGTACCCGTAGACTCGTTTGTAGTCCCGGGTCTGGAGCCGATCTGGCTGAATCCCGTGGGCTGCGGTGTCAACATCCGGGCCGCGGTTCGAGGTCCACTGCTTGCCGATCCACCGCCTGACATACCTTTGTATCTGAAAATAGGGGTTAGACAAACTACCAGTGGTGACAAATTCGGCTATGGGGGTTATTAAGAGGGCATACAGGTACTTCATCAATACATCCAACAATTCGCTTCCGCCTTCTGTGCCATAGATTCGCTGTAACATCGGTGTCATCTCGCTCGCCTTGATCGATTGTAAAACCTCTACTACGGTCTGCAGGTGGGAATCCTATACCAGCCTCGTGGTCAGCACCTGTGTTCTCCTTATCCCAAGCTTCCTAATCCACGTATGCTCCTATTACAGGTGCCCAAGGCTATAGCCTACCTTAGCTGAATCACTGCCATTGTACACCGGGCTCTCCAGGCTGCCTCTCAAGGCACCTTCAGCGTCACCGCCACGAAGCAGCTGGCGTATCTGGCCGTTAAGCTGCCGGACATCAGCCTCGCTGATCTCGGGGAGTGGCGGGTGTAGGGTCGAGGTGTCGAAGTTCTGCGAGGAGTCAGGGTCTAGGGCATCGATGTTGATGGTTCGCCAGGCGTCGCCGAGCGAGGCCGAGGTGTGCTGCTGAATGATGGACATGCTGGCTGGCTGACTGGCGCTTCCTAGCAGACAAGAGCTGCCCAACTGATGTAGAGAAGCTCCTATAGCTCTTGATGCCTAAATCAGGAAGAGTTGCCCGTATTTGCCTACTGCTACGTGTACATAGGAGTCTAGATCGTTTGTGGATTAATTGAGGCTCTAGATCCGGTTTGGGGTCGGTGGACGTTGGTAGAGAGATGGAGGATGGAGGCAAATGGTGGGGGCCCCGAGGATTGACGTTGCTTCCTGCCGGTGGACTGGAAGCTGCAAGCTTCTGGGGGAAGTATGGTGGGGCTCTCTGAGGCTGCAACTTGTGGCTTAGAATAGAGGAACGGCACCTTTACCTACCTAAGGTAGGTAGGTAATGGCACCTAACTTTTTAGCTGCCTTATCTCCAAATTTCAATTATTCCAAGTGCAAAGGGAAAAAAAAAAAAAAAACGCGGTACGCGACGACAACCCATTAAACTCATTATCACAGTGGTTCAACTATGTCTACACCTCTACACCCGCGCGCTTATAGCTTCATACGTCACTGCCACTACCATGCAGCATCTATAATAAACATGTCAAGATAAAAGCCAGATTGCATATGGGGCTACCAATAGCAATTAAGTCACCACTTTATCCCCCCCCTCTTCAAGATATACCATCCTATGAGTAATAGATCAGCTGGATGTTCTTGGAGGCCAATCTTCTCCGAGTAATAACCTCCATGTCCATCTTCAGCATCCAAGTCACACGACGGGAGGGTCGGAAACGGCCAACGTGATCGATGAATTGTTCAGATATGAAAAGCCCAATATTGTCTGATTGGGCTCGAGTTGCTCGGGAATTACAATCTCGTCGTCGCTGTCGATCTGGCTGATGTCGTGTTCCAAGTTCTCAGTTAGTTCATTACAAATTCGTCTGCTGTACGCCCCTGATTTCATGCTGGGCCGCCTATCTTTAGAACCGTCTGCTTCTCACATGGATGTAACATACGATAGATGTACGCTCGTAAATGCGAATGGTTTCATACCGATGAAGCCATAGCCTAGAGAAACATGCTCAGTGGTGCCTTGGGTTCGTAGCTGGTACATGCCTTCAGCGAGCAGTATCTTCATCCAAAACCAACAATACCCGTTTCAAGTAGGCTACCCCTGCAATACCGTGTAGGGAAAAAGGAAAGGCTTCTGCAACAACTGGAACTGTGTAATTTACCACCGAGTTATTACGTGCATGTGTCCCAATTTAATAGCGGTGATAATACATAGGACATCTCTGTGCGCAGACCGAGCCCGTGGGATGGGAATTGGCTTTGTTTAGGGGGAAAGCTTTGATATTATAGTTACTGTATATTATCCTGGTGAACTACATACCTAATCTAACCATACCTAGGTATGTATGTAGCTTCTGCGGTCTTATTTGTTCCAAGAGCTCGGCGCTTTTTTGGCCGCCTGTGCCACTCGGTAGGTATGTAGATGCAATATCTCATTATTCTCTGGAACCGTGCCGTACGTATGTAGGTATGTACAAACGACGGGTTGGCCAGACGATGGACCCTTTCCAGCTTTCGCCCACGGCAATGCTCGAGCCTCTAACCCGCTTGCCCGTAGAAGTAAAGCCGAGCTTACTCACCCCTATTTTTATTCAACTACACGAGTCATTACATAGTAAGGATCTTAAGAGGTAAGACGGGGACCGGCGGAGCGGCTGGCCCTGTAGACATTTGACTATGTATCTTGGTCCGAAGGAAAAATGGTTGACCCAATCGAGGGGATCGACCCAGTTGATGGCCGAGGGTCCGCTAATAAGGGTCAGGGACGCGCGCCACAAGATTCATTAGAGTCGCCAATAAAATCTATCAGCCTCATTTCCACCCTCGGATAGGTCCTCAGAAACACATATCATTCGGGACAACCGGAACCCCTGCATATCTCGAGTAGTTACCTAATCAATAAGACGACGCGTCTCTCAGGGCTCTGATATCATAGCATGAAGAAGTTTACCTGCCATGCAGAAGTCTTTCTTTGCATATCTAACCTAGGTAAGTATGTAGTCAACATCCTAGGAGGTATGTAGTGTACCTACATACGTCTAGGACTTGTGTTGATCTTTTCTCTACGTATTCTAGCGTTCCGCCTGTGCGGGCTGTACTATGTAGCCGATAGGACTTTGACCAAGCGGCGGCCAGTTCTTAACTTCGAACAGGGCTGCCGGTGACGGCATTGCCGAAATCCAAGGTGTTCGGAGTCGGTGCGGGTTTTTGAAAATACATAATGCTTCCTATCCGTCAAAGCTCAAGATGGCTGGGTATGGGTTAAAAATTTTTCTTTCCTCCGTAATTTGATAAGCACGTCAGTCCAAGGCGAGCGCATGGTTAATCCGCCGCGACGGAAAGCTTCCCCGGCACCACGGGTTTTGTTGAGCGAGTCGGACAGGGGAACGTCCTGATCCTTGTCCGAATCGAACATGACAGGTTCCCCAAATCCCGACTAATATTGGAACTGCCGGGACCACATCCTGCCGCTAGGACGGATACCCTTTACGAGCCATAAATTGGATTCCTACGGATGAGGGCTTCCGATTTCAACAGTACCTATGTGGGTTAGGTAGTTAGTTAATACGATGCCAAGGACCGGTGTCATAATGATCTTTTTTAAGCAATGAGAAGTTTCATAGCTTGGATGTTCAATTCCGTCCATGCCAGATAAGGTCAAGAAAGGACCGGGGTAATGTTTGAAATGGTTAGGTAGTCTCTTCAGAAGTTGATCTAGTGGGTCTATCAGTTGCTGTCATGCAGCGTGGGTCTCAAAACGTACAGTTGGATATGTAGCAGATGCTATTTCGGATGTGTCCCGTCCCCTTGGGATCCACATCGCGTACCTCATTTAAGGGCGTAAAGGTGCCCGTGGCGCTGGGATGGCAAGGGAAAATCATTATGTAGGTTAGCAACTTCTACATACTATTAGTACGCTACTATGTAGTGTACTTAATACGCTGGGGGTTCTCACCTTAACCCCTGGCAGTCCTAAAGTTATAAGTGAACCTATTACATAGAAGTATTCCACTTATACGTAAAATTCGGTGGGAAGCTTCTAGTGCACATAGTGCCTTTACTTCCCCGACCTCTTCCCTGAATGATAAATGGAAGCCTACGCCCAATTCAACGGGCCCATTACTTGTATGTATATGTACTTGAAGGGCATATTAAATCGAATTGCCGACCCGGCATCACGGTATCTAATTCCCAACCTCCAGTACACCGGTAACAACGTTACCTCGCGTGAAAATCTTAACACATAATGTATCTCATATGTACGCTATGCCTTCGAGTTAAGTCTAGATGTGCCTTCAGAGTACATAGTGTTTCATCCTTAATAGTGGCAATAGTCGACTTAGAGGTTCTAGCCATGCTGGCGCCGGATAGATAGAGGTTTCCACTATACATAATAGACCTCGGGAGTACCCATGCCGCCGTCGAACTTACTTTCGGGTCTAGTATCATGAGAATCTGACGAGACCATCCTGATGGAACCATTAGTACAAAGATATGCAGGTAGGAACCCTTGGCTGATGTGCTGCCGCGTATGGAGACATCAAGTGCCGTGGCGAACGTGGGTCTCTTTCTTACACGTTCTCTTACGTAGAAGCTAAGGATACTGAAGTTTTTGATTCGGTGACGTGTTAATAAAGGGGTTTATTGTAATAACTACATACCTACCTACCTATACCTATATTAGAAAGATTTGATGTTTCTATCAAAGGACCTACTGGCAGGAGATATCCTCCACCTATGCTCCTATTTTGATTCGAGACCAAAACAGTAGCAACATCTTGATGAGTCGGCGTTTAAAGTAGTGTTTCGTATATTTATTAATTCATTCTGAAGCTAGGCTGGGTACATCCCCATTGTCCGCTTGGTAGAGAAGTCACATGACGACAAAACACTGCGTATTGTCCTGATTGTTTACCGCGGAGGAATACGGGGTTTCGTACAGGTAATGACGAATTTCTACGAATGCCGATCAACGTATTTCATATATTCTGACGTTCTCTGATGCTCCCTTATTAGTTAGTAGTCTAGAAATAGTGTAAGTACACTAGTCAAATAAAGTAAAAGACAACTCTTCTAACATAGTGTATTATCCACTCGGTTGATTTCAAGAGGACGCTTGAGAGGAACGCCCTTAAGATTCCGACAGGGTACCACAAGATTGAAGGCCCAAAATCGGAATGGATTCGGTTTGGTACCTTTCTTATCTGGTATAAGTATCAAGGTACAAGGACGAGCTACGGAGCTAGGTTGCCTGGCTAATGCAGGAACGGCGAAATGAGTGGATACATACATGTAGCTAGCCATGTGGCAGGCAGGCACTCTTTTGGTTCTTCTTCAGTGGGACAAGCCAGTACCTACATAAGCCGTAGGTTGTATCGAGTACGTTTGTACTGCTGATTGACCCCTGAAAATGATGGCATTATGTCGGTCTTATTGATATATCAGTATCCCTTTTTTAAACCACACTTTTGATGTATTGCTCATGTCTCTATTTAGACATGTCAGTTTAAAGAGTTTGGACAAATGATCGAGATGAAATATGTAATGGATTGAGTAAGAACCCGAAAGCATCATATATGTACAAGTCTCTCACGACCAATAAAGGGCCATCACGGCAGAAGGTGTATGTAGGTATGTACAAGTGAATAAAAGACACGAGCCACCGCGTAGAATTTACTGAAACAAGTGGTCCGATTGCCTAGTCAGAGAACCCCCCTACTTCTTGGCATGGGTGCTTCACCCCATAGATTCTAGAAGGCCAGCTCGGTAATATATATGGTTGTCGGATATGAGCGGTACATTCCGCATCTTATCTTTCGTGGGTATTATTTACAATACATGTATGATTAAATTTCCAATTCCATCCTTGTTGGGATGTTTTTCAATTGCAAGTATGGTTGAGGCAATGTGGAGGATGGACATTGGTTTTTGTGAATGCAGATGTGGTACGATATTGACATAAAATTGTACGTGCGGGAATGATCTTGAGAGTTGTTACTTGTTTACTGTCGCCATAAGCTTCCTTAAAATCATTCGTTAGGTATGTATAAGAGTTGAAGTATAAGTGATACCTGCAACCTGCCTGCATGTACGCTATGTACATATGTTGCAAGCCTGTGGAGAAAGGCTAGTAATAACGTTATGTAAATTAGTTATTACGGTTATACCGTAGGCTACCTAGGAAATAGGTAAGGACCTCAGATAGCTACCTAACCTGCCTACCTACCTTACCCAGTTAAGCAGCTAAGGAAGGAAGTACTACATACCTACGCAATAGCCCGCGGATATGGAGTGTGCCCACGGCTAGACGGGTTTTCTATCGGGTCCCACAGAAAACATCACTATTCTCCATCAACATTTTTCTAGAAGTTCTAATAGAAGGCCCATCCGCATTGCTTCATGCGCCCCTTTAAACCCCGGCTCATATCCCCTGCACGCCCAAAAAGAGGACAATAGTACCGGATACTAGCGACGCTGAAATGGAGATGTCTGTTGTACCCGCTGAATAGAGTACGCCAATGGTTAGATCGTACCTACATACCGGTAAGGCGAGAGCAACCCTATCTGCCTATGCAGGTCGCCGCCCGACTGTTCGGATTGATTCGAAATCAGACGAAATTCATCTTTCATGGTCTCCTCTTCTCGCTATCACTTATTCTAACGACCAATTCAGTCGAGGACTTGAGTCGCACACGAGAACTGATTCGCTTCTGGTGTGCCGTACGACGCACGGAATGGAAATGGTCATCTCCATTTCCCACGCTTTATGACATATTGCTTCCTTTCTAGTAAAAAATGCTACGTCGTCATTATTGCCATGCTTGGCTTTCTATTCAGCATTTCATGTCACACCTCCAGAGTGAGCAAACGAATGCCTACGTAAGCCCGTTATATTGGAGTTGTTTCGGGAAACGAGAAGTTTGGGGATTACATATGTTTGTCGATTCTGGAGTCTCCTTTTCTGCCACACCTAAACTGAAAATCAGTTGGCCAACTTACGCTAGGTGTCATCGCAAAAACTTACCTGTGGCAGTACTGTGGTATCAACATAAGCGCTGAGGCTCGCACGTCTCCAGCTGGCTATTGTCAATACCAATCGGACCGGTGCTCAGCTACTACGCCTCGGTGACTACGTTCGTTGATACCATCGGAATTCGTAACATGGCAAACTCGTCATCAACGAGCCACATTAGCGATCCGCTTGAAACTCGTGGGTATGACAAGGCCATGCATTGTGTAATGGCACTCGACTGCTGCACCATCTATGGGGTATTCTCGATTCTTCAGCCTCACCAGATATCGCCAGCCCTCGGGTGCAATTTTCAAATTAAATCGCTGCATTGCTTGGTTTGTGATGCGCTGCAAGGTCTGTGTTCTAATGCGTCTACGTAGGTAAGTATCAACTTACAAAGTTGTTTACTTTCCTCCTGGGTGATATGGAAATATCCCCTCACCCCCTGTTAGCACTTTTTTACCAGTGACCTATCATGCTAGCAAGCTAGGTTGCTCCCGTCCTTCAAGTAGGTAGTAGTGTTATCGGACGAAGTACAGGACCGTTTCCGCGCTGGATTCAAGTCACCGAATTTCGAAGGAAGAAGGTCGCATGAAACCTTCCCCTTTGAGCAATGAGTAGATGGATGATTCGCCTACTTTTGACCTATCCTACACCCTAGTCGCTTAGAGACTGAAACAGGTCTAGATAGCGTACGATCAACGGTGACCATTTTGATTCACCCCAACAACCCCAATATACCGTGGGGGATTTTCGATCGGGGATATGAGTTAATGACCGCATTCTCCAACAAACCTTAGGTACTGGGTACCCAAGGTCAGTGGTTAATCAGCGTTTACGGGTGCTCGCTGACATACTATCACTGCATCATGGCCATTGATGATTCAGACGCAGAGACGCATGTCATCAGACGTCTACAAGTACCGTACAACATCAACCGCGTATTAGAATGCGAGGCTGCGTCGATATTACGCGTAACTCGAGCTCACGGAATGGTTATCCCGTCAGTCGTGCAGCCGTTCCGTACATCGTACATCTGCTAGCTGACCGCATGGGCACCCCGTTCTAAGCAGACAATATTGCATGGCCATTAGCCACATTGACGTCGTAGTCGTGCAGAGCATCTTGGCCAACTAGATTCTCGGCAGCACGAGAACGTGCTGTGCGAGCGGCTACACCCGCACTTGTGCCGTGGTTGTGGTAGCCTTTGCGCAAGGCGCGTCACGAGCCCGCACAATAGAATCTCCAAATTACTGTCTTAGGGTTATTAAGTATCTCGCAACAGGCGAATCTCGGTTCAACGAATCTGGATCCATTGCCTTGGGATATTCGATATATGCGTATTTTATGATAATTGACTAATACAATTATCGAAGATTAAAAACGGCTAAACTAATTAAGTAATTTGCAGCCCAACGCAGAATTTTATCAGCAGCCGCGTATTAGTAGTGTATTAGTTTGATGCGTCGTATTTGCTTAAGAGTCAACCCTCCTCGTCGACCACAGCCCTAACTGGCCGCCTTCGTGGCGCCGCATAAATAGTATATCAGATATCGGCAGGATTTCAAAGCCACTCCTACATAATACATACATGTATAGCTGCAACGACAGGGTTATTACCAGTTATTACCCTATCTCTGGTCTGATCTAACGGCCTAAGCCGTGTGAGTCAAGGCTTCTACATGATTGTACATAATTGGTTAAACAAGCTCGAGTCATAAAAGGTCGAAAACTCATATGCAATGCCATCGTCAGCCTTACCGTCGCATAGCCCGCTACTGGTCGATTGTACGTACTAGCATATAATGCGGGTTTCGCACGAGCTTTTATTTATTTGCATTTTCCTTTTCGGCGAATTCTGGAAAAGCGTGGGTCGGCAGCAGCAAGTAACAAGGGCGTCGAATCGTGTGAATCGTGTAAATCTTGTGGCTCGATAACCGTCAGCGAGGCGTGGCGCGGTGGCTCGTGTTGCCCCTAATTTCGAAGCCATCTTTGTCAAATTATTGCTCGTTCCGTCTTCCCCTAGTTCCGCCCGACCCGCTTATGGAGCTGACAATCCGTTAAAACACCCAAGTTTCCCCCGTTGTCTTTAGGCTACTGTGCATAATCCGAACGGGAGACACTACCTAGGTAGGTATGTATTGTGTTATAGCAACTGGAACGGGGACCATTAAAAACCAATAAAAGCATTACTTCCATCATGTTTCCATCATGTATCTATGTATATTTATATGTATACCTACCTAGGTATTTATGTATGCGAATATGTATGTTGGTAGTAGCGACGAGGCTTACCTAATGCAAGCTCTTTAAGGTCGGGTTGAACTGTCATAGTTGCGTTACACCGCAGAAGAAAAGGGTCCTGACCTTAAAATGTATCCATGGCCTAAAGTTAGATGCGGAATACCTAAGTAAGTGCGACATGCCACTAAGATGCGCTAAGGTACATGCTACATTATGTATTACATTATGTACTTATAATGGATATAATATATTGTATGATATTACAATATTGTTTCGCTACATACGATGTACTTGAGGGAGTAGCACGTATGCTGGCATGTAGGTGCCTGTCACCTAGGCAAGGTAACTCAGACAAAAGAAACAAACAAGGCGGCTCTCAGACACGATATATGACATCTCGCTTGGATGAATCTTGCCCGTCTCTCAATCTCAACACGGAAGGGAAAACCAATGTTTCCCCTCGCGGCTCAAGTGCTTGCCAAGTCTCAAGCAGACCCCAGACTTGCGGCCGGGTCGATTCCTAGTGCCAAAAGCAGGAAAGCATTCGAGAAAGATTCGAAAAAAAGAAGAGCCAGGTTGGGCCCTGCTTAGCGTAAGGGGAATATTACCGGTGTGGATCATGTTATCCTAATAGTCGACGATAAGAGGATCTCCCCTTGAACAATGACCCCCTGTTGGGCAAAAGAAGAAAAGAAGAAGAAAATAAAAACAATCCTACATGGTCTACATGGTACTCCAGAGAAAAAAGAATTTTGGAGCTTGGCCCCCAGTCTGCATTGCTGTTCATTCAGTTGCAGCGTCAGTACCAGTGGGTTACCAGTGGTCAGCAGAGACCAGGACTCCAGCTTGGTGCGTCTCGGACACCGGGTACCCAATACTTTCGGAGGTGTACGACCAGTCAAATTCGCTTCTACGGCCAGCAACATCACACCATGTCCAGAGAATACTGAACACATCATTAGATGGACCCAAGAGGACCTGCAACTCTACATACCTACCTAATATGTACTATGTAATGTGCATGTAGGTATGGAGTTGGTTTGTGGTGAGCTGGCTGGTCCACTTCAGTGCCTACGAACGAGCCTACGAACGAGACTCGCCTTGTTTAGTGCAAAATCTGGGAACACTTCAGCAAGCTCCTCGTCACCTAAACCTATATGGGTAATGGCTTATAGTAACGAAGTGCGGATGGGAAGCGACGGGAGCAATGGGAGCAATGGGAAAGGGAAAGAAAAAGGACTTAAGCCTGTTTCTTAATTGCTGCAAAGTATCATTGACAGCAAGTCATTGCATTACATCAATGTACGGGAGGCCTAGCCTGTACATATGGTGCTATTTTTTACTCATCGTTTCATTCTTTTTCTCATTCTTTTTCTTCTAATTTTTCCTGTTGGCTTTCCTTCGTCCTTCGTCCTTCGTATCTTGTAATTTACGTTGTTTTAATTTTTCACCATTCCTTTCTTTTTTGTTCCTTGCTGAAATCTACAAATCTTACCCACTGTAAAATTACCTAAAGTACCTGGTTCTCTTTCTGGTTGTTTAGGTCATCCTGCTTGAGAGACAAGGTACTGGAATACATAGGCACATCGGGACATGAGGTATGCATGTACACATGTACTTGTACCCATACCTCTCCCCCCCTGCACACAAGCACGCGGCTTGGCAAGACCGTCAGAGTAGGTTCCCTGCTCACCCATTTCCGTAAAAGTGTAAAAGCGTAAAAGCGTAACAGAATGTATTCATGTACCAAGTACCATAGCAACCCCTGTCCTTATTTTGTATTGCAAGTTTGGGAACTGGTAAATGAACCACATTTTCGACCCTTCCCCTTGGAAAGGAATTAACACAGAAAAAAAAAAAGAAGTACGGTACCTTCTTGGGCTGGGACTCAGCACAGGTCTAGTAGTACCCCCAGCTTTAGGAACGGGAATACTTATAAGATGAAATGACCCTTCCTACCGTTCCCAAAATTTCTTAAGATGAGAATCCTCTAACCATCTGAATTCTTTCCTTTTTATACAACTAATAACTCCTCGTTCTCTCCCTCAAACCAACATCTCATCATCCACTTTCATTACTCAGTCCTAAATAAACGTCTTGTTTTGGGACCATAAGGAGAAAGGGAAAACCTCAGACTACATACGACCCATCCGAACCACGTCCTTGCGTACCTACATAATTCGGCGAACACCTCCGCTTGCACCGTTACTATTTGTACGACTTGTTCCAGTACTATTCGTTGTGCTCTAGCAATCGATCGACACCCTGCGTCGCTACAACGGTTTTAAGCCTTGAAGGTATTCAGCTCAACGCGACCTGCAAGGTACCTGACGCCCTGCTTCTGGTTTATACTAGAGCCCCATGCCGGGACAAAGACAATAACGACAAAAATCCTATAATACCATAACTCTCCCGAAACCTGCGTCACTTTGCTTTTCTGAACAAAGCAACCCTTACAAAGGACCAGGCTTCTACGCGGTATTCTCTGCTTGTCTCAGCTTCATAAGCCATCGATAGCTTCAGCTTCCAACATAATATCCCAGTTGCAACACACACAGCCGATATTGGTCTGGACTGTGCTATATTGGGAACTACATACCAATATATAAACCCTGCCGTCATCCCCGTTGACGCTCCCGGTGCTGACCTCAGATATTAATTGCGAACCATCCACACAAAAGGACGTACTTCTGCCTTATTTCTTGAACGACCTTGAAGTCTCCTGCTATTCGGCAAACCATCCCAGCACCTGCTGCATCACCCGCCCCCTACGTCTTCGCCAATCTTATTGCATCTAATTATCGCTCTGTGCCTTCGGAATTCCCACAGTCGTTGCGCAACGACACCTGAAAATGTGAGTCAGACGCGCAGCCCATAATTCCATTTATTACTTCCGTTAGTTTCTATTTCCTCTGCCTCGAGCTGCGCAAATTGGATAATGTGACCTTTTTGCGAATCATGGCGGCGGTGGTGGCTTACTTTGGAATACGTATTTTAGCCATTGCGTATATATATATATATATATATACTGACTTCGTTCTCCTAGTTTTAAATTTTGCTCAGCACCCGTAATGATCAGCAGTGAATTCGAAATGGCCAACATGGGACGTGGAGCATACGACACAACTGGTGTCCCCAAGCCTCCCCCGAGGCCAAAGCCTCGATAAATCGCATCCTTTCGGATCTTTACGAGCAACTTACAAATATCGACTCCGATTTTTGGCTCTTCACATGCCACCCACTATCGCGACTACAAGCTACCAAGCTATTACCAGTCGCGATAGTGAGCTCACGCGATCATTTGATTGCGCGATTCCGACTACGACCGTTTAATGCCTTTTCTACTTCGATCTGTACACCAACTTTTTTGCGCGCCTTACGCTTGATTTTACGGGCGACGCATTCCGATACGCATTTTAATACATTGCATTCCGATCTAGTAAATCCTAGGCTCATCGCCACTCTAATTCCCAGCTGATTGGGAAAAGGAGCATCAGCACGGTTTTATGCGGCATTATGGGAATTTCAACTATCTTCAAACGGCGTTAACATTAGACGGAATTGGGTTCTCGTGGGATTTTCCAGATTTCGGATTTTTACTATCGGAAGTCATTGTTGCGAGAAATGGCACTAGACACACTTCTGAGAACAATCGCTTGTTCAGACTAGTGCTGCATTGTGGATGATTCGGGCCGCTTAGACTTGGACCTTTGGCATGCATTACCAGGAACCCAAATTCTATCCCTTGTGTCTTGGAACACATTTGTTCCGAAACCCCGCCGACAACTGCTTCTTGCTGCCTGCTTCAATATCCGTTTTTAATATTTCTATTCGGAGTCGTTGGTTCAAGCAGCAAATGGTTTATCCAGGGGTAATTCTGAAAAGGTTAGGGATGGAATACAAAAAGTTTTGGGTTTGAGATGGAAAAGAGAGCGGCCTGCATATAGACTTTGTTTTCCCCTTCGAATTTCTTTTGTTTCTCTGCTCACCCGGCTTGGTTGTTCGCAAGGACTTCGGCCAGAGGTGTTGAGATCATGTACTCTGATCGGGTTCGGAATTGGTCTTTTCGGAAAATGTACAGTGTATTGGGCAGCTCCCAAGGGATGCTTGGGACACATTACACATTTGTTCTGTTTGGAGGGTTGTTAAGCCATATCATTGGGCGCGCTGGGCTGGAACCAGGTTGATAGATACCCCCTGCTTAGACTGTACAGTACAGAGACACGATAGCTACACAGCGCCGGCATGAATCTCTTCGAAATGATGGATCTGATTCTTACTACTTCGTTTGGCTTTTTTGATAACTGTGAATCACAATATTGGTGAAATCATTTGTGATTACTAGGGCAGAGAGATTGCACCTGAAAATAGAAGGTTGTCTTGGATGCTGTCAACTTCGATGTCATAAGAGACCTGTCATTACGATGTATTCGATATTCCCTGTTTCACACTATCCGATACTCGTTGGGATCAATAGCCTCCAGCCTAGTAGGGACGGATACCTGTCATTCGGAACGGAAATCTCATTTTTCGGGATATTACTTTATTACTTTTTCTTCTCCTTTCCATTCCCTGCCGCGGTTTCAATGCGGGCGCACAATGCCCATGTGTCTCATCTCGTCATGCAACTATGCAAGATCTTATTGTACATCCCATCCCGTCCCGAAGTCACTCTGTATCCAACTACTGCTACCTATGTACCTACCTACCTACCTACCTAACCTACCTTACGTAGGCCACTTACGAGTCTTGGTATCCTCGTAGCGGCATCGGTCCACGCAAACAAGCACTCACTCTCGGGTCCCCTATAGCTCGTAAATTGGCCTAGTAGCAAGCAAAACAAGCAAGCAAGCAAGCAAACAAACCGAGAACGTCACCAGAGGCTCCCAGCAACCAGATCTCCGGATCACACGTTTAGACCCCCCCCTCCCCTCCTTTCCCGAAGCGTCGGGTCGCGTACAACAAACCTTATATTACCCCATTTTAAGTGAGATCTTTCATCCCGTGTCGTGACTTTCTTTTTTTTCGTCTAGGCAGATCTATGTTTTGAGTACCTGAAGAAGACGATGTCATTTTAGAAGAAAAAAAAAGGGGGGGAGGCGAAAGGTGCTTGATGACCTCACTCGGATTGCTGTTAATAGGGGTCTCAATGTATAGGTATATATATATTTCCCTACTTACTTTTTTTGTTTTTAGAAACATTACCAGTCACTGCAGCTGCCTAGGCGCAACGAGCTGCGAAGCTAATGCAAGCTTAAAGGGAGGTTACGCCCTCGAAATGTTCCCAGCGACCGTTCCGTCGGGTCGTCCACTTAGCTTGGAGGAAATGATAAGGGGAAGTGGAGACCCCCGTCTCGGGAACGACCGCCCTAATTCAAGGTACTTATCACTAACCTTACACCTACCTTAGAGGCAGGCTCGGCTTATTCTTTTTTTTCTTTCCCGTCTTTTATCATATTTCTTTTCTTTATTGCTGTCCCTTACCGTCTCATTTCGAACTAAAAAATTTCTCTTGCCCAATAATCCATCCCATTCCATGAGATTACATTGATCCAGGCTACGCCTCTACCAACGTTGATTAACTTGACTTACACTGGGTTTTACTTTACGTTCGGCGACTTCGTGCGCGAATGTATAGAATACGGCCGAGTTTTTATTTTATTTTTACAAAAAGGTACCTACCGAGGCAGTAATGATACCTAACTACCTACCTATACATACACATGCTACTAGAAACACTATCTCGTCGCATTCCGTTCGGGTCTCGGTCTTGTTAAAAGAAGAAAGAAGTTCTCGGCACGGGGACATACGATCCTATGTTTACTCTACGCATCTGTATGCATACACTACATAAGTACCTAACCTACATCTTATGTGTATGTACATTCGGTACATAGATGCAGCCCAGTGGCTTGCGTCGATACGACATAGGGTACAATGCATCAGGGCGCGTTCCCCGTATACGGTACTGCACCCTTCCCGCGTTCGAAAGGCCGCTTTCCCCTGCAGTAGTCTAAGACGGGAAATTTCGAAGAAAAAAGATCCCTGGACCGTTCAAGGTTGCTACTGTATGCTGCTGCTGTATATGCTACCTACTTATGCTATGCGGATTCCGCTAGCTGCGACGTTGAGAAATGCATAACGCATCATTATCCCATGGCCAAATGCCATGACTCCCTCCTCCCTCCTCCAGGGATGGCTGATCATTACGCCGTACACTTACACACTCACACTCACACTTACACACAACTCGTAAAAATAAAATAAACGAGATATCTTGTGTAATCTGATTGTTCAATTCACGGCCCACGCGAATTCCAGAAATAGGTCAATCCAGCTTCCAATTTTCGGATGCCGTCCCATCTTCCGCCGTGGGGGGGCCACCACCAGAGAGAAGAAGGGAGATGGGGGGAGGGGGTCATCCGTCCAGGCTAGCCTTCCTGAGGATCGATCGATCCTCACTCACGAGAACGATGTAGTCGCCGGTGCGGCTTTTCGGGCTTTTCGGGCTTGCAAGGCACCCGTGTACGTATCGTATTGTATTGCATTATTACATTGTACGTACAAACAGCGGTGCGATCCTCGCCTTCCGAATGCGAGCCGGGAAATGAGCCTTTTCGTGATTTTTGCGGCTCACCCGCCCTTCTAGGATGTAGATGAGCGAGATTACTATGAAGTTCTTCTCGGTTCTTGCTTTCTTTCTACCTACAACCTACACTACTACCTAACCTACATCCGCTGCTGCGCCAGGCTGATACTTTTTTCTCTTCTTCTACGTAAGCATCCCGCGGCAACTTCGTGTGTCATGACAAGTCTTATTTTAGACTCCTGCTTCTTCATCCCCCCTTTACCTTCTGCAGCCCCAACGGGATTCTACAACAACAACTACTAGTAGTAGTACTACTACTATTACTACACACACACATACACATTTGCCGGGTCATCTGATGATGATGATAATGGTAATGACCACCACGTGTGACGCGTGCGTGCCGTTCCGACGCGGCCGCGCCACCGAGGCAATATGCAGCAGGCATACATAAGGTAGGTAGGTATATTTTTCTAGTATTCGTGCGAATAGGCGGGCTGGATAATTTTGGTTTTCTTTTCTTTAACAGGGCGGGCGGAGAGGCTTCCCGACATGATCAATTCGTGAGGGATATTTCCTCTTACAGAACTCGTTGGCCCCCCGTGTTACCCTACTAGGCAGGCAGGAGGGCGGCGGGCGTTTGAAGGATGGGAAATAAGAGCAAGGGGCGGGAAATTTGCACAAACGCAGAAATTTCGTGGTGGGCTTTTTTCCTTTTTTTTTTTCTTTTCTGCAAACGCTCCCAGTCTGCCCGCCTAGGTAGAGTTACGGTTGCATACGCAGGTACATGCGTATATGGATATTAATACATACGTAGTATACATACCTCATAGGTAGGTAGGCAGGCTGAAGGAGGTGGAGGGCTGGGCTGGGCTGGGCTGGGCTTGGGTACGACGGCACGTGTAACTGCGCGTAATAACTGGCGGAAAGATGCGATGCGATGCGATGTGATGCGATGCTACGACGCCCCCAATATATACTTTAGGTATGTAGCAGCGTGGGTAAGTAGACATACATGCTTACATGTCCCCCCTCCCCCCAGCTCAGCCCTCCCCTTCTCCCGACTGCGCGCCGAAATCCCGACCGATTGGATGCAACGGTTTCCACGCGAGCGGCGATGCATGCGCGCGCATCTGTCCTGTCCTGCCCATGGCCCATGTTGCAACGTGGTCTCTCGCAGCCGTCCCTGCAGCAACGTATGTACGTATGTACGTCTGCACGGGTCCTGAGCCATGCCGTCGGATCCTCTGGGGAGGAAGAAAGAGAGATTGGAAGTTTGTCCACTTCCCTACCAACCAACCTATCAACCTACCAACTTAATTTCCTAGCCCCTCTTGATTTGCGTATGAGGGGAAAGATGGGAAAGATGGGAAAGATAGATAGATAGATAGATAGATAGATAGATAGATAGATAGATAGATAGATAGATAGATAGATAGATAGATAGAGTAGGTACCTAGGTAAGTCAGTAAGTAAAGAGGCAAACGGGTGTTGAGCGTAAAGGACATGGGATTCGGCCACGTGGTTGCTCTGTGCGACGACACCTTGGCTTCTTATACCGGGATCATCCTCGGTAGCCGCGCCGTGCCTCCTTGCGTCAGAGATAAGGTACTAGGTTAGCTATCCTAATCTGCTCTAAACTTTGCTGTCCTTCCGTCGTGGGTTCGGGGCCCTCGGTTCCAGGTGATGCGATGTCACGCACGGGTAGGGAGGAGTCGATTATGACGTACCCCGAACCACAGAAGCCGTGCGGCTCCAACGTGTTCGTCTATCTGCATAGTAACGATGGGTTGATTCGGGCTCGGGTCTGGCTGCTGGGCTGCTGGGCTGCATCGTGGGGTGTATATACATGCCTATTATACATATATCATCATACATATATCATCATACATATATATCTGCCTCGAAGTATCTGCTACAAAGTCAGTCCGTACCTATAACAGCGCCCTGGACATGTACATGCTCTATGTACCGACCTGCGACTTTTATTCTATTCGACAGCCAAGTGTCGATTGATTGATTGGCTGTCTGTCGCCAATAGGAGATGTGATGCGGTGCCCAGGGTGGCTATTGAAGCGTGTGTTTATTACTCAGACGTCACCGAAGCGTACCTAAAGACGCATAGCTAGCTACCTACCTATGCTAGGTGAGCTTAGGTAACAGATATGCCTCGGGGCAGGGAGGCCTCGCGGAGTACCTAGTTCGTGGATATGATTGTTTGATGGATAGGAGTACCTATAAGCTACGACGGTGATGCGTATTAGTGTGCTAAGAGCAATTTGCCGGTGGTGATGGATTAGAGCTGGGGGAAGTAGGTACGCATCCTAGTAAGTCGATCGATGTACGTGAAATAGAGCCGCATGCAGGTGCACTGCTTGTAGCATTTGTTGAAGTATACCCTGAGTACCTATCGTCTGAGGTGCGTCTAGGACATGGGCCAAGGTAGATGAGTACTTGAGTGTGAGGTTTAACCGCCGACGGCAGTCTTCTGTTTATACATACTGTTACTTGTTCCCCCCTGACTAAGCCATGTGTGTTCTTTAAGTCGGCAAGCTACCTGATAAAGCCGTAGGCGTAATCCGTGTTAATCCCGTCGGTCTGTTGGGTATATATATATATTGGAAGTGCGTGAGATATTGATGACCGAGGGTTCCTAGAGGTATGTTCCATGATGACAACGACGCGAGTATGTCTGGTATAGGTTCTTAGGGAGGTGCGGGAATGTAGGTCTCGAAAGTAGTTGTCTTGTATTGTACATGCACACTGCCTTTCTTTCAACTAAGATATTCTATCGTCGGGATACGGAGGTAAGTAAAAGACTAGATTACAGCCTTGCCATGCAAGAAGAGTTGTAGCTACGAGGATAAAAGTAGAAACTAGAACTTGTGCGTCTTCGATGTGTACTCTTTCTGGTGGTTTCATTAACTTTATATCTTGGTACGAAATCAGGGGTTTGATATATCTCCTATTAGCACCTTCAGTGTGTTAAGAACAAGACTACCACAAGTTTGAACTCTCTAGAAAAGCAGAAACCTATAAATGTCCATTCTATGCCCTTTATAATACGAAATTCTGAACAAAGCTTTTTGCTCTACTGGACCTTCGTCGCCGCAATCCTACCCTCATAGCTGGTTATGGCATACTTTAGATGCACTCTCGTAACTGAATCCAGTTTGCTAACCTTTAAAATTAGGATAGTCTTGATAGTGAATCTTGATAGACAAAAACAATATGTTATTTTGAGATATTGTACAATAGTAACTACGATCCTTTCAGAAAATCTTCGTATATTATATTAGTCTAGGCACAGAAAAGGGGTAGCGGTCTTCTACCAACCATGAGTATAGACAGCTAGGATATACGAAACTACCTAAGTCTACCCTAATATCTGTTTTGTATTTCTAGCATTCTCGTCTTCGGCACTATTTCCCACCCCCAAAATTTAGATTCTTCATTTCCTAGAGCTGGTAGCTACCTATCTAGAATACCACGGGCGAATCTATTATACGAGATACGCGAGCTAGCCTAGTGTTTCGCTGTGATAGAAATGTAGAGTAGAGGTGTAATTAAGTGATCTAGAGATGGTTGGTTGGGTACTATACAGAGCTCCCCTGTGCCCGAAAATCGCATTCCGGCTCCTAGTCACCACTTGGCCTGGCTGGTACGGTTATAAATATGTGGTTGATGTCTCTTGAATCCTTCATTGGGGATAGCTAATGGATGGTCAAGGAAACGCTCGTTCATATATTCCAGGCACCTTTGATACTTACTCCCGCAGGGCTGGGAGGGCTGGGTGTTAACCCGTATTCAACTCCTAGGCTACATCAACCACCTAAGACCGAGAGCTTTCAGCTATACCAGTGGTCGGGTCCCGGTGAGGTTCATAGTTCCTCGCATTTCCACAGAGTTCCGTTCTTGTCCATTGCCTGTATGCTCGCACAGCGCAACCCACCCACGTATCTCCCGTGATAGCGAGCTATGATTTTACTTCGTCTGGGAATAGCTTCTTGTCCCCCTAAACGAATCCCAAGCGGTGACCGAGCATCACTATGACCCTCTACTGGGCCCGCTCTTGCTAAGACACGGCTCTTGACCTCATTACTAGTGTCCTGCCTTCGTACGGTATAAACCAACTCGTGCTCTTCGTAGAATGCCGTATCAATGCAATTACACTAGTAACGCCCCAATAACAACTCGACATAGTAACATAAGCCAGTATCGCAACTAGAGTTGGTCAGTGGTATGCGCCGACTTCAGCATTCCGAACGCATGGGCAGTCCAGCAGAGAAAGAAAGTAGACACCCAATGCGCAGGCTGAACTAGAGCAGAGATACTTCCATCTTCTTATACAACACCAAGCCAACAGTCACGATAACGGGACTCCATTAGTAACCGCATACACACACATACACACACACACACACATCACCTATGTATACGTTTACCTAACAACAAATCCCCAACCCCACGAGTTCGCAAACGCGGTCAACCCGACACCTCCGCAAGGTGAAGCGAAAACGGAACCGAAGTCGACCTGGGGAGGGGACCTGACCGCATTTACACTACATACACCACGCTACACCCCAACCCCAACTCACCGGCCTATCTGCCTACATATGCAGTGCAGTTCGACCCCGTAAAAAGGGGGCCATCACATGTCGTTCTAGAAACTTCACCTACACATTGCAAGGTCCGCCTACATAACGGCCCACGTCTCCACCTGGAAAAGAACTGCGTTGGGGATAGCGGCCCGCATGCATGGGAGCCACACATGCACGTCCGAAAAGAAACAAGAAAAATATGCCTATCGGGGAGCTTTCTTCACCCCCCCCCAGACTGCACGTGGCGAGTGGACCGGCTAGCTATGCATAGTGTGCATACATAGTTCCGACCGCGTCTGGCCAAATCGCTGGAGCCGACGATATCGGATGGAGGTAGTTCGGGATCGCCTGGCGGGTGTTACTGGAGCGACATTACGAGAAGCCATGAATATTTACGCGTGCCAGCAAAATAATACAAAAAAAGCTCCTCTTATTGGTAGACAGGAAAATAAAGTAGGGAAATGAAGTATGTATGTATGTATGTATGTATGTAGAGATTCTCGAGACACGCAGACACCTTCACGGATTTATGGGTATTCTCAATCGTCGTTCCCATAAATTAATAAATTTGCCTTCTACACAGCTACTTCGTAGACCAGCTAGGCTACCGACAGAAGGGTTATTTGTGACGTAGCGCCTCCACCGAAAAGACTCTAGACCTACCTGATGGACGAGTAGTAACACGGGTAATATTATTTTGGTAGGATTTAACCAAAGAAAGAAGAGCAGCCAGTGTTTCCCAGTTACCAGTCTAAAAGTGCCACGATGTTCAAGCAGCGACATCGTACCCTATGTTAGAGAGTTGAGCGTGCCATACATTTTGCGACAGCATTTGTCGTTTTGCGACTCGTAACGTAACTGAAACCGTACCGCTCCGAGAGGCGCATGATATCGATTGGGACACAGACCCGTGGCTGACGCGACGCTGTTCCTTTACCGAGACTCCTTTGGGTTTGAAGTACTCCCCTGACACACGGACCGAAAAGGTTCAAAGAGTCTTTAATAATTAATTTTCGACTCTGGACGGAAATATGCCATACATAGCAATTCCCAATTCGGGCCACGTCGCTTTGATGTTTGGTCCACGCCCGGGGCCTTTAATTAAAAGAATGCTCCAACACTGCCTTCGGACCTATTTGTATCTATCGCCCACGAAAGATCTACAACGTTTCGTTGCGGGGCTAAGCAGGAGACAGGAGTTCGTAATCATGATATCTCGGTAGTCACGATAGCGCTCGCGCCGCGATAACGGCTGTTGGTTTCGATAGCGCTCCGCGTTGGCTCCGGTTGAGACCTCAGACTGGTGACTGGTGACTGGTGACTCGCTAGTTGGTAGCTTAGTTGGTAACAGTTGGTACCAGTTAAATAGTGGATGATAGTACATAGAGATAAGCAACAATAAGCTTCCCCAGCCCCCATGACCGGGTGTGGCCAACTAGTAAGACCTACCTGTTCGGTTGAATGATTCAGCCAGGTGACTTATACCCAAATTCTTGGCAATTTAGCCTGACTAGCAACATTCCTAACTAGGTCTTCCGTCTTGGTCTAGATTAGAGCCGGCTTCATGCCGAAAATAAGTCGGGGCGGAACGGGAGTTTGTGGGTACCCGGTGCTTTAACTTGAGCCGAACCCACTTTATTTGTCTAGACTCGTGAATGAAACAATTTGGGATTGACAAATTACGGGTGATCGGAGTCTTACCTAATAGACTTAACAAAGACCCCTGAAGCTGATCCTTTCTTGTTCATCCTTTTTTGCCCTTGCTTTCTTCCCACACCTGCACACCCAACCCACGCTGCTTCGTGGGAGGCCCACTTGCACATGCTCCCTACTAGGGCTGCTTCAAAGCCTCGATACCCGTGTTTGTGCTTCGAAGAAATTGCAGTAAATTGCCAATAAGACGCGATGCAGGCGAAACAAGCTTTCTTAAACCGGGGCGAGTTAGACCCAGTGGCGTGACTTTCCGATCTGTCAGGCCACTTTGTCAGCCTAAAGACCCCTAAAAATGGAATCTCTTCCTTTCTTTTATGCCCATTGGCGCCAGAGCTTCCCAATCCAGCCACGACACTCTTCCAAGTAGAGTATCGCAATAAACATTCTGTCACATTCGGTCCTAGTTGCCGAAGTCGGTCTCGCTTCTCGTAGTCAAAATTTGACCGAGGTGAAAAATTCTTCGGGAAAACCCTCCACGAGGGATGATGAAATCCTGAACAGGGGTTTGCGACCGTTTTAACTTCTACGAGTTTTTCTCGTGCTGCTGTCCTTTGGTAGACCGTAATTCTTTTTTCCCATCTTTTCTGCTTATCTCCAGTTTCCTTTGTAAATTTTCTGGGATTATCCATATAATTAAGAATATCGGCTAGACAATATTAGAATAGACGGGGCCCTCATAGATTCGACATCCTACGGTTCCAAACCTCACTACATAAAGGCGTACTTCTCTCTTTATCGCAATCTCATTGCCTCCCGAGTTCACTGTATGTTGCCTCTTCTCACTCTTTTCATCTTCTTCTAACCTGGTCTCCCGCAGACGATACTTGCTGGAAGGGAACTCGAAATAGAACTAACGCCCTCGCCGACGCCAAAATGATTGTTACACGTCTTATCTCCCTGACGAACTTTGCCGTCGCTTCGTCCGCGCTTGGCTTCCAGGTTTTTGTCCTGTACCCGTGGCATATCCAGCTGGACAACTCGTTTGAGGAACTCAAGAAGGAACATCTCAGGGTTCTGGATGCGGTTAGAGAGGTCGCAAAGGAGGTTGATCCGGATTCGAGGAAAGGAGTGGCCGACTCTATCTTGGGACGCTTGGGAATGAGCGCTTTCAGTGTCAAAAGGTGATTTCAATTTTAGCAAGCATGCAGTAACGATGATTGTCTTATCCAAACGAGATTGATACTTATGCCATCTCTTCCACAGTTTGTTTTTGCCTAAGCCAGAATCTCCCGTTACCCTCAGTGTTTTCGACAACAGTAATCCTGTAAAATATGTCGCAGACGGCGTCGCCAGTATTCCTCCCCTGTCGATAAGCTCAGGGATGAAATTTTCGGAGGTCGCAAGATACGCCTTCTCGGGAGCGATTTGCTGTTCATTTACTCATGCCCTACTGACTCCAGTCGATGTGTAAGCCAAAATGATCTCGCATATTGGCCATTGCCAATAGGAAAATATTGAACGTTTATTTATATATCGCGCCAAGAAAGCTGATGCATTAGGTACTCAGGGTCAAGACCCGGGTTCAGCTCGAACCAGTTAAATATAATAGAGGCCTGGCAGGCGGGATGCGCCAGATCGTCGTCAATGACCGTGCTGGAGCACTCTTGACGGGATTCGGACCGACGGTGACGGGATATTTCCTGCAAGGAGCTTTTAAATTCGGCGGCTACGAATTTTTCAAAAGACAAACGAACGACTTTCTAGGGCCGGAGAAAGCGGCTGCACACCGGAATGCTGTATACCTTGCCTCCTCTGCTGCGGCCGAATTCCTTGGTGACATTCTGCTCTGCCCATTCGAGGCTGTTCGGATTAGATTAGTATCCCAACCCTCATTTGCACCTAATATGCTGTCCGCATTCGGTAGGATGGTCAAGCACGAAGGAATGGCTGGCCTTTACTCCGGGTTCATGCCGATAGTATTGAAACAGTAAGCCTGTTTTGATATCATTGTAGCCGTGTCACATAATTGACTTTAGCATAGGGTCCCGTACACGATGGCGACGTTTGTGGTGTATGAAAAGGCTCTCGAAGTAGCTTATTCCTGGATCAACAAAGAAACGGCATCGAGCACAGCACTTTCGGGAGTGAACCTCGGTTGCGGTCTTATTGCGGGTATGGCAGCTGCGATAGTTTCACAGCCCGCGGATACGGTATTGAGCAAGATCAACAAGGAAAAGGGGCGACCAGGTGAAGGAACTGCGCGACGTATCTTCAACATCGTCAGTCAGCTTGGCCTTCGCGGAAGCTACGCAGGTATTGGACCTCGGTTGGTCATGGTGGGAGGTATGACGGCCGTCCAATTCGGAATCTACGGCCACATCCAGAGAGTATGATCCCTTGCTGCTATTTCTATGTGATCCGGTTGAGAACTAACGATTGGTGTAGGCTTTGGGCGCGACTAAGAGCACCGCCGAAGTTAAGCAAGAAAAGCCTAAGGTTATGGAGGTAGTTAACCTTCTACAAACCGCGAAATATTAATGCTAAACAGGATAAGTAACTTATACGTTTGGTATTAATACCTGTCGTATAAAATTCACCAGGGACCGGATGATGCTGGCATTTCCGGTATTTTATCCTAGCACAAGAAACGATTGAGCATGAATTTAATAGATCTGATGTTTATTTTGTATATATAATAGATGTAGAGATAGAAGGATAAAAGGATTCGGGTATATAATTTAGAGTGGAATAAATGAATAAAAGGAGGCTTGGTAGTTATTGTTGTGTTGCGTAATGGTGGCTTGCTTCTTAGAGACAGATGATGAAAAGTATGAAAACGAAGATATATTAACAACTGTTAAAGCAGAAGAGCAAAAATTAAAGGAGAAATTGAGGGAATATACCTACCTGGTGAGGAGTAGCACCTTCTTTGTCATAGGTACCAGCCTGTAATTCGTGCAGGAATGAATACATGTATATAGAAGTATCAGCCCCGCCTTGAAGTTTACTTAAGAAGTACCTAACCTTAGGTAATTCGTACCTTACATCACCTATGACCACCTTGTCCGGCCCCACCCCGCCCCCACCATCAATTACATAGCAAACGGTAATTCTTTGAGTCAACGGTCAACAATTAACATTCCCTCTCAAATATTTCCAGCGCATTATTCTACGACGCCGTTTATTGTTCCAGGCTCCAATCTTACTATCCGAGTACCCCGAGAATACAGAATGTCGAGCAGACAGTTAAGAAAACTTCAAAAGCAGAAAGAGCTGGAAGAGCTCCAAGCGAAGAATTCTCTCGAGGAGGAGGACGACGAACTGAGTGATGACGACCGGCCCGTCCAGAAACCGAGAGCAAGCGCATTTTCCGGGTTTGCAGCGCTCGGGGACCAGGATGACCAGGATGAGGATTCCGACCACGACGCGAAGGAAGACGAGCAAGTAGAGGCCTCAACAAAACCAAGTGTCGAACCCAACCGTACCGATGCCCCTAAGAGCTCATCGAAGAAGAGCAAGAAAAAGAAGAAGAAGGCTAAGAAGCAAGATGGCGCTACCGTTAAGGCTGAACCCATTGCGCAAAGCGGTCCAGACGAAATTGATCAAGCGCTGAGGGAGCTCGAGCTTTCCAACCCCGGAAAAGAAAACGACGATGATTTTCAATTGAATATTGTCAAGCCTTACGAGCGAATTTGCGAACTCCTAAGCATCAATGCGTACCACCTTAGGGTAATCAATGAGATGAGCAACCTATTTGGTCGAGAAGCTATTGCTGCCGCCCAGATCGAGGAGCAAGAACAGACGCGTACTAGAAGACAAAGGCAGCCGTTACCCCAGCAAGTTGACCTAGAAACCTACCTTAAGGGGGTACCGGGAAAGGGCTTGCCTGAAGTAACGCTGCGGCGGAACCCCTTTTTAGCTGGCAAGGAAACATGGCCACGTGCTTCTACGGAGGGCCTGACTATGGAACAGTTCAAGGAGGAGAAAGAAGGAGTAGCTTGCCTGCCGGGCACTATTGAGTTCCGCTTTGCGCATGATGCATACTACAACAGGTTGGAAAATGCGTTCTTTGACCTCGTCCAGATGTACGACCCTATGCAGATAGTGCATTTTCTACATCTCCATCCGTACCACGTCTCCAGCCTTATCCAAGTTAGCAGAATCGCGAAACAAGACCAGAATTCGGCGCTCTCTGCGGACTTATGCGAACGAGCCCTTTTCACCTTTGGCCGCGTCTCGCTATCGACTTTTCGACAGAAGATAGAGCAAGGGAAAGCGAGATTATCGTTCAACCGCCCGGAGAACCGACAGTTTTGGTTGGCTGGATATCATTACCTTAAGAATCTAATCATGAAGGGCACATACAGGACGGCACTAGAATGGGCGAAGCTTTTACTCAGCATAGATCATACTGATCCGTACGGGGTTATCCACTTTATCCACCCACTTGCCATACGGGCACGCGAATCCAAGTGGTTCATTGACCTTTGCGATTCGGAGATTTTAGATGTAAATCATGCGGCACAAGATGGCCAAGATTACATTAGACAGACCCTCGTACTAGCTAGACTCCAGCAGAAGGACACGGCTGGCGCTAAAGCATTGTTGGTCGAGGGCATGGAGCGCTTGCCTTGGCTATATAGCTATCTCTTCAAAGCACTCAATTTAGATGTTCCTAAGACCATATGGGGCATGCAACCGCGCAACCGAGATGAGGAGCTTCATACAGACGTCTACATCCATCAGACAAAATCATTATGGGATAACACTCAAGCGATATCTCTTTTGAAGGAGGTGGCGGGTGAGGCGAAGAGGGCGGACGTCGAAAAAACGTTCCCATTCCCACCTACGGTTGGGGTTAATCTTGCACGATTCGTCTTCCTACTAGAGATTCCCTCCTTAATAGGATTAGTACCGCGCGACTTGCTAAATACGTCAGTTAATTGGGAGTTTGATCCGCTCCCACCCCCTCTCGAACAAAACATCTTCTCGTACGATTCGCAGAAGCAGCCGTGGACTCCTTCACAACTTGAAGATCGACTTAGGGCTGGCCTCGAGCAAGGGGATCGCCGACAGCTTATGCGAATATTAGCCCAGGCAAGACTAGCCGGTGCACCTGAGGATATTCAAGCGGATCTCGAACGGGCCATCTTGGAGGAGACTGGCGGTGGAGGTGGAAATCACGATGATGGCGGTGATGATGATGGCGAAGTCAGTGAGGACGCATTTGAAGAAGGCGGATCTCAGAATGAAGCTTCTCTTGGCCGCTGGTCAACAATCTTCCAGGCCGTAATGAACCTGTTCGATCCTAATGAAGTTGCTGCCGATTATTTCAATATGCCTAATGAGCCCTTGGGGCATATACCTGGTACTATGCCCGGAACATGGCAGGATGAAGAGTCAAACGAAGAGGGGACGGATGATGAGATGCCTCCTTTAATACCTTTCGGAGACTCAACTAGTCCTAGAGAGCCTGGAAATGAAGCGGATGATACCGGGAATGGAACGGACGACGATATGCCAGGATTGGTGTAAACCCGGTATGGCCTAGTTTGATTGGTACGAATGGGTATAGCCGTGAAAGGCTTCTGGAACATGGCACCGGTATTCGATGACTATGTGTGTAAATAGGTAGAGCTTGCGTGCCACCCATTACTGTAGTTCCTGCAGGACGAACCATGCGGGAACGGGGAACACGTAGATCATGAGGCAACCACTGCATAGAATATGTTGCTGGCTTTAGGTGTGAGTACAAACGTACTCTATAATATGTAACCTACATAAATGTGGAAATCGGCTTTTTAATGTCTACGTTACCTATATTAGTAAGCTGTGATAATTCATCCGTCTGCCTATGATTCAGAAATCTAATTTTTAATTTTGCAATGAGCAAGTTTTTATTTTCTCTCTCTTCGTAATCAAAACTCAAGTCCGGTTTCACATCTGGATGGTAATAATAGGGGGTGGAGGATGGGAAACTTGCTCAGGTTTCATATTACAGAGAGCTGTCTTCTTTGTTGCGGCAGCACGCGAGAGGTAAGGTAATAGGCGTCAGATGTACTGATACGGTATTTGTACTGTAAGCTACTGTATATTTGTATAAGTGAATGTATAGTACACACAGTATATATTTATGTGGGACAAATGCTCCGCACTGTAGTATACTTTGCTGAGTCTTTTATGCGTAGGAGCCTACCTGAAAAAGGCGGGGGTGATATGGAATCGGGTACCTAGTATCAGCTAGTTTAGGGAAGTAACCTACCTGAGGTGTTAGTGCGTTTGGTACCTGGAGTAAGGAATCTGGAACTTGGCCTTCTGTTAATCACGACTTACTTTTTTGCCTGAGGCCTTAGGCCTAACAGACATCATTAATAATACACTTACAAACAAACGTCCAACACACCCTCTCCTGTCTCCTGGGCGGCCGTGCCACCATACACCATACTACCCGAGAGGCATATATAATAACCGTCGCTTGTCCTTCTTCCGGTCATCGCAACAACTTGTACGTAGACAGACAAAGTCAATCCTTACGTTTTTCGGAATCGCAACCAGACAACTTTCGGCTTTCTGACCACCTACCCCGCCGATTTACATCGTTTAGATACCCCTCATATCTTTTTTTTTCTTTTTCGAAAAGTCGATACCTCTCTTTACTATTCGCAATGGCCGACCAGGAACACACTTACAAATTCAACGTCAGCATGAGCTGCGGCGGCTGCTCCGGTGCCGTTAACCGCGTGCTGGGCAAGCTAGAGGGTGAGTTTATTCCCATTTATGCCTTTCGCGATCGCAATGGAGTCTTACACCTGAGCCATTGTTCATTCTTCCCTTTTCTACGTGCGACGATTATGTTGCTCAAGCAAGTAGTTGATACCTATATGAACACACGAATGGCATAGATATATGAAGAAGAAAAAAGGTAAATGGCTAACAATCGCGCGGAACAGGCGTCCAGAGCTACGAAGTCTCCCTCGAGAAGCAGGAAGCCCTCATCGTGGCCAAGCCAGGCCTCGACTACGAAACCGTGCTCAAGACCATCAAGAAGACAGGCAAGAAGGTCAACTCGGGCTTCGTCGACGGCGAGTCGCGCAGCATCGAGGTAGCCGAGTAAGCGATCGAAGACTACAGCAACGACAACGACAACAACATTTTAGTAGCATGACAATGGGATGCGGTGGTTCCGAGTAGTCTCCCGCTGCTTGCGACGAATAGATGTTTTCTGTTTCAGGCCTTCAATATGGGTCTCGCTGGTATCGGGCGTGTTGTGCAGCCGGCTTTCTTAAGTACACTTCGTTATTATGATAAGCGACGGAACGATCTCCGGGTATGGCGTGGAAGTTACATATGATAGTATAAAAGCCAAGGCTCGCGAATATGTATAGCCCGGCATGGATCGATGTTGCATATGCGATGCGCGCAATAGAGAACGCTTTTGAGGCGGTTTTACGAATGAATGCTATTGCTATTATCACTGTTATTATGTGTTCCATTTCTATCTTGTTTACCCAAGTATGACTATATGAAATATGTTAACTAACATAATTGTAACGAGGAGCTCGCTGTTACTACCATGTACTACTGCTGCGTTGTCCGTGATATCTAACGAACTGAATGCTCGTTGCTAAGTCTAGTCAATGGTTAACTATGTATAGTTAGACTAATAAATTTGGGGTTCTCTTATTTATAACATTAATAATTATATTCTACTCACTGACTAAATATCTTACTATTTTGAATCTGGATATATGTACCTATTCACTTTTCTAGCTTTAATATTGAACTTCAGGTCTATAGGTAACAATATGTACCTCGGTACCTCGGCACCTCACTAGCGCCTATCCCGTCCAACCGGGTTGCGGCATTTTCGCTACACAACCTACCTTAGGTACCTAGTGTTGCCAGCGATATAGACGCTACTTTGCGACGTATTTTCATCTACCGCACTAGGAAATCGGCATTCCTCAGAATGTCATCTAACGTCTCGATTGGTCTAGTGGTCAGGATACCTGCTTGTCATTGTACAAGTACGCAGGTGGCCGGGGTTCGATTCCCCGATCGAGAGCATCTTTTTGACGGTTTACGATATCATTCATGTATGATTCAGGCCCGTTAATACGTATCTGGGTTTCTCTTTTTTATTGTTATATCTTATCATCTTCTACCGTCGTCTTCCATGTTTACAATTTTGTACTCCTTTCTGCGGTAGCAACGGCTACCGTAGTCTTTACATAAAAATAGAGTGCGTTGGATTAGTTATTTTCAGTATGCGCAATTTATTAGCGCTGTCTATCGAATCTCGCGCCAATGCTTTCCAGAACCAATGCTGAGAATCGTAGTAGACCTATCATAACTGCCCTATTCTCTCATAGGTTAAGCTTTCTACGAACCTCCCTGTTTAGGAAGTTGTTAAACTACCTAAAGTATAAGTACTTGTGAGTTATCTCATGATTCTATATCTTTCATGTGTCTCATCATAAATTTACCTACCAACTAATCTGCTTCCGTGGATATTAGTAACGTATGAGCCGAGGTAGTCCTATGTCTTATAATGTATACATAAATTAGGTTGCATCGTCAAATCCTCATAGCTGTTGGCGTCTCTAGCTAGAGAGAACATAATTATAAAGAAATCACGAAGGATAGGTCCGCTGGTCTGAGAATTATCATGTGGTTAACCTCCCTGTCAGTTGAATATAGCCGCCGGCTGAACGGCAAGCTTGTCTAAGACAGCATCCAATGGCTACTTTTGTAGAACATATTTTCCCGCATTTGAGCCCCATGGGGATGTGACCCGTTGTTGATTCGGGCAGAGAAGCCCCGGAATTTGGAATCTGTTGTGTGGGGAACGAAGCTTCTCGCTGCGAGAAGACGAGGTGTTGATATATCATATAAATGTTGGGCTCTGATTAGTTCTAGACCTTTGGACACTGCATCGTGACGCGGATTCAAGAGTCGAAAGCAGACTGACGGAGGTACGCATATGGACATGCTTACATGATTGGACCCTTCGTTATGAAGAGCACTCCATCGTAGGATGCCTCGAGAAGTTTCGCTGGCGTCAGGTCGTGGTACCTAGCTGCCTCCCGAGCTAGTATACTTATAGTCCTCAGGGATAGGCCGTACATATATGATCCTCCTCCTGTTGAGTAGTGTAGATAGTAGTGTAGATCATCCAGCGCGCAGCGACGATCCTCTATAACGATGGCGTTCTCTAATATTATACCCTCTATCGTTATTCCCGCTCTCCTTTCAGCTGTCGGCGTACATGCTCACGGTATCGCCAGTGCGATTGTGATAGATAGCACCTTGTAAGCGAAGAAGAGAAGTCTGTACTCCCGCGATCGACTCGTATGACTGACGCTTGAGTACAGCTACGATGGCTATAATCCGAGCTACCAGTGGAAGAACCCACCTCCCACGGTGGTAGGATGGTCCGTCCCGGACGACTTACAGTATGTACCTAAAACCAACACCGCCATACCGATCCTAACTATGTATCAGAGGCATTAGCTGATATTTGAGTCATGTAGAAATACCTTCATCGCTCCCAACCAGTTCAACACTCCGGATATGGTATGCCACCTCGGCGCCAAGCCGGCAGGTGCGGCTGCTCCCGTGAAGGGAGGCGAGGTGATCGAGGTACAGTGGACGCCGTGGCCGGCGTCGCACAAGGGACCGGTCCTCGACTACCTCGCAAACTGCAACGGGCCCTGCGTACGTCTCCTATTCGCACATGAACTAGCCATATATTACTCTGACTATCTCTATCCTGCGGCGAGAAAACTCTTGATTTTCATACTAGACTAACCACTCAAAAAGGAAACCGTCGACAAGACAAAGCTCGAGTTCTTCAAGATCGGCGAGGCCGGATGGGTAGACAAGGCCAGCGACCTGTGGGCGGCTAACGTCCTAACCAACAACAATAACAGCTGGCTCGTACGAATCCCGGAAGACATCGCGCCTGGAAACTATGTCCTGCGGCACGAGATAATCGCACTGCACGCCGCGGGCAACGCGAACGGCGCCCAGAGCTACCCGTTCTGTTATAACCTCGCCGTCGACAGCAAGGGCACCGCGAATCCCGCCGGTATCCCCGCCACCGAGTTCTACAAGGCCGACGACCCCGGCATCAAGTTCGATCTATTTTCGCACCCGACGGCTTATGTGATCCCAGGCGTAAGTCGGATCCGAGGTTCCTATTATTAGGACTTGCGGTTTCGTATCGAAGCTAAGCTAACCTCTTGCAGCCGGCCCTTTACAGTGGCGCGCTCCCTGTGAGCCAGACGAAGCCCGGTCCCATCACGGCCACAGCCACTGGCGTTCACGCGTTTACTGCGCCTGTGCCTGCGCACGCGAGAGCACCGGCTGTACCGACACCGCCGCCGCTTGCTATACCGACTACGCTGGTGCCTTCAGCAAGGGCTGCATCCCCGGTGGTTCCGCAAGCCACGCAAGTGTTGTGAACTTAGCTCAGTTGAGCGGAACGAGTACATATGTAACCTTCATCTAATGTTGTTGCGACCAGACGATGGATAGGCAGTGGCTTTCTCCTCATAGAGTTAACGTTGGTATTATGTAGGCTATTCGCGACCCAATACCAAGACTCGGCGTGATAAAAAGGACATTAAGCGGTTCGTATGCCGGTTAGACGTCAGGATTAAGTTAGCCCTTACTTGGCTAAGCTTTCTTGTTATGAGTTATGAAGAACTCTTGGAAAAGGTCTCCTCGGTTTTAGCATCGAAACATTTCGCCTTACGTCTCTACTATGTACTCCAGGTTCGGTATTGCCGCGTGCATGGATGAGCGTAGCAATATCCGATTACAATATTCGACGTAGCATTTTGTCTCCATACCGCTAATACATATAAATCTATAAATCTCCTTTACCATTCATCTCTTCTGCTGGCCCTGTCCGCCTCATCCTAGCGGCCACGCGAGATAAACCCGGCGAACCGGGGGTTGAGCGTCGCGCGGACAACAAGCGGCTTAGATGCCTCTTGCGGCTTAACGAACTTATCTGCATATCTGTGCATGCTTACGGGTCGGACGCTGGCCAGAACAGATTGCAACGTCGTTAAATTTGTCGTTGCGGGAAATGGGCTGAAACACAGCGTAAGGCGGTCTCGAGGGCCAAAACATCTGTTGATCCATCGTCTCGGAAATGACGATTAGCCTTGGCGCCTCCACGATGTTGGTTGGTATTTGGTTGGTATTTAAAGCTAACCCTCGAATCGGCCGAGACTAGCAAAGACTGCCGGGAAGAGGTACATACTGCAATAGGAGGGACTGAGCTGACTGGGGCTTTGCTAGGATGCTGTATGAATCTGTATGGCTCCTTTGGCCTTGACGAATTCTTGGCAAGCCCCGGGATGGGCTGGATGGAGTAGCAGACTGGGATTTAATCACGTGGCGCGCTTATATTCCCGGTTGAAGTTCTAGACTTATCCCAGGTAGGAATGTAGAATTTAACATACTGCCGTCGACAGCAGTGGGAACTGCTGAAAATCCCTGACGGAACGACTCCATAGCGGAATGCCTTTCCAAGTTCCAACACCGACACGGCCTAACCTAGGTAGTTTGATGATGAGCAGACTGAGCTAGCTGGCTTGGATCCTCTTAATTGACGTCTTATGTTTGTTATTATTCCTTTTCTCGTATTTGCTATTGGCCTTTGATCTATAGTTGTGTGGTGGTCAGGGAGGTCAGAGAGCTCCAGGCAGTCAAGTCCGGTCAGATGTTCCGTCAGATACCGCCTCGGCTTCGTCATGGTCTGGTTCGATCTTATTCACCTCCATGAATCGACTCGCCTGCTGTTAAGTTTGCGCATCCTGGATTCCTGTTGGGCCGAGCTGAGCTGAGCTGAGTATCGGCTGGACATACAAGTCGAGATGGATATTGAGATGGACACTGGGAAATCGCCGGCATCGGTCCAGAGCGGCACTAGGAGTCCCGCTTATAGCTTTGTAGCGCCATCCCGGAGTGTGAAACGACCACGCCCCGTCAAGAGCTGCTTGGAGTGTCGGAAAAGGAAGCTGAGATGTGACCGAGCCTCGCCGTGTTCCCAGTGCCAGAAGACGCAGCGCATATGTCGGTATGCGGCCGAAGGTGAAGTAGTAAGCTTAAGTGATGGTTCGGATGGCGAGGCGCCCGAGAGGAATACCAAGCGGACCCGTCCCGCAGCGAGTCAGGAATCCGGCCAGCGCAATACTAGCTACGAAGCTGTTCTCGAGGACCATGCAGTAAGGCTTGAGCGTCTAGAAGGGCGGTTGCTTTCGAGAACATCGTCTCTTGCCGAGTCTAGTAGTATCCCGGCGCAACGCCCCGCGGCGTCGTCTCTTACGATTCGAGGCTTGACGGTGAAAGGAGGTCTACGAACGCGGTTCTTTGGCCAAAGCAGCACGCGGGTTCTTGTCAACCTGGTGAGTTGCTCCTTGTTTGACGAAAATCTCTATTATCGCGCCAACCACTTTAACTAATTACGTCGTTAGTTTGATGAAGCAAAGGACTTCATGTTTAGTAGGAATAAATCCAACGACACTAGGCAATTATTCCTAAACGTCCAGAAAATACACAAGGCTCTTCAGGATGAGCATCGAAAAGTTACTGCTCCTATTACTGTGTTCGTGGATTCGATGACGCCGATTCAGAAGCGAATGGCCGATGTCTTACCAAGTAGAACGGTCTGCGACACTCTACTCGGCATCTACTTAAAAGGATCCGAAACCATCTATCGTGTTCTACATATTCCCTCTTTTATGAAACAGTATAACGAATACTGGGAGGGTAAACCTCAACATGACGCTTTTCTGCCACAACTGCTCTCGATCTTATGCGTGGGGTATCGGTATATTGGGGTTGGCAAAGGACAGTACCATGATCGGGAAGGGATTCACATCCCGACGGCTAGTTGTCTTGTAAGAGCTTGGCTTGACGGTCTTCGGGGGAAACAATTAGTTGAATTCACTACGCTCCAAGCCGAGATACTCCAACTCATGGCTCAGAGAATGATCAATCCCAAAAACCAGGAATCTTGGACGCATCTTGGACTCATCGTGCGGATGGCGATGACCATGGGCTTTCATCGAGATCCGTCAGAATTCTCGCAAAATATACCGCCCTTCTGGGCCGAGCAGAGGAGAAAGCTGTGGTACACGATACTTGAGCTTGATGTGCATATGTCTATGCAGTGTAATCTTCCTTGCTGCATACGAGAAACCGATTTTACCTGCCAACCGCCTAGAAACCTCAATGATGAAGATATCCATCCCGATATAGAACAGCTCCCTCCTCCGAAGCCGATCGATCAAGATACCGACTCCCGTGTCCAGGTGTTCGCTGCTAACACTCTGTCTATGCGGTTTAAGGTTGTCGATTTGATCAACCGCACCGATAGTCTTCAGGACTACCAGCAGGTCCTGGACCTCGGTAACGAACTTGAAAGAGTCTTTGAGGATATAAGATACATGGTCCCAACAACACACTCGAACGATATGTCAGAGGTTCGGCGACGATGGATGACACGAGTTGTCTTAGATATGCACTGTCGTCGGCCGCTATTAGCATTGTACCGGCCCTTCGCATTGGGAAGCACGGATGTTCCCCAGCAGATCGTGACAGGATATTTAAGATCGTCAATGGTATTACTTTCGTACTTGGATGAATTGGATCCTGCTTCTCCTGATTATCACCGTATTTGGCACCTGCACCAACTGGTACTCAAACAAGAGATTCTCCAGGCTGCTTTTAGCATATGCTATTACATCAAACAAGCTACCAGCAGTTCCGCTTCGCCGGCGCCGTCAGATCTAGATTCGAATACCAAAGCAGAGTCCATCGAGGAAGCGTATGTCACTGCCTCCGAGAGTTCGCTCTTGCTGTCTCTCCCGCGGCTCAAGAGCGCGGTACAAAACGTGTTAGATACGCAAATCAAAAGAATACGAGAGATTGGGACGGATTTAAGGGATATAGTATCGCTTACCGTCGTGTTCAACACTTGTCAGGGTGGAACTCCAGAACAGAAGCGAGACGCCATCGCAAACGGCTTGCAGGCAATCCTTGACGCAGGCCTACAAGCGATACATACGAACCAGGAAAATATTGCTTCGATGCCGGTAAGAGATATTTAGCAACCTATTCCCACTCTCTTATTAACCTTTTCTAAATAGATTATGCCGCCGACGGTACCAATGCAAATGAATGGAATGCAAACGGATTCGGGCTTCATGAGCCACATGCAGCCTTTTATGACGGCGCCGGATGCCCTTAATTCTGTAAGTTTGTCACAACTCCCTGGCGAATGTACGAGACTAATTGTTTAGTTGCCGGATGACTTTGCTGCGATGTGGGATATGGAGTTCTGGACTCCTATACTTCAACCTGGGCCGTCTTAAAAAGCTCGCTTTACAACTATATGACTGAATTAACCCGGGTTTCCCCAGAGCTATCTGCCATCGACCTGGTACGATGAATGCGCTAGGGGTGCTAGCTAATGCAAATTCGTTGAAAGCCTAGACTTCGAACCGCAAAGCCTATTGCTTGAAACCATTTTGATACGAAAACTCCCATATACATAGCAGGGAGCCGAAGCGTAGCTAGTCCACTCTGTCTGACTAGCAACATGAACCGATACTCTTGTCGACGGCAAGGATACCAACTGATGTAAAAGACGAAGTCAACATCTTGGTACATTTCCTAACCACAGCCGACGCCCGACCTCGTATTCACGTTATGCCGAAAATACATATAAGCCCGGCCGCGAGAAACCGGCACATATCTAATTAAAATTATAATGACTGCTCTCTAGCGTTTTTTGAGCGGATGACCGTGATGTTGATAACCGCAGCAGATACTGTTTTTAGCAAGGGCGAGAGTTAGCGAACCGAAAATACAGGGAGCGAATTAAGTGTGCGGCCAACAGAACAGCAAGGGGAATATTGTCACCTAATATGAAAAGAAGGGTTAATAGAAAAATTGTACCGACTTGAAATTCAAACACTTGGATGCAATCGATAACAAGGTTCGAGAACTATGTATGTATGTGCTACATAGTCTATACTGGTTTAGGTAGTGCCTCGGCTACATATATGTACATACATAGGTGGGTAGCCGTTTTAGGTACCTAGGCCCCGCATAACCGGGGTCCTATACTACCTAATACTCCCCCACATCTGGGGATGTCCCGTTCAGGGAGGGAAGAACGTTCAGATCGTGCGGCGTAGTGTGTAGCTTCCAGGTTACTGTTTATATAAGAAAATAGCCGAATTTAATTTAATGACGGCACATTTTCAACCTCAACTCCATCCTCCGAAACGTCCCACTTGGCGTACTACCTACCTACCCTACGGGATATACCCTTCTGCGTTACGCTACCTATTCAACGAGACAGACCGGTTACTAAATATCATATCGCAGCATCTGCATATCCTACTTATACGCACATTTAATCTTTCAAAGGTGAAATTAATTTCAAGATGCCCGCCAAACAGAAGCAGCCCGTGTACGTGCTCGGCGTGGGCATGACCAAGTTCATCAAACCCCGCGGCAAAGTTGACTACACGGAGCTCGGCTTCGAAGCCGGTGTCAAGGCCATGCTCGACGCGCACATCAACTACGACGACGTCGAGCAGGGCATCGCGTGCTACTGCTACGGGGACTCTACCTGCGGCCAGCGCGTCTTCTACCAGTTCGGCATGACTCAAATCCCCATCCTCAATGTCAATAATAACTGCTCTACTGGCTCTACCGGCCTTTCGATGGCTCGGAACACCATTGCTTACGGCGGCGCCGACTGCATACTCGTCGTCGGCTTCGAGAAGATGATGCGCGGCAGTCTTCAGAGCTTCTTCAATGATAGGGAGAATCCCACGGGTACCTCGGGAAAGATGATGGCGGAGACCCGCGGCTATACGAACGCCCCCGGCGCCGCGCAGATGTTTGGTAATGCTGGCCGGGAATGTACGTAATTTCAAGCCATCTTTTGCCCCTTTTGCCCCTTTTGCCCCTTTTTTCATATATCTAAGGTGTAAGAATCTGGAGTTCAACTAAGCATAATCACTCCCACACTATGTCTAAGCTACTAAATTTAGATGCGAACCATTGCTGACATCTATATACAGACATGGAGAAGTAGGCATAGCCCTTCAGCCTCTACACTATAGCAAGTTATATTTGCTGTGGATAATTATACTAACTGCTCATCGCAGGTTCGGCGCCAAACTCGAGGATTTCGCAGAGATCGGCAGGATCAATCACCAGCACTTCGTCAACAACCCGTACTCCCAATTCCAGGACGTCTACACCCTGGAGCAAATGCTCAAGTCACCCATGATACATGAGCCTCTCACCAAACTACAGTGTTGCCCTACGTCGGACGGTGGTGCCGCCGCAGTCCTAGTCTCACAGGACTTCCTCGATGCCAGGCCGCACCTAAAGGACCAGGCCATATTGATCGCGGGCCAGTGCATGGCAACAGACTCACCGAATCTATTCTCGCGCAGCGCGATAGACCTAATCGGCTTCGAGATGAGCAAGCACGCGGCCGAGGTGGCGCTAGCTGAAGCCAAGGTTTCGCCGGCCGACGTCCAGGTCGTCGAGCTACATGACTGCTTCTCGGCCAACGAGATGGTAACGCTAGACGCGCTAGGCTTATGCGAACCCGGCAAGGCGCACGAGATGGTGCGCCGTGGTGACATAACCTACGGCGGCAAGTACGTCGTCAATCCATCCGGCGGGCTGATCTCCAAAGGTCACCCCCTCGGCGCTACGGGGCTAGCTCAGTGCGCCGAGCTGGTCTGGCATCTTCGCGGCTGGGCAAACAACCGCGCGGTTCCGCATACGAAGTACGCACTCCAGCATAATCTAGGCCTAGGCGGCGCCGCCGTCGTCACGGTGTACTGCCGTCCGGACCACAGCGAGGCGCAGAAGCAAAAATCGGCGGATATCGCTAAGGCGAACGGCCTTGGATATAACCCTGCTGTTGAGGCGAAAGGGTTTACGACTGCGCAGTGCAAGAGCGTGCTTAGTAAGAAGGCGTCGAGCGCGTGGGCGTTGCAGGATACGGAAAAGAAGGTCGAAGCGAGATTTTGAGTTATAGGGAATAGGGGTAAGTTGGTGGGAATTACACACTGACTAAACTCACGGGTAAAATATGTGTTCTATTTTAGGGCTTATGGATTTAAGGCTTGCTGGAAGGGTTAAGTACCTAACGATATACTTAAGCTACGGTATGATATGGTATAGTATGAATTTATGAGATGTAATAATCATCTCCAAGGCAAGGGACATGTACATATATGGATGGTTATTATTTGTCGGTCTACTCACTTCATATTGTGTTGAGGCCCCAAACCCTCCGTGGTGTCCTAGCTAATGTGAAAGAACCAAAGATAATTTGCGGTCGGATATCGAATGTCGAATACCGACGCGTTTTGGGTTTCGCTCCGCTCGGCCGCTTATCTAGTGTATTGGTATACTAACACGACGTTGACCCTATACGAGATAAATTGTATTCATCGGAACTATTGCTATCTGCTTATAATCCGTCTCGTATTTTTTCCTTTATTTTAAGATTCTCCTCTTTGCTTGTTAATTAACGCCGCGTTTATATTACACCACGCTTCTTAGGGAGAGGAGGGGATATGATTAGCTTGTTAGGAGAGCTCTACGCTATCTGTTTTCCTTCTTCTTTTGCTTTGATCTTTTCCGGCGTGTGGCTCGCGTGTAGGTGGCCTAAGGGAGATTGTATATTATTCGGACTTCTGTTCGAACACCTCAGGTAATCTTATTCTTAAAGGTACTCGCTGGCTCGTGTCAAAACAGGTTCACTCTAATATAGATCTTGTCTGCTAAATTTCCTCTCGGTAGCTGCTCTTAAGAGTTGGGATTTTACTCGGAATCTTGTCTCTGGGTTATGTCAGAGCAGACGCCAATTGCCCTTGCGTCCATGCTCAAACTAAGCTTATACGTAGTAACCTATCTCCGAATAGTTGGCTATGGTATAGTCGTGAGGAGTGTTAAACGGTCAAAGGGTCAAAAGCCTAGACTACGCTTCCTCGCCGTCATCAGCTTAATGGAAACTTACACGGTCACTTAACGTCATAGCCTTTCTGCCGTAGAACTAACCCACGATTAAAAAGAAATATAAATACCGGGCTCCTCTCCCGAAGTAGCATCGAATCAACGAAGAATCTAACAAACAACTCGGCATTCGCTTTCATCACTCGTTTCCACCACTCGCTATCCAAGCTTTGCAAATCAGCAAATATGTCTAGCATAAGCGGACATTTCGACACTGGGGCGGTCCTGCTCATCACCTTCGGGGTAGTCACTCTCTTCATCGCTTTCATAGTAACTCTCCTCCGGTACTACCTGCAGTCTTTCGACCAGCGCCCCCTCGCTTTCTTGGATAGCCTGTGCGTTGGAATGGCCTGGGTAAGCTAACTCTCGCGCTCCCCCCCCTCTACTAACCCCTTTTTGACAAGACACGACGCTGATGGTTATTATAATTATTATACAAAACCAGATCCTCAGTCTAGTCGGCATCATCTGCGCGATAACAGAGAACACCGGTATCCAACTTAATAACCCCCCCGAAATCGACCAGTTCACCCAGTCTCTCTTCGCCGTCTCCGCCATCCTGGGCAAGCTGTCAGTGTGCTTCTCGGCGTGGCCCCTCGTCAAAAACGCGGCGCGCGTGAGAGTCTCGGTCGTCATCCAGGTCGCCATGCTTCTATCGGTGTATCCTCTATGGGTCATAGTCATGCTTGAGACGTGCGGCGCGTCGCCGTGGTCTCCCATGCTCGCCGCCTATTCTCAGTGCTCGGATAACACCGCCCGGGCGCTCTTCGAATGGGCCCGATCTTGTAAGTGTATCCCTAGGACATGGCGAAGATGTTGCCGTCGCTGACTTTTGTCTTGTTAGTCTTTGAAATATTCACGCCGATAATCCTTACCGGCTTCCCGCTAGCTATGGCTCTGGATGATAACACCAAGGGCGCTATGCGAAAGCCTTTTTACGGGCTTGCGGTCGCTTCTGCTACGTATGTGTTGCTCCCTGTCCGAGTATAGTATTCGGGTTGCTAACGATATTCCAGCACGGGCGGATTCATGTGGGCACGAGCATGGATGTCCCAATGGTTCCGTTACGACCACCACTATGTACCCTTGATCTCCATTACAATTGTCTCCATGTAAGTCTGCTGTGTCACCGTGGTCGCGTCCATGTCCGCATGCTAACGTGGGGCTTTCCCTAAACAGGATCGAGGCGAACTTAGGTATTGTGGCAGCGAACATACTGCCTATCGCGACACATCGCTCGAAGCTATTACCGCCTGTTGAATCCACAAAACCCCATCATAGGAGGTTGCCAGTACTAGATGATAGCTACGAGTGGATTGCTTTGGCAGATATACCAAGAGCACACACGCACGGAGTGTAAGAAGGCAGCAATTTTCACACTGCATCAGAGGGAAGGGTGAAAAGGATGCTATAAGTCCACAAATATACTTGAATAGGTAGGTAGCTTTGATATGCAACTAGTAATTTAATTTTGTGATTAGTGATTGCCTAGGTATCTGGCAAATCTGCTTGTCGTCCATATGCTGTACTAACTCTTCTACACTAAACATATCTCTACCAGATTCTCCCCTCGTGAATTAAATTTAGCGGGGGAGAGAGAAAAACACTTGTGCCATGATGATTGTATTGTTCACGCCCAGGGGCTATGTACTTGGTTATATTAAGAAACTCACATCTACAGAGCATGAAACATCTAGAAGCGCTCAATTAGAGTGCCACCTGACATAAGAAATCATTTTCGCCCGTCTATATCATCCTGCCTATAGCATTCCGTCCCCTCCTATCCACAACATTACTCTAGCCACCAGGCTTTGACTGGGGAAACCCCTCGAGTACAGGTATACTCAGTATGATCCGGCTGAGTGAAGTCGACCTTAGTGGTAGCTAGTGATAGATTTCAGGCGTTCAGTTAAAGTGGACGAAGACCTCAATCTCAATATTTAGTTTGAGCACCTGCTTTTCATTGTCCCAGATAGCAGCCTTGATGTCGTCGTCCCACGTGGATAGACGGTTCTTTGCAAGGTTATTTAGGCTATCGCGCCAGCGGATAACCTCACGCTGCATTTGCTCAGGCAGTTTGTTTGGGGTCGACTTCATTAGTGGCCTTAGCTTGCGGATTCTGTGATGAGGTTCCATTTTTATCGGGAGAGTGTGCATGAGATAGAACGTCTCCAGATTCTTGAGGTATGGAAGGGCATTCAAGAACATGACTTGTCGGTAGCTATTTGCCTTAGCATCAAGGGCTGCGTACCGCAGCTTCTCCGCGATTTCACAGGACAACGGAGCGTGTGGCGTAAGAACGTACACATCCAGATCAGGGCGGAAATTTCGACATGGCAACTCACATTGCCCCTCTTCCCAATGGCGAAATTGAAGGTACAATTTGGCTATGTTCCGTGCTTCTCGGCATACGTGCATAATTGCTGGGAATTTGGTCCAGATTATGGGGGACGTATCGACCATGCCATCGTTGTCTTTCTCTAGCAAGCATACCTCTTGCGTATCGGGGGGTAGTGAGAAACTCCAGATCATGTCTCGAATCTCAGGTGGAAATGAAGAGAAAAGGTCGAAACGGGGTGGTGTTGGTGGTGCCAGTGATGTTATGCCATTTTCTATAACGGCTTCCCAGTCAAGGTCCAGATCGGGTTGGTCTGATTGCTTAACTATTGTAGCACGGAGTGCTTCATAAGTAGCTTCAAGTCTATCCATGATTACTCCTAGCCGTGGTTTGTCTGCAAGTAAAGTTAGAAAACAACATACCATTCTATATCAGATCGACATCCTCAGTATTTAATAGGAAGGGGTGGGAGTATACCTAGCAACACAAGCAACACAAGGCTATTGTCTCTTTATGTCTAGGGGCTTTGTGGAAGACAACCTTTATCATTCGAGAGAATAGTTTTGTTTTTGTTGGAAGGCTTAGATGAATCTTTGGGGATAACAATTGCCTATTGGAAGGAATTCGAAGATGTCCGGTATAAAGAATCAGGAAGTTCCTCAGGTGGATGGATTTAGTACATGTATAGGATAAAAATAAAAGATATGTAAATCATAACAAAAATATAACCGAAGTACGCAAGGTCCGTGAGTAAGAGGTACCTAAGGTACGTCCCTAAGCGGTAGTCACATTATGTACCTAGGTCATTCTTGAAGAGCAAGGAAGGTACAATGGGTGCTCTGAATCTGATTTAGAGACGATGCTTATCGTATCTATTCTAAAGAGGTATCTGTAAGTTTGTACATTGTGTACCGTGCATTTGCGTACCTAACGTACCTTCCGTACCTACGTTTACAAATTACACAAATCATGGGACATCTCCTGACACGTATAGTTGTCACTGAAAGTAAGAGCCTCAGATTGTGCAGTCAGGGCAGGCGCTACGCAGTAGGTACACATACTTTGGGAAAGTATTACCAATTACGAATTCTACTAAACTAAAAATGGGTGTAGTTTCTCAAAGCTATTCCTGATGATATAGGCACCTAATTTATCGACTAAAGAGAAAGGTAAAGGTAAAGGCACCCCTATTTTGAGCCTCAGCTTATTAATGATCCCATTTAAACAACCACTTGCCGCTTTCCAAGATCGTATTTATCTCCATCCTTGAGGAAATAAAAGATGGATGAATTATTTGGAAGATTTTTCAAATCACTCCCTTCCCTCGACCAAAAGCCCCCATCATAGATAATCACGTAGGTACCTCGGTACACCTCAGCGTCATTCTTAGACACGATGAGGGCAGTATTCTCGTCGATAGCAATGCCCAAAAGCTCCGGTCGGACCTTAAGGATGTCAAACATGTCGAACTGGCGGTTACGTACGAGTACGTGTTGGTCGATGGCAACGTCCTTCACGAATCCAAAGCCTACTTGGTGATCGCCTACTAATATCTGGTTGTTGGCCGTGTCACCGCGAGCAAGAAAACTGCCCTGGATAGATGCTCCTGCCGAGCTTCCGCTGACGACGCCGCCGCGGTCGAGCACCTCGTGGAATAAGCGTTCCGTAAGGGTACCGGCGTACGCGTCAACGAGACGCCATTGGCGACCGCCCCCGAAGAACACACCCTTAGCAGCCCGCAAGGGAGCCGCGAACTCTTCCGTATCGGCGACTTTGGGGTCGTATGTATGTAGAACGGTGACATTCTTAGCGCCAAGTCTCCGGAACGTGCCCGCCGCAGCGGCATCGTCGTCGTATGTGTCACTCCCTTCGGCAGTAGGGATTGTGACGATTGGAGCATCTGGTCCGCCGGCCAGATCTATGATGCGCTGGTAAATCGCGTCGTCTTGCGCGTTACCCCCTATAATTACAAGCGTTCCGTTCTCGGGACCCACATACGGCGAGCTTGAGCGCTGCTCCATGACCGGACCCGCGGAGACGAGAGCAGCAAGGGCTAAGGTCGAGTATTGAATGATGCTTTTCATTTTTACTGACTGCTGGAGAAAAAATTACGGCTAATGAAAAAGTTAGTAGGAATCGTCACGACATTTATATACATTTGCTTCTTCGTTCGGATGTAAAAGAAAGATCCGAATACTTCCCCACTCTCCAGGTGTTGAGCTAGCGAGACCTTCCTATTGTATCTTGATATGGACCCCGACAGCCAACCGGATCGTCTAATGTAATGTCGTGCAATTGAGAGTAAATATCGCCATCTATGGCGAACATTTTGAAGTAGACCGACTAAAAACTACCATTAAGAATTTACATGCCAAAATCAATTATATAAAGGGCCTTTTTCTACAAATAGCTGAGTATTAATTACTGTCTTGGATAAGACTGATTAGTTAGGTAGGTATATACGTACGTATACTATCAGAATGGATAATATCAAACTAGATTTTAAACTGGCGACTATCTATACAAGACTTGCATGGAAGACGGCATAGTAAATCTCGTGCCAGCACGAAATGATCACCATCTAAGGCCGAGGGGCAAGCCAAAGGGTGAATAAACAAGCGACAATACACAAGATACCATAATAGACGATAGCTGCTGCAACAAGCCTATGCCAATTGATGCTGAACTCCATGTTGACCTGAGGGTTGCCGAAGTAGCAGATGTTGAAACTGTGAGGATGCGAGTAAGAAATGCAAATACAACTCTGAAATATGAAGAACTATGAAACTACCTACCTAGGTAGTTAGTATTGGGTTATGATATGGCTAAAACTCTTTGTTTCGATGCCTGTGGTCTAGGATTCTAGCAGACGGGACATGATAGACAATAACAAAGAGTAGTCCTAAGTACTGCCATGTTGAATGAAAAATAGTTAGGAGAGAATTACGGACAATCTTTTAACTTACAGCTAGCAGAATAAAGAAGCGAGTGTGTCTGTAAGCCAGAGGGGCATTGGCGCCGATATTGCAAACAATAATGAGTTGCTTCTAGATTTGTGCTAGGAAGCCTCTAGGATTATCTCGATAATAGATTTCGTTACTTAGATGATAAACTAGAATAGTTAGAAGTTACTATGAACGAATATATTGTTCAGATGCATGAATCCTATTAATCATCTGTCGATAATCAAATTTACATACGGCCAGCCCCTTGAGGCTCTATCGCGACTTCACGTGGCGCGAGAACAGCTATATGGGTTAGGTATTCGGTGCGCGTATCTGATAATACACATGTTCGATATCTAATCTACGCTGGTAAACCCTGCTACGTTGCATGTGCAGATCCTTTATAGCGTTCTTCCATACCACATTCCTCTGGACCCCTGATTTCCCCTCATTTTAGTCTTCCGCAGCCGACCTATGAGACGAGGCATTCTGCCGGATCAGCCTGCAATTCTTGGCTCTGTTCCGGATAACGAGGTTTAGTCGGCGATCTGGATGGTAGCATGGGTGGTAGGTGAACGATAAGGGAAAAGCAGATGCATAAGGTACCTAGGTTAGGTTGGTAACGTTGGTAAGGTTGGTAGATAAAATGGACACGCGATCCCACCACTACGGTACTTTTGCAAATGCTTCCGCAGAGAGCTCCAGCCCTATGGATGTTCCTCGTGTAACAGGTACCGATAAGACGACTACGATGATCGCGCAAAGCGACGAGCCGTCAAAGCTGGGCGTCGCCGATGATGTTGCGTTGGCTGAGGCCGTGCGACGCGAGCATGGCTTGACGTTCTGGGAGGCAGTGAAACTATACCCGACCGCTGTCGGCTGGTCGGCGTTCGTCTCGATAGGTGTAATCATGTTGGCTTTTGATCCTCAGATCGTTGGGAATATGTTTGCCATGCCCCAATTCCAAAAGGACTTTGGGTTTGAGCTTGACGGTGAAGTATGTGTTCTATTCATTGCCAATTACCTACCGCAAGAGTTAGACAGGAAAGTAAAACTGATATGGATATTCTTCTGTTAGTATGTCATCTCGGCCGCGTGGCAAACTGGTCTGTCGCTGGGGAATCCCATCGGACAAGTCGTTGGCGCATTGTTCTCGGCCTATCCCTTGGAGTTGTTCGGCCGCAAGTGGACTTTTTTCGGTTGCATCCTCCTGACGGCATGTCTCGTCTTCATCCAATTCTTCGCGCGCTCCCTGCAGGCCCTACTTGTAGGAGAACTGCTGGGCGGGCTCGTGCTGGGATGCTTCGTCGTTATCGGCCCAACTTACGCCTCTGAGGTCTGTCCCATGGCACTCCGTGGATTCCTGACCAGCTACACCAATCTTTGCTTCGTTACGGGGCAACTTCTCGGAAATGGGATTACGGCTGGAACGGCCTCGATCGAAAACCATTGGGCGTATAGTATACCATTCGCGCTGCAATGGTTCTGGGTTGTGGTCATCATCCCCGGAATCTTCTTCATCCCAGAGTCGCCGTGGTGGCTGGTGCGAAAAGGTAGAATAGAGGATGCCAGGGACGCGCTGCGCCGATTATCATCCTCAAAAGTAAACGTCGACGCCACATTGGCCGTCATCGCCGAAACAGATCGACTCGAGCTGGAGATGGAAGCAGGCAGTACTTACCTAGACACTATAAAAGGAATAAATCTACGGCGGACCGAGATCTCTACCGGCGTGTATACGACGCAGGTCCTGAGCGGCATCTACTTGATTAACTACGGGACTTATTTCTTTGAGCAGGCAGGACTGCCGACTCAAGATGCATTTTATATGGGCATTGGGTTTTTGGGTGTGGGTTGGGTCTGCACTGTGCTATCCTGGTTCCTCATGGCTCGCTTCGGCCGAAGACGCATATTTAATATCGGATTGTCTGTTCTTATCCTTCTAATGTTCATAATCGGTATCCTGGACAGCATCCCTGGTCGACCTTCGGGTGTAGCTTGGGCCGAAAGCTCGCTCATGCTGATTTGGAACGGTGTATACGACCTGTCGGTCGGACCTATCACCTTTGTGATTTTAGGAGAGTGTTCCGCCACTCGTGTCCGATCCAAGACGATTGCGGTGGCTACAGCGATACAAGCCGTCTTTGGGATCGCAATGACGGTTGCCATTCCATATATGATCAACCCAGCAGAGGCGAACATGCAGGGTAAATTGGGATATTTCTTTGGTGGGTTGGGAATTCTCTGTCTGGTTTGGTCCTACTTTCGGATCCCCGAAACGAAAGGGAGAACGTACGAAGAGCTGGATATTTTGTTCGATAGGAAGGTTCCTGCTAGGCAGTTCAAGGGATATCAAGTGGATGTTACTGCTGTACCGGGCGAGAGCTGAGTGTAGTATTATTAAATGAGACTACGATACTATAAGTATTATAATATTATCTATGGGAGTAGGTCAAGCTGGTTAGACGTATAAGCGGTCACTTGAATTAGACAAGTAGATTATAATAGTTGATAATAGTATATTTCAAAATAACTACCTAACCTAACATAATATTATCGTCAAGTTCCCAATTGAAGATATTGAAATTGTTTCCAAGAGAAACTACTAATACGAAAACTAACCACGCTATCCTCTTAATAGTCTAGGTTAGCCAATTAATTATACCATTTCAGAGACCAGCATATCGACCAGTTAACTCCCTACCTGTATCTCGGGTCTTTTTCTTAGCTTCAGATCTCAGTCCCTTAAGAGCCATCATTATTTTGTCGTTACTGCACTACGTTACGATGTCCCGACAAAATTCAGTACTAGCTTAAGTGCCTTGATATAATAGGATACCCTAGAAACCGTCCACAAGACCGTTTGATTAGCTGTTCGACAGGGTTACGACTGGAAAAACTGGACCGCAACTCCACATCGTGACAGCTATTTATTGCACACAGCCCCCTAAACCCTTGGCGGTGACATTTATTCTCCAGTTAGAAAGGCGAAGGACTCTACCAAAAAGAACTTATGTCATTAAAATAAGCTGTGCTATTGTATAAGACGGCCACGATTTGAGATGCTTTAATTTGTCCTATGCTTTTATTAACGATTCTCTTTACATCTGATTTATTGGCGTTTTTTCTACCGTTTCGAGAATAGCGGGCATGAATTACGTACCATACACAATTGATTGCGGTGAGCGATAATGAATACAGACTACAACCTCGACGAGCTGGACACGGCTCTTAGCGAGTCCCGCCACCAAGCTGCCGCCGTAGCCGGGCCTCCGAGTCGGCAGGAAAGTTCCCGCCGCACGGCATCTAGCACCCGGCGCGGCAGCTTAGTTCCCGGAATGGGTGCCCTTTCTTCGGCTACATACAGCCCGGGAAAACAGCACCAACGGCCCCGACTCGATGAACTCAACCTCTTCAACTTCGACCTCCGCGAGCTCGTCCGCGATATTCTCCTACCGACGGGCCAAGAGACTCGTGTTTCGTACCACGAATATGCTGTCTTCCGGCCGGGTGAAGAAAACGACGAGACCCGCTCTCCAAGCATCATGTCCGAAGGAGAGGTCGCACTGCGGATGTTTCGAGATGCGGTTAGACACGGACATGGCTTGGACTACGAGGTGAGAGAAACATGATATATGGCTACTCCAATGCTGCGTTTCTTATCTTTTTGGAGACAGTTGAGCTAGCCACCCATACCCGGGACATAGAGTGCGGTCACCCAAGCAATGAAAGAGTGTAGGCTGATTGAGTGGGGTTCGCACGCAGGGAAATTTCACTCCTGTGCCTAAGGGGAAAAGCTTGCTTCAGGGAAGAGTGCGACAAGTGTGAGTATACATAGCTTTGGCTTTTCTTTTTCGGGTTTCTCTCTTTTTTTTATACCCTTTCCAGCCTCAAGTTCGAATCACTGGATTTTACTCGGAGCATGAGCATTTCATGAAGACAAAGGCTAACTGGAATTTACAATAGAATTGCCCACCGACGTGCTCGTCATGAAGAAGAACAACACAACACGAATATTACAGTCGATGGTTTGTATCTTACCGTGGATGATTATGAATCTTTAGGGTTGCATTCCGGTACCCTGCCTACCCTGCAACGGGTAACCCTCGAATCGTCGTTCTGGGACTCGAGAAGGGAGACGATGTGTAAGTGGATAGCAACACCACGAGCCTTACTCAAGATGGCTAAATAAAGCTATATCCTCTTTCTCTTCTTGGTGTATCCCGTAAATTGTACTGACACACATCAAGATTTAATCCTAAGCTTCTCCTCTAGTCCACAGCCGCCATACGACTTCCTCTCAATGGCGTACAGACTAAAGACCAGGACGACAACCGCCCTCATAAGGCGATCTTTTGATACAAGGTGGCATGCCGATGATGCGTTGGACGAATATGAGCGTCGGCTGGACTCTTGTAGGGCACGCTGGTCTCACCCGCTCGTATTGCCAGTCGTCCTCTTACAGGTACAGCTATTTCGCACCGAAGAGGCGGTGAACGCCAACAATGCCGAAGTGCTGGAGCTCGAGGCGCACGTCGATGCGGTGACGGGCACGATAGGGCGGGCTAACGCCGAAGCTTGGTGGCGAAATCACCAAGGAGAGAAGAATCAGCATTTCAAACCTTTAAAGCGTTTCTCGTCAAATCTTAAGGAGATGGTCGAGTCTAAGGTCGGACGAAGCCACGAGTTCTCTCGCAACGTTACGCCTTCGACCGGACCAGAGGTAGCTAGTTACTACGATCCCGACTACGTGCCGCCGCAGACAATTCACCTGATGAAAGAAGCCCACGACGTGCTCAAAGGAGCCATTCAGTTACTAGACACGCTGAGATGGATGGAGCGCGCGTTGAAACTCATCATCCAAGCTGGTGACGAGCTAGACATGCGCATAAAGGAATTGAGGGCTCAGGCCGTAGCAAGAGGGGAACTTAAGAGAGACGAGGCCGACGAGTTCGATGACGAGCTTACCGTCCACTGGCATGAGATCAGGCAGTATTTAGACTGCACGTGGCGGCTCTGCACTTCACTCGAGACGGATCGGCGTATGTCAGAACTGCGCTGCCGGGCACAGATCGATATTATCTACTCGAAGATGGCGCAGGAGGATAACAACCTCAATGCGCGCATGGCAGTAGCATCGACAAGGGACAGCTCTTCGATGAAGGCATTGGCCGTGATCACCGCCCTCTTCCTACCGGGCGAATACATCGGCACGCTATTCGGCGTGTCCATGTTTAACTGGGAGACAGGCACGGCAGGCGACCCGGCTATATCAGCGGATGCGCCCCAGGAGTGGCCGCATCCCGTAGTCATGCCCTCTTTTTGGATTTATTGGGCTTTCACGATCCCTCTTACACTGTTAATCGTCGGCGGGTGGCGTGCGTGGTGGGTCAACCAGGACCGTTATTTCCGCCGCCATCTCAGCACCGACCTTAGCGACGAGCGGTACTGGACTACCGACGGCCGGCCTCGTGATCTCGAGACTACTTTCGCGCAGGACTTCTTCAGCGTGCTTAGCCGGAGCGGCGCCGGGAGTACCTCTAACAGCACGATCCTCGGGAAGAACCAGGGTGTGCGATCTAGGTCGGGAAGTGGGCCTATGAGGGTGTCCAGTTTCGATGTCAACAGGTCTCAAATCCGGACCCCTATCCCTTCAAGCTCCATGTCCGGCTTGGGTTTGCCCAAGCACGTGCCGACGCCGAGTCTGGTATATACCCACGTGGGCAAGGACAGGGAGACTACCACCGATTCGGAGCGTGAAGGCGAAGGCGGGGACGGGGCTATGCGGTTTAGACAGATTTCGTTTGCTAGAGGACCGCGGATACGGAAGCAGGATGAATCTGCGGTTTAAACGATGCTGTTTAAGATGCCAACCAAGTTGATTATACCGTTGAGATTGGTTATATATCTTACTACCTTATACTGCGCGGCCACTAATTATAGAGAAAGATAGAACAGTACGCTAGGTAATATTAAATTGATAATACAAGTTCGCCCCCTATATTGTTTTTAGGTAATAAAATGTTTAACCATTTAACCATGTGACAAAAAAAGGGCACCCACACTTATCGTGTAGATATATTCCTGTGACACTCTACGTTCCTCACCCCCTATTGCCTTGTAAATGCCTAATAGCAAAATGAAAATTTTATAAATAACACCATAGATAATTAATAGTCTATAGTTCAAATATACACTTCTAAGGTGTTATGGTTCTACCACTAGCTCAAAATACAGACCCGGAGACTCCCTTCTGAAGCCTTTCCAGGCGCTCCTCGGTTATTTCGAAGCACTCGGGTAACCCGGTGTCATCCCATGAGCCTCCGAGTATCAGCTTTGCGACACCCGGTGCACAAGTGAATATCCTCGCCATACCTAAATAGGAGCACGTATTAGTTATGAAAATATTTAGGTATTAAATTAAAGTGACCACTATTCTTACCGTGGCCGTTAAACCCGGCACAAACCCACTGCCCCGGCAGACTCTCTATCTTGCCGACGAATGGGACCGAGTCCGTCGTCATCCCGATTATGCCGGTCCAGGTATGCTGCAGGCCCTCCCCATGGCCCAGCTTCGCCTTCTCGCACTCCGGGAAACAAGTCTCGAAATTGTCGACCGCGTCGTCTCGCACCTCCTCGTTGAAGACGCTATCGTCGGGGACCAGACGGCTGGCCGCGGCCGCGGGGCTGACATTCGGGTTCGCGATCGGGGCGCCGAGGATGATGATCCCGTCCGGGCGCCGCTGGGCTACCGAGTAGAAGTGCTTTAGCGAATGGCGCAGGGACATGGTGCTTGGTAGGATGCGGGACGAGCTAAGCGAAGGTGGCGGCACGAAGGCGTGTGCTTGGGCGCGGTTGGGGGTGATGAACGTCGAGAGCTGGGGGAGGAGGTGAGGCGCGAAGGCATTCGTGCAGTGGACTACCGTCGAGGCTTTCGCTGTGCCCCGAGGTGTCTGCATGTCCCAAGAGACCTGGTCAGCCGTCGAAGAGGCCGACTTGGTTACCGAAGTAACCGGGCAATGAGTAAACAACCGGACACCCTTGTCTATCGACTGCGTAAGAAGCCACTGGGCCAACTTCGCCGGATGGCTCGAGCCGGCCGGCCACTCGTAAGCAGCAAATGCTTTCTGCACGCGGGTCGCTTTCCGTGCTTCCTCCCCTTCGTAGAACTTGATATGGGAGACGTCGCCTCCGGCTTCTTGATACTCCCTCAAACTGCGGGCGTTGAAATCGGCAAACTCCCGCGTCATGCACACGTCAAACGTCGTCGTCGGGTTGAAGTCACACTGGACCCCGTGTTTCTCCACGAAGTCCTTGATCCGGTGGAAGACGAGCTTCTCGTTGGCGATTATCTTGAGCGCTTGGTCTTGGCCGTGCACTTGCTTGTAGACTTGGAATCCGCGGAAGGCATCTGTGCGTAATAGTTTAGCAATGTGAATGATATTGTATAGGTACCTACCCATGATAACGTTTGACTGACCTGGACGCACATGTCCTGCATTCCTCGAACTCGCTCCGCTGGCGGCTTCTCTCGCCTCGAAAATGACTATATCCCCTGCCGGCACGCCCCCCTGAATTAACTCATAGGCAGTCAGAGCACCGGAGATGCCCGAGCCGATGATGGCGTACTTGGACCCTTCCGGAACTGGTTCGTTCTGATTGACATGTAAGTAGGGGAACGAACGTGTAGTCTGCTGCCAGAATGACACGCAGGGGTTGGCCACCGGCAGGGTTATCTTTTGGGACTGCATCACTTAAAAGCCTACCACCCGATACGGTATGTTCAAGGTAGATAGATGGTGTGTATAGTATTTAGTTACTCCTATAAGCTATAATTACTATCGGGTTACTCTTGGTTCAAAGATACAAGACGGATTATTTATAATGACTACCTAGGTACCTACCTAACCTTAGGTATACAATACCGAGCTCTTCCACGATACCTCTGCGGGGCAGCCGAAGGAGTGGTCCGACTAGACGATAAGCATTTCTATACAGGCGCGAGGGGCCGAAGCCGCAGGATAGCCGATTACCTACCTACCTACCTACCTAGTTCATAGACCCGCATGATAGCTTCATAGGGTAATTTGATTGCGATTCGTTACTATTCCTATTAGTTCATTTAACTAGAAGTTCGTATTTCTGTCTTTTAGGGCGGACATCAACATGATTTAAAATGGCAATTGAGATAAGGCGTTTACGTTTGGCGAGATGGGAAATATAGGTAGGTACCTAAGAACTGAGCGTAGAAATCGGATCGTTAAGTTATCAAGACTTGCGAAAGTGATGCTTAGGTAACTATACACTTACATCAATCTTATTATTACCATATCACAATCGGGTCTCCTTATTCTTATAAGCTTGAAATATATTTGTTTTTTTAAGCTATTTAGCTAAGGGAGTACTTAGTTATATGATATCCTCCAATTGATAAGCCAGGCTCAGTGCATATAACCCAAGCTCATATGTATTCTCATCTCAATAGTTCTTGGTATAATACTGAGCAAGCGACTTAAAACTTAGGTTAATAGATTGCGATCATAGGTCTGCATATACCAACTCTTTTAACCTAAATGGAAGACTTGATCCATCGCTTTGATGTCATAGAGTTATGATAACCTCATAGCCCGTGAGTCATTAGAACAAGCTTCATGTCAAAGCACTTTCATTTGAAATTATATAAATATATGGCATCCCCCTTATCGTTTTCACGGACTCGGGATCATGCCACACCCCCTCTATGAGACCCCTCTATGAGACCCCTCTATGAGATGCGAGAGCTACGAACAAACAAAACCTTGACTTACCCAGCAGCTCAACAACAGAATTCCAAGCAAGGTCATTATTTTCAAGCACATGACCCAAAAGGGGCAACACGAAGCGAATCAACTTTACGCTACCGCTATCAAGATTCAATTCGCGCTATTCTAGCCCTGCAGACGTGAAGTCATCCAAGCGTTCATTAGAGCCTACGCTACGGAACACCGTTGGGGCTGTCAAACGCCTTATATCGGACAGACAGCATAAATAATTAAATCAACATGTCGATTTTTATACTTCCTGTATCGATCAGCCACACTGCCCGTTTCACAGATATCTGCTTGATTTTGCCAAAACAAATACTGAATTCTATTAATGTTCATTAATGTTCATACACAATCCAAAGCATACCTAGGTGCCTAACCTACCTAGGTACTCTACATACATGTGAACAGAACTGCTACATAGATACCGCCATGTGATTCCTCGAAGGGGTGAAAATCCTCAATTACTGATGTTCTATTCTAGTTTATGCTTCTTGTCTATCCAACGCCCGCTAGCTATGCTCGAAATGCAATACATGCATACATCCATGCCAATACTATGTGCTTCTCTAATCTACCTTGAATTAGGTTACCTGACCTGGTTGATTTATATACCTCTCATAAATCCCCTCTTCCTAACCGGCGGCAACGCGCCCTTCTCCTTCGGAACGACCTTCTTTTGGCCCTCGGCCCGCGCATCGTACACGGTGTACGACTCGGCGGCCCTCTCGCCGTTCCGCTGGCCGTTCTCCTGCCTCCACCGTCCAATGTAGCAGCAGATGGGGAATATGGCAAGGTTGATGGCGACCCACGCAAACAACACCCCAAAGTTCAGCCCGATCTCCGAGTGCAAGTCGAACAGAATCGACCGACTCGCTTGCACGACGTGATGCAAGGGCCAGGCGTAACCCCAGCGGAAGAAGCCCGGTGCTAGCTCGATCGCGTAGAAGGCCGTTGACACGTTGGTGATGACCCACTGCGCGCAAGTTAGCAAGTTGTCTCTGTCTTTTTCCCGCCTCCTCAAACTTCGGGTAGAAATTCGGGAGTTATATAAGTAGATTGCGAGGTTGACTGGTGGGAATCAACGTCCCACGAGCGCAACAACAAACTTGAGGACGAAGATAATCCGTGCAACGCAAAAAGGGGGAAACGTCGGCGGTACTTACGAAGATGAGCCAGCCGGCTGTCCAAGGCTGTCCGATGATTATACCCATGTTCTCGCAGGCGAGACCCAGCGCACACATGCCGATGAAGTTCACCATCCAATAAACGGCAAATGAACCTCGCCCGTACGCCGTGGGATTAATCGCCGGCTCGGTAGGCGACGCCGGCGGATTCGTGAAGGGAATCTGAAAGGCGAGGGACACGAACGAGTAGATGAGCGACACCAAGAAGTACGTCATTATCGTCGCGCAGATGCGCCAGAGTATGAGCTGCCAGAAGCGTAGTGGCGGGTGGCCCTTTGGAATGATGAATTGCTACGGAGACGTGCTGTTAGCCCAGATGTGTACACCTAACGGGATGAGCTGTAACGAGAACCGGCCCGATTCGTCCCGCGACAATTCGGCCGGTGAGTAACGGTTATATATATACACATACCATGTGGATGGGCAGGAAGAAGGTGAAGGAGAAGAAGGCGACGATGATGAGGTAAATCAGACCGATGCTGACCGTGGGTGTAGCGGTAGCCGGGCCGAAAGGTCGCAGGTCGATGGACAAGGGCGTGACACCTGGACTCAGGGCCGCGGGTGCTTGAGCAATCACATCCCTATCGAGCGACGAATTCGACATGACAGTTTGGGTCCACGTCGGGCCGAACCGTGCTGCGAACTGAGCAGCGAGGGCATTCATCAGTGGAACGATGTAGTTGATGGTGGTAGTCTCCTGTCTCGCGGACTGGGTGATGAACTGAATGGCACCCGTGGGGTCGTAGGACGAGTTTCCCGTTGCGACAGCCTCCTGTAACAAGGCGGTGGCGTTCGGGTTGACGATAATAGCCGCCCAGCAGTGCCAGTCGTACACGGCCTGCCGCACAGCAATCGGATCGTAGCCGAACTCGTCGGGTGGCACGATGGTGTACCCCAGCTTCCGCCTCACCGGCGAATCAATGACCTGCTGCGCGACCTCCGCCACTGCCGGTCCCACGAGCGGCGTCACGTCGTCGTACGGCGCCACCTGCCCGTCGAAGTCGACCACGTAGATTACTAGCTTGTGGAGGTTGCCGTCGATGTGCGTGAGCACTCCCCAGTACATGGACAGCACCGCTAAGATGAAGGTCATGAGCATCAATACTAGACAACATGGTAAGCCTGATAGTCGGTCTCCCGCGCCAAAGCTGGGCTAAACTAACGCGTCCGAAGCCAGTTAGTGACGACCTCTCGCCGGACCTTATCCATCCTCGGATCCCAGAACCCGGCGCTCCGGTGCGGCTCTTCGTACCGGCCATCTTCAGCATATTCTTCGTACTCTCTCGGAGGAGCCTGGATCGTGCCGTCCGAGTCGTCCGTATCAGTTGCGTATCTCAGCCAACTCGTCTCGACCATCTCTCGTCTGGACGGGTCATCCCTAGCACCGACCACGGGGTTCGAAAACGAAACCTCCAAGGGTCTGTTTGGCATCGACATGTCTTACTACTCTTTTTTTTTTTTGCTACGAGAAACTATGCCCTGGGTAAGGGGGAAAAAGGGGGGGGATATGTCTAACAAAGGAGCGAAACAGGGCTGGCGGTGAACCCTCGGAGGAGAGACTATCCCACGTATATAAAGCTACGACTCGATGACGGGCTGACCGTCGGAAATAATGCGAGGCGGGAGCGAGCCGCATGTCGAAGTTATCAAATGCCGTTATGTCGAGCTAAAAGTTAAAAAAAAAAAAAAAGAGGCTTACTGTTTTTTTTCTTTTCTTTTCTTCTACTTCAGATCGCCTTCGCGATGGAGTTAGGTATACATCGGCATAACGGTATGGCGAACTGACATAACTCCGCTCGCGTGATCCTCATTGTGCTGATGTCACTCTTTCGGTACCCGAGAGGTCGGAAGTGGCGGACCGACCACCATGTCTTTGACGGGCAGTCAGTCCAGGGGGAGGGTAGGGGAGGAAGGGTAGGGGGTGAGGGCTGAAGAAACCGATCCATCCATAAGCAGATAAAGGGCCTAGATCTATAACCGCTGGAGCGAACGGAGCAATCGCCTGGCTGTCTCGCATCTAAACTAATCAGGACCCGGCTATGTCGGGCATCCTTCTTCTTTATTGGTACCACATCTCACGCACGTTGACAAGTTAGCAAGTTGGGTTGGTTGGTTGGTTGGTTTGGTTGGATTGGATTTTAAAAAACGAGCAAGCACATTTATGAGAATGTTCTAAAATCCGAAATGACGACATGGAACGATTATTCTGTTTCGAAACTTTGATTCATAACCCCTATTAGAAAGAAAATGAACAAGGTAAAAATATATATATAATTACCAACCACATAGGCAAGTAAGCTAGCTCACAGCTCAGCTGGCCTCGACAAGGAATGAGCCTACCGTAGTGACACAAGGAAGAGGTCTAAGTACATACATATGCCTGGTATTATTTGGTCTGGATTCGCTGTCGACAATCATTCGGCGAGTCAGAAAAAAAAAGAAAGAAAAAAGAACTCCTGACTCGTAATCTAGAACACCACGATGTCTCGCACCGGTCTATGGAACACGCCGCCGCCGTAATATCTACCAACCTGCGTGCGCAATTCCCGTTATCATAGCATTACATATCATATCATATCATATCATACCGGGAACAAGGCATTTATACCCGCATACATACAAACGGTTGTAGTCGATAACAACGATAATGGTAATGATAATGCAGCAGCAGCTGCTGCTCACCGAAAAATGGCACGGCATGAAAAAGAAAAGAAAAAAAGCAAAAAAAGGAAACCCTCCCCTCTCCCCCCCCCCCCCCAGCCAACCCCGAGCCTTACCAATAGTGTACCTATGTACCAACTACGCAAGCGACCTCTCCCATGTGCTACGTGACCAACGAATGCTACTCCTCGACGTGCGAAATAGTGCAACCCCAACAGCACGTTGAGATAAAAAAAAACAACCAAAAAAACCAAAAAAACAGGCCAGATAGATCTTGGCTTGGAGGGGGGGAGGGAAGGAGGCGCTGGAGGATTCCATGCAACTATTACTTACATACCTTCCTTACTGTTCTTTATAAGCCGCCCTCGGATATAAGACACGTTTTACTCAGCATTCGTGCGAGTCAATCGGTAGCCCGTCTGCCGTGCACACCTTATCTCGCTGCCGCTGTTGCCTACCTACTGCTTTGTTTTGTTTTGTTTTATTTCGTTTCGTTTTGCGGTTTTCGGCGCCCCCCCCCCTTTTTTTTTAAAAAAAAAAAGAAGAAGAAAAGAAGAAAAAAAGGAAAAAAGATGAGATATATAAAGGGGTGATGTGATGTATTTATCTGTGTACCTAACTTATGTATAATCATTTTACATTACTTACGTATATATAAACATGCTGGGTTAAATAAATAAATAAATAATCTCATAATATTAGTTTTTAAACACGCGGGACCGAAGCCTTCATGTGAGGAGGCACTTATAGATGGTAATAAAACTTGTGATACGATGACAATGACAATGTTAAAATAGAATCTAATGAGAAATATAATATTTCCGAGATACGAAGCGAAATTGGAAATCAACATACCTGACCTAACAAGTATCGCAGTGTGATGCATGTAATTGCCCACTTATAAAACTAATGCGGTCCCGAGAATCTAAACGTCCTCGAGGCTATTATACATATCAAACCGATTGGATCACATATGATATTAAACGTAAATGTTAATGATGTTGATTTTATTTTTTATTGTTTTTGTTGTTGTTTTTCGTATCACGAAAAACACTAGCTATCTATTATAACCAACTCTCAAGGCGATCCGATGTATACACATCGCAATGCCCTCCCATTCTTGTTCCTACTCTTGTTCCCACTCTTGTTTCTCATAAGCAACGCTGTTCCGAAGCGCTTCATCAGTAGCCAAGATCTCTCAACGCTAATTCCTAATAGAGTAAAGTAAAAAATCGCATGCGATGATATGTGATGTAAATCCGCTCCGCTCGAACCGCTCCTTTTCACCTATGTAAACTTTCCCGAACGCCATATGAACCAAGTTCAATATACCGTGAACAACTTAAATGAAATACAACATGGTATAATGGTATAACTCATAGCCCGATGCTAAGCATATCTAGCCTGGCCAGGACAGGTTCAAGGCTGGCCGCGAGACGCTCCACCCGTCGTGCGGCCATAATGGCAACAGTGTCTTCGTCTGAACAATCAACAAGCTCATATCTAGCGAATGTTTTCTCAGGTTCGATACCGCCGAAGATGTCTACGGCAGTGAGACTATCCGTGTTCAACTCCACAGGTTTCGACGATGTAATAGTCGTTTCATCATCATAGATGTCTCCGTCAAGATCTGCGACCGAGTATTCAGATACTTCCGACTCGGCAAGAGTCTCCGCCAACTCCGGAAATTCAACGGGTGACTCTAGGACGGGAGCTCCGTTCTTCTCGGCATCTGCTGAAAAAGATTCTACAAAACTCGGCCCCTTGCCCGCCAAAGCTTCTGTGTCAATAATGGGCATCTCCGGTGTCTCCAAAATAGCAAAAACCCTAGGTTGATAATTGAAGTCCGAGTTGATATTCAGCATAGAAAAGTCCATTGTTTGCTCGGGCATCATAACCATCCCTATTTGATGCTGATGATTTTGTTGGCCCGCAATGAAGGGATTGACATCTTTGGGGACTTGAGACTCGAGCTGTCGTTGCGACTGTTGCTGTTGCTGTTGTTGTTGTTGCTGCTGCTGCTGCTGCTGCTGTTGTTGTTGAGAGGGTGCAGAAGAGTTGGAACTAAGATGGTCTAGGAAATTGGAAAATGACGGCGATGCAAGCAACATCCGGCTGAGGTCGGTGAGACGTTTATTCTCCTCGATCAAGGCACGATTCTGAGCACGCAAGTCACCATTCTCGGTCACCTTATTCGCAATCTCGGCCTCGAGTTGTGTAATATACTCTATTTTACTATTAGCAAATTAATACGCTCAGACGGATTATAGATATTACCTTTTCTTCTTGATCGAAAAGCCCGAGCGGAAACCTTGTTGCGCAATTGGCGCCTTTCCTTGCTGCTAAGCTTCTTCCCTTCCTCGCTAGCAAGCAGTCTTTCGTCTTCATCCATATCATCTTCTTCTTTTTTAGGCCTCGGCAACTGGAGAAGAGGAGAATTGTCGCCCGAATCGCCAGGACTAGCACCGGCTTTCGACCTCATGGAATTAAGAAGCTGAGTAATCTTCTGCTCTACAATCGGATCCGAAGGCATAGAAGCCTTTGCCCTATGTTGCTTCGCTTGCTGATTTTGTCTCTGCTGGATAAGATGCTGCTGTTGTCTCTGCTGTGCCTGCGCCTTTGCCAATGCAGCCTGCTGATGCATACCAGGATACATCCTCCCCACATTGCTCGTCTGGCTTGGAACAGTTGGCGACGTCATTGCTTGAGACTCTCCTCCAATTGCGTTGGGGTCAATCGTCGCCTCCGGAAAGAAAAACGAGGCCTCGGCCTGGGAATCGAAGTCAAGGTCCATATCAGTGGTGCTCATATTCCGCGACGGGACAGTATTGAAGTCGAATGTGTCCTCGCTCGAGCCAATCTCCGAAGGCATATAGTCTATAGCATACCCGGAAAGTTGGCTACTATTGTTGATAGCAATCGTACTGGTGAGGGCTCCCGGGACGAAGGGTGTCTGCTGCTTATACTGATCGTACTGATGACTAGGACCCGATAGTGCCTGCGTGGTTGGCAAGGTACTTGGTGTTGTTACTGCCGCTGAGTTTATGGTGAATTGGGATTTGGTGGCGCCTGGAGAAGCTAAGGTCGAAGTTGGTCGATATGTGTTCGAGTCGTACTCGTGGAAATCGAAGAGTTCGAGAGGATCGACCTCGACCATGCCCGTGGGGCTCGACGAAGGCTGGCTTGAAGCCGACATAACCACTCTGGAAGGTGAATCTGCTCAATCCAGTCCGAATGACTATCTTAAAAAGAGAAATGCTTATTTTAAGTCTATATACACGAGTATATTCGATAGAAAATAGTGGTTTCGATTCGCTAAAAAAAGAATTGGATAGAGTATTGAGTATTGGTATAGAGAGGAAAAAGAAGAAGTATCGTGAGCGAAGTAATGTTGAAAGAAATGGCAAGATTGGTAAGGAAGGCGGATTAGAAGGGAAATTTGGATAATATGGGTGCCTGGGACATCGCTGTCTAAAAGATGATACAGCAGTACGGCGGTACGGGGGTGACAGCTGGGTGGTCAGTTCTTAGACGGCTTCTTTGGGGGGGCTATCCTTGAAGTTTCTTGTGTGTGGCTTGGCGAGTACTTGGCTAGTGTCTGGCCCCGTAGGGAAGGTTGACAGGGACTGTCCGATTAAAAGAGGAGAAGGGACGCGTAAGCCAGTGTGAAGGTCTGTCCCCATATCCTAGGTATATCAACCAATGGACCCCAACTTCCCAAGACCGAGACGTTAATTGCCCCGAACCAATCACAGGCTTGGAATCTAACGCATCTACATATGTACATAGTAACGCCTGTTACACGGAGGTGTACCGTCATAGAGGAACAGACACCCGCATAGAGCTACTTAGGTAGTTAACTAATGTACAATACTAACCTAGTTACATGTAGTTGTTAGGTAAAGTTACTAAAGTATCTGAGTGTACGCTAGGTAACCTAGGTCCTACATACATGTACTATGTAAGTCAGGAATTAATCCAGTAACCTCGTACATATCAACCGCCGTGATAATTGCCAGTAAAATCATATCACGTCCTGCAAGAGAGCCTTCTGTAGCCATCTACAGCTTAGTTAGATGACGACGCCAATTCCACTCGAAGGCTTAGATCCAATACTCTCTGCTTATGGGCGCATATACATAGTATCTACAGGCGGCTCTTAGCTCACAATTGGTGATGACGATGACGATGTCGATGTCGAACACGACAAACAGACGAAAAGGGTCAAGATGTTTTCATTATGAATCCTTTGCTAGATGTTGACTCGCCATTGCCAAATACATAGTACTCGACCTAAGACAAGTCAATCACGGTGTTCATAGAGTGCATACATAGCATAAACGCATCGGATCTATGGTTTGTTTGGGAGATCCCGCCGAGAAGTGTCACTCTTGTAGTATGTCTCAAGTACTTAAGGTTTTAGGTCTACCACCGCAGAACCTTCATATTCGGGGATCGGATGGGGAAGTATAGGGTACATAGTACATTTAGGTAATCCGGACCTGTACAGATGCACTTGTTCGACCGATGTGCGTAGAAAGGTACATGGAAGAGTTCCGGGAGAATAGGTAGGTGTACCGGTCGGGAATGCTTTGCTAAATCGGTACCCCCCTCGGTTCTACGGGACCAACGGCAAAAGCTGTTCAAACTTGTCATTTGTCCCAGCTTTTTGCTGTTAGCGCCTACTAATGCAAACTATTCTACTTTTTCTTTTTGCTGGTAGCGAATGCGTGCTAACCCCTCGAATAAGTGTACTACATAGGTACCTACCTAATGTATCAGAAGTCCATCCTTGACAACATTAGCCCTTAAGCTTACCTATGTAGGTACCTATGCATGTACAATACATACATGTATAAAAGGAGGAAATTGGGCTTGACCAAATCCTAGCGAGCACAGCCACTGTCGTTATCCTATTGAATATGGTAGTCCACTTGGCAAACCGGCTTAAGGTGACTTAGTAATTTTCAATTCGATCACCGTCGAAACGGCGGATTGCTCTAAGAATCCTACCTCATCTATATACTCGTCTACATCTCGGATTCAATATTTCTCCTAACCCCATCGCTTACACTACTATTCACTAGCATTACTCGAGCGGGACAACACAATACCTAGGAGGTGAGCATGTGAGCTCAATACGCTTTCTTGGGTTTGCAATCTGAGCAATCTGATAATGCCGCAGTGTACTTTTGCTGAGTGGTGTTGTTGTTTAAGAGGTCCATGTGTCCTGTCCCTCCGGCATCTTCCGCACATACATGCCCAGGTATGTATGTAGGTTTGTATATGTATATGCATACGAGAATTTACTATGTACATATGTATGTGGTCCCATTCTCCCATCAGGGCCAGAGGGCACGGAGTCACGGACAAGTATGTTGATTCGGGCGCACGGTTTCAACCGCGGAAAGTCGGCGCTATAGAACCGCCGACTTGTTTGAAACTGGGGGTTCCCATGCGTTACCCACCTATCACCCGTTTAGCGTTTAGATCCGGTACGGAATACATAATCGGTAGTTTATCATCGGAGACCCATGGTAATATTCGCGAGCCATGCCAAATACGGGTTAATGCATGAGGCTTAGAGATCCCATCGAACTTTGAAATCTCAGCTGGACAGGGAACCCTTTTTTTCTCATGGAAGATGTATTCGCACGGGCGCAGCAAAAGTCAATTTATACATACATACATATTACGTCCGAAGTTTAATTGCGGACCAATAACTTAATACTAACAACATTTCACAAGTAGCCAAGCACCTAATAAAGGACCCTTATTTGCTCATACCACAAACGACATACATATCTATATGCAAGAGTCAAAATCGTTCAGATGTTATGAGTTATCTTGTGGCCGAGTGCGCACACGTACTACAATAATGGCAAACGGTATAAAAATAGCTACCCATCCCAGCTGTCATGATGAGGCTGTTTCATTTTGATCCGATTGCGCATCTCCCCACTGGAGTTTCAGTTCGGCATTGATCTCGATTTTTCTAGTTTATACCTAATAAGTTTATACTTAATATTTCTTGATATAAGGTTGAATGGGGCAGCGGTCATGTTTTCTCAAGTCAGCTAGAAACTCCGAGGATAGAAGGGGGCCTGATTTAACTACACCTAAATTTGGTGAAACCCCCTTTTTGGTAAGGGTCACAATAGCAACATCATCGATCATTATACGTGGTGAGTGTACGAATGCTGCACGTAAATGGATAAAAAAAGATGTTTGTTCATGCCGGAAACCAGCTGAGTAGCTGGGTCATCCGAGGCATCTGAGGCATCTCTTCTCGTAATGGGTAGATGGTGACGAGGCATGTTTACCGCAGTTATATCTCCTGGACAAACACGGAAATCAAGCCGAGGCATATGTCTCTATGCGAAGTAATTAACATTAACACAGCCTTACATTGCAACGGTCCAAGGGCAATGCCCGAGGAAGACAATATACCTGGGTACCCAGCGAATAGCCAACATTAGGTTTTTTAATCATTCATGTTGGGTAACCTCGATGTTTCTTTAAGGACCACTATTCCTAAAATCTACAACCTTAACTTAATCTTGCACGATGCCCGGGGTCTTTTTCACAAGCCGTGTGGCGCGGTTTATGACTGTGGCGATTTATTTCTCGTATTTGTGGCTGTGCTATTTTACTAACACCGGTCGTAGTAATCCATAGTTGCGATTCTTGAGGAATCCCCAACTACCCAACCGTACATGATCCTAAATGAAAGCAAGATGGAGCCCATCGCAAGGCTAGGTATCATTAAGCAAGGCTATCATTATCATATGTTGAAGTGAGGGCTCTCACGTGCTGAGGTCCAACCTTATGCGTACCTTACTTTCGACTTGAACTCAAATTGTATGGCACGGACAACTTTAAGCTGATAGGGTCAATGCACACTTGAGTTTTCGATTTGATTCCAAATGTAACCTAGAAATGATTTTCAAGTTCCGATATATGTGCTTAAGGGTTTAGATTTTCCAATTGAAGAGAATATATATACCTGGTATATAAGGCTAAAGGGGGGTAGTATCTTGAGGAGCTTAGTTTGAAAAGTTGATTCGCCTTTAGTAGCAGGTCTTAAATAGCGATATTGTGACTGAGAATATTAACATACCTACGACTTTACCCCGAGTCGCAGGCTCTTGTTGGGTGACGGAACCAATAGTAGTAGCTAGAGTACTTGTCAAGCTAAGCTGTAGGTAAATTGCTAGGTTAAAGATATGAAATTTTTGGAAATTTGAGAACTTGAAATGGTATAAAATTATCTTAACCAATCAGTGTTCACTACGCAGGTCAATTAATGGTGTTAGGAGGCTGTTGCAATGACGGGCGAGATTCGTGGGGTAGTTATCCTACATAAACTATGACTATCAGAGGTAAGGGACGTGCTGTTGTGTAATTATTATAAGCTGGAAAGGTCTTAGCAAGTAAATTTCTTGAAAGGCTAGCTGATCTTATACTCAAAGTGTGCGAAACGGTCAAGCGATAGAATTGCAGAGACAACTAAATAGAAACTCAGTATCTTGATAGCGTATTTCCTACCTAATATATGAGTATATTTAGTTTACAATTCGGTCGAGTTTAGTAAATAAGATGGCGATGAAATAGTCTTTACAAAGCGGTAGGTCCAAGCCTAGGGGCATATATAAACAGCACTGCCATGTTATCCCAACCCACCGATACTCGATTCCAACAAAAAAAAATCTATTCAATAACCCCTCTGCTTTCATTCCTGGAGGACACTTATCCAGTAATATTATCCCAGGAACACTACATATCAGACTATTTCTACATCCGATCACTTACTATGACTTCCGCCCACTCGTCATCTGAGAGGGCTACGCCCCTGGATTTCTGGATCGTCACTAAGATTGATGGAGTCTACCGTCCCCTCGCCGGCGTCCGCCGGAACCGACCCTATAAAAAGGGGTTGGAAGTGCCTACTAAAGAAGGATCAACTCCATTCTGGTGGATAATAACCATCTTCTCCGACCCAGCGAATCGTGTCGGTATTGAAGCCGAGCGGGCTATGGCTATAGACTTCTACCGCGCTGGCTTTAAATCGTGGGTGTTAATATTGCTGTATGAAGAACCCCCTAACTTGTCGAATAGGTCCGTTGTTGTTGAACACCAATTCCCTTTTATAGTGGAATGCTTGTTGCTAGGTGTCTGTCACCATCGTTCAAATGATCTTTACAGGCAAAATACTAAGCCACTGGTGTTTATTGACTCAATATACAAGCCAGAATGGCGCCCAGGCAACACGATTGTCTTTGACATTACTAATTTAGACGACTTGCGCGGCGGTATAATATTGCCTGGCGTCATGACAACGCAGCCATACCATTTATTTTCCGCCTTCGATTTCGTAAAAGAATTCGGCTACATCGATACTATTGGAGATATACGAACGTTAGAGCATTTGAAGCCAATAGACCCGTTAGTTGTAAATTGTAGGTTTCTACTAACATCCCATCACATTGAAGATTACCAACTAATATGAGCGGGACTTAAAGTCACCCAGATATCTAATAACGCGATACCTATTACACATATTATGGACCCATTAGGGTCTGTTTTGAACCAATTCGTCACAGCTTTGATCGAAAGAACAGTATTTGTATATGTCTTTGATGAATGCATTTTGGGTATCCTTCGAGGCCTACCTAATTTGAAGGATCTATTACAACGACACTTATATCTATCAGGATCGCTTGGTAGAACGCGCTCGGCTGGACAATTTATAGGCCTTGCTTTTGCCGAGGAGACCCACGTTGACCTGGTCAGGTTCAGGGGCATATCCGTAGAGGCTCTCGGATTTGCGTTCGAGACAGGAGATATGAGCAATACGAGATCCCTCGCCCTTTGTGTCGACAGTGTCCGAGGCTTAGGAATAGCAAGGATGGATGCGGAATTAATCATAAACGCAGTATCCAAGTTACCTTCCTTACGGCACCTGTACTGTTTCCTGGAGCCGGGGCGAGATAACTGTACGTTGAGCAGGGAGCTTTATAAGCTTGTCATGAATAGATCGGACCTGTTGCAGCGCATGGAGGTCACTTTTAATGGATCATTCTCTTTGTCGTTGAGAGAGATGCCCTGGGTCGGATCCCCTTACCCAGGTCACCTAGCCTCCGCATGTCACCCGCCCTCTGGAGTGGTCCCTATTCAACACATGTTTATGCGTCGCTGCCGACCAGCCGAACCGAGCCGAATCAGCAATATCGATTGGACCACCTCATACTACTTAGCACACGGGCTACTCAGGCCGGAGGCATTTGCGGCTAAGTTTTTACGCTATCTTTGGCAACCACCTGGCCGCCTAGCCGCCTTTTCCGCAGGACCGCCGTCTCTAACAGACATGTCTCGCATTGAGATTCGCCCCCTACTAGAATGGAATAGCTTGCAGGGCATTTCACAAGGAGCGTGGGTCTTGCTTCTGTCGATAGAAGGGAAAAGTCAAGTGCAAGCGGTGAAATATGCTCTTGTACGCATGAATGGCAACTCCTATAAAAAGTTCACCGCTTACGGAGCCAGCGTAACGCCATCTGAAATCGACGTCGTCGGGCTCAAAGAATTCCTGGCAATTTCGGCACCGGCCGTGGATCCGGCCCTGGTAGATCGATCGCTGGCAGAAACCACGAAACATATGGCGAGTTGGGTAAATGAGGCAGATCAGTCTCCAGGACTGGAGCGTTTGAGTGTTATGGACCTCTATGAAGCAGTTAGTATGCTGAACGGATGCTTGGAAAGCGCTTTTGACTTTATAGATTCTACTTCTTTAAGCAGATCAACGCAAGATCCTGCGTATTGGTACTTGCCGGCGCGTGGTGGGCGTTTGTGAGTTCTAAGGGAGGAACCTTTTTTTATTTTATAGATATATCCTAGATGTTTGATGTATATTGGTCTGGGTCTCTCAATCAGACTCTACGCAGGCTCGACAGCGCTGTTATCAAATATAATCACTAGGTATTCTGGAATAAATACTAGTGCTATCTGCGTATACTCGACGACCGCACCCTAAAGGATGCTGCGCTTTAATTAGGGATTAGCCCTGTAGATGGGTATTGATCCGAAGTACTCACGAACAGGCGTGTTTCTCTCTTATTTTGGGGTATTTTTCAACACTCATAATATTACTGGAATACCGTTGTTAATTTCTAGGAATTCACCATTTCTGTTGTATAGCAATACGTCTAGGCGCATGATAGCCTTCTTGACATATCCTACTCATGCAAACTTCGCGAAAGCGGCTGCACGAAAATCGAGTCCGGCCAGTCTTCACTCGACAGCCCCCAGTCAGCCCTCAGCTTAGCCAGCCATTCCGGAGCACTGCAAGTCACAGCCGCCACCTCGGAAGCTTCTCGATCCCGGGGCAGCAGGGGGGTTTGCACAACCCGCTTACAGGCCCGCACGTATCTATCCACGTCCCATCTTGGCAGGCGAAGCCATTCGTGGTGCGGATTGCACACGTGCCATTGTCCGGCCGGGGATGCCTTCAGGTTGGCGAGGCAGCGGTCGCAGAACCCCGTGCCGTAGCAGAACTTGCACGGGTTTGTCGCGTTTTCAAAGCCCCAGCGCCGGCTCTCGCAACCGTCGCACGTGTAGTGGAAGCCCTGCTGTATCACCAGCTCGTGCGCCTCGAGGAGCGAGCGCGCGGCGAGGTATTGCTTGTCGAGGGGTCCTTCGTCTTTCTCTGCCGCTAGTCTGGCCAGGTTGCTCGCCTCGTCGATTAGGAGTTTGATCGATTTTTCTGGGTCGTGTTCTTGGTGAATATCGGAGTTGAAGGCGCGTAAGATCTCTCTGACTACGGGTTCGCTAATGGATTCCTCGGATTTTAGTAGTGCTTCTAGGATATCCGCGTTGATTACGGCTGGCGCTAGTTGCCAGAATGCTGCCGTTGAGTTCTGCTCGTCGCCGGTGTAGAGCATGATGCCGGCGAGGATAGTGTATCCCTCCCAGTCGTTTATAGACGTGTTATCGGAGAGCATCCGGAAAGCCGTCCCCATGTCAGATAGGAAGACTTTCCTAGCCTTGTCCTTCTCTTTCCGCGATGTGTAGTAAGCTGCCAAGTAGCATTTAGCAGCAGACATACCTGGGTTGATCTGATATTGCTCGGTCACCAGACGCTCTAGCTCTACGACATGTCTTTCGCTTTCTGGCGTTTCCCTCAGCTTTTCGAAATGGTGCGAGCTTAGCACCCGGCTTGCTCTGCTGAATATGCGAACTTGATCCCAGCGCCACGTCAGGTTCTCTCTAACGACAAGGCAGCATTGCTCCCAGAAGCTCGGTGCTAACCTTGCGGCGGACACGTCGATATTCCCGCGATGGTATGCAGCTAGACCTTTGTAGAGCAAGAAGTGGGACATATGATAGTAGTTCCCGTCCGCTTTAGTATCGCTGATGGCAGTCTCCAGATCCTGTAAGAGGATATCCAAAGAGCCTACCGACTCGCAGTTGCGGATAATATTCCAGAAGAAGGATGGATATGGCTCTTCGTCTTCCTCCTCTTCCACGATGAATTCCAGCATAGGCCTGAGCTCGCTTGGGTCGCATGCCGCAGCTTTGGATAGGATCTGTTGAGCCTCCGTCTTTTTCTCGTGTTTAAGGTACTGTCTCATTAAGAGACACTGCGCCTTCGTATTGCTGGGGTCTATATTGTAGGCAGCTTCGCAGCAGCGTAGAGCGTCGTCTGGTTGTTGGAGGCTGTCATGCCATCCTGCGAGACGCATTCGAATCTCAATCAAGTCGGACTTTCCGGACTCTCCCTGGCGCTCCAGTATTTCTTCAGCCTTCTTCATGATAATACACGCATTAACTACGTCGTCTTTATGATAGTAACATACGGCTGAGCCTTCGAACGCTGTCCAATTTGCGTCAGGCATTTCAGCTGCCGTTATGAAATAGGCATGTGCTTTTGTATAATCCCCCATGTTTCTAAACGTCTCTCCCAGTCGCTCGTACCATAGTGATTTACTTTCTGGAGGTCCAAGCACAGTCTCGGCCCATTTCTCAGCCATTTCTACTGCTTCCAAGTCTTTGTCGTAACGCGAAGGTTCTGCTGATTCGCCAGCATTCGTATCGTTCGACGTTTTGTTCTCTTTTCCATCGCCGTCGTCATCGTTCTTGGATGTACCCTACTTCATATTAATTACATATATAACTTAAATCCTGATATAAAACTTGACTTACCAAGGAAAGAAACCCGCGTATCCAGTCGAACGCAACAATGGGTGTCCCCTTTCGAGTTTGCAACCAAATGCGGGCTATATGTGTCAAAAGGGGGGTGAGTAGTTTACGGTCGGGATTTTCGTCTGATCTCGCTTCAACCAAGAGCTTCTTGTCATTTCTCGATAAGCTGCTGATGGCTACTGGGTCTTGTAGCCATTTCCAGAACACCGATATTTGCTCGGGGTTTCCAAACCATATCACCGCTTCACAGCTATCCCAATGTCTTTCAATTATCTCTACATCGTCGAAGAGGTCATAAATTCCCTTCCCAATATCCCTCTTGTCATTTGGCCCAATGACGTCTAAGCCGGTGGCTTCGTGCAAGACTTTGAGATGGTCTGGAAGATAGCGTAGCAAATACTGGCCGATAGGTTGGGTCCTTGAATCTACGGGTCCGCGAAGGAACTCGAACGTCAGTTTCACAACATCGAGATGGGAGTCAACCTCATTGACTTGTATGTGGCCCTTCGGGGAATTTGAGTTGCCTGAGCCTTGTTGGAAAGAGAATTTCTCCAGGGTTGAATAGGTATTGAGATCCCATAGAAACCGTTGAACGGTCGTGCGGTTTACGTTGGTAATGGTGATAGTAGCGCTGATCCTTGGCGGATCGTCTGTCATCCGAGGGGTTTCTCGTTGCTTCACCACGCAATCGGCAATCTCTTCATCTTGCAACCTGACTCGGCTATCTGATCCTACTTTGAGTACCTTCGAGAACTTTGTGTCGATATATCTATCAAGTCGTCCGATAATGTCTCTCTTAAATCGCAGGAACTAAAGGGGTCGAAAGTGTTAGCGTAAGATATCATAGTTGGAGCTATAGAAGGTCTTTCCAGCTCTCGGCTCTCTATTATATGAAGAGCTTGGGTACTCACAAACGCAGCTTCTAACTCCTCAATCGTGAGAACCCGTTTCCCGAAGATAACCCACGCGAGGAGTTCATTTATTTCATCCACCTGTCTACCTTTCAATTGAGCCTCCAACTTGTTAATATCCTCCTTCAGTCTTGCTATAGGGTCCAAGCTAAACCTGGCTAGGAGCTTCATAAGTTCTGCTTCCGATCCACCTGACGATACGAGCTCTTTGATATCGCTAAGAGCTTCTTGGATGGTGTAGAAGCTGCAATCCGGTTGCTCTAGAAGCATCCTATGAATCTCCTTCTTCTGGTAGAGAGTTTTCTGGTCTCGACCTTGAAATAGTTCCGCAGTCTGAAGCTCGTGGTTTAGATACATACGCATCTCTCCCTGGATATGGTCCATAACCTCTATAGTAGATGGTGGGAGCCGGTCTAACTTGATAAATCCAGACTCAAAGAACTTGGGATGGCCACACACGAGGATCTTCACCGACCCTGAGTCATTCTCGGGCAGTAATGTGTCCTGCAAAGTCCCTATCATTTCCAGCAACATGTCTACTTCTTTCACGGTGAGATAATCGAGGCCGTCGAAAATAATAAAGTGCGTCGTCTTCCGCATCGGAGAACCGAGTTTCAGGACATTCCAAAGATCCATGCATTTTGCGTTTTTGAAGAACTTCTCATCCTTTGTAACGTCAGAGCAAGCACTGGATACAATCTTTGCATGTGCGCTGTCTTGCTCGACTAGTTGTAGGGCCAGTGACTTCAAGGCAGTCTCTACCGGTTGCCTATCGTCGCCACTTTTTCCCGTTCGAGCGGGAAAGAAATGATATGCTACCAGGCATTTGTTGGCTGATTCAGTCGAACTATACTTTGACTGCAGATGATGGATGATGGCGGAAACGGAAAATGTCTTTCCTGAACCTGGAGGCCCGGTTAAGAAAAGAAGAGGACTTGAGCCTTCACGAGAGCTATCAGCCCAGTTCGTATAGCTTTTGATCTCCTTAAACCAGTTCCCACTTCTTGGATGTGTACTTTTCCATATATCTTCGTAAGTGGTCTTAGAAGCGTTTTGTTCCTCGTCTGAGATGCCGATCTTGGCTTTTATCTTGGAAAGATACTCTCTTGTCGCCTTCTCCGATGTTCTTTTCTTCTCTGCATCTGTTAGGATTCCTACATTGGCTTCGATATTCTTCACGCGCCCTCCAGTATCACAGGCTTTGGTCAATAGTTCAACAATACCCCTATCGCTTTTCATAATGAATTCAAGCGCGACGGTATTCTGTATATTCTGCTGCTGCTGTACGAAGTCTTCAAACTGCCTGAGGCCGTCGGCAACCTCTTTATTATCGAAAAGGACTCGTTTCGTCTTTTCCTTCAGATTCTTCCATCTGCCGCCATATTGAACATTTATGCACAGAGCGCAAATGTCTACGAAGCAAATCATAACTTCGTGAACAGATTGGAGTAAGCCTTCATCAATCATATCGAATTTTTCGATTCTCGCATAGATTCTAAATCGCGAGAGGGTCGGACCTATCTGTGCAAATACGTCCCTGATTTCTCCATGCATGTCACTAATATCTTTCGGGACATCTAGCAACAGAGAGATGGCTTTGAAACAGAGCTCTGCGGGTGGGAATACCTAGAGCAACCTTTAGTATTCGTAACAGTATTGTAGCAAGGATATAATCTAACAATCGAAGCCCCTAGCGCAGCAACTCCTCCTAACAACTTCACGCACGATATTATATTCATGCCTATTTTCTTCGCTTGCGAAGTTCTATATGTTTCTTGCTCGTCGTTCTTGAATAATTCATCGAACTTTTCTTGGAGAATTTCTGGGGACTTAGGAATGTTCGCTAGGAGTTTTTTACCTGTAAGCTCCTGAAAGCGTTTCATTTCATCCTCCCACATCCCCTGGAAATGAAGTTGCCCTTTAGACATCTTTGAGATTGAATGTGCTGTCTCTTTGAAGGTCTAAGCGAGTTGTGGAAGATTAGATGAGTAGTCGAAGATGGAGATGGTAAGAGAGGGGGGTAACACTGAATCAAGTACCTACCTCTTATTCATTACCTACCTACACTTCAAATATCTCTTAGCCAATTACCTAGCTAGGAATTGCTGTAACATGATGTGGTATTTATTGGGGGCTTTTCAGCCGCAATAATTCATGTTTGAAACCAATATTACAACCCAATAGACGCATGAATAATACTGCTGTCTAGGATAATATTGTGATTGGAGCTGGTGACGATGTCGTCGACTAGGGTCTACCACTAGCGCTTATAGTACAGCCCCGGAGAGGCTGTACATAAATTTCGCTGCTGTCGGCTATTACTTGTGTAGACTAGATGTAGCTACCGTTCCCATGAGGGTCAACGGGGCTCTTGGATATACTATTCCGATCGTTCCCTAATCCAAAGTCCATGTTGACGTATTGGAAAAATGCTCACTATAGAATGCCTGAAAATTGGTTAAACTTAGAATAACAAAACTGTGTTGATAGCTTCGATCTAATTAGCTATCTAAAGAAGCCAACCAACTCCAACACTAACCCCTGGTATGACCACCGGAACGCCGTCGTCCATGATTGCAAGTACTGCGCTTTTACTGATATAGTACAGACGAAGAGATATACGAATAACATCTACGAGGACTTCTCCTTCTTCGACTTCTTCTTGCTCTTCTTCTCTGAACTATCATCCGAGTGCTTTCGCTTCTTCTTGGAGTCTGCCTCAGCATCGACTTTAGAAGGCGTAGCGTCGGCGGCCTTGGCTTCGGCCTTCTTTAACTTCTTCAGCTCTTTCTTGCTGACAACTTGGGGTGTTCCATCGGCATTCGTCTTCACATCACCACGCTCGTACTTGCGCTTGAACTTAGAGACCGAGATGCCGGCTTCCTCTGCTAGTCGGACATAGTCGGCCTCAGACAGCTTGGCGGGTTGTGTAGGAGTAGCCTCAGCTCCATTTGTAGCTTTCTTGCTCTTCTCTTTCTTTGCCGAGTGCTTTTCTTTCTTCGGTGTCTTCTGTTTTGACTTGGCTGCTTGTTTGTTAGCTAATGTTAATATACGTTGACGCCGCTTGTAATGCAAAGGGAGTATCTAAAAGCACTTACCACTTTCGGTGCCGTTCATGTCTGCATCAGAATCCCCCTCCTCTTCAGATTCATCCTCGCTCTCTGCGTCTCCCATTGGGGTATCTTCAACTTCTTGGATTAAGGGCTTGCTAGGTGTCTTCTTGGCCGACGTAGCAACGGCATCAGCATCGGCATTATAGCCTCGTGTCGATTTAACCTCAAATTTAGATGGCGTGGCGCCGTTGGGGGCAATCTTGGTACCCTTAGATACCAACGGCTTGCCTTCTAGCTTCCGTAGTTTATCTTCCAGTAACGCGCGGAGTCGAATACCCATGTCGGCTCTCTCCTCGTCGTCCACCAGGATATCCTCGCCATCAGCACCCTCGGTGCTCAGCTCGGAAAGAGCATCGACACGCAGGCACAAAGCAGCTTTAGCAGACAGTGTACGCGCGATCTTGCCCTTATTTTTTCCACTGGCCTGTCCTACAAGAGATGAGTGGTAGATGAGACCGTATTTGGGAGTATCATGCTTAGTCTTCAGAGCACGGAAAAGAGCCTTCTCCGCACCCAGAATCTGGATAGTACTACCGGGGCTCTTTGCTAGCTTCAGAAGCGAACCGGTGTGCGCGATAAGACGAGCACCAACGAGCTCACCAAGGAGTTCTGTCAAGTTGGGAGCAATTGCCTTCATACGCGATGTCAGGTACAAGGAGAGTTGCTGTCGGTACTCGGTAAAGCTGATCACCTGCTCGGCAAGGAGCTTGATGTTCTCCAAGTCAAATTCGAGAATTTCAGTACCCATACTGACTTCTGCAGCTGCCTTGACGCGAGTTTCGATATCCTCGGGCAAGATTTCGGAAAAGTCGGTGTTGGGAGCGTTTTCTCGCGTTCCCATAACCAGGATAATGCGAGCATAGGCAAGGTTGTCTTGCACAATACGGTCCAACTCGGGGAAATGCCATCCATACCACTCCTTGACACGCATAGCATAGTTGTTCAGCTCCTTATCTAAATCATCGAGAAGTTTGATGGCCTGAACAATCATAACGTCTACCTTATCGGGGGAGAACTTGAGCTTGTGGCGAGAAATAGAGTGCGACAGGGCAAGTGCCATGTTTCCTAGGTAGTCGCTCTCTAGCTCGGGGAAAAGTTCAGGAAGATAGGTTTTAATGGCGCGGAAGAGATCATTGGTAGATGAATCAGACACTGGAGTGATATTCAACTGGGGCAGAAGGTTGATTGCGGCGCCCAGCTTTGGATCAGCAACAGCAAGCGACGCCTTTCGTTCCTCCTTTATATCGTCGAGTAAGTTTTGTAACATCGGGGTGACTTTGCCTTCGGTGAGGGCAGTGTATTCCCCTAAGGCTTGAGCCGAGTCCTCGAACTTGACCATCTTCTTGAGCGATAGCCTAGGTGAAACTGGTGAGCATGCGCTCTTGGCCAATTGATAGCAAGCAACATTAAGATGGTAAACTTACATCGAGTTGATGGCCTCAGCGCTGGAAAGCTGCTTCTGAACATCGTCTCGTGATAGTAACTTCTTGTCTTTGGCCTTGAACAGACCGTAGCTATCATCGCGTCAGTATAGGTTATTCGTGCGCACCAAGATGGGAAAGGCGTTCGCGAAAACTTACCCCGCAGGCGTCTCTGCGAGAACGAAGAGAGGCATGATTGCAGGATTGCAGGATGATTAGAACGATATAGGTGTGGTCCTGCAGAGCTCTCTTCGCGACGACAATGGTTAGTTTTTATGATTGGGAGAAATCTTGGAGCTATTGCTTGTGCAAAAATTTGTTCGAACTTTCGTCGAGAAAAAAATTGGGAAAGCTACAGCATAAAAGTGGGTACGGAATGTGGGAGCCAGTCAAAACGCAACTTAAGCTTAGGCCCCTGCACCTATTGTTCTTTAATTACATAACGCCATCTATTTCGATAAAAGAACCTTATCGTTATCTTAGTAAATATATCATCTTACACCGTATTAAGCATCCTTAAGCACCCTAGGTTGCAGCGCATGCAACAACGTGAAGAACTAAGCTCCAGAACATCAACTTTCTTAAGGAATATCCTTCCATCAATCAACAACAACAGCATATTCACCAACATGGAGGGCCTTTTTTTCAACGTTAACAATGGGTGAGTTTAGATTACTACGAGAAGCATTCTGATATATTGCTAAGAGCTAATGTGATTGGTGCAGTTACATCGAAGGCATTGTACGGGGGTATAGGAATGGCCTTCTAACTGGTGCTAACTATTCTAACCTGACGCAATGCGAGACCATCGATGGTATGCGCCCTATATCTACGTATAAATAAGTAGCAATTCATCTAATACTTCCGGCCAGATCTCAAGCTGCAACTCGGTCCTGCTTACGGCGATTTCCTCGCATCTCTCCCTCCCAATCCGTCCACTTCTAGCCTCGCCGCCAAAACAACCGACAAGCTCGTCTCCGAATTCCGCTACGTCCGCGCAAACGCTGTCGGGTCTCTCGCGCAGTTCCTAGACTACCTAACATATGGCTACATGATCGACAATGTAGCTCTTCTCATCACCGGTACCCTACACGAACGAGATACCCGTGAGCTGCTAGACCGATGTCATCCTCTCGGCTGGTTCGAGACGATGCCCGTTCTCTGCGTGGCAACCAACATCGAAGAGCTATACAACAGTGTGTTGATAGAGACGCCCCTAGCACCCTACTTCAAGGGTAGCTTGAGCCACCAAGACCTGGACGAGTTGAACATCGAAATCGTACGAAATACGCTGTACAAGAACTACCTCGAGGATTTCTACAACTTCGTCAACACTCACCCAGATATGACCGGCACCCCTACATCCGAAGTTATGAGCGAGATCCTGGAGTTTGAGGCCGACAGGCGAGCCATCAACATCACTCTTAATTCCTTCGGCACCGAGCTGAGCAAGGCGGATCGTAAGAAGTTGTACCCGAGCTTTGGCCGACTCTATCCCGAGGGCACGCTGATGCTGTCGAGGTCGGATGACTTTGAAGGTGTAAGATTGGCAGTCGACGGTGTTGCTGATTACAAGACTTTCTTCGAGGCTGCAGGACTGGGCGGTGGACCGTCAGGACCAGGCAATATGGCCGGTGGGGCCGGTGGCAACGAGAGAAGCTTGGAAGACATGTTCTACCAGAAGGAGATGGAGATTTCCAAGAGTGCCTTTACGAGACAATTCACATATGCCATCGTGTATGCGTGGGTGAAACTTAGAGAGCAGGTAAGTTGGCAGAATATCACCCCTAAAACTCGGCATCCCGTTTTGGCCTCTAACTTACGATATAGGAAATCCGCAACATCACGTGGATCGCCGAGTGCATAGCACAGAATCAGAAGGAGAGGATCGGCAACTATATCAGCGTATTCTAATTTCTCGCATACGCTTTTTGTAGAACTAATGGACGGGATACCAAGGAAATAGTGTTTAAAGCTGCGATTGTCACGGGTTTTTCTTTTCTTTTTTTTCTTAATGGCGCTAGGCTGATGGACAGACAGTTAGAGCTCTCGCGCGTCTCGAATAGCTGCTGGTGTTTGTTGCATTGTACATAAGCACATGTTATTACAGAGTATGCATCTAGGCCACCTATATGGTAACACTCCAAATAGCACGCACGTCCAGGAGTCTTACGTCGTGATTTGCTCCTTCCAGGTCGCCGGACTCAGACCAAGGGTCTTGATCATATGGTTCCACCTATCACTTCCCCTTTCCTTCCTGTCCATATACCGCAGTAACTTCTGTCGCCGATGGAGCATCAACCTTAGATCTCGCTTACCTACTTTATCCTTGTAGCCTCGCCCCTTCTCTAACTCGTTGGCCAAAGCCCGGATTTTAGCCGTCAGAATGGCGATCTGCACTTCGCTACTTCCGGTATCCGGACCGCCTCGCACTGGCCGTTCTTCCCTCTCCTGCCCTCGTGAAAGAGCCTTGGGTGTGAGAAAAAGATCGGTTTCGTGCCTCCCAAAAGTCTCCACGCACCGCCGGACATTGGCGTGCAGCCTATCCTTCGCGGAGCCGTTATCCATGTGCGTGATACGGTTCAAGGCCTCGATCGCCCTTGCGTGGTTTTTCTCGTGGCGTTCCACCTGATTCCGGTACTCTTCCGACTCAACAGGTGAGAGGTCCGTCGGGATCGGCCGCGTTAGCGTATAGGCGATATCGATGGCGGCATCCAGCTCCTCCTTGTGGATGAGGTTGTTTAGGATATGGTGCGAGGTAGGGAGCTCATGCGGCTCCTCCAGCGGGTTCCCGTCGTCGTCGACCGGCGGCTTAGACAGTAGGGCTTGGCCGGCAGAGTCGAAAGACTCGACGAAGGGGGTCGTGAGACCACGGATAGGATCGCCATGCTGCGCCTCCCTGACAGCTTCAATCTCCTCTCGCCTTTTTAGGTGGGCGGCCTTGCGCTGCTGCATCTGAGCCCATCGGTAAGGATCCTGTTTCGCCAGACGCCTCTTTTCCTTTTGCGACAGAGAGGCGGTTTGTGTAACGGGGAGGAGGGACGAAGTGGGCGGTTTTATGGCTGGTCGTAGACATACTGTGAAGCAATTGTTAGCCGAGAGTAAGTTACAGGGCAATTAAAGACTTTTTATTCTCACAAGAGAATGTGCCTAGGCGCTGCACGCCTGGTATTCGGGGCGGCATGGCGTCGCTATATTGGAGTGTTGAACTGCTAAGAATGAAATCAACTTTTAGCGGTCGATCCACTTTATTTCTCAGAGCTGCAAGACGGGATTGGGTTTTGGACCTTCCGACGTTGAAGATATCACGGAATGGATAAACACCTTTACCGCTAGAGGTGGTCCGAGCCCTCTGTTTAGGTACCTAAGTTTGGGTTGTTTGGTTTGGGTCGATACTTCGGTACTTAACCTATCGGCCTATCGATAATATTATGCGTAACCGCATGAGCTAACCAATCATCTTACCCCAATCGAGGCTAGCGTCTCCAAGCCCTAAGCTCTCGCACCAAATCACAATTCGACGCAGCTGAAATCTAACCGCGAACTTTTTCTGCTGGGAAATTCTACACCTCGACAAAGACGATCGCGCAACGCAAAGCAACTCTTCTTCCTTACCCTCATTACCCTTCTTTTTCGCAATCCTCTACAGATTTTGTGAGTTGCTCAATTTAAGTCAAGATGGCGCCCGCGAACTTCCCCGCCTCCATGCATGCGACGTCCCAGGACATCGAGCTGCTCTTAGCTGCTCAGTCCCATCTCGGTTCCAAGAACTTGCAGGTTCACATGGAACCTTATCTATGGAAGACCCGCGCCGACGGTGTCAATGTCCTCAACATTGGCAAGACCTGGTATGACGATAACATCCCATTTGCTTTGCGCAATTTGCGAAATATGGCCAGCTCACTGACCTGAATTTTCTTTTTCTTTTTTTCAGGGAGAAGATCGTCCTGGCCGCCCGTATCATCGCTGCCGTTGACAACCCCGCCGACATTTGTGTCATCTCTGCCCGTCCCTACGGACAGCGTGCCGTCCTCAAGTTCGCCGCCCACACTGGTGCCGTTGCTATCGCCGGTCGATTCACCCCCGGTTCTTTCACCAACTACATCACCCGATCTTTCAAGGAGCCCCGCCTGATCATTGTCACCGATCCCCGCACCGACGCCCAAGCCATCAAGGAGGCTTCCTACGTCAACATCCCCGTCATCGCCCTTTGCGACACTGACTCTCCCACCGAGTACGTCGATGTTGCCATTCCCACCAACAACAAGGGTCGTCATGCCATTGGTTGCGTCTGGTGGATGCTTGCCCGCGAGGTCCTCCGCATTCGCGGTACCATCGCCAGCCGTGATATCCCCTGGGACGTGATGGTCGATCTTTACTTCTGTATGTTATACCATCCTGAACAATATATTAGGAGTATACAAGCTAACATGCATACTTACAGACCGTGACCCTGAGGCTGAGGCTGAGGAGAAGGTCGAGGAGGAGAAGCTACCTGGTGCCGAGGAGGTTGGCGCCGCTGCCATCGAGACTGGTACATTCGGCGCCGCGACTGCTGACTGGGAAACCGCCCCTGCTGGCTTCGCCGCTACCCAACCCGGTGGCTGGGACGGCCAGACCGACGAGTGGGCTAACGCCACTGGTGCTCCCCCGGCCGGTGAGTGGGGTGCCGCCGCTGCCACCACCACTGAGGCCAAGGACAGCCAATGGTAGGACCAAAACGCTGCCGACGCACAACAGGTTCAGGGACAGGCTCAGGTACAGGAAGGGCAGGCGCAGCATCAGGGAGGTTTCGGATATCGATCTCAAACCATGGAGGATGTGGATTGGTAAATCGCCTCCGCACCATACATACACCACCACCATCGCGATATTTTAATTTTCTGCCGCAGACAGGACAGGAGAAACGCGGGTCAACTTGACCGTACTAATGAGGGAAAGATATCCGGGTTCGGGGGCTGGTCTACGAAGTCTTTTCTCGGTAGAAGTAGCTTATGCCTTTTTCCGTAGGAGACTGTTGTTGCCCGCCCGGGCTCGGGGGAATGCCCTGTGCAGTCAAAGGGGTGGACTTAATCGTTATCCCGCCCGTTTTCTCCTAGCTTTGCCGTAAGAAATAAAGAATTGCAAATGAACAAATTTGATGAGTCTTATGCGTAGATGTGTGAATGATTAGTAGAATATGGGATGCTAGTAAACGTTTATTCTTCTGACTTGGGATGATTGAATTATAGGAGCAGTTTCATTGAGTAGTAGGTTCGCTCAGAGGATCCTATTTACTTGCCTTCGAGGCCAAGGTTGAGATATACTATACGAAATACCCTCTAATGATAACGTTGGCTTCATAGTAGAAGATACCAAGGTCAATTAACACCAAGTAATATAGCAGAGACCAAAGTCGTTATAATACATCGGCGCTCACCTATATAGGTTAATAAAATAAAACCAGACAGACATCATCACAACATCTTCAGAACATGTCAAGTACACGATATAAAACAGGTAAGGGTATCTCACAAACATCTCCTCTCATAGTAGTTATAAGGGACCATATATCTACGGGGTGTGGTATATTTACTTCTTTCCTCTCGTCTCCTCTCCTCCTCTGCGAATAATTTCAACAACGGACGACAACAACATGCAGTCCTAGTCAAAAGGGGTATCTGAACAATTGGGCCGGAATCGAAGAGCGCGAACACATTACTCTCTTTCTCCTCTTCCATCTCTTCTCCCATTTATGCTTCTCCGCCATGCATATGTACCCTCCCCACCTATTCTCACTATCCCCTATCTTCTTTCTCTTCTTTCTGATGAACTTTTTGCTGTTCTTCTTTTTTTGACTGCCCCTCCTTGGTAGGATGATTTATTCATTAACATGAGTAATATAGAAAAGTATAAAATAAAAAAAGATGAATGCATCGCCTAACTCCGCTGCTATTGATGAAAATGGATGTCCCCATCCTGTCCTGTTACTCCTCGCCGCTACCAACTGCAGCCCTTTCCGTGGCCCCTGCCGTATGATTCGCGCCGAACTTGTCTTTAAATTTGAATAATGTGGTGTAAAGGGAGAAAAATGTTACATCCAAGAAGAGAAATAAGGAAAATTTGCCTAGAACTGAGCAGACGACGGAATACAAAATTACATTCCTCCTATGCTATAACCTATCCCTCCTCACTAATATGCAGCGACCAAAGGCCTCTAAGGCGTATCGTGGTATCGTAGAGTATTATATAATAAGGGCGGCGGAACCTGTGTACTAATACAATGGTGATCTCATGCGGGCCAAGTATCGTCTATGATGATTGACACTAAATGAAAAGAGCATGTAAACGATGGTGATATCGATCATGGATAGGTGATATACAGATATAAGTTGGACGGTCTTGGCGGGTGGGCTCTGACGCCGGTAGTTTTTTTTTGGTGTAGGCAGCACTGTTTTGTCTATTCGAGACTTGCCGAATGCTTTCTGATGTCCTCGTCACTTAGAGCACTCATCCAGAGACATCGCTCGGTAATACCTTCGATGGGCTGAAACTGATAATGAGTGCTAGCTTCAAGTAGACGAAGCAATGTCTTCACCACCGAGGCAGCGATACGGCAGCGCTCAAAATTGACCAGAGGCGCTGTGGTCGGCGAGCTAGCAATCTCAGATGGTCGTTGTGAGTTATAAAGCAAGTCGTGGATATAGATACCAACGAAAGGAATGCATCCCATATCGGCAGCATCGCCAGGTCCCTCCATCTCGGCTCGTATATTGTAGAAGTTTCTTGTTGGCGAAACTAGCGTCTCCAGGTCTCTCATAGTCTTTAGATCAGTGGGTGGAACCATAGCCCAAGTCCTAGCGAGCCTTGCCACTTCGTTCGATGTCAATGCGATAGTGATCTGGCTCATTGTAGCAAAGTTGCGATACTTTCTACAATGGACAGCGATATGGAGAAACTTGATGATGCAGCGGGCTCGCTCTTCCACATTTTGGGTCAGTACAATTTCCGAGATTACCCACTTGACCATGATGTTAAACCGCGCAACAACAACTTCAACACCATGAGCATCTGTGTTCCGAAGGAAGTCAACCCACGACCGCGAGTCATTGTTAGAGTTTTTCCAACGCATGTCAATCAACTCCCTCCAATCGACTTCATTCAATGCGTCCTTCTCGATCAAGGTAAACTGCTGAGCGAGAATCTCGGAGTCGAAGGCGAGAATAAAGGGCAAATGTGCTGTGTTTTGCTTTCCTTCGCTGGATAATCTAGGCGCGTTACGGAGCGCCTCTTCGGTGCCAGTCGGATCCTTGTGCGATTCAGAACCGTGACGGTACATTGCAGTAGTAGGTGTGGTATCAGGGGTAGGCGGTAGTGGTTTCTGAGCCCACAGCTGATGCTCGTGAACTTGTGGGACATGCTCTACATCCGATGACCCCCGAGAGGCCTGTGTGAGTGTCATGGGAGGGGACGGGGGCTTGTCTCTAGATGTAAAAGTAATTCTGCCCTCCGTATCAAGAGATGTTCCGGTATTTATAGGACTAGGTCTCTTGGGTGAATGTGGTTCTCCAAAAATGTAATCTTCCGTATCAGGCATTTCACCCGACATTTCGGACGAGAGATCAGAGTCATTGTCACTATCCACGTCTAGGAATAAAGGGTCTTCGGGGGTAGTTGCCCCCGGCATTATCTTATTAATGCTTTCCGTTTTTTGTACAAACTCGTAGGACGGATGCTGCGAGACGGGTATTGATCCGTCTTCTTCTCCTTGCGGCGTGTCGGGGCCTATTAATATTGAGTGATTTGCCCACTCACCAGTAGCTGTTTTGCTACGCCCATCGTCTGTCAATCCACGATCAAGTAGCGGGATTGAGTTATAAGTCTCTCTCGAATCTTCCGATAGGAACGAAACTACCTCCGAGGCACGAGAAAGTGTTGATTGCCCATTGAGTGGAATATCAAAATTCTCCTCTAACGGTGACACAATGCCGTTTTCTTCTTTGTCGATGTGTTGTTGACGGTGCTTTCGCTTCTCTTCTTGGACGTACTCTACCTCGGGAGTTCTAAGGGATCTTCCTTTGAGTTCCTTAAGATTACCAGGAGGCAACTTCGATGGTTCCATTGAGAGCTTAGCAATTCTCCTCTCGTATTTTCCCTCGAGTTTGAGAAGTGCTGACTCGACTCCTCCATCATCATCCACATCATCAGGGATTTGCGCGAGCTTTTGGGCTTCGGCTTCGAATGAGGGTCGCATGATTGGTTTCGATGAGTGGGTAGTAATTAGAGACATTGGTGGCTTTGAGGATTGTTCTGCCATAGCTCCTAAGGAGAAGATCTCTCCTCGCTTTTGCGAAAAATTGCTACTAACGACATCGACATATCCGCTCGAGTCTCCGATAGGGCTACGTAGGTAAGAACTCCTGATGGATTCCGAATAAGTTGTCAATGAGCCTACGGACCGTGACCTATGAAGGGGAACATCCAGATCGTGGACATTAGTTACGCCTCTGAGGTCACCACCTGGTCGTCTGCGGAGAACTCTTAGTGGCGGAGGCATAACTTCGGATGATACTGAGCCTTCCGAGTAGGTGGTAGCGTCGAAACTCCTGATCGTAGACTGCGCTGCGATGCCACTCTGAAAAGATGCCCATCGTCGATGAGCAGTGGATCCTCTCGACCGATAGCTTCGGCTTGATTGTTGGCGCTGATGCCGATTTACGTAGCTCAGTGGGGGCCTTCTGGGTGACTGTGCAACGAACTTGACTGACGCACGAGTATTGGTATTGGTATCCTCAGAAGAATTTCCCTGGCCTAATGTGTCCATATCTGGGACGAACGGGGGTAAGGGGGTAGTAGGAGTCGAAGACTGAAAAGCATGCTGCCCGAGGAGATAGGAAGACCTCCTCGGAGTACCACCATGTACTGCATGTCCAGGCGGCGTAGTTGGTGGTGTTAGATCAGCAGCGCCGGCCCTCATCATGCTCTCTGCAAAAGCTTCAACAGAAGGGTTCCAAGCCGTCAAAGCACCAGTCATAGGTGGGTAGTCCCCAGGTAACGTTCCATCTACAATAACTATAGACTTGCTTCCTGCTGTGATTGCACCGTCACTCGTACGCTTGAGCTCAAACGAAGAGTCCAAATGAGCCGGCGAATATTCGATAGGATCATTAGTATTGCCGACGTGACCATCATCAGTCACTTCTTCGACAATGGCATCCTCCCGCACAGCTTTCTTGAAATCCTCAGCAATTGTAGCGCCAAGGACATCAATACGCACAGGCGCACGAGGGCCATTCAGACGAGGCGATCGCGCCTGTGGTACAACTGCCGTTCCTGGAATCCTATTGGTTGTAGCACCCCGAGCTCCGATAGGTACGATGTCGATGAGATTTCCTTGAGTCGGTAAAACTCCCTGGCCCCTCATACTTAACGCTCTCCGAACACCGCCAATTAATTTCCTCATCCCCTGGCCTGACATCGCCGAACCGGAGCTTTTTGCCTTTGGCCCTTCGGTGGGGTGAGGTTGGAAGACGGTGGTTTGGCGTGCCGTTCCCCATGGGCTCGGGGGATCTACATCGACGAAAGCTTGCGTGGGAGGCAAGACATTTCCTCGGACAAGACTACCAGCATATGGCAGAGTTAGCAGGAATTCCGCGTTCTTGTAAACAACCTTTTCGGTAACTGAGCCGTGTTCTCGGAGCGAGTCTGTAAGGCTGTTGTTGCGCCTATGAGAAGTATGAGGCCTAACACGCTTTCCTGTCAGAGCACGTGGAGTAGGGGCAACAGGATCCGCATTGGTATAAATTGAGCTAGGATCAACAGGATGGGCAGCGAGGGTAGAACTTGAATTTGGGTCGGCCATCCGAAATGCCTTAGTTGGAAATGAACAGGAGACTACATCGAGGCTTGCAATACTGATCGGCGATGTCTGTCTCCTCTGCAATTCAGCGGGCCGCTCTTCTTCTGGAGTATCCGGACGTACTCCACCGAGCAAAATCGAGTCGATATGGCCTGCCTTAGATACATCTGCATAGAAGCTGTTTTCAGAATGTGGATCATCCTCCGGAAAAGAAAGATCGTATATCTGAGGCGGGTCCTCGGAGTCGGTTTCCCAGAAGCTGGGGTCCAAGCTAGGATCTCGATGACCAGCGATTCCACCCGGCGCGATAGGAATGTCGGGGCCCAATGACGAGTCAAATTCCGGACCATCCCAGAATTGCGAACATACACGTCTCCAGCATTTCTTTAGCTCTGCAAGGATCTTCAACTGGACTTTCCGTCCCTTCTCATCTTGAGAAAGTTCTTCGACGAAGTCGTTTATGAGGCTGCAAAACATTACGCGAAGGTGATAATCCACAACAAAGTCATCGACAAAGTAGTTCAAGATCCAGTGCCTCATAGCAACAAAAGTTCTTACTCTGACTACCATTCCCGTCTCGTCGTCTCGGGACACGGCCCATCGGAGTCTGGAAACCAACATCCGGAGTAGGTCCTCGGTCTCGATGAACGCACGGAACGTAAGGAAGAAGTCTGATATTAGTTCATAGTCAAGGAAACTAGGAGATGTAATCTCAGCAACCAGACGTGGAGGCGTAGCAGCTGTCACGGCACCTGTAGTAGGCGAATAGCGAACAATCGAACGATCATCGCAATCCGGTTTAAAAGTGAGCGAATCAAACATGCAAGGCTCGATGACCAAGTGTGTGGAGAGATACGTCGACCGAACTAGAAGGTGAGGATATCGTGGAGCGGTGATGGTAGTAGGACTCAGTAAACCCGGCGATGGTAGGTGAATATGTGGCGTAGAACTCGCCCTTTGCCTTATGCTATCCATGGAATCAGGATGGAGAGAATTTAGATCACGCACTGATGGTCGAAAGAATGATGCATTGCTCGAACGAAAATCTTCCGTGGGTGCGTAAGACGAGCCTCGAATTAGAGGCGTTCCTCTCAGAGTAAATCTCGGCGTGCCTAGCTTCCACGAGGGAATGGAAACCTGTAGAAGTGAACCCTGATCTTGACCTAAATCTTCGGCGGTTTTCGATCTCGACCCATCCTGTGGTTTCGATATGATCACCTTGAAAACCCCTGCTTCGCCCTCCTGTGCTATGCTTGCGGCATGAATTGTTGAATCGGACATAGCACGCCGACTTCGGTTCTTCGGTGCCTTCAAATCGAAATAGGTCTTCTTCCTTACAATTCCAGCCGATGAAGAATCGGACAAAGGTGTGGAAGTCCACTGGCTACGAAGCAACTCGCTGTTTTCCTCGGGTGCCTTTTTAATTTGGAGTAGAGAATCTAAACCTGTGGTGCCTGGCGGCGTGGCCGGGAATACGAAGTTAGGTTGCGGGAATCTTTGGTTTACTGGTCGTATGGTAGGCCTATTCCAATTTCCGTAATCAGTACAGCACCATCGCGCTTACACATTCGAGCTACACCTACCTTAAAAATATTTTGCCGCCATTACCTACGTTGGCTACGGTGAAATGTCTTCCCTCCCGACCAGCCGAGCCTCCATCGGGGGCTATGTTCCACTTGTCGCCGTCGGTATCTCGTTTCGCTTTATTTCCATCATGGCCTCCAGACTTCCTCTCACCCGCCGGTACCAACGGTTTCGAACCAGATATACCGGGTATGCGCACTTTGGATCCTCCAACCTTGCCGCTTCGACTGCCGAGCGGTGACTTTCGAAACTTGGAATCCCTAGTTGTAGACCTGAATAGCTTCTGGGTCTTGGAAGAGTCGGCCTGCGAGGATTTGAAAAGGCTACGATTCGATCGCGTCTGTAACGGCAGGCGTAGACCTTGATAGTCTACCTCCATTTCTCTCTACTGCGTAGCAGATCTATGCCTGCCAAATCCAACAACGATGGAGGGATGCATTGAAAGTCGGAAAGGTGATTGTTTCGAGGTTGATCGCAAGCTGGGTGTTGTAAGATCTTAGGAGGTGCTTCGCACACACGCCCCAACCATCATCTGGACCTATTAGTGACAGATGGGATATTGGTGAAGTTGTAACGTGTTTGACGAACACGCCAGTTGCCAATGGCCCAGGACCCAAATGTCGCGACACACCAATAACGTCCCCTTTTGTGAGCCGTGAATGCGACAAAAGTCAATTGGGTGTGGCCCGGTTGGACAACGGCGTGGCAGTTGAGTGGTGAATGAAGGAGAGTTTACCGGGGCCCGGATGGCAGAAGTATCTTTGGGAACACAGATTGGGACTCTTGGGGCTTTCCTAGGCTTTCCTAGGCTTTCCTGGGCTTTCCTATGTTACAAGGTTTGGGAACCGATTGCTCGATGCGCGCCGGTCGCTCTAGCTTTGATTGGTTCAACAATTATGACTGCAACTAATAAATGCAACTAAATGCCTGCAGATAATACATGCAAAAATGAAGGCAAGTGCAATGGCCTCAGGGCTCTAAGCAGGGAAGTAAGTACAGGGGGTCTGTCTTAAAAGATGGTCCCATTCGTCCAATTATCACGCACAGGTCAACTGTAATTTACTATGGCTGGTCTGTTAACCCCTGCAAATAAGACAACTTACAGGTGCGTAGCACGGACGCTTCCAGTCTAACAGGTAGGTAGGTATGTACCTACCTAGGTTAGGTCTAATAAGAAAAAGACAGAAACGACTCGAGGACGGGGTTCTTTCCGTCAGACTCGGCCAGATTTATTAGCGTCGTCTACTACGTATTGATCAAATCTCATCACATACCAGATGATGTAGGCAGGTATGTACATATCTGTTTACCATCACCATCTTTCCTATTTACAATTTACATCTATTAGCTACCAACTCGAGAAAATAAAAATATAAAACAACTTGATCCTATTTTAGTTTTAGTAATGTCACATTTTCCTCTGCATTCTACAATTATATCCGAGTGACATATCCTGTACTCGGCACCGATTATGTAGGAAGTATCCATTGTTAATTAAGAGTGCTCCAAGTTGGGTCATGCAGGATGTCGAGGATCCAGCACGTTGCCTCTCGCTTGTATTGGTCCGTCCGTCTGATCTTTTTTAACTCCTTCTATGTACGCTGACCTAACGATGCAGTCCCACCAGTCGGGCAGACCCGAGTCCAGTAAAGATATGCTGATATCAGTCTAGACCATCCATCCTATGTATTCGGATTTCTATCTCCCTCTCTTATGACGTTGGAGGGGCAGTACAGATTCAAAAACTGATATGTACACTAGAAAAAGGAGACAGACACCGCAGGGAACTAGTGTAGACATTACCTTAAGTGTAAGTATCTAACTCTTTATAGAGGATTGACATCATTTCGTCGCTCTGGTGCGCATATTGCTTGGTCATTTCATGCAAGCCAACCGCGCGGACTCGCCATGACCTCTTCAATGCAAATGCTGCAAATGCGGCAAAGTCAATGCCTTCGGTCCAACCTAAGCCGACGATCTCGAAAGATGCATCGCGTGTCTAAGATTCTATCACTAACTCGATTCATGAACACCTCATAAGTCAACGTGACGAGACCATCAACATACTAGTTATACTATGCTGGCTGGATATCTCAGACAAGAAATGCAGATCGCCTATGTATAATTGGGCCACCGATCCAAAGTATCCAGCATAATACCGTACATCTCGATTAGTTGCGCCAGGAACAGGTCAGGAACAGGTCAGGAACAGGTTAGGCTCGCAATGCCATCATGAACCTACGAGCTTGGATGCTTCAGGATCACCAGGGGCAAAGACTTCACCCCAGATCCGTGATTCGCAGCAAACTACCGAGATGCTTAACCATTGGTCATCAAACAGAATACGAATGGACTCAGCTGGTTGTCAGCCACATACATCATCGTAGCTGACTTTGCGCCTCGTCCCTCGTGAGCACTAAAGAGCTAGAATGAATATGATTTGGCCCCATTTTAGACACATGCAGTTGGGCTAGAGGGGATGATAAAAGCGTAGGATTAATACCTCTCCGTCAATGTGCCATCAACCACGATCCTAAGGAATCCAAGAGCGTAGTAATACTTATCAGTCTCGCGCAGCAGAGCGACCAGAGAATTCTCCTTGCCACCAACGTGCCTCCGCAGGAATAGTGTTGCTCTCGCGAAATTTCACGCAGTAGTGTTACTTGGTTCAGCTCAAACCCACGAGATGAACTTATCGTGCGTCGTCTCTACCCCTCAATCTCGATAGAACATAAGAGTATCACTTCTGATAGGTGAACTAAATAGGATTGTTATAGTAAAGTATGTACCTATGGCAAAGCATACCATCTCCCGCGGGGAAATCCTTCCACGTGCTAGACAACTCCCGACCTTACTTATCAAGTAATAGGGCATAGAAGATCAACCCGCTAATCAACCTAGTCTCGAACCTGTCAACCTGTTACATATGTCGACAAGACCCGTCGTGACGCTCGGACCATAAACTCGAACTAACTCAAGCGTGAAGGTCAAACTATCCTGAGATGCACATAAGGTAGTCTACTATGTACATACATAGAAAAGGAGGGGGGAACTGAACTTACCGCCAAGTCAAGGGCTCCTCCCTTTCTACTATGTACAAGATCACGGGTCTCCTATAATACTAGAAACCTAGGTAGGTCTAGGTAGGGATACAGGAGTCTCCTGCAACAACAACCAAGGAATAAGAAGCATTTGAAAGAGTCGGTCTGCACTTGCGAAATAGTTGCCGTTTCTGTCATTCTGCGTCGATTCTTGAAGCCCTTAATCTTGTACGTTACGACAGTGACGAACTGGGCCGCGAAAACTGTCCCACTTGGGATACTACAAAATTACACCCTTATGCTACCAAAGCTCAACTCTTAACCCCCTGCCAAATCCCACTTTCACAGTCCCCCCACGAGGTTACTCTCTACCTAAGATTCATCACCTCTGGGTAGAGATGTGTAGTAAATCTTCGTTCCCCGGAGCTAACATCTATGTAAGGACTGAGTAGCCTATGAGATATCCGAGGGTCGCATGTTTACTAACTGGAGTTGGACTATGCTGTAGCTACCTAGGAATCAAGCAAATAACAAATAACACTCTGACACAGACGTCCCTGTGAATTTGCTCTAGACTCTTTAAAGACGCGGGACCTACCCGAGACAACCAAAGGTTAGAAGCCCAGTGCAACCAAAACGAGGCAAACTTGGCAGGGTCCTCCTTGCCCAAGCCTCGGGATGTTGAATACCTACATAAAATCCATAAAATCATACCTCGGAGCAATTCCTCTTGGAGCGAGCTTCTTATTAGTCAAGCATGAGCATGTTTGCTTGACTACCTACCTAAGAAAAGAGCTACAGCAAGCCTCAACTGCAGACAAGCGTACACCACACCACATATGCATCATTATTCATCTCTCCAAAAAGTCCATCCACCTACCTGGGTCGTGATCTGGTCCTTCCAGCAGATAGCCGAGTATTTCGGGGCACACAGCAGCACGCGATACCATAGCATTGCTATGCGTTAATGCTTAAATAGAATAGACATGACGTCGCACACTGGCATTGGCACCACGATGGCATGGAAAACCAGCCGATGCCGTCGTGCAACCAGAGATCTATGACCCGAAAATTCAAACAAGCTTGCCAAGTTGTATGTAGGACATGTGAGGGGGTAGGAATAAGTCACTACCATTGGGTTGCCCCGCGACGTTGACTGATTTTCGTCGGTGAAACTGACTTTCCCAGCCCTACAAGCAATATACTTCGGGAGTCGTGACGATCACACAAACGGAACTGGAACTGCGTATGTGCCATCTACATAGTTAACTATAGATAAGAAGGTTGTCTTTCCGGACCACATCGGAATTAATGGGCATAACACTTTGAATCTTTGATTGACAAACGAAGTGCCTTATACGTGTATACTACAGCGCGGACCGTTGCACAGAATCATTCCTAGCGAGCCGTGATAAGTGGAGGTGAGCCAAATTCGACATGTAGTTTGCCTTTTCTACCAATCACTTGTGCCTCCCTACCTATGTAGAGGAGTTGATTCAGGTGATCTGACCTATTGCCAGACTGTGGGTTGCCTATGAGCGGATATCAAACTAGCTAGGTAGTTAGCAAACTTCCTCCCATTCATGGCCGTGATCATTCGTTCCTACGGCATAAACGGAGGAAATGTCTCAAGTATCTAATTCTACTTAATGACATGTACGCGTGCCGGGTTTGAAACGACCCCCACGATCTGGATTTACCAGGGCTTTCTACATAGGTAGGTAGTCAAGCAGATCTACCGAGAGAATGGTTAAACGTAAAAAAATGCTCCGGAGTACGAGGTCTCAGACTCAGAAGCCTATGTAGCTACCCGGCAATCACAAGCCTTCTGGCGGATTCTTCCGTACGTAGAAGGAATAAGAAGGTTCGCGGGCTCGTTCATACATACATATGTATAAGACACCTACTAGTGTATGTATGTAAGAAAGGGGCCCTTGCAACTTGGTCTAGGCTCCACACGCTCAAGTTGAGATGGGTGCTGCCCAGCCAATCGCATGGTTTCCGTTCAACGACACCAACTTGGTGATAACCTCATGATTGAATTTGCTGAGGCTGCATGTTTCAGACATGGCACGGAATACTGTGGAGATCGGGTATCCAGGCATCTCATTTATGCATATACATATGTATGGCATATGCCGGCATCCAGAGACTACGTAGAGTTACTCCGTCACTATAGTTTTAGCTAAGGCAAGGCCACAAGACATAACCCCTTTCACCGAGGATTCACTAGAGAAATGTGCCTACCTAACCTATGTAAGAGTATGGATATGAATCTATCAGAAGGAAGTATATTCTTGTAGAACAAATTCAGGCCTTAGGCACCTCAGGCATTAGAGAAGCACCACTATCGTTTTCATTACAAGCCAACACAAGGCAATACCACGCCAACCCGATAACCATCATGAATCATTGCTCCTTATATGCAGATGCTATAGTTGAGATTCTATTTCCTGTTTTCTAGACATGGAAACCAGCATCATGTCAAGGTATACGCCCGTGAAATTCAATATGCATAATGTCTAACAACTCATACCGCCTATCCTGAAGTCTCCTTTTCAGCTGCCATGTGGTTTTCCGACACGGATCACCGCTTCACCTGCAAGAAGACCCAACGCTATTTCCCACGAAGCCCCATGGACGAGCCTTTGAAAGAGTCTCATCAGTGATTGCAATGTTCGTAGACATGTAGTTACCATCAAAGCTCCCCTTGAGGTCTCACTAGCATTCCTCTACGGCAGAATAATATAAAGTCGTTCCCTTCCCCCATCTTTTACTTGCTATGCCATCTAGCAATACGTCCTACTGTTGAGTTTTACTACTCTTAACATATGAGAGCAGACTTAGTTGATCGGAATCCAATCTCTAAGTTTATCAAGTCTCTATCTTAAATACACTCATCCTTTTAACGCATGCTTCTTCCAGTCATACAAGAAGCTTCTGTCAGCTATATACCTACTTATATATATCGAAACTACCTACACATTATGACAACTATTCTTTTCATGTTATTCCCTATGTTGTTCCAGTATCGTTAGCAACCTTTCTAGTGGACATGTCTTTTCCTACCCCGGAGGTGCTCGTCCCTTACACTCACTATTATTATCTATATCCTTAGTTTACATCGCTAGTTAAGCTGTTTTAACTATGAGCAGCAATGGAAAGGGATGTTCGAGGCTTTTGAGGATCACCCTTGGCCCTGTCTTGCTGATTCAACCCAGTAACTCCTCCTAAGCGGCATCATTACTCTGTTGGACTTTCTTTATCGTAGCCGGCTTTTTTAACGACTACATTTATGCTACCATCTAGACCGATCCTCTCTACCCTCGGAATCGGTACGACTACGTCGTTACCTCAATTGCCCCATTTGTGCTACGTCCCGATCCTAATTGATCGAGCATACCAACGTACATACCACATACCTATTACCCACGTATCTTTAATGCTACCCTAAACATAAACTATCATAATACCTATCCCCACCATTAGACCTACGCCTATACTATCCTCGGCGATTATAAATAACCACATACGGCGATGCTTCGATTCCTGCTTGTGTTCGGTACACCCTAACATTGCCCTTCGGGGCTAAAAAGCGCAAATATGCCAACTCCCCGGCTCGAACCCGAGCCATATCACCTAGCGATCGCCACAAGCAGAAGCAATACGACCCCCGCCGAGGCCGCGGGTAGTGATGAATCGCCGACTACGTCACCTACGCTACCTAGCGCCCGATATAATCTTCCGATTTCTGCCTCGTGTCTGGCTAACCCAAGTATACTGATCGGTATACCTAATTTATATCGATCGGGCTTAACTAATGTGTCCCTCCTTAATACACTTCTGTACAGGTCACTAGGATGTTCAACACGATTTAGTAGAAATGTTCGTACGATATGGGACAGCCTCCCTCCAGCAAAAACCTTTAGAGGGGAAAGACATGGCAAGATATTCATCACATATCAGAACATCCAGACAATCCCCAAGGCTGTTGCAGATGAACAGCTTTCTCCTGACACTCTTACGAAGATTGAGAGTGGTTACGCTAGTGTTGAACATCCTAAGACCTCTACCCCCCCCCCCCCCCCTTAGTGATGGCGCGGAACGACGCTTATACAGCTATACATACGACAAAAGAGCCTTAACGCTATATACAACTAAACTAACCGCGAAAGGCCAGCCGAGAAGGCGCAAAAGTACAACCGACTGGCCCGAAACAATTCGAGAGCAAATGCTCACGGTCCTACCCCTATTCCTCTACTGTTACCCATCGCTACTTATATCCCGCCGCCTTGCTCCCCATGCCTACCGGCCCCCAGCGTTCGCCCAGCATAGGTGGAACCAAACAGCACAAAGATAGCTTCTTTGTTCCGCGAGTAATTCTAACCTACCTACCCAACTGCGAGAATATACGTCTATACATACCTAGGTACCTGTACTGAACGCGTTCTTTGTTCTAGATGTCTCATCTGGACGAGGGTATTAGAGCCTTCTGTACTAAAGGTGTATTTTCTTCATTGCCTCCGGCAGCGACAGGTCTTTCATCCTTTCATCATCTTAGACTCGTCTGGATACATCTATCGATAACTAGAGTCCCCTACATTATCTCTATTCATAAATACATTCTATCAATAAACACGTATATAAACAGTTGCCTTAGGTTAGGTAGTTAAAGTTCATAATATCAATCTTCACATACCTATTTGGGTACATTGTAGAACCCCCCCTAGATTTAGCTATTCGTCTCGAAATAACATATAATTCAAGAGTCCCAATTTCATCATTGTGGTAGTGATAAATGTTAGATAGGTATGTAGCAGACGTAGAAAATCTCCCTTGTAATTTAGCTATGATAGCTATGATAGCCACGGCGAACAGCCATATAAATATAGGTACCTATCCGTGCAGCGAGTACCCGGAGGACATCAGCAGCCGCGGCAAACTGCGCGAAGAACTCATAGCCCCGTGATACGTATCTCGCACAGCCGACCAGCGAGACAGCTAAAGGCCTACTATTTAATCTAAAGATACCTATTTATAGTCTTAATCTACAATGTTAAGCCAAATTAGATCAAGCTGTCGCTGCTAATAATGGTAAATAAGCAATACATTTATAATACTCGTCATATAGATACATAAATATAATAGCAGTTAGTACAGCACTGATCCGGTAAATAAAGACTGATCCTTCGTAACGTGCACTGATTTTAGGGTCGTCACATCATCAACCCCTTAAAAACCCTCGCTGGGCGTTTCTCGCTTGCTCAGTGCTGTAAGCATCGATCTTGACGGCTACAAGCACACACTCGACCGCGCTCTTTCCGTTCCTCGAGCCTTGTATCCGGAGCTTCCACTGTCCCGTGCGGACTATCCACTCGTCTGCTGTATGGCTTGAGAAGTCTATCCGTCTCCTTTTCCTTGGAGGCCCGAAATATCCACCTATACTAGAAAGGGGCGACTCTTGTCCGCCCCCGTGACCCATTGACGATGAAGTTGACATGGCAGTAGCCATTTCATCGTTTTCTGTAAAGTTATATGTTTTACCGTCGAGGACAACATGTGTATCGGATTCGATTACTACTCGAACGAGATCCTCACTCAACGGGGTGTTTCCTGGTGTCGCTGGCTGGCTGCTAGCTCCGCCCGATGCCATTAATAGTCCCAATGGTTGGGTTGTTGGCGGAAGGTTAAGTTTTGTAGCGATTACCTCGAAGAGCCTTGCTACACGAACTTTGATCTGGCCGAAGAACTCTGCTCGCATGATGTTCATATGCAACTTCGTATTCTCGCCTCCAATTTCAAGGATGAGCTCATGTTGTTTATCATCTTCATACGGCCGCATGTAATTAACCCACCCTGACACAGATTCACCAGTACCACTTGGTGTCATAACATCGCTAACAATCGAGATGCCCGATTTCAGAATATCTTCAAGTCTAAGAGTAATTTCGTGTCGTCGCCGAGCTAGATTATAGCTTATCTGGTGCGGGATCAACTTCTGTTCTAGGCCCTTAAAGTTGAAATAACGACAATCGCGTAACAACGAGGCGCGATGTTCCTCGTCGCGTATGTGTACGGGATATCCGCGCAACAGGTGTAGCAGCTCATTAAATATATCAGCAGACCGGTTTGGTACACAAGGTGGCATAATAGAAGGAGGGCGGATCAGATGTTCCTTGTCTAGCCCAGGGAAGATCTCCTCGCGCGTCGAAAAGAAAACACCAAAGCCCAAAGAAAAGAAATTAGGCGAATTTCCGGGACCATTAAATATGTCGCGCGGAATCTGGAATTCGCGATGACCTATAGAAATGAAGATAGACTCTTCATAAAGCTGCGACATCAGCTTGGGTAGGGTGTAGAACTGAGCGTCGGCGAAGAGACGCACGAAGTGCGTCCCGTCACGTGGGGTAACATGGTAGCCCTGCAGATGAAGGGAAATATCTCTAAAGGTAACGGGATCCCGATCTATATAAAGGGTCCGTATTGCCGTTGATATATCTTCACCGGCTTCTTCAGCTCTCGCAACTTGACACTGAAAATACCGTGAGAAATAAGACGGAGCTAGATGATCGGGTCAGCAAGGTGTCCTTAAGAGTGGCGCATCCCCCATATAAGCTAGAAACGAGATTCACTCTCCCAGCGGGAATGACTGCAGGTGTCGAGAGTATGGCTGACACCATGCGTCTAGATAAGAATTGAGGGCAAGGGTTGCTTTCTCACGCACCGTCAGATGAAATAGATGCTCCAGAAAGTTTAAATAGTTCAGTTCCTATCTGGATAGGGAAAACGCGTTCATGAGGGAGAATTCTTGGGATTTTTGAGATTAGTTCGGGATCTGATGGCGGAAGAAGAAATATATCGCGACCCTTGTTGGTCTCACTGGAATGATTAGACGTGTTCATTGTGGACGATGCGATCTATGTTGAACACGAGACATGGCCGCTACTAATGCCGCTGCTGCTGTTGTTGGCGTTATTGATGCTATTGGTGTTGTCGCTACTAGATTCATCTTAGTAGCAATAAACAGGCGCAGACGATCGGCGACATTGCAATTAGAATTATGATATGTCGATTATGTCTCAATCATGTAGATTACGGGTTTAATATGAATCGCGCGAATGAACTAGGGCTGATTAAACTTTATGATGGTCAGGTAAGCAACCGACAACCTGATGTCTGATGTCTGATGTGAGGTGTGAGGGTATTTAAAATACTGTAGGTAGTAGGAGGTAGTTAACAGTTAACAGTTAGCGAAGTTGCAGTTAAGAGAGATTTGCAATCATTTTGAAATCAGCTTAAGGGTTGCTTAGGGGGTGCTTACCTAGTCGCCCCTGCCTAAGTATTTAAGGCAGCTAAGGTTACAGTTACATTATATTATGGGGCTGGGGGGGATCTATTGACATTATGTCAGCAATAGTGTCTGTATAGGTAATTACATAATCACAGGTCACGATATACATAGTATGTCAAACCGGCTTGTTATAACGTGCGATGTCTGAATGTCATACGGCTCATCCCCTACCAGCTTACGTGATTGACCGTCGTTCATCAACACTGTATTAGTCTATGACTTGAGTAGGTATGTTACAGAAAAGCCTCTGATCCCTAATCAATCTTTCAAGACAGTACCTACAATTTTATCCTTCACGGCCCGAGCGCCGCCATCCTTCTACCTCCTTGTATCAAAAGAGCGTCCAGAATGCAAATCGAAGCCATGGCCTCCACGATTGGAACAGCGCCTAAATATGGTTAGCAGAATCGGGTTTATCGTTGAGTGGTATGACCTACGTGGAACAACGCAGGGATCATGACGCCCTTTGGCCTCTAGAAACCCATCACTTTCTCCTTCAAATGTGACCGTTTGTTGAGGCAGTCCAATCGTTGCGGGCGACTTGAAAGCGACACGGAAAAAGATGGGCGCGCCGTTTGTGATTCCTCCCTGGATACCTCCGCTGTTGTTCGTCAATGTTGTGAGCTTTGGTTTCGCAAATCCATTCTTGGAGTCCGAATCGATATTGGTGTTGCGAATAAACATGTCATTGTGAGCGGACCCAGGGATTTCTGTTCCTTCAAATCCAGAGCCGATCTCAAATCCCTTTGTCGCTGGAATGCTGAGCATTCCGTGGGCAAGTGTCGCCTCCAACTTCGAAAACACCGGTTCGCCAAGTCCAGTTGGAACGTTTCGAATGACACACGTAACTGTGCCTCCAATACTGTCTTGGCGATCTCTAAGTTCGGTAATGCACTGCTCCATTTTGGCAGCCACTTCCGGGTCTGGACACCGGACAGGTGACTTGTCAACGGTTTCCCGTGTAATCCCCTGGAGCAGTTGGAGAAACTCGGGGTTATTAGAAGTGCAAGGATACTCAGTTGTTGGTGGGATGTGATGAATACTCCCGACAGATGAAACCCAGGCAACAATTTCAATCCCGTGGGAAAGTTTAAGGTACTGCTCACAAAGAGCGCCCGCCGCCACACGGCCGATTGTTTCTCGCGCACTTGAGCGGCCCCCACCTGACGATGCACGAACACCATACTTCTCAAGGTAGGTGAAGTCGGCATGACTGGGGCGAGGATACTGCTTCATGGTATCGCCTTTGTAGTCTGCGGGGCGGAAGTCCTGGTTTTTGACGACCATGGCTATCGGGGTCCCGAGTGTGACTCCTCCTTCCACCCCTGATTGGATTGACACAAGGTCAGCCTCATTCCGAGGTGTCGTAATGGAGCTTTGACCGGGACGACGGCGAGAGATCTGAAATTTTGAGTTATAAAGTTCTTTCAAGTGTCATGTTTGTTCCATATACTAACCTGAGGCTGAAGTATCTCTTCCGAGACCGGGACTCCAGGAGGAAAATTGTCGACAATACATCCAACGCTGGGACAATGGCTACGAAATTAGCAACCAGCGCCATCCTAGCTTGAAATAGATATTTTAGATATTTACCTCTCACCGTATGTGGTTACACGCAGATATTGCCCAAAGGTAGACATGGTGGGTTATGCTGATGGTTTGTCGGAGATGTATGTTATATAAAAAGGTTTGTTGCCAGATCTATTGCTATAGGCCGGAACTAACCATCAAATGTTGCAGCCACTTGTCAAGGTAGGTGATATAGCGTCAACAGTGCGGTTCTGAGTCACATTTGTGAGTTATAATAGGTAGGTATGTGGATAATAGCTGGTTCTTGTCTGCTAATAAATATACTTCTAGAACAAAGAAAAAGAAAAATAAGTACGTGCACGTGCCCTCGGCACTCATATCGCACTTACTCTATGTATTGTACTTAGATGTACCCTGTACCACGTGACCTTAGGTTAGGTAGTGTCTAGCTAGAGACTCGCCTGACATTGACAACATCCTACCCTCACTTTCGCGTAAACTGTAAACCGTAAACCGTAAACCGTAAACCGTAAATCTAAACTTTTACTTACAGCATCTACAAAAGTAGCGTTCAAAAGTGAGGAGACCCAAATCCTAGACGATCCATGACCAGTATGATGCTAGCTAGTTAGATGATACTGCAAGGTACTTTGCTAATCAGTTTCTTTAGCGCATAGCTCACAAAGGCAGAAAGGGCAGTATACCTAAGCTAATCCCTAGTGCTGCTGGCGCCAAGTTCCAACTTCTCTCTTCGGTCTCCAATGGCTGAAATGTGGCTGTTCTGTTCCGATAGCCGGAATAAGCTGCTGCTCGGTAGGCACTAGACCTAAGGAGGAAGGCTGTATATTTTTCTTTATATTTTATCGTTATATTTTATATTTTATATTTTATACATATTGTTTTCCACTCGTTTTCCGTCACGGTATTCTTATATCGAATATCAGCTATTTTCGGTAGTTATATCCAGACAGTCTGACAGAGTGCTAGGGGAATTTTGCAGAATTATATCATCTTCAAAGCTGTTGACTGGTGTCAACCGACGCATCGACAACTGGCGGTCACTCAGTAAATAAACCTGCCTAAAACTCGTAGATTTGATCGGTTATATGCCCCCATACGCATAGCTGTCGTGGCTTAGGGTCCTGCGCAGCGTTGAACCGTTCTCGGATGCTCCCCGGAGTGTGCGGGACCGAAGCGTCTAGGCAGTCTCTATTTTCTCGAGCGCTGAGGCCCATGGTATGAATTCTCCAGGATAAATCCCTCGGTGATCCCTCCGTTCCCATATCTTGCCAGGCCTGAATCTCGACGGAATGCGTCGTTGCTTGTAGCGCAAAGTCTGTGGGACATCGTGGGCACGAGCCGGTAGGCATTTCCATGCCCCCACATTGGTACTTATGCACCATTAAGAGCGCGCTGCCAAGAGCATCCTCGAGCGCAGGTTCCTTTCCGCGGATGTAATAGAAGTTCCTGCCTGAGCGAAACTGGCAGTGTGGGCATATGGCCAATTCGCCCATGGCCATGCGTGATATAGCCATGCATGATATAGCCACGTTCGGGTCTGCCTTGTAAACCCAGGTGGATAAGAGCAAGAATCTGAGTTTGCCATCGGGATCGGAAACGATCTTGGGATGGGCCGAGTAACTAGCTTCGTATAAGGAAGAGAATGCTGAATATTGCTGCGACCAGAACTCATTCATATAAGGAGGGAACCGCGAAACATAGTACGGCTTTAGTAGTGCCTGGAGATAAGCATCGTATTTGGGGTCCTTCATGCGCATATACTTCAGAGCGAGCTGAACATGCCGATGCTCTAGGGCGAGAAAACGACAATCTACTCTAGTCCGCTCGTTATAGACAAGTGCCTTCCAGTGGCTCAACCCGAGGGGGCAAGTGAATTTTCCTGGTACACTTGGCACGTCCTGTTCGTCGACAATATGTAGTGTAATACATGCTTCACAGACCCAATAATCAGGGAGATCTCTCGAAAGCAAGCTGAGATAGCTGATGTGTTGCCAGCGAGTATAATGGGCATGGTTCTTGTGACAGACGTTGGTCGATTTAGTACCCAATATCTTGTGTGTCGAACGACACGTGTGTGAAAATAGCATACAGCTAGAGGGGCTCAGAAAGCTTGATAGATGGATTATCAACTCCGCCGGTAGTTCTAAAATAAAACATTTGGTATTTAGTGTCTGCTCTTGTTGTGGCTGATGTGAGGGCTCTATTCGCCTTTGCCTTGCGATGAAGTTAAAAAAGGGGCTCATCTTTTTCGACGATGTCAGAACGGAAGTATGCCGCTCCAAAGGATATGAGTGAATATGATAGTAAGGGGTGAAGCAATTCTATCGAAGGCGGATGGCGGCGATCCATCAATTTATAGTAAGATCTTGAGGCTTCAATGCTGAGCGCTATGCCCAACACTTATACATATATCCAACTTAATATTAAGATTTGTATATTTCATTTTATTGCCACCATATAGTAATTGAATCGATACGTGTTTGTCGAGTCCCTGATCCTTATGGTTTATACTCGGACTATAATCTTTGCGTCTTTGCGTCTTTGCGTCTGTAGCGCGGTATGACTTTCTTTACACCTTGCCGGGTTCCTACTACGGACAGACGAGGTAGCCAATTCGAATGCGTAACTTAACATATATTTATTTATTGCGGCCGATGCACGAACTTGCGTCATCAATAATAACAAATTCCATATTCAAGACATCGTGGCCCTAGTCCATTATAAACTTCCCTCTCTCGAATGCGTCCACTGCTAAAACTACCTATAATAAAGTGGGTATAATCTAGGTACGCACGAAAAGACATATATGCCGATCATCAAGGACACCACCCATTGCCGTGACTATACCTGCCAATATAAAAAGAAATGCTGTTCTGAGAGGTGGTGGGGGAAAGGGGGAAAGGGGGAATATAACGATAGTCACTGCGTTGTAATACAGACTGAAAAGAGCTTAACATGTAGGCGGAAGAGGACAAAAGAACAGACCCCCGCCACGCATGTTCAAAGGCAACATCGGCATCTTCGGCTCTGCCAGCAACTTCAAAAGAAAGAAAAGATCAATCTTGGGCGTTATAAGTCCATATAAGTCCACATAAAGCGGCATGTGTCACGCAATGAGATCCTACTTCCGAGGCGTAGCTGTTCTACTCGTCAGTATTGATATCCGAGAAACTAAAGAAAATTAATTACTTACCATTCACCATCTGCCTCTGTTTATTTAGCCAGCTCCGAGGAACCTCTTGTCGTCGCTGCAGTACGACGTGGGTACTCTGTAGTCTATTGGTGAGATCGTACCATGCGGTAGATATCATCGCGTTTTCGCGTTGTAAGTTTTTGATGATCTGGTCGGTTCGTGCCTGTCATTTCTTTTGTTAGGCATTGACAGAATTCCTCCATCGCAATAAAAAGGGGGAAGTCTCATAAGCCACGGTCTCCAGATACAGGACAAATAATGATACATGATGTTTAAATAAGAAACATATTTCTTAGCTATTATGAAACTACAGAGTAGATAAAGACTTGTCTGGTCTATCCCGTCGACTGATCCACCGATATACGTATGAACGTAGAAATGAACGTAGAAAATTTTACATACCTTCTGAACACCAGCTTCCGATCCAGCACGGACAGCTTTCAGCGTCCGCTCTAACTCCCGATTCTTAACATCGGACTGCTCATACTGCTGTAAATCAAACAAGTTTAGTCAGTCTGTATGTTCGGAAGTGTTTTTGTATCATAGCAATTCAGAACTAGCGTCTCGTCGTCTAATCTGTTTAGTCCAGCCACTTGGCTTCGGTTCGTGCCATGTGCTACGGTAAACGTGTGCCAACACGGGAGTTAACACCGGATTTGCACTGCCTTGTAAACCACCTCTCTTGAAGTTGGATGTGGTATATCTATTTCTAGGGATGCCACCACCACGCGGAATACCTATAGGGGCCGATAATGGGCGACTAGCTATACTAGAGGGACCGATATGTCTCGCTTGAGAATCACTTTCAGGACTTTCTTTCTTTTGCCCGAACCAGGAGCTTACGACATTCCAAACGGACTGATGCTTGACTGTGACTCTGGTAACGTCTTCGCCTTCGCCTTCGTCTTCGTCTCTATTTTCGTCTTCGCCATCGGCGATGGTAGAACCAGCGAGAGATGGAGTAGAAACAGATGAACTCACCTGTTGTAGCTGCTTGTATCGTGCCCGCAGCTTCTCCATTTTCTCGGATTGCTTGGCACTATCCGTGTTGACAGAGAGCCCGTCTGCGGCCCTCTGCATCTCGCGGTTAGCTACTTCGGCCTCGCGTCGCAGCTGGTCTTTCTCGATGAATGCCGTCAAGAGTTGCGACCGCTGGTTTTCGAACTCCTCTCTGAGCAACTTGTGTTTATTTCTTTCCGCTTCGAGCTCGGCGCGTAGGGAAATAGCAAGCATGCCATCGGTTCTCTTAAGCTCTGCGAGTGCCTCTTGGCTAGACTTCTCGACAGCATTAACTTGTTTCGCATAGTCAGCATCGTCCAAACTAGTCATGTATTCCCTGAAGATGATCTTACAATCACCTTGCAACTCTAAGAGAGCTCGCTCTTTGTCGGCAAGTTTCTGGTTCGTAGATTCTAGTTGTCGCTCGAGTTGCCTGCAACGGTTCTGCTCGGCGAGGACCTGAGTCCGGAGGTTGGAATACGCTTCGTCTCTGAAGTAGTTGGACATCAGCCACGTTGTGTTCGATGCGATATTATAACAAGCTTGAAGAGCCTGAACTAACCCATCTTTACCCATGTTCTGGATAAGTGCATCCAGCTGGTGTTGACTAACGGTATACTTCTCGAAAATGTCGTTATACTTGTCCTGTAGTGCTTGTCGAGCAGTACGAAGATCTTCCATCTCATGGATGAGTTGACCCTTTTCTGTTTCTGTACCTATGCTACTCCTAAGAACAGCATTCTCCGCTTGGAGACGCTGGATTTCGATGTTCCTCATCGACACGGAATTGCCAGATTCGTTCAGCTCGTCTTCAAGGGAGGTTGGAGGGTGCCCCGAGGGGGTACTCGGAGCGGCCGTGGGGTCGAGCATCATTACCTTCTCCTGCAGATCTTTAACGATAGCCTCATCCGTCTGGCTTCGAGCCTGCAAACCCTCAATGCGCCCTCTTAACTCGTTAATCTCTGATGTATACATAATCTTCTGGTCTCCGAAACTAGCGACTTCTTCTTCATACTTCTGAAATTGCTCGGCATATTTTTCCGCTTCTTTCTTGTAGACCTCTATCCTTAGCGTAGAGATTTCAAGTTGCTCCAGGAGCTTAGCTGCGTCAACCCGTTCGTTATGAAGTGTTTTGAGCTCCGTCTCTACCGACTTCATCGACTCTAACTTCTTCCTCAAATTGTCGGCCATGTTAGCCTTCTTAGAAAGATCCTCGTTTTTAGAGCGGAGTTCTTGGTTCTCGTCGGCCAGTGCCTCTGCTTTATGTGCCACTTGCTCCAGACGAGCTCTCTCCTTCAAAAGTCGATCCCTTTCTTCGACTAAGAAGTTCCTCTCATTCTCTAAGTTTGCGATGATTGACTCGTTCTCCTTTAGTTGGCGCTGGATATGGTGCTTGTTAAAGTTGCTAACTTCCGAGTCGATCTGCCTATGTAGATGCTCATTTTCTTCTTGGAGTTTCGAATGCTTTTCTAGAAGCTCGTCGTAGTTATCCTGAAGACGGTCCAATCGTACCTTTAAGAGACTCGCTTGCCTAGTTGCCTCCTGCACATCTTCTTGTAGTTTCTGGTGCTGATTCACCAGCGCCGCTTCTTGCGCAAGATCATCGAAGTTTGCATCAATACCATCATCGGCGGCTTCTTCGAGCTGGTCAAGCTTAGTTCTGCTTTCGCTAATAATCCGGAAAATTCCCTGTTGCACCCTTTCGTCTAGCTGCGTAACTAACGTGATGTATCGACTGTTGTCGTCCTCACGTAAGCAAGCAGCACATACGAAGAGGACCAAAATCTGGAAACAGTTAGTGTTGGCAGGGAACCTGTGTGGTGGACGAGAACTGCGGCTGGAGGAGGACCGGGGTTGAGAAGACCGTAATATAGAATTATTCACCTCGAACATGTCTATTTTGGTAGGTTCCCAAGCCAGTGCCTGAAAGTCGACCAAGTCGATAAGGGGCTCGATCTTGGGGGCATGTCGCCGCGCGATGTCTTTGAGACCCAAGTGGATGATATGGAGGTATCGCTTTCTGCCCTGGGTCATATCGCTATCGGTCGGTGTGGCGGCGAGGCTTTGTTGAAATCTCGAGGGGTTATATTCATCGTCTAGAATTTCGAGTAGAGCGGAGAAAACAGCACCGTCGAAAAGATCATCGGGTTTCTTGATCTTGATGTCTCGATTCTGGCCAGGCAGCAGCTTTGCGAGCATCGAATTGGCCTACATAAAGGCACTACGTTAGCGGCTGGCCGCATCCTGAGATATAAAGGCAGACAGGGGGCATAAAAGATATAGAAGACTACATACCCATTCTAGCAAAGCCACCTGCGTGGCTTGCGAGGTGACGGAAGGGATCATGTCGGCAGTAAGTCGTTACCTCGGGATTGGGATATAGGGTCTAATTGTTGTTGTATATTAAGATTAGTGGTGGTCGTGAATCGCACTCGATTCTAAAAGGACCGGAACGGCAGCTAGCTGCGCAAAGGAAATGACTGAATGACAGCCCAAGAAATATATACCGGATGCAGATATAATCGCACCCTGAAACTTGCGGAATATGTAGTATACTTAATGTCGGTATGTCGAGAACTCGGGATATTGGGAGTGTATGGGAGCGAATCGTATTGGAGGAAGTACGGAGAAAATAGGATTTAATATGGGAGACAACGCTATAAAAGACAGGTATAATTCATTGTGTTGAAGAATTACAAGAGTTCAACAAATAAACAAGAGCATCGTTTGTAGAGACGCTTTATTGTCATTATTAGCCAACAAGGCTGTGAAGTGTGAAGGAGTTATGACTTGACTTCAAAGACGGGTTGAGTTGTTCGAGTTGTTCGAGTTATTCGAGTTATTAGGTCGTAGCTACACATTTGGAACTCGACGAAGAAACGGGACACAATCAGATACATAAGGTACATTAATCAGCTACCCATATTGTATTAAAACATTGTACATTATGTACCTAGAAATGTATAGTATTATTACCTATTGAATAGGTAACTGATCGTCGGGCCAGGCGGCACGGGTTCTTGTGGACCCTCAATATCGATTAAACAGCACTCGAAAGAGGAGATTACTACTCTATGGCGCCTGTACTTACAGGGATGATGCATGTGCTAATACACCTAAAACTGCACATGTGCATGCTTAATGGTACACATCTATGCATGTCAGGTACGACGGACTTGTAGATTTTATGATACTTTATACATAGCGTAAATACATTAGGTACATGCATTAGGTTAGGAGGTACTTTATGTAGGTAGCTGAACGTGTTGTAATAATAAGATAGCAAATACTTCCCAACCTCGAGTATCGCTCTTTGTTAAATAATAGAAGAAAGGGAACAATAGTTAAATAGGTAGTTATGAAATATCTAAGAATTCCTTTTATAATTCCATTATAGTCAAATAATCCTTCATAACAAATCTCTTTTATCAATTTATAGCAATAATGAATAAGTTGATTACCTGAGTTAGAGAGTACGAAATACACCATCCTACGTAAATACTCGGTTTGAATCATACCGCAAGAAACACTCTCGACATTGGGACTTGCAAACAGAACTGTGTGATAATTCATATTACATACCTACCTATTTGGCAGATTATCACCAGCAAGAAACATCTCGCAAACTTATCGAGAACGATCATCCCATCTACTGTCTCTTCGGACGAGTTGAGACAAGTCACTTCGGCTGGTATCGACGCCCGGACTCTCAGATGGACAGCGCAGCGTCACATTTCACCACCACCATTTGTTTCAAGATGCAGTCTGCCCCCACAGTGACCGCGATGTAACACGATCAGCCCGAGTGTCAAAGCTTAAGACAGATTCCTTTGGCAATTACGTACCCCTCAAGTACTTGACAGGTCTGTCATCCCGAAATACCAACGTTATACGCGATATCTGCACGATCAGATACAATGCCTGTACAATCATTGGCAGTTAACGACTCCTCAGTCTCTCAGTCTTTCAATCCCTCAGTCCTCAGAAAGCTTACGCGCTGTGACGCTCGTCGTTCACACGTGGGATTAGCCTGCAGTAATGTCAAATTTCAATTAACTATGAGAATCTCAAGGGGAGCCTTTCCGCATACATGTAGATCCGCCAAAAAGATAATTGGCCAATCTACGAAGTTTCAAGGTGGTGAATCTGCCACATACATTCAAATTAGAGGAGCTGAGTGGTGCAGACTCATATGGATCTAACATCTCTCGTGACGAGAAACGCATAGGTGATGGTAGCCAAAGAAGCATTCGACAAGACAAGACGACTAGTTAATAATATTTGCAGTCCGACCAGAATCTAGCGGAGTCGGCCGAATGGATATGTAGCGTTGGGCCTCTATGTAGACAACACAACACACCCAACTTCAAGTGATGTGTGTAATGGACCTACCGCTTCTTCCTTCAATAGGGCTTCCACTCGTGCCGTTTTGATAAACGCTGTATGGGGGCCCACACTCATGTACGGCATTCAATGGGGAATAAAACCCACACACAAATACCACATGGAGAATTATTTTAGCATCAGGTGAGTATACCTGCGTATATTCTAGACTCCAGAACAGCCCAGTCTCGGTGTCTCCCTGCAGAATCCAATAGCTACTTCACGTCACGAAGGCGTACATACGATCTTGTTTCTGACTTCCCATCTGTCCACTTAAGCTCGAAATAGCGGCAAGACAGCAACGCAACGCTAGACAGGGGTGGGGAGTCAAACGCGGTGAGACTCCATCGTGAACTCCACTATACTCTGCGGCTAACGTGGCAGCTGCGTAGGAATCGGGTTGCTGGGACACTGAGACGACTTGCATATAGCCAACGAAGCTAATTTCCTAAATACCATATATGACCACTCCGGATGTTGTCTTGCTTCCCTCCTGACTTGATGCATATTCAAGAGGACAACGCTAAGACTACCTACTCCAAGAAACCTTGCATCCTCGGCGTTTTCAGTCATGGTGAGTAGCGTATAGACAACGCCAACCCGCATATTCCAAATAAATGTCTTAAAAGCACAACCGCCCATCACATCGACTGACTCTGTTCGGCTGGGTTTTGAAGGGATTAAAGACCTTGAAACAATATGGTGCAGCGAGAGTGATATTTCCTATGAACACTATAACCGCCCTAAGGAACCCATCTCCTCCGAAGAAATACAAAAAAACGCCAAAAGGATGTTGTCCAATTCGATCCACTTTTCGTATCACCTGTCCTTCAGCAACGCCTGTTCCGTCTGTCTACCTGCGGGCTCCGTAGTGCGGAGGAGGGGTATATTGCAGGTCGTCCGGCGCCTTAGTCATGGCCGTCGTTACGTATGCGGTCAAGCATTACGGTGCTTTAATTCTCGCCCTTGGATATCTTCACCACCTGGTCCTCCTCGATGACAGCGTTGTATTCGGCACTCCAGGCTGAGACCGTCTCGAGGATCTTCTGCGGTGCCTTAGCTGCGAAGCCCCTATGTTAAGGATCACCTAGTCAGCCTATTTCATTCGCTATTAAAAGAATATGTTTCGCCGCCTGACGTAATGCAGTCGAAATAAAAGACATAGGTAAGGAGGAGAACATCGATCGAAATGAGAGCGTACTTGATAAGTTGGTACTCGTGGGTGATCACACCACCGGCCTTTCGGATATCATCCTTTGCGCGGTTGACGATGTCGTCGGTGGTTCCACTCGGGAAGCTAACAATGACGGATTTCTGGATGTCGACGGCCGAGACACCGGCGGCGACGGCAAGTGCTGCAGCGATGGCAGAGGAGAAACGCATGTTTGTTGGATGAAAGAGTAGATTAGGTACTTTGGATTTAGCGGTAATGTGGCTTGCAGATAGTAGAATACGTATTAGCCAATAATAGGTGATGCGATAATGGGACAAACAAAGAGCTGTCAACCAAGGCCGGTCAAGAAAGATGAGAAAGCCTGGACTATTTGTAAAAGCTTGATTTTGGTCTAGAGGAGAATAATACAGGTTCAAGTGGGATTAGATCGAAGATTTGAAAGGTCAAAGATGAAATGTCAGTGATGGTGGAACTTGGCAGTTTGACCTGCGTGTCGATCTTATGAATGGACCTTCCGCCTGAACGAGCTGGGGAAAGAGCTGGGAGCACAGCCTGGGGTCCCGGTGTATTGTACTGTAGCCCGTGCTGGCCTATGCTGGCCTATGCTGGCCTAGAGTGGGACACCTAAGCTCTCGCCTTTTGGGGATTTCCCGGATAGGCAGGTGATGGGGCTTATTCACCATGATTGACCAATCAAAATGAAGACAAAGACCCTATAATTAATGCCGTGCCACACGACAAGAACGTCGTAGCCACCTTCGAAAAGGCAGTTCGGAAATTCGCATCAGACATGAGTTAAACATGTGACTTTGTTATGCAAGCAATGCTATCGCACAGATTGGCAACACAACATTGAATCTACAAATATCAGGTAGTTAAGATGAGCCGACTTTTGAGTTTTTGAGGTTTCTGTATGAAATTTTCATATTTGTTATCCTATGTAGGTGACAATGATTGATCATCATATGGTCGTGTCATTCTGTAAGATTTTACTCATAGTTTAGAGTAAAGGTCTCGGACACAATCCCGTTTAAACTTACATGATATCCCTCTCTATGTCACTAGTTGTCTTTCTTCATATAATTCAACGATAAAATTGACGTTATCGTATTACAAAATAGTTTCGAATAAATTGCAGATTCGCCTGGCCTCAGGGGTCGCAGGTGTCATTGGTGAGGCCGCAGCTTGAGATGTTTCTGTACTTCAATATCGATGGCACTACTAACGTAAGACAAAGTAAAACGAAAAGAATCGTCACTCGTTGAGACAGTCTATATTCCCTCTCGATTCTACTCGGCCGTCTCTGGTCTTGCCGATACTAAAGTCAAGTTCGGTATGAGACTTAAACGGCAGCCTGGGCCTCGAACAAAAAGACGATTGTTACTCAATGTGCCAAGAACACTTGGGATACTCCATAACTGAGGCATAAGCTCCCGGGAATTCGTATCGGGCAATCTCGTTCCTTTTCACGGGCGATCCGTCTTTAGGTGACGTGAAGGAGCCCAAGAGCAAACCAAAGATGGTTGTATCATATTTTCGAGGGACGTCGTTCAGTAATTAGAATTCCTGATATAGCTATGGTAATGATAAAGATTAACATAAAGTAACATGCTCATGACCGGAAACCCTGAACGCTTCGAATAACTTTTCTAATCCTTTTCCTAGCAAGTATTGAGGAATGTAAGGTGTATGTATTTACTAATAGAGTGACTATAAGTAGATCGTGCCGTCTGATGCTACGTAACGTATAATTATTTTACCCCTTTTTAAAAGAGAACTGCTTTATGTGCTCAGGACATGATAACTTCAAAGTTATTGAATTAGAATTGCGAAGATTATTTACTTATCCTAAACCTATGAATTCTTACTTTTATTAGATAAAACTACACTAAGTCAGATCGTCTTAGGTAGCTGACGGCTGACAAGCTCATAATTGTATATGTTTTCACTTGTAAACTAATTTAGAGTCGTATAATATGAAATATCATAAGGAAGATATCTCATAAGTGGTTGGCTGATAGTAATATAAATATAGGGGAAATCTTTTGAATAAAGCAGATATTGTGCATAAAGGCAATAGCGGAGATTATTTATTGGATAAGACTATTACTATGAAGGTTATAAACAACACTGCCTTGGGGTATTCGCGAAATTTGCTGTAGCCTGACATGCAGACGATTCTCGTATAATTTATAGCCTACGTATAGTCATAGTTAGGCAAGAGCTGAGCTTGTAGATATAATTTCAAAGTAATAGTATGGAGAGAAAACAGTATTGTAGCATCCCATTCTAGCTAGAGTGGACTACTTACGACATGACTGTCAAAATATATATAGCGAGGGCAATAAAACTATACTACGGGCCTAAGAGTATTATTATTATATTAAATATTATGAATGGCCTTAAGACTTTAACACTGACACATGGCGACGAGAACGGGAATACTGGGCATCCCGGCGGACACCACAAAACAAATGTGCCGGATACAAGTTTATGCGGACAGGGTATCAAACCGAGACATACATTGAGCTATCTATAAACCATACCCATAGATTGCCTCTTTTATAGTTAGATGTGATTACGTGCTCGCTACCCAGCTATTAAGACATATAGGTTACCAAAAGCCAAGCCCTGGCCAATAGAGACGATTGAGTGTATATGACACAATTGGATCACACCATATGCAACTCGAATGTCACCATGCAAGACCTTAGCCTTAAGCCTCATCAAGTTAATCAATTTACAACATGCTCATATTTAAAGCAACGGTTCGTATCTCAAGACACGCGCAGAAACATGTATACACCAACTAATGCTATCCGTCCGTCATGGGTGCTACAAAGGAGGCTCAGTCTACCACTCACCGTCAGCCCGTCCCCAAGACGGTGGCTGAGAAATACGCAGATGTTACCCTGCGCTTGATCGAGGACCACGGGGACGAATTTGGGCCTCTGACTCCCGAGAAGGAAAAGGCGTTGCAGCGGAAACTATACCGCAATATTATGATTCTGATATCTGCTATCAACATCATCTTATTCGTAAGTCGCTTGCCCCTATGCCAGACACCAGCAGGCTCATCTTCTCGTTGGCTTTAGATCGACAAGTCTACGCTGGGATATGCTGCTATTCTGGGGCTTTTCGAAGAGACTAGAATCACAAAAGATGAATATAATAACTTGAATACATTTTTCTACGTCGGTATGTATATTATATTCCGCGGGAACGTCATGCGGATATTGTGACCTAATCCTCGCAGGGTATCTTGCCGCCCAGTGGCCTGGGCATTATCTTCTACAGAAGCTTCCGTTTGGCAGATTTGTCGCCTCGATTATATTTCTCTGGGCAGTCGTCATTCTCCTTCACTGTGTGGCTACCAAGTACGCTGGCCTTCTTGTCCTCCGCCTTGCCCTCGGGGCCGTCGAAGCGGTTATTGTGCCCGCCATGGAAATCACTATCGGTATGTTCTTCAACCGCGAGGAGCAAGCTTTTCTGCAGCCAATCTTTTGGGTCACTTGTCAGGGTGCTCCCATCGTGGCCGGATTTATATCCTACGGTCTACTATGGAGCAAGAGCTATGTGCTGCCTTGGAAGCTATTTATGATCACTACGGGCGGCTTGACCCTCTTACTCGCCATGTGGACTTGGTTCTGTTATCCTAACAACCCTGCCGAGGCCCGGTTCCTCACCTTAGAGGAGAAAGTCCAAGTTATACAGCGGGTACACGGGTCTAGTCAGAGCTCTATTGAACAGAAGCAGTTTAAGAAAGCCCAACTTGTCGAGACTTTAAAGGATCCTGTCTCGTGGCTATTTGCGCTCCAAGCATTCACGCTGATGTACTCAAACAATCTCACATACGGTCAGCAGAACCTCCTGACAACCTCTCTTGGCGTCTCCAGCCTCGGCTCTACGTTAGTTGCAGCAGCAGGTGGCGGTTTCGGGGTGGTGGTTTGTCTCATTGCCGCTGTGGCACTCAAATGGCATCCACGAAACCTTGCGGTCCACAGCTTGATCTGGTGCATTCCCGCCGTAGCAGGCGGAATCGGCATGGTAGCTATTCCGTGGGATCGGAAACTGGCATTGTTAACATGTCTGCTGCTCGCAGGACATACGTACGGCGTAACGTACATCATCGCTCTCGGCTGGACAACATCGTCCGCAGCGGGCTACACCAAGAAGCTAACACGAAACGTCATGTTCATGATCGGCTATAGCGTCGGCAACCTCGTGTCGCCGCAGATATGGGTTCCAGTTGCGGCGCCCCGATACTACGGTGCTTGGATTTCTATGATTGTCATTAGTTGGGTCGGCACGCCTGCTATCCTATTCATCATCCACTTCATTCTGGCGCGCAGGAATGCAGAGCGGGAAAGATGGATCGTGGAATTCAGCGAAGAGGAAAGGGAAGCCGGTCGTGTCGAGCAATATGATGAGGATGGGCAGGTCGTTACGAGAAAAGTGGACGTTGCTATGCTAGATCTGACGGATTTGGAGAACAAGTTCTTCATATACCCGTTATAGTTTCGACTTTAAGGGGTGCCAATCCTTGAATAGTACCAACTATAGCTTTGAGGCACGACACTTAAGATATCCGAACGTTCGTCTCGGCCGCCATCTCCGGTCCTTTTACACATCATTGTACCGGTTCTAAGTACGATACTAGAGAGCTGCTCACCTCGTACTAATGTAATACTGTCTTGTCAGGAGGTATGGTACGAGTACAAAATTTGGATATTTCAAAAGCGTGACTCCAACATTTACCTACATATGGCCATAAGACGGGAGGAATTGTTCCTCTATATACCTCTATACAGCCTCGAAATTACTAGACCGATTTCTGTGGCAATAATGGAGATGGATATGTCTAGGCACCTGGACAAGTTAGCTAAGACTCATGGCCGAGGGGATTTGAGTAGCAACGTTTGCAGTTCCGTTGTAGACAGAATCGTTGTCTCGTATCTACAGATGCAATTGAAAAGTATGCAAGGCTATCCACCTTGTTATTACATTTATCATCTGCAAGAGCTCTAGCTGTGTTCACGATACAAAATCTTTTGGTGGAACAATTACAGGAAAGGAGCGCAATGTCTAGACAATGACAAGCAGACATGCCCCCAGGATATACAGGAGTACTTTAAAAGATAGAACAATATAAATTCGAAGGTGCAGATAATTGATTAAATCGTAAAAAGATGTTTCTAGTAAATATTTAATGATTTTTACGGCTTATGGACGTAAGGTAATTGGGTGGGTGCGACAAAGGACGCTATAAGTGGTAATACGGTTGCCAACTTTCATCCAGAAAACATTCTCATGTTTCTCATGTCTTCCAAAAAGCTCCATGGCGCAGCGGAAGCGCGCCGGGCTCATAACCCGGAGGTCCTCCGATCGAAACGGAGTGGAGCTAGACATTTATTTTTTTCCTTTTTGTTCTTTTTTTTTTTGAGGTTTTTTTTTCCTGGTGAAAATTTTCACTTCTTATCCTAAGTCCATGGTATTGTATTACATTGAACCTTGGCTAGGATGAATTTTAGTTAGTTTTGTTGGAGTAGCTATGTAGCTTACCAACTTGCAAGTTTAAATAAACGACAACATTTTCTTACATTTATAATTGACTCACTCTTTTTAGCTACTTATTGTCTAAATATTCTAGATTCAGTAATGTGATTAAGTTGCCCTAAATAGTTTAATTAGTTTAATTAAATACATGCTTATCCTGTACACTGGACCGCAGGCGCACCCTTTCTACTAGCTTAGGCACTGCAATATAATTGCGAGCATGGCGGATATATCTCAGAAAGTTGCAAGTAAAATGTAGATTCATACCTCGTGGTTGGTAGCACAGCCAGGCGTATTTCTAGGAGCTGTCAATGTCACGGATTGGGGGGTTTCAACTATCAGAACACCGAAGCGGACGAATAATATTTCCTGAGATTGCTGGGTCTCAATAGCAATAACTTGGCGAGCGAGAAGCCGTTGAATCCGGGTGAATTTATTGGATACATCAAGATTACAGCAGCTTGAATATGTACCCAGGAGACAGATAGGCTGATGTTTTGATCGGGCCTGCGTAGTCAATTGGACGGATTCCCTCGTCTGAAATTGTCGGGTCGAGTAAGGAGAAACAAACAAAGTGTATCGAAAGCTATGGATAGAATCAAGAAATTATAGTAATCTATTTGGTTTAGTCTAAATTTAAGCCGTATCAACAAAACATTAATCCCAAAGCCAAGAGATCGCACGCTTCCAGCCTCCCGATTTCTCCTCAGGTTCATCGGGATACTGGTCTGCCTGTAAAATCGCGTCATCAAGCGGTATGCTCTTCAGCGACGCGACCCTGGTCTTCTTCACATACTTATATATCAGATACGCACAAAGCACGAGTGGCATGTCCCTAAGTGACTGTTAGCATACGTAGACCTACCAGGTTTATAAATATCATGGAAGCATCAAGGGGTGATACGTACAAGTATGCCGAGATGAAGCCGCTCGCGTCCCAATTTCCTGCTGTGAAGACTTCAAACCCGCCTGTCAGCAATATGATAATACACATGACGAGAGCGAGGATCGAGGTGTAATCTATACGGGTAGTCAGCATATTACTCATTTACTATCCTCAAATACATAAAACTCACAAGACCACCAGTTATGCCACGGCAGCCGCGAAACCGGGATACCTTGCTTCGCCATAGCTAATTTAAGCCGGATATGGTTGATCAAGATGGTGATCCACGACACTAGAATGCTGGCTGCCGTCAGGTCGATGAGGTACCAGAACACGGTCAGCGCGCTCGAGTCCAGGCTCAGGAAGCTGAGAAACATGAACGCGGTGTAGAACATCACGCAGACATAAGGGGTACCCCAGGATGTCGTGCGGAGGAACACGCGAGGAGCCTGTCCCTTCAGAGCTAAAGCGTACAGCACACGCGTGCCGGATAGTAGGGTCTGGTTTGAGGACGACCAGGCTGACGTAATAACTATGGCGTTGACGACACTGGGAATGGCGCTGATGCCGGCGGCTGAAACTGCAATAACGAACGGGCTCTGAGCGGCGGTCCCTGGGGAATCGCTGAGTCGCTCATCATCGCTGGCTACAAGTAAACCAACTACAAAGATGGCCAACATATAGAATAGCAGCACACGGATGAACACACGCTACACGCACAAACAATTAGCTGCTATGTTGGCTCTACTTTTAATAATCTAAAATACCTTGCAGGCGCGCGGGATAGCTCTCGCCGGGTTCCTTAATTCAGCCGCAGGCATAGCAATGGACTCGACGCCTGCGAAGGAGAAAACGGCGCTGGCTAGAACGCTCCAAAACCCCAGAAAACGACCCAGGTTTCCGGAGGCGATATATTCAACGAACGGGCCAGGGTTGTGCCAGTACTTAAAGCCGGTAGCTGGGATTCCGGGGATACCACCGGCAGCAACGATGATGTCGAAAATGATGAGGAAGACGATGAGCAGGACCTTGAGCAGGGCGAACACGAACTCGACCTCGCCGAAGACGCGTACGAAGGAGATGCCCACGCCGAAGGTTAGCACGATGAAGCTCATGATGTAGACCGCTGGGTGTATGTCCTCGGTCCAGAAGGTGAACAGTACACAGATGGCTGTAAGCTCGCTCGGAATCGACAGCGCTGCGCCGTATACCAAGTTCCAACCCACGGCAAACCCGAGTGCCGGATCTACAAGGAATTCGGCATGTCGTACGAAGGAACCCGTCACAGGCAGGAGGGCAGCCACCTCGCCCAGTGCAAAAGTCACAGCGCAGACGATAAGTCCGACGATAGCGTAACCCAGCAGAGCTCCGAGCGGGCCAGCAGTCTGTATAGCACCTCCGAGCCCCAAGAAGAGTCCGGTGCCAATAGCGCCGGCGATAGCTATCATGGAAAGATGTCGTTGACCAAGACCACGCGACAGCGAGCGGGCCTCGGTAGCAGTGACCAAGTCTGCATCGTGGTCATCGCGGTATGTATCGAGGACATCCTCGTACACAATTCCATTTTCGAAGCCCATATCTGAAGATGAAGACGACCTCTGAACTCGACGCGACTCAGCGAGAAGCGGCTCGGTGCTCATGGCGAACGAAGAGGAAGATGGTTATAATAATTGAACGAGCTAACAAACGAAACGGTAAAGGATTTCCCAAGGGTCCAAACCCAACACCGACCGACCGACCGATTGTAACTTCAGATGGCACAGGATTTACAAGAAACGGTTAGCGCTGATATACGGCCTTTCCGAAAAAAAAAAAAAAAAAAAAAAAAAAAAAAAAAAAAAAAAGAAAAAAAAAAAAAAAAAAAAAAAAAAAAAAAAAAAAAAAAAACAAAAAAAAAAAAAAAAAAAAAAAAAAAAAAAAAAAAGATCTTCCGGGTTCTAGATCTTCTCGCGAGAATTCTCTTGCACCGTCCTATCCCCAGTCTCGAACTCTTCCTGACACGTCTTACAGCAGAAAAGCGTCTGTTTATTAGTTTTCGTCCCATCTGCCCACATATGCGCCGTGCAGTCTTGCTCTTAGACTCCACTCTTCAATCCATCCACATTCTGTCTTTTCTACTTTCTCTCTCACACTGTTACTTAGTCAAGCAAGCAAAGCACCATACTTACTTAAGGCAAGCTGGCTCATGCTAGGTAGCCGCTTTGCTAATACTTGCACACCCCCACCCCTCGTTGATTCGTTCGTCACTCTTGCATCCTCCTCTTCACATTCTTTTTTCCGACGTCGAGGATCGACCCTGCATGGTAACTCTTTCACCCCCGGTTTGTGTCTTCCTTCCATACTCGAGTTCGAAACGGGGTAGGTCAAGTCTCTGCTACTACGTATTTACAATGTATTATAAACGAGGTCCTGCTGCCAAAAGATACCTCACTAGCCCTATAAACACTCCCGTCCCAAAGTCGGACCAGTAACCCTGCCCTACCGTCAAAGACAAGGGCCTGTTAGCCCTGGAAGCCTGGAAAGGAAAGAGGAAAAGAAGAATTTTTTTTTTAACTGAGAGCAAGGACAGGCCAGGTTGATTTTGAATCTGTACTTAGCAGCTCGATCAGCCTCGTCACTACGGTGGTGTGAAAAGAAAGCTTCCCCCTCCCCTCCTCGTCTACCCCCGGGCACGCTTCGTTAACTCTTCAGCCACTCTTGAACTTCTACTTTGAGCTAACATCCCGTAGCCAGACACTCTAGTTCTTCTCGAGGTTATTTGCTAGTCAGCTTTCTCTTCTACTTCGGTTTATTATTATATTCTCGAAACTAGCAAACTTGATCTCTTAACTACCTCTTAACTTTGTTACCAACGCTTCCTTAACCCCATCCTAACATGTCCTGGACCACACTCTCTTTGACAGCGAGTACTTCCTTTTGCTGATTCGGACGGTTATTGCTACTAGCTTTACGTAAATCGGCCAACTGAGCTATCCTGTTCGGCTCAGCTTTCTAAATTCATTATCCCCAAATAGTCTCATTCCTTCCTATCCGGTCTTCTACAAGCTTCTTGTATGAAATCTTCTAGATACGTGCGTACGCATATTACTTTCAGATAAGCCAGGCCCTCGTTTTACTCCACACCCAGAACGACGTCTACTTTCCGCTTCGGGCATTGCCTAAATCGGCTACAAGTGGTAGAAACAGGTAGTCTATCAGCTCACAATATCGTCCCGTTCCAAGATCTACCTACTTGGTGCTTCCCGACACCTAGAGCTGCCTTTGGGCATCGATCCTCCCATAGACGGCTAGGGTCCTTCGACGGCTGCTGTGTCGGCGCATGTCCAGTTACTACGCCCAAAATACCACGCAACAACTACTACAGTTCCCCCTAGTTGATCCTTTTGGAATTACTACCCATGTGTTTGGCATCGACCTTCAAATGAGGCTGGGCTTTGGGATCCAACAGTTCCACAAACCCCGATCGTATCCTGTCCCCTCTCTACTAAGTTGGCCGTCCCATCCAACTTTCTTATGCAAAGGTTATTCACCACCTCTTGTTCCGTATACACAACCACCACCACTACCACCACCCATCATCATCACCACTGCCACTGCCACTGCCACTGCCACTACCGTCTGCCACCTTGCTTCTTTCTAACCCTTAGCCCTTAGCATGCGTTCCCACGCTGCCGCCTAGTTCCTATTCATGTCTTCTATCGAGATGATGCTCACAGCCAAGCAGCCAGTTCAACACGGATACCGGCCTGTCCATGATCTACCGACGCCGCCTCGATCCTCGCCCCCCTTGAGTGTTCAGGACTCTTTGCAGAAGACTTTTGTAGCTCTCCCACAGAATCAGAGCCCATCTACCAAGCCCATGTCAGCACCTCATCGTGGCCTGCCTCTCCCGGCAGCCATGACACTAGCTCAACCGCCGCCGCCACAGGCTCCTGGTCCACCTCACCCACCAGCTCCGGGACCGCCTTTACATTCTCAGGGAGCGCCAGCTCCTTCTCCGCATAGTCAGACGCTTGGTTCGTTACCAGCGCCCCCTCCTCAACATCAGGGCTCTGAAGACGCAATGAGAAACTGGTTGGCGGCCAAAACTGAAGAGGAAAAGAGGAAACAGGAAGAAGAAAAGACGCGGCAGGAAACGTTACGTTTGGAACAGAGAAAACTGGAGTACGACATGCTCCGAACGTCTTTAGATCGGGGTATACCACCACCGATGGTGCCTGTCGTTTTCGCAGGAATGAGCGGCGGAACGCTACCGCAGGTGGCCCTCGAATGGGCGCAACAGTATTTGATGCCGCAGCAGGCGCACGCAGCGCAGATCATGCCAGCCCAGGGGGCTTTATCACCGGAGGCTCGAAGAGAGTCCCAGCAGTACGGGGGGCAGCAGTATGGTGTCCCGTCGACACCAGGATCGGCGCCAGGTGCTCAAGCAAGCTTTATGCCCTACCAAGGGCCTAGCTCACCAAGACATAGAGCGCACACGTTAAGTATAGGCGGAGGTGTAGGAAGACCCTTGGGGAGTTCAGCTCTTCCGCGACTAAGTACAGGAGAAGGGGCTGCTGGACCGCCCGGGATGCCTCACCCGGCACATGTGCTCGCACAGCAGCAGCAGCAGCAGCAACAGCAACCGCAGCAAGATACCCAGTCGCCGTCGATATATTTTCACCATTGGCAACCCCCGGCCACTCAAGGAGGCTCTAATCAGCCAGGAACGCCTTCTGGTTTGTCAAAGTCTAAAACGAGCAGGTAGAAATATGTCTGGCTAATGTTGCCTCTTGGCAATTGGTAGAATCGCCTAAGAAACGAAAAGCGACGGGTCCCCAGCAAGCGCCGCCTCCGCCGAGCCAAACGCGATTTAGATCTCCGCCTTTCGGGCAGCACGGATCTTCGACATTATCAAATCCGCCTCCCGGTCGACGGCGAGGTCATTCGCGACAGAGAAGCGACGTCTCGTCTTACCGGTCTGCGGGGCGCGGTCGACTTGAACAATTTGGTCCGCACCAGGGACTTTCACCTGGCCTTGGCCCGTCAAGGGAAAGCGGGTTAGGCGAACCGTCACAACAATCTAGGAGCGGCGCACATACGGTCTCGTCATTATTAGCAGACCAGCCTTCGCCACGATACGCGTCGGAAATGAGAGCGCAGCAGAGCGAGCACGAACGACGAAATTCCCCGGCGACGTCGGATGAAAGGTCGCGTGGTGGAGCGACAAGGATAGGATCAGGAGGACCCGGACGAGAAAATGATTAAGGACAAAAATGATTTTTAAGGACATACGTGTTATGGGTTATTGGAAGTCCGTCCATATTTCAGCCTCTGGGGCGGGTTCTGAGGACAACAAATTTTTTTTTTTTTGTTTACCAATCTCTGGAAGTGTGAGGCCCTACTCTCACGACAATATCGATTTGTTGCTCAAGATCATCACGGGACATTTTTTAAGTGCGCTATGATTTAACCAGCAAGAGGGGGGTGATTTGCTTCTCCCCCAAAATAGCCATCTAAGCCTCGGTTGGGACGAAAAACGATATTACGAGCGCGCCACGCGAATTCTAAGCAGTCAACAAACACAGCACAGCACAGCACAGCACAATCTAGGATAGGATGTGGTTCGACTACGATTTTTCATCTGGAATTTCACTGTAACTAATAGCTCTCATCACCTGTACTAAACCATCCACCTGCATACACATTTACATTTAGGAAAGGGGGGCGGGCGAGGGTCATGAAGAAGACGGGTTTTAAAAAAAGCATTTATTTCTACGGTATGGAGAAATAGGCTCGGGAAAAAGAGGACCTGGAGTTTCTGGGCACGCCGGACAAACACAACCAATTTTTCTGTCATCATTATCATTATCATTATCATTATCATCAACATCGTCATCGTCATCGTCATCGTCATCGTCACCATCGTCATTTAGGGGAATACGCATGAAGCCCTGTACAATACAATAGATACCATGTGAAAAGGGGGATAAGGCGTCTAGAGTTTCGGAGACAAATAAGAAGACTAGGTTAGGAGTTTTATATTTAGGTATATTTTTATGTTGGTTGTTCTTTTTTATAGGTCCCATGCAATACTGTAAAATATAGGTACCTATATAAACACATGAATTCCCAAGCATTATAACATAACATAACGATCGTCTCATCTCCCGCCGTAGACTCGTTACACTGCCTTCTTCGGTATTACCTGAGGAGCTCTTTCTTTTCTTTTCTTTTTTTCTTCCCGAGAAGAGAACGGTCAGCTCGGCGTAGCTAGGGGTTAGGCATGCAATATTACGACCCGTTGAAGCCTCATGCAGAGACGCCAGAGAAGGGGGAAGTTCTACCAGGTTAGGTTAGGTTAGATTAGGCAGTTACGCGCGTTTTAATATATACATACATACCTACCTACATATATGCATAGGTAGGTAGGCCAATACATGTAGGTACCAGTTATTTTCCGCTATTACGCCCAGGGCGTTCGTATTTGGCCGCCCTGCGGTATAGGAGGTAGGTAGGTATGTAGGTAGGTAGGTAAGCTACCTAGGTACCTACCCTGACGTACCCAATTTACCTAATAATTTATTTTATATTTATTAAGTAGCTAGGCACTGCGACGGCCCACGGGGGGTTCCGTCCAATCAGTCCCGCAAAGGGCATCGGAGAATTGATGATTCGTCGAGGGGCGGTGGACGGTGACACGGGCAAGGGCTCGAGAATGTCGGCACGACAGCTTCGCTGCTGCTACCGCCGCCGTCGGGATGGGCAGTTAGCAGCGGTAGTACATAGCTAGCTACCTACATACCTAGGTAGCTAGTAATGAGTTTAATTTAGGGCGTTTTGTCCGTCGTGTCGCACGGCAGGGAATGAATAAGTGGATGGCTTAGGGTAGCCGGTAATGTAGAAGGAGAGAGCGATCTTTAGTTTAGCTAGGTAGCTAGCTTCGCTTGGAGTTGCACTTTCAGAATTGGGCTTTGGGTTTGGGTGTCGAGTGACCTCGGGGCCAAGAATGAGAAGGTGCTCTTGCTTGCCCGAACTTGGGCAGGGCAGGACAGGGAGGCGCGATACACGGCCGCCTAGGTGTATGACCTAGCGCAGCTACCTAGGTATGTATCGTCACCGTGCGCAGTCCATACCTACCTATGTACTTACTTACTTCTTACCTACCTACCTATCTATCTAATGTACCTAACCTAATGAGATATGTATTCCCAATTTCCACTGCGCAGTGCAAGAGGATATCATATGCGAGTAGGTACCTAACCTAGCCAGGGGAGCAGATCAGAGCAGAGAGAGGGTCGACGGGACAAAGGAAAGGAAAGGAAAGGGCTGACTTGGGAAAAATACCCGCGCGCCAGACGGCTAAGTCGTTGGCCAGCGTGTGATTCGCGCCCACACGCGCTCCAGCCGCTGGCCTGATCAAGCGATGCAACGACGTGACATCTAAACGCCCTCGTTCGTCTCCTTCTCTCCCCCCCCCCTCATCCCCCGTGGGGGAAGGATAGAAAGGGGGGTTGCTTTGTCTGTCCGGGATTGAATTATGTTCTCATCGTACTGCTGACGACGCAGCTACGCAACGTCGTCCCGAGAACAGAAACAGGCAATATTACGGCTGAAAATAACCCTCGTTCGGACGATACTCTGCTCGGTTTGAGTGCTGCTCAGGGTTGCTGGCTATTATTAGCGCGTGCGGTGAGAAAAGCGCGGGAAGTACTGTGGAAACGGAGTAGCACCCATCTTATCCCCCATGCTGCAGTTATCGTCTCTGTGCTCACGTGGACTGTTGTTGTATGGGGTAAGGTAGAAAGCTATGTATGGTCTAGGTTAGGGACTTGACGGAAGGGTAAAGGCAAGATGGAGAAGACTAGATGAGGTAGATCTATTGTCGATCGCGAAGTCGTAAGTTCTTAAACCCAGTTAGTGAGTCAGTCAGGCATGAGATGGCTTCCGCTTCGCTTACTAGCACGCCGACAGCAGTGTGGTCTATATCAAGATAGATAAACTAACATTACTTGATAGCATCAGACATTTTTCGTGGCCACCCCTAGTCATTTAACCTCTTTAGGGTTGAAGAGGGCATGTCTTGGTCGAAGAGGAATAGAGCACGACATTCATAGTGCCGATGGTTGACCCCCCCCATCCATTACATCTGCACTGAGATGCGTCAATTGCCTATCTCGCCAAATGGGAAGCTTTCCTAGGTCTAGGTTAGGTAGCCACCAGTATACCCATGACCCGGCAGTGCTACCGTATCTGGGATCGACTGACTCATATAATGGGTAGATGGACCATCTGTGTGGGAAGTCCCCCCAAAGCAGAGGGGGGTTCTAGCTACATCATGATTGGAGATATTCCAAATCTTGCGAATCCTCCGACTACACATCCGACTACATGCACACTTACTTGAATTAAGTGCCTATATGCATACCTATCTGCAGAGGTCGGTCGTTTGTTGTTGTTTGTCGTTGTTTGTTTATTGACGTCGCCTCCTCCCAATAATATAGCCGCTACCGCCGCCGCCGCCGCCGCTACTACTATAGCATAATTAACTATAGGAATGCATGATGACTTGCAGTAGCGCTATGCCATGAAGGCATGCTGCTAAGGGAATTTGGGGTGGCATGTCGCTGATCTAGACCCCCTTCGGGGACAGCTGTGCTGACTGCCTTTGGTCCCAAACCGACTGGCTACTTTCTTTCACTAACAGAAAACAGAAACTGCATCTTCTGCCTCTAATTAGGCAGAGGTCTTACTTGGCTAGGATGGAAACGATACGACTCGTCAGCAGAGTTGCCCAAATCTCGCGTGCGATCTTAGCCTATCTAGATATATATGTATGTACTATGTACGTGTATGTATATGTATATGTATGTGTGTGTGTATCGACTCGCGAGGTGCAATACCCAGACACAGACCAAGGTAGTATTTCCTCTTCTGCTTGACGCATACATTAGGTAGGTATGTATTATGCACTGCGGCGAAGTGGAGAGGGCCCAGCTTAGCTTTCCCAAACTTTGGTAGAACAGCTCGCGACCACAACTTTCACCGAAGAAGTTCGAACTCGCGGCACAGTCGGCTTCCTTAGTTTCCCGCGTGTAGGTCAAGTAATAACAGCACCTAATGTACGTAGGTGGGCGCCTCTACTCGCCAGCGTTCGAACGCTTCACGGTGGTTGGCCGGCCATCCTCCGCCCGAGCTAGACGCGACGCGGCCGTATAGGCGGCCTGCCTCCTCTTTCCCTTTCTTACCTACCTCCTATATATCCTTACACACCTACATAACTTCCATGTATACTAGCAATCAATGTACCTAGGTATATATCTATATACCCCTACATACCTACATACCTACCTACATATCTACATACGTATTATACATATACATACATGTATGTAAGTACGAACGCTAGCAAAAACCAAGAACCCACGCAACAGTGTCCCAGATGCGCAGAGCAAGCATCTGCGCTGCGACGCTGACTGCATTTTTCGCTCGTTCCATGTGGGCAGGTAGGTAGATACCTACCTGGGTAACTAGCAAGCAAGCTAGCATCGTTCATGTTCCCATTTGACGGTACGGTGCTCCGCGGCAGATTAGGGGGAGCAGAAGGAAAGAAAAAAAACCTGGATGCGAAACATGGAGGCCAAGCTTTTCGCGGCTTAATACTATGTCAGATTAATATCTATGAAACACCGCGTGCATGGCGCCCGATGCGACGGTACTTTTACGGTCTATCTGGGCGTCTGTCCGCTTGCCCACCTCCGGCGGCGTTGAGGGGAGGAGGATGAAATGATGGAAAGCTATGTAGGTAGGTTAGCTATACAAGCTCGGCTGTCCTCGACCCGAGGCGATGTGGGCTGATAGACTAACTGACTGGCTGACTGACTAACTGAGTACGTAAATAAACAAAACAGATCGACATCTATACACACATGAGATTAGGTACGCTACGAGTTACGGAGCCCAGCTGATCGTCAAGCTCGTGCGCGAATAAGACGATGCGGGACCCGCGAGTGGTTCGGGAATGACCTCAGCCGATAATGCGCCGCGGTATTGCCCTGCCAATAACCAGTTTTTCTCGCGAAGAGACTCAGCAAAGCTTGATTTCGTCTCTTCTTCTTTTTTCCTTTTTCCTTGGTCGTAAGAGAGGCCCGTGGGCCATTGCTATGGGGTAGATAGAGGCAGTCGGATGGATGATCTGGTGGCTGGCTGCACGTCACATGCGAAACGACGCAACGCAACGCTGCTGTCGCCCGACGAGTATGTAGGCGTTGTATGATAACTCCTCCAGTCTCCCTCTCTTCGTCCATCCCGCCGCCACCAACACCACCACCACCACCACCAAGGCTGTGACGAAACGACAGTCGGATGGGTAGGTGGATGGAGAGATGGGAGGCCTGTTCCGCACGCACCCTACGAGCGACATCATATCAGAGTATTGGTGTATGTATATAGGTGTGCACCAGCTATCTCCGGGAGAGCTCCGCCCGCCGGCTGGATCGCTCAGCTCAGCTAAGCTAGGCGATCTCTGCACATTCCTGCCTATTCGGGAGGGGTTATGTGTTCCGGATCGGGACACGCTGAGTAGGGCAGGGTCATGCCATTTTTGGACGATCCAACAGCGCGGGCGGGTATGCATGTAAGAGAAATTAATTTTATTCCTGCTTGCGGGAGCGGGAGGGATGGATTCGTCTCGAGAAGACCATGTGTTTATGCGAGGACGGTTGGGTTGGCGTAGGAGTAGGAATCGGAATCGGAATCCTAAAGCCTACTTGTGCCACCGCGAGGCGTCTCGGACAACGTCATTAGGATCCTTCTGGACGACGGTGTCGTAATTTGGTCTGAATAGGGTCATGAAAGGCGAGGAGATGTCGGTATGTTTTGTTTTGGGCTTGTGGTATGTTGATGAGTTGTCTTTTGGGAGGCTGGTATTATTGACTCATGTCATATAGGTTATTATCTTGTGGCTTTGGCTTTAGCCTTGGTATTACTCCTTCTTGGTCGGATGCAGTTCCCAGTAGGTTGTAAACGTCGGTGCGGGTTTGGGGACCAGCTGTGCTGGTCTACGCCTCGAAACGCTGGAGTGCATAAGAGTCACCTTTAGCACTGACATCGCTATGGGACTTGGGTGAGGCCTCGCGAATTTATTATGCCGTAGGGCTTGCTGCTTGAATCATATGATATTACTACCGGAAGCGTATAGATGAAGCATGTTACAGGTTCTTGATGTCAACATAGACGTTAAATCTCATGCTAACTACCATGTGAATAATAGTCTTGGCAAAGAAATACATGGCATTAGTTCTTTAGTTTCCTCGTAGCGAGACAGTGGTCCCAATTTGCATAGCCTCGTCATATCGACATCGTAGACCTACGAATCAATGCCTACAAGCCTCCGCGACTCAATCTTGAATGACATGCTGCTCTGACCGAACACCCGCCTTCCACCTGTACGAGGAAGCAATGTGCTCATCAAGCGGGCCAGTCTGCCCCGGCTTCTGATAGAAGTTCTCCCTGTACGTCCCTCCAGGGACCGCGTAGTCGTGCCAAAACAAGCCCCGGCTCCGAAGCTCCGGGAGTAGAAGCTCGACGATATCCTTGAAGGACTGGGGGAAGAGCGCATATGCCTAGAGTTCACGTCGTCAGCGAGAGCTGTACCGTACCGTACCGTACCGTACCGTACCGTACCGTACCGTACCGTAGTTGTCGTATCTACCTAGGTACCTAGGTAGCTTAGGGGGTTTGCTTACGAAATTGAACCCGTCAACGTCGGCTTCGTCGACCCAGGTCTCGAGCCCGTCTGCTACCTGCGAGGGCGTGCCGACGAATAGGGGCCCGTTGCCGCCGATGGCGACGTGCTCTGCTATCGTGTGCTTGGTCCACTTTGCGGTTTTGGGCGAGAATCTGGCAAAGCCTTCGACGGTAGATCTAGAGTGGGTTAGAACGAAGGTGAAAAGGGGTAGGGGGAGGAGGAGGAGGAGGGGAAGGGGGTGGTGTATTGGTGCGCCTACCGCACTGCGTTGCTCTCGACGTGTCTTAGTTCTTCTTCGTCCCCGTACTTGTCGAAGTCGATGCCGGTCCAGCCGCCGAACAGAGCAAGAGCTCCTTCGTGCGAGGCGTATTTCCGGTAGTCGGCTAGCTTTGCCTGGGCCTCTTCTTCGGTGCGCCCTAGGATCGCCGTCACCAGCGCTAAGACCTTGATGTTGGCCGGGTCTCGCCCGTGTTCGGTCTTAGCGAGCTCCCGCACTTCGGCTATGCTCTTCGCGCATACTTCCGGGGCGTGGGCCGATACGAATATGGCCTCGGCGTGTTGGGCCGCGAACTGCTTTCCGGCGCGAGACGTGCCTGCTTGGAGGAGCAGCGGCGTTCTCTGCGGGCTCGGCTGGCAGATGTGCGGGCCGGGGACGGTGAAGAACTTGCCTTGGTGGTTTATGGGCCGCACTAGATCTGGTTGGGTGTAGATGCCCGATTCGCGATCTAGTTTCACTGCGTCGTCCCGCCATGACGACTCTAAGAGCTTGTAGATGACCTTGAGGTATTCCTCTGCCTGCGCGTAACGATCGTCATGCTATTACAGATGTTATGAGCATGTTGTTTCTTTACGCAGAAGATGTGTGGACTTACTTTTGGCTGCTCTGTAAAGCCCAAGTTCTTCGCAGCCGAGTCAAGGTAGCTTGTTACAATCTATGCCCCTATTCAGCTTGACATGCAAATAAATTTCATGTTCCAGGGGGGGGGGGGGGTTAATTAACTGACGTTCCAACCTATCCTACACGCAGTTAGCATTATAAATATATCGCTTGAAGATGATAAACATACCGCCCCTTGGATAAATGATCAACCGTCGACAAGCGTCTAGCGAAATGATACGGTTGTTCGTACGTAGTCGAAGCCGTGACGCCAAACCCGATACTCTCGGTCGCCGCCGCCATGGCGGAAATCACAGAGAACGGCTCGTTAGTCGGCCATTGAGCTCCGGATATCTTTGCGGGATCTAAGGAATCCCTATATACATCGTACCCCCCTGTCGTTGGAATCAGTAGCTGTCTAGCCCGCATCGGCTGAAGGCAATATCGTTCGTACCAAGGACGTCGGCAATGAAGATGCCGTGGAATTTCCCCTTCTCAAGCAGCTTCGCCAGTTCAACCCAGTGGGATACTTCATTGAAGCGCCACGACTCGTCGTCCGGATGCCTCCACAGACCCGGCGATTGATGCCCGCTCGCTAAGAGGTGGTGGTGTAAGCCGGCGAACGAAATCCCACGACGAATCGGAATCGAAATCAGAACCGGACTTACCCATCATGACGAAGGCGTTGAGCACGAGGCTCTTCTTCGGCTTTGCGTCGCTGCTCATCTTGTATGTGCCTGTCTGCCTGTCTGCCTTACTAATTCAACACGTAATGGTTGATTCATCAATAATGAATGGCCCCGGATCTATTTCTTAACATACCTACAGGCTACCTGATATACGGCTATATCGAGACCAGCCCATCCGGTCTCCGAGGGCCGGCGGAGTAGCCCGCCACTAGCCAATACGCGATATCACGTCAATGCCGGGTGCGCACATACCATAGCGTTCCGATGCGCTTGGCTGCGATCACGCAACACGACGGGTTCGATCACGCAATAGAGCCTAGGCGGGGTTGTCCGACTAATACAGGGTTACGCGCCATATCTACGTATTGCGCGCCGGTGAAGGAGACGCCAAAGCAAGGCGGGGAAGAGACTTGTTGGGCTTGGGCTAATTGTATAGGTCGGTCTGGCGGAGTAGCACACCGGGGCAATATCAGATTGTTAAAAACGGGGATAATTATCGTGCTTTTACCTCGCCGTGGGAGATCTCTAACCTTGGGTACCTAACCTAACTAGAATTAATAGGGTGGGTTATACTACATCACTAAGTTAACCTAGATAGATACATCTTAACTAATAGAAAATACTATTATTTCGTACTACAAGATATCGTAATAGCTCAGTTGAGAGAGATACGACAAGCATGCTCAGTCACCTCATTCCTTAGCCGGTTCTGTCTCTTGATACGGTGGCTCTTCTTGGTATCTCTCGTACTTATACTTAGACCCGACATGGTCCTCCCTAAGCCCCCTTTGACCCTTCCCGTAAACCCTCTCCCGAGCAGTCAGAGTCTCTCCTTCGGGCAGGGGATCGGGATAAATCCCACGTCGCCTTAGCTCCGGAATCAAAAGATCGACTACATCCTCAAACGACCCAGGAGTGGTCACGTAACCGATGTTGAACCCATCCAAGTCCCCTTCTTCTATCCAGCGCTCCAGGTCGTCCGCCACGGTTTGAGGAGATCCGATGCCTACGGGGCCAAGACCACCTATCGACGCTTTCTGGGCTATGACGCGGGGCGTCCACTTCGGGATGTCTTTGCTCGTAGTAGTGAAGGCGTCCAAGATACTGCGCACTTTGTGGGCCTCCAGCGAGTCTGCCGCGGTGATCTCCTGGTCCAGCGGGATCTTGGACAGGTCGATTCCGGTCCAGCCGCTGACCAGGACGAGGCCGCCGACGACCGAGCCGTATTGCAGCAGGTCTTCGTACTTGGCGCGCGCCTCCTCGTCGGTGGGCGCGACGACGGGGGTGTAAGTCGCGAAGAACTTGAGCGAGCGCGGATCCCGACCCTTGGAAGCGGCTAGTTCCCTGATCTTGGCGATCTTGGGCCGGAGGACGGACGCGGAGTGCGAGGAGACGAAGATGGCTTCCGCGTGCGTCGCGGCGAACTCGGAGCCGGCGGCAGAAGTCCCGGCTTGGAATAGAAACGGGGTTCTCTGCGGAGACGGGTCGACGATGTGCTTTGTGTTTAGAGTGAAGTACTTCCCTTTGTGGTTGATCGTGCGAATCTTGTCCGGGTCCGCATACGTGTCGTTTTCTGGATCGGGGGAGATTGCATCGTCTGCCCACGATCCCTCCCAGAGCCTGTATACGCCTTTGAGCTTCACTGCGTCACTGAAATACCAATTGCAACAACATACTTGTAGAGTACCTTCAAGTACTCGTCAGCTTGGAGATACCGCTCATCATGGTCAATAGGGGTATCGAGGCCAATAGCTTTGAAGGCCGCCTTTTTCCAGGAAGTGACGATATTCCAACCAAATCGTCCCCCGGTAAAGTGGTCTAACGTAGAAAAGCGCTTTGCTAATAGAAAAGGGGGCTCAAACGAGGTTGAAGCAGTAATGGCGAAGGAGAGATTCTTCGTTACGGCAGCCATTGCTGCAATTGGCTATATTCCAACAATATAAGTTTTAGCCTCTTTATGTTCAACTATGCTTCAATACTGAGAGACCTACGATGGTTGGATCCGTCACGGGCCATTGTGCGGCTCTTCTGATACAATTGTCGAGGCTTCCCTCGTAGGTGTCGTAGCCTCCATACGTATCTGCGAGGAACAAGGCATTAAACCCTCCTCTATCTAGTAGTTTTGCCAACTCTAACCAATAGTCAAGATTGCGTTTCGTAGCTGACTTATCAGCGGGATTCTGATGTACTGTTTAGCTATATACCTCGGCGTAAATATATGGAAACTCACTTTCCATTGGCCCGGTGAAAGATGGCCAATGGTTGACATATCAAATGCATTCAGCAGAATCTGCTTCTTACCCTCTGAAGAAGCCATTTTCAACTGGGTTCAACTATTGTAAATTCTGAGGAAATGTTCTTTAGATATTGTATTCAGAAAAGGAACGAGAACAAGGTCGTAATTTAGATTATATTCACAACATTATAAATGAGCCATACGTCAGATATCCTATTCCGGCATTTGACCAATATTGATGTGACGATAAAAGTGGCTTAGAATTCTAGCCGCAACCATGATTGCTACTCGGACGTCCTATCGCGGAGGTGCAAAGACGCGGGGGCTATTGCGTGCTTCGCCTACAGAAGACGTGGTAGGTCGGCTACACACATTTAGTCTATTGATAACGCGTTTCAAGATAACTTCAGTCTCATAGATATAAGCCGTCGGTCCTGGCCGGTTCTGGCCGGTTACGAGTGGAATAAGTACCTACCTAACCTACCCAAGACATTGACACTCGACCGGTCAGACTTTTGTTGCTTCCGCTGTATAAGTGCGGTCCGATTACTTGCCAATATGACTACCGAAGGCTTGGAGCAAGCTGTCGATACCAATGGATCAAAACCATCCTCATCAGAGCAAAGCAGCTCAGAAAATCCAACCAATGGCGTGAAAGTGCCTATAATTGAGAGCGTGAAAGAAAAGATCGAGCCACTGCTCAAGGAACCAAAGTTTGGCAGTTATCCCACACCAACACTCAAGCTTGAGCAGCGCCACATCGATGAACCGAGGCAACTAAGAGTTGCTGTCGTCGGTGCAGGAATTTCAGGCGTGCTGGCGGGCATAATTCTTCCTCCAAAGGTTCCTAACTTGAAATTGACTATATTCGAGAAAAATGCCGACGTGGTGAGCAACACCATTAATACTTAAAATATATGCAATTCCACTAATTATCTACAGGGCGGCACGTGGTTTGAAAACATCTACCCAGGTGTCAGATGTGACGTTCCGGCGCACGTCTACCAGACCAGCTTTGCTCCAAACATCAACTGGTCAGAGCAGTTCGCGCAGGGCCGCGAGATCAGGGAGTACTGGCAAGGGCTGGCGCGGAAGTACGATGTGTACCAGTATCTGAAGTTCTCCCAAAGGGTCGAAGAGCTGAGCTGGGACGAGAAGAAATCCGTATGGAACGTGAAGGTGCATAATCTCAGCACGGGAGAGACGTCCAGCGAGGAGTTCGACTTCGTGCTGACTGCCATCGGCCGCTTCAACGCCTGGAAGCTGCCTGATTACCCTGGGATAAAGGACTTCAAAGGACTTCTTCGGCATGCCTCCAACTGGGATCCCAATTTCGACCCTGCAGGGAAACGAGTTGCAGTCATCGGCAACGGAGCAAGCGGCATACAGCTTACCGCCAATATTCAGAAGCATGTCAAGCACTTAGACCACTATGCTCGAAATAAGACATGGGTTACAGCATCATTCGCAGGCGATGATACTTCCATCGAACCTATCCCTATATCCCCTGAGCTCCGAGAGTCGTTTAAAGATCCTAACGAATACGTCAAATGGAGAAAGGAGCTAGAGTCCAAGTACTGGAGGGGATTCTCGAGCTGGCTCAAGGGATCCGAACTTAACGAAAAGTCCCGCGAGGAATTCGCCGAGCTTATGAGGAAACGAGTGGCCAGGAAGCCCGAACTCATCGATAGAATCATTCCCGACTTCTCGCCTCACTGCCGACGACTCACTCCCGGACCCAACTACTTCGAGGCCATCACAGAAGACAACGTGGACTACGTCCAGACACCAATAAAGCGCTTCACAGAAACCGGCATCGAGACAACCGACGGCGTCCACCGCGAAGTCGACGCGATATTCTGCGCCACAGGCGCAAACAGGGACATGGTGCCGCCCTTCAGCATCTGGGCCCACGGCAAAGACCTCTCGAAGCTGTGGGGGCAAGACGGCGAATACGGGTTCCCGTACACGTACCTCGGCGTGGCGACGCCGGGATTCCCGAACCTAGGCTTCATCCAGGGCCCGCACGGGTCGGGGCGGTCGGGCACGGTGCCGCACAGCGTCGAGGTGCAAGCGACCTTCTACGCGAAGCTGCTGCGCAAGGTGGCGCGCGAGGGCATCCGGACCATCCAGCCGTCGAAGCGCGCCGCCGACGACTTCGTCCAGTACTCGGACGCCTTCTTCGCGACGACGGTCCTGTCGGAGAACTGCAGCTCGTGGTACAACAGCGGCCGCCCGGGGAGCAGGATCCACGGGCTGTGGCCCGGCAGCGCCGCCCAGGTGTCGATCATATACCGCGAGCCGCGGTGGGAGGACTGGGAGTACGAGTACCTCTCCGAGAGCGGGAACCGGCTTGCTTGGTACTTCGGCGTGGGGTCGACGCTGAAGGAGGAGGATCTGGCCGCGGATATCGTGCCGTATATTAGGGATCCGGCTACGATTGACTTGCGGGATCTGCACGAGAGCTGGTGGGATCTGCCCTGAGGCGGATTAGGCATACGATAGAATTAGATCCATGCAGTCTTATAGCTACCTACCTGTTATCTGTGCTCGAGGGATAGCTGCCTCAAATCTGTCTTACCTAGCTCTGATAATATACACGTCTATTGAATGGTAATCTCGTTGTACGTGTCGGCATGGTTAAGCATTGCCTGTACATAATAGAGCAAGAAATGGCTAAATGAGACACGAAAAGAGCCTACCAGTCTCGTCAGCTTGGATTTCGGTTGATGATACCTCGATATGCTATGCGGCTTCCCGTCTAGATCAATCACATCACAAGAGTGATGGATCCCAAAGGATAGACAGAACATAGGTTCCAGCATTCGTTATATAATCACAATGTGACGAACGAATCTACCTTACGCCGAGACACTTTACATGGCAGTAAATCCACATTAGTCTATAGTTAGTTACCTAGGTAGTTATGCCATATAGCATACTAACTACCAAATTCCCAAACCACAACTCCTATTCCCTCCCCAACACCGACACCGACACCAACACCAACAACCCCTACTCCTCCCTAGCCCTCCTCTCCTTATCAAAAGCCCACAACGCAGTCGCAACAGCCATAACCGCCCACCGCTCCCCCAACACCCCACTAGCCCCCGTCCCCAGAAACCGAAACCGCAATTTCTTCGTCAGACTCATATTCGCCCACGCCCACACCGCCACCACCTCCCTGCCATCTCCCGCCGCCGCCGCGCCCCTCCCAAACACACCCGCCTGCCCCTGCCCCCGTCCCCGTCCCCGTCCCCCTCCCCCCAACCCGCTCGCCGCATCCCTCCTCATCCTCACCAACTTCCACCCGCTCGCCCTCCCCCCCAACGCCGCAACCGCATCCCCCCTGGACCTGCGCCACTCAAACATCTCCCTCTCCCTCTCCCTTTCCCTCTCCCTCTCTCCCCCCCCGTCCCCTACCCCCACCCCGACCTCCACCCCAAACGAAAACGTCTCCCCGCCGCCCAGAAACGCCGGCGTCTCGACGCGTTCCTCGGCGGCGGCGGCGGCCAGCGTCACCGTGAGATCGCCGCTGCGGGAGGGACGCGCTACGACCGCCAGCGCGGGGGTCTGGTGCCCGGGGCCGCTGTGCAGGACGACCTCCGGGTGCGAGAAGGAGGCGCGGGAGAGGGTTACGGCGTAGAGCGGGGTGGACTGGTGGACGCCGATGTGGTAGCGGTGGCGGCTTTCGATGTACATGTTGAATGCGGGGGGGAACTGGCGCGGGAGGGGAGGTTGTTGTGTGCAAGGGGGAGGGGGAGGCGCTTCCGCAGTGGCAGTGGCAGTGGCAGTTAGTGGTAGTGATGCCGCGCCGTCTGTTCCATGTTCAGAGTATGGAGGCGGGCCGTCGTCTTTTTTGGCTTCTTTGGTGTGAGACGCCATGTTGTGGTTTTTTTTTTTTGGCGGTGGTGGTGATTTACGAGTAAAACGACACCCTCAAGATAATCGCCAGTGTGTGAGTCAAAAGGGGGTTGGGAGGAGATGATAGATCGAAATAAAGACGCCTAGGTTAAAGGTTCAAATCCTAAAAGTAATCAAGAGAGGTTACACGTACCTTTCTTACTCTTACCCAATGCGACCAGCTGATATCTTTTCATTTCACACCCATCGAGGCTGAGCCCGTATCCTTTATACCATGTACATGTGTAACCATCCACTCACCCCATTGCAGATCTGATGGTTATGGTTACACCAGAACGACTGGGGAAGACAGCACGTCTGTTCTCGTAGCCAGGATTATCAGCCTTACCAGCGCAAAACTCATGCGTCTACTACAATAGCAAACCGCGTCTTAATGATACGTACGTCGTGCTTATGTCAAAAATATCACATACTAAATAAAGTCAAATAATATCGAGGAAAGGTAAATTAGGTATATCAAATTCATACTATCGTAGGATAATATAAAGTCGAGAACAAGCAAGTACTAGACGCTCGTGTAGGGGGGTATAGTTAGTACGACCTCGGCGAGGTTCGCACGGTGAAGCTCCGTATTAAATATGTATAGTGTAATGTGGTAGTAGTAACGATAAGCCGGTCGAGTAACCGGTCTTCCACCGTCCGTGAACAATCCATTCGAATGCGTAGGGGGTATAATGCGAAGAACCATCCATCAGCGTCTCCAGAGCTTCCGCCTCGTAGCCCGGGCAAAGGCGAAACAACCAGCGCTCCTCCGAAGCACAAAGGAAATCGGATGCCAAATCAGACCCTTGTCGCGGCCTAGGCGATGTAGGTTATTGTAAATTAGATAGCCAACGTATCGGTTGGCCTGCAGACCGGTATCACGGATTCCCTCCGAATCCCTCTCTCCCCACCGGAAAATCCCATCCCATCTCAGCGCGAGTTTAAGAAAAAGTGGCATGTGGTGCCGCAAGTAGGTTTAGGATCTGTGAAGAACTTCGAATCCTGGTCAGGTGATGCATCAGAGAGGCGATCCGGCCTCCTAGGCCTTCTGTTTGCCCTCATGCCGTCTATACTCTAGTTGAACGAGGTCCATAAATCCTTGCTCATCCTTAATAGGAACCCAGGAAGTAAGGGACTTCATAGCGTTTTCAAAGTCGGAATCCAGCAGCGTTGGCCGGAGCGTGTCAATAATAGCGAGACTGGTCGCGTGAAGGATCTCAAGTCCCTTAGACGACGGTTCTGGAGCAGCCTTGTTCGGCGACGTGGTGCCATCTGTCGGCTCTGGCGAAGAGCCGAGTAGGATGAATGCATCCCACACGCGGAGCTGAACAGGGAATGGTATCGATAAGTTGAAGAGGGTCAGATACCACTTGGTGGCGTACGCCGTGGGGTCAATACAAAGCTCAGTCTAGTAAAATGTTAGCCGAGATCAAGTCAGATAGGAGCAATTGTGTGAACCTACAAGTTTCGAAGCGACGTCTCTACTAGCTAACCAATCATTTTCGAAATCCTTTAGAGCCTCTATGAGCGCCACGAATCCGGAACCATACATCCGATTGAGACCACGATACTTCCATAGTCGCACCAGCATTACGAAGCACATCTCCTCGTCAAAATAGCTCAGGAAAGTTGCCGCCAGCGGAGCCATGCCCTGGACGTAGCCCGTATCGGGAAAATAAAGGGACAAGGCGTGCAGTACTCGGAAAAGCAATCGCTGGCCACCACGATATCTCCGCCTGAACATAATATGCTGATTAATTGTCCTGGGCACGTCCAAATCGATTTGCCCGTCGTCAGGCGATGGTTCCTCGGCGAGGCGATGGTATTCAGCCTTGATTTCCTCCTCCGTAGCAGACGGTTCGCCGCTAGCCTTGGCAGCGGTAGAGAGGAACGAATACCAAGCCGCCGCTCGCCAACAATCAGGGATACCCTTCCATACACGTTTGACTAGCTTCGGGTGCTTCAGATCAAAATCAAACACCATACCTTGGCCGTCCTCGCCTGCTTTAGTTACTGTAGCCATCCTCAACCACTTCTCAGCGCGCTGCGTCTCCTTCAGCTTCGACTCGGTTAACTTCCTCTCGGCCGATCCGTCCTCAGTAATATGCGATAAGCCCGGGTGCGTTGCAAGGATATCCCCAGCTTCGTCCAGCAATTTCCTGTCCCTGTTATGGGGCAATAAGTTTGTGGCTTGGCGGAAGGTAGCCGAAAGAGCGGAACGATGCGACGCCGTAGATAATTCCGACGCCTGCGTATTCAAGGAGCGTGTTGACATCTTCCTACTGGGGCCACTCCTGACTCTTAACGAACGTGATGCCGTTTCTTTCCGAAAAAGAACGTTTCGCTGTTTGTGCATTGAAAAATGGACAGACGTGGTGGTTCCGGTTGGCGACGACGGCCGCGAATCTTGCGGCTGTTGAACTGAAATGAAACCGTAACGATCGACATCTTCAACCTGCACCCCTTCCCAATCCTCGATTCCTCCTGCCAACTCATATTCGCGCCTTACGTCGTTATCTGGTGGCAACGAAGTAGAAGCCGAGACTGGAGTAAGGTGCCCAGCCTGGTCGTTTGACCTATAAGAGAGGCGACTTGTCAGCATTATCAAAGGTAAAGAAGTTGGATATATAAGGAAACCGTACGCATCATTCGCATTATCTTCTGACGGGTCTTCTGCTGGGTCTTCTGCTGAGGGCTGGATACGCTCATCGATCGACGAGTGTCTCGCGCCCTCTTCCCACTTGACACCTTCCCCGGATTCATAGAGCGATCTCACCTTTTGAGATTCCTTCTCCGCCTCAGCAGATATAACCCGAACACTAGGAGGTAACCGGCGCGGTGTGGGCGGCGTGCTGGTCAAGGCGTCGTCGGAAGCCCCTGAGAATTTGGCGGGTTCATTTGCGCTCGCGCTCGCGCCGACGGCGGCATCGGGAGCCTTTTCGCGCGTCGGTATCAAAGGAAAAGCGCGTGGTTCTCTAGGTCGATCGGCACCGGCGGTTCCATTATCGATGATGCCGTGTTGTTCGGCCATCTTAGGCGGATTCCTGTTGGGTTTGCGCGGGTGCTTGGCGCCAAAAATGAGGCTGCCACGCTTAGAGAAGGACAGCTGGGTCATAAAGTCATCTTCCAACAATCTCTCGGTGGGGATAGCGGTTGAAATAACTGGGGAACCATGGGGGTCAGGTACTGGTGACAATCTGCCGCTAGGGGGTTTAGGGGATTTAGGGGATTTAGGCGCCGATTCGTCCTGCCCGTTTAGTGGGTAGCCGGGGTTCTCAGCAGCAGCAGCACGCGGTACCCCATCTTTTCCTACTTTCTTCCGTAATCGCTTCATCTTTGAAAACGACGATTTGGATGAGTTAGATCGCAAACTGAAGCTTCTTGCAAACCTTTTTGAGAAGTTAGAAGGTGGAGTGTTTGGCGATGTTGGCGAAATGGTATCGCCGTCCGACAGTGCTGGTGAAGGAGCGCTAGCCCTGCTGTTGGATTCGCTTACTCGTTCCTCTTGACGCGAATATAGAGAAGGCGATGCGGAACGAGTTGCTAATTGGAGAGGTCTAATTTCGCTAAGTTTCTTAACTTTTTCGTAGGTAAAAGGATCTTCGTCGTCCGTCTCGCTATCCTCGCGAATAGTCCACGAGCTCGAAGGGGTAGTCGGCGAATGACAGGAATCCCGCTTTCTCGCATCTACGTTCGTCCGTGGACTGCTGATGGTTCTTAGTGCCGGGTGCTGCTCGGTAGGAGGGGCGGGACGTGGAGGCGGTACGACGATGGGAATACGAGCTGTATTGCACGAAATAGGACGTGGCGGCGGGCGACGAGAAGATCGAGGTGGTGGTATTGGTATAGGTGGCTCTGCCTGGACGGTTTGGTCGTACCGGAACGCTACCAGCTTGGAGTCATCTCTGAAAGGAACAAGACTTGAGGACCTGCTCTTAGTTCGGCCATTTGTTGTCTTGGGGGGTGCTGGCGGTGCTATGCATGGTACCGCGTGTGGTGTAACTCCGAACATTGTGGCTGACTGGGTGTTGTTGTGTGTTGTCTTGTGTTGTGTCAAAGGAACACAATCCGTTTGCGTCCGCAACGATTTTATTTTCGTGCAATTAGCGATATCGTGCTTGGTGTAACAACGATTGGATGAGCTGCCAGTAACCGTGGTAGGGCTTGACAAGCGACAAGCAACAAGCAACAAGCAACAAGCAACAAGTTGACCAAGCAGGCTCTTTCTTATTCCCCCTTTTTAAAAAAAGAAGTAATCCCTTGCCGTTGCGACTCTCAACTCGAAAATAATGGTGGAATATGTACAACCCGTGCGTGTCGAGCCTCGTCCACCACTTACACGGCTATAAGTAAGTAGTTATATGTTAGCGCGATTCGCTTCTAGGGCGAGGAGGGAGTTGTCAGGGAAGAGTCAATTAACGAAAAGAAAGGTGAATGTATATGAATGTATACCTATCGAAGCGGAAATATGGGTCAAATACAGCTTAGAAGACTCTAGCCAAGGTCCGTCGAGGCTTCTGACTCGTACCTTCTTTTCGATAGATATGTGAAAACTCAATTTATTGACTTAAGAGACGAATCGGGAAGTTCTAGACCGTTAGTCACTTACACCAAGGACGCCTCAGTTGTTAAACAAGCGTAGCTCTACCAAATAGGTAAATAGGTAAATGTATGTATATAGGTATGTACTCGTATTACTCACTTTCCAATTCTTTTTTTTTCTTCTCTTTCCTATACACATCCACTAGCCGGGGGTCGGTTACTTTAATATGTTTGTCTGTCTTAGGTACATACCTACCTAACCTATATATTCTTTTTGGGCCACGGCTCATCTGATCTGGCCAGCATGCAGCCTGGTTTGTCGTGGCGGAAGCGAATTCCATTAGCACCGTGGCCCATGGCCCATGGCCGGCACTACTACATAGGTAGCTAACGGGGGGGGGTACGGGGGTTTCTATTTTTCTCTTCTTTTTTCTTTTTACATGCTAGGACCCGGACGGCGTCGACAGAAGCGATGCACATCACCAACTTACAACCACCATTACCATTTCTCCCAATTGGCTGGGGTCAGAGACACGGTTTCCACTCTTCCCAGCTTTGGCCCGCTACAATTTTTAGCATTGGTCAAACTGCGGTACTTTTCTATGCTAGACCGACAATCCAAGGCCGGAGCGGTCACGCACCGTTCTTTTTTAATGGACTCATCCCATGTATACTTGAAGGGGATGTCTAGCGGTCTACTGACTACGTAAGTTATAAGTCACTTATTAAGACAGGTATTTTACAGGTATTTTGTTAGGTTATATGCCTGATGCCGAGTCTTAACTCTTCTCTATAATGCGTGCACAAGGTCATCCGACCCTGTACTATAACAACCGGCTTTTGTAAGAGCAAGACTAACAACATGTGAGTGTGTAATAGTAAGTCACAGACATATATTCAATATCAGGAAAGTCTGAAATCTCGCTCGCCGACCCCGAATTTTAGTCCCGTCGCCCCCGCAAAACTCTTCACGCTCCATTACCAAGTGGGTTACAGCAGAGCTTCTCGAAGTTGATAAATGCTATACTCCTCCGCCTGTCCGCGTCTTCAGAATTTCCTAATCGATAAAGTAGGTTGTATAGTACCGCTCCGTTTATCCTGAGAAGGGTGCTCCACGTAATTGGAGGTCAGAGATATGTACATATGTCGAATCGGCCAAGTACTACCGGGGGGCCGCCGTATTCCTCGCTCTCATTGGACTGTCTGCAGATGCAAGATCCCAGGATCGACCTGAAGTTAGCCGAGTCGGGAGCGGAGGGTAAAAAGAATGGGAAAAAGGGCTAGTAAAGACGATAGCCACTTATACACCACATACACCACATCCTCTATTTTCTTCGACTAGAGATGCTATATTTAAAAATCCTCAGAATACCGTTATACACTATACGCGCAAACATAGTAAATGCCCACCCATCCGGTCATCTCGGCGGGGTAAGCAGCAGGTATACGTCACTCCCAGAGATGAATGGAAAACGGTCTGGGTCTGGAAGCCCGTCCCTCCTCAATGGACGCATCAGATAATCCCGCGGGCCCATCAGCTCCGGCCTCAACTCCCTGGGTAGAAGCATTGACGTGTCCATTTTAGCCAGCCCATCCAAGTCTATCGACCGCCACCAATTAGATGAAATGCGCGCGGGGTGCCAGAGAATCGCCCATTTATCGCAAACACCTCTAAGCTTACTGTTGTGAAAGAAGAGGATGATATAATCATACAAATATGTCTTAACATTTTCGAACTTTTCGGGCTTGATCCTGAGTATTCGCGCACGTAGCTAATAACCCTTGTTTGCATTTGTTGCCAAGACTTAAGAGGCTGGTAATCGGTGACCCCTTGACGAACCTAGAGGAATTGCTTAAACTCGATTGGATATGATATGACCTAGCTAGGTAGGTACCTCAGGTAGCTAGCTAGGGAATACCGAACACGACAGTTGGCAGCCGTTGGGCCTGCATCTGTCCTGACCGCATCACAAACGACATGAGGCCTTAGTTAAAAGCAAATACTATTGGCTACCTGGTATTGAACAGGTCCGCTAGACAACGGCCACGGCATTTTCTAGCATTAAAGATTGAATACAGTCAGATGGTTGCAAAAACCCTCAGAAAAGAAAAACTCTTCTCTTCCCTGTCTTCGAATATGCACATATCTACTATGTATCCCTCCAATTGATATCATCTTCCAATAGTGACATGCCGTCGTGTCCAGTCCTCTGTGGTGGGATACACTAGTAACAGCTTTCGAGGGGTTTTACTGGCCTCCTCTCACTCATCCCGACGCCTCTCCCGTAGGCGATATGCAGTTGAACCCTTAAGTTCCCCTGAACCACGCGTTCGTCCCTTGCAGCTTGCATAAGGTTTATTATCGCGTCTACGTCCCCCTCTGTTGGCGCCAACGCGACAGATTTCGGCCGTATCAATCTATTCGGTATTTAAGGTAGCTTGTGATGAGTAGAACGTCATGCATTGCTGAGTTGGCCCGAGCTGTAGGGTGTCTTCTATTCGCTGACCGCTTTGTGAATCACCATCGGTCAGGCCATCAAACTTCTTCATTCTCCCAATCCTTTTCACCAAATATTGGTCGGCTTGGATAGCTGCTTACTTCCAGCTTATCGAGCAATTCTGGTGAAATCGTTGGAATGTACTTTCTCTCTCGCTCCCGATTGACTCCTCCAAATCCGGCGCCGTAAGAAATAAGCATGTCTGTGACTGTTGGCAGTGTGAATGGTAACATCAAGGACGGATCGAGATTGATCCCATCTGGTATGTCGTCGTCATCGTCTTGTTCTGGGTTTGGTGTGCCTTGTATGCTTCCCGGTGTTTCCGCATTATGACCGTTATACGTATTCCTGATAGGCGTCGATGGTGCGCTAGGCATTGGCGACGCCGTTCTCCTGCGATCTCTTCTGAGCGCGGCCTCTTTCCGAATTGCATCGAGGTATTTCATGGCGCTCTTAGGCAACCCCTTTTCTCCTACTTCTAGCCGATAATTTTTAGCAGCGTAAATTAACTGCTCAGAACTTAGTCGCTTAAGTTGTTGAAGCGTCCCGATTAAAGCTTCTAGATTATCTGAATCTAGAGATGAAAAACACTGTAACCACTGAAGAAGCTGCACGACGGGCGCCAGATGTTTGCGTGCTGCTTCCATTGTCGTCTCCCCAGATGAGACCATCTCTCCATGTTCATAGTGCTCGGGCTGACGGTTGTTAGATCGAGCCCAATCCTCCAGAACCGAAACATTCATCCTAATCTGCATCGCCTTCGTTCTTGCGAGGTATTTTCTATTGTTCATAATCCGATTGAATAGTTCCGCACCGATCCAGTAGAGTAGTTGAGATATGATTTGAGACGTGATTACCGAGTGAATGTCATATAGGTCGAGGACGAATAAAGTAGATGATAGAAGGGATGTTACATTTCGGGGAGCGGGCTTAGCACGCTGCTTTGGAGAAGGGGGGCGTAGTCGCTTCTCTAGGGGCTCTTCCTTAACCTCCTTTTTCCTCTTGAATAGTTTCCACTCATGTTGGAAAGTAACATCTTCAAGCCCGGGTATAGTCTCATGGTCAAGCATCGCGGCGTCCAGAACTTTATCTAACCGTCTTTCGGCATCTCTCACGATAAGAATAAAAATCTCGTTGACGAGTTCTGCAAGCTGTGCCTGGAACTCTGTTGTCGCCTCGACTAAGCCGGCGTCTTTCTTTAGGTAGTGTAGTAACAGGGTTGCGTTGGACATCCAAAAGGCCAAGATGGTCATGTCCCATTGATGGGCTTCGACGACTTCGTTAATTTTATCCTGAGCAGTAACGAGCAACTTAGCCAACAACTCGTGGCTTGAATGGTAGTGGGCGTATCGCGCGCTGAGGAAGATCATGTTCGCTGGAACAGGCTTCTGGGAAGGTGATCGTTGAGGTTGCATGTTGGTAATAACCATATCCAGCATCTTGTCTAGGTCGCTCTCTTGAAATACGAACATTTGGTCATGCAAACACCTGTTCCAGTCAAATTCTTGTAGATCTTCTTCGAACTCGTCCATGGGCTATAATAATCCAGTTAGCCGGTCAGTTATGCTTTCGAGGTCAGAGCAACTTACCTCAGGTTGATCGTCTATTCCCATATTGCCCAAATCAACCTCCAGGTCGCGTGCGCTATCCATCATCATTCGTCGACGGAATTCGTTTTCGGCCATCTCCTCTTCAAACCTATCTTGAGAGAAGCCAGGGTTATAGAAGTCATCGGTCACCCCAGCGTTCCCAAGGCTATAGCCGTTATCGTGTAAGTAGAACGACATCTCGCTGTCGGGTGCAACAAAATCAAAAGCTGTTCTTCCAGACGAGGTCTTCGCCTCAGGTGATGCTCCGTTGTCTAGCAGTGTCTTCGCAATGCCCTTGTGTCTATTCGTCATTGCCCACATTAAGGGGCTCCAATAGTTGCGATCCTGCTTGTCTACATCGACCCCAGCATCTACGAGAGCCTGTACTACAGTTTCGTGTCCCTAGGCAAAATTAGCGATCAATAGACGTTGGCCATAAATATCTTGACTGACAAAGCAACTAGCATAAACCAAGGATGGCGTTCCCTCTTCATCTGGCGCATTGATATCAATGAACGACCTTGCCTTCCCACTAAGTATCTTCTTTACGTTATCAAGGTCGCCATTGCTCGCGGACATAATCAAGGCCTTTTGAAGTATCGAAGTCTTCTCCTCATCTGGAAGTTTCTCATCTGTCGCAATAGCATCCACATCGCCAAAAGCCTCCCCTCCAAGGTGTTGAGCTTGCGCTGCAAGCATCTGCATCAGTCGCGTATCGCTATCGGGCATGCTATTCGCCAAGTCTTGATCGTAGTTGGAATCATCTAAAGTTAGGTTGCTAAACTGCAGCGGCTTCGCAAGCATGGGGCTTGTCAAGAACTGGGATTGACCTAGAAAGAAGTTGCCACGATTAGTATCCAAATGAATGTTTCAACACAGCTTGCGGATAAGCGTCGTAGGCCACAAACCTTGCCAGCCATCGTACATCTCAGTCTCGGAGACTAGCTCTGTCGATACAATTCTACGGTCATCTAGAGACTTTGGGAGATCGGCTGGGAGAGCTCGAGGCTTCGACGGTTGCTCCCCGCCGAAGCCCCCGCCATCAGAATCCCCAAAATCCATCGCCAAGTAGGAGGCATAGGAATATTTCGCTCAAGAACTCGTCTGACTCGTCGCGTTAAATAGGAGGACAATCATGCTTTCTAGAAGGGAGATTCCTTATTGATTGATCTGTGGGTCTTTATATTGGGCTAGACTTCAATGAGAACGTTCGTCATTAAAAGCATTAAAAGTATGGTTCAGTGTTAAAGTATGGTTAAAGTAATGCACTACCTTAAGCCAAGCATTTAGATTAGAACATTTAGATAGAGATAGATAGGTAGATGACATGGTAGCCACAATAGAACTGCCACAACCATATCAGAACCTTACTAGGTACCTACATGAATTGGTCCGTGCACAACCCCTATACATACCTACCTACATACATGTAGTACAGATACAGTGCTAAAAGGCTATTCAAACCCTCAAATTCGTTTACACTCGCAAGTAGTTAACCGTGATACGAGATCTTTAATCCCAATCCCCAGCCATTGGTTTTACTAAAGCTAAAACTTGGGTAAATAAAGTACCTAGGTTAATACACTATGCATTGGGAAAACAATTCACTCCTTTTCCATCAATTAAACCACATTAGGTACTCAGATGGCCCTCTTAGCTAGCACCCGCAACCGCTTTACGCCTCCGTCGGGAATAATAGTAAGTTTGACATGAGTGAAGCGTTGGTCTTTAATCGCAGAGTCAAAGCTATGCTCCTGATCAGGTCCGCACCGACTGGGCTCGAGGACCTCGGTCCAACCTTCGGCATCCGCCGCAGGCTCACCAGCCCCTTTCCACTCTATAGCGTCAAGCTTCGTTTTCTGAGGGAAGTTTCCTCGGAAAAAGGCCGTGTCCACCACGAAACTTTGGATGAGGGCCGGAGCACCTAGGCGGATGATAGCCCAATCGACATGTCCCTTAGTTCTAGAACGTGCAGTTTCCCAGCCATCGCCCATGTCCTTACCCCGGCCAGGTAGGATGAGGTTATCCTTTGTGCCGAAGTGCTGGTCGCTACATGAGACTGCTACGCCGCCGTTTTGAGCAGCAGCTAAATCGAAAATTGCATCTACGTCGTCCGGGAAAACCGGTACTGCGTGACCGAATAGTCGAAATCTCGCGATACCGCCGTCAGGATACATGTTTAACCTGACGTGCGTGTACTGCTTCGAGGTAGGGTTATCCAACTTCCAACCAAATCTTTGCGAGGGACCACATTCCTGGATGCCGAGAATGGTTTCCCAGTTCCCCTTTTCTCCTTTCCATGAGAGAACTTCGTCATCATTTACGGAAAAGCAGCCTTCGACGGAAATCGCCGGAGCATGGTTGCCGGAGAAGAATGCAGTATCAACATCAACTCCTTCTACGGTTCCGGAAGCAACGCCGAGCCGTATGACAACCCAGTCAAAAGGCTCTGGATTATGTCTTCTTGTTTCCCAACCGTCATACCAAGCACCTGTGTAGACCATCTTACCAGGTTGCCTGATGGGAGGCGTAGGCGTCAGCAGGTTGATAGCATCGGCAAACCATTGGTCCGAGAAACCTAGGACCTTGCCTCCCAATGTTCCAGAGATTAAGTCTGATAGGATAGATAGGATATGAGTTAGCCTAAGAAAGTCCAGGTCCCAGATAATTTATTTGGGTGTGCTTTCTTTCCTCCACCACTGCACATGTTCATATTTCATATTCACGTACCAATATTAGTAGATCGGAAAGTCTTGTCGATTTCATCCGAGGCAATAGGTGTCGCCTCGACAGCGTCTAACTTGTACTCGATGTCTTCAGTCATGTTTAATGGTAGTTGACTGAAATTAATTCTTTGTAAAATGAACATGGCGTTCCTAAGAAGTAAGATTTCAATAATGTGTAATGTGGCATGAGAAACAAAATAGTTTCACATATTCTACTTTACAGAAAACCGACCCGTTTTGAGGAATAACCACCCATTCTGCCATTCCGACCTCGAAGTCGCGAGGCACTAATCTAGTGGGGCGAGCTCCGGAATACGGGAGACGGCTACTTCCCACATCATGTAGGTAAAGGATATGTGTACCTATTGGATCTTAGGTAATCTTAGTATACTACAACCGAACGGGAAAGCTGTTGTCTAGTATGGACCAATTGTGTAAGTGGACGGTTTACACTTAAGCATGATTAGCGGCTTATGACATGTGTAATATCATTTAACTACATGTATGTACAAAGTACGTATGTATACCAGCCCCGCATGTCCCTCGTCTTGTTTGTCTTTAGCCTTATATCATGCCAATAATTGGGTATTTTTCGTTTATAAAGTCATGATATATACATTATATATAATTCTCGATCCCACCCATGCACTTAATATCCTGCATTTCCTTCTTACCTGAAAGCTTGATATGAAACATATTTCCGTGTTAAAGCGGTCTGTACTTATTACTAGTAATTAGGTACCTAAGGTACAGGTATAAAAGACCTTCCCGAACCAGGGGTTATCTGTGTAACTCCCCCGCACTAGCTTAGACATGTATGTAAGTCGCATACGTAGTATGTACATGTAGTTCTCCCTCAAAATACAGCGACTGCTTGGGAATCGCAGGGCTCTAATTGGTCAAAGCTTGCCTTCAGCAGCCAGCCCGTCATGTCCGCCGTCGATGATGAGCTCGATCCTTTTAGGAACTTAGCTACCTCCTAGGTATGTACCAGCCCATTGATATGAAACAGAGCATCTTTTAAGAGAGTTTCCGTCTGGCTCTAGTTAAACCAATCCTAATCTTTAAATCTCTTTTGCTTGCTTTCAGCTTTCAACTCTCTACGTCACGCACCGCCTCGAATCCCGTCATTTACCTATACACTACACTACATTACATACATGTATACAAATACCCCAGTAGTGCACTACTTAATTAAATAATTAAAAATAGCCACAATGGCTTCGGCGACGGGAATACCCCAACATCCCCCGGTTGATTCGGACAACGGACAACAAGACGACCTAGAACCTCTGCTAGGCCACCCGGGGGATGTTTCTCAAAGGGACAATGCTCCCATAGTCAAAAACTTGGTCATTGGTACGGTTTTCTATTTATTTATTCTCTTCCGTTAACATGGATGTGATGTTCTTCAAGTCCTTGCCCCGCCTTCGCTTCTAGAAAGACATCTTCAATATAGTGTATATTCGCTACTCGATACTCCCGTGTCCACTGCTACTATACTATACTACTACTCTACTCTACTCTACTTTACTATGCCAAAGCTTATACAATCCTCAGGCACCGGCGTAATCGCCGAGGCTGGCGGCATCCTCCTCGTAGCCTCCGTCTGGGCCGCCGTCTTCCTCAACGGGCCACTGATCCTATTCTCGGTGCACCCTCTCGCGCAATCGCTCGGCCTGCTCGTGCTCATCCAGTCGATCCTCGTCCTGCAGCCCACGCACACCGGCGCCCAGAAGCAGGTCGGCCAGAAGATCCACGCCGGGCTAAACTTCCTGGGCATTGTCACCTTCGGTGTCGGCGTCATCAGCATCGAGGTCAACAAGTTTGTAAATAACGGCGCGCACTTCCACTCTGTCCATGGATACTTGGGCGTCATTGCTTCGTTCTGGCTGCTGGCCCAGTATCTGATTGGGTTCACCATGTTCGCTGTCCCGAAGCTGTATGGCGGCGAGGCGCAAGCCAAGAGCATCTGGAAGTACCACCGCTCGAGCGGCTATGTCCTGCTCTTGTTCCTTGCGGCTACTGTGATTAGCGCAACGCAGACTGACTACAACATAAATGTCCTAGGGCTGAAGCTGTGGGCCACGATCGTCATCTCGTTGTTAATAGTCATTGGTGTCTTCCCGCGGATCAAGAAGCAGAAGCTCGGCTTTTAAAGCGATGGTACCTCTCGGAAGATACTATGAGAGGACGCAATTTTTCTAAACAGCATGTAGCGCATTGAAGAATAATGATATATTACAGTGTGCACCTTGACAGTTCGTACCAGGCATATTAGGTAGTTTTGTAGGGTTTAGATGCCCATTCTATACTTTCTCTCCGGTGTTTGGCTATGGCGTCAAATCATCGATTCAGTTGGTTCGGTACGGAAACGTTCATCCTAATGGAGTTCTACACAAAATTTGGCAGTTATATGGTTATGGCCATAGCGATGTGGACATGTAAAAGGACCGCTTGATAGCCCGTGTTGAAGTTGGAAAGGTTGAGGTTTAAAGATGAAAATTGTGTGTATTAATAGGATCCATCGGTGAAAACCTCCTCCAGAAACTCTGCATGGCTATACCTAAGCCCATGGCATTATTGAGACTTATATATACAACTAAATGTCATGTTGAGTAATAACTTACGGATTGCATGTATTCAAGGGTAGATATTCACCACAGTAAAAGCAAACGAGACAGTAATTACGGACAAGCCAATATTATTGCAATGGCATTTAATTCCCTATGTTAAATTATCGAATACAAAAGACATCAATTTCTGATTAAACCAACCAACACACATTATTACCAGGCATTACCCCTTCCCCATGATCACCATAACTCACACGTAGGCTCCTTCACCGGGCACTTGAAGCTCTCCCTGAACGCCTTCGAGTTAGCCGTCGTCCCCAACACGCGCGCAAACGCCGGCGAGTGCGGGTCCGTGTAGATGCGTCGGATGGCTTCTTCATTGCGGTTCTTGCCGCACCACCAGTTAGCGTAGAAGACAAAGAAAAGCTGGTCTTGCGTGAAGAAGTCCAGTCCGGGGAGATTCTGGTCGGGTGACGCCTCCGTCCGGCTCTTCCACGCCGCGAAAGCTGCCGAGACACCACCTGCGTCGGCAATATTTTCTCCTAGAGTAAGTCTTCCGTTGACGTGTAGAGACTCGCCATTGTTTCCCTGAACGGTAAAGTTGCTGTACTGTTCCACGAAGCAGTTGGCGCGCTTGTCGAATTCCTGTACTGTGTTATTTGTCCACCAGTCTGTGAAGTTTCCATGTTCGTCGTAGTGTCGGCCAGAGTTGTCGAATGCGTGGGAAAGCTCGTGGCCGGCGACTGATGCAAAAGCACCGTAAGATACGTAGCTTGGTAGCTCTAGCTGGAAGACGGGGAACTGCATGATACCGGCCGGGAAGACGATTTCGTTTCCTACCGGGTTGTAGTAGGCGTTCACAATGTCCGCTTGCATACCCCACTCGCCGTGGTCAACTGGCTTTCCAAGGGCTGACCAAGTCCTGTTGGTTTCTTGGGCATTGCTCGACAAAGTGTTGTTGAAGAAGGAATCGGAAATTTTCAAGCCACTGTAGTAAGCTTGCAATGCCTCCGGATTTGTTATGTTCGGAGAGGTCGTTGGGAACCCAATCTTCTGGTCGATATTGTTCACCTTGTTGACAGCTAATTTTTTGACCGAGTCATCCATCCAACTGAGATCATTTAACTTCGAAATAAATTGCTTCTTGATGTCAAGTATGATCTGGTCACCGAACTTCTTTGCTTCGTCCGAGAAGGTTGCCTCGATGTAAAATCGACTCAATATCCAACCCAGTGTAGAATCAACGTAGCTGACGCAAGTCTTCCATCGCTCAGTCTTAGTATCGGGGTCCTAGAAACTGTTAGACATTTACTACTCCTGAGCCTATGCAATAGATAGGTACATACCCTTCCAGATAGAGTGTTGGAAAAGCGAACAATCGGCTGGACTTCTGGTCCTTCAACGTAAGAAGAATATGTGTTTACTAGTTGCCAAACTAAATAACTTTGCACTGTGGACTTGGAAGTTTTGGAGAGAATGTTGGAGACATTGCCTAGGAACTCTGGGAATGCCAATAGCATAGTATCCGCTGTGTAATCCTGGGGGGCTAAGGCTTTAACGATAGAGTCTAGCCCGATTGCCGGACCAATCTTGCCGGTATCAGCAACTTTGACGATGTTGTAATATTTCTAAACTGGTCAGCTCTGCCCGCGAACCTTTTACTAAATAAGTGATTTTACTCACAGTAACATCTGATTGATCCTCGGGAGGTGGTGTTACCGCCGCAATCTTCTTCTCAAGTTCGATGACAGATTGGGCAAGTTCTTTAGCTGATGATTTCGAAGACGTGCTCGGAAGGAGGCCAGTGAAAATTTCTCCTAACATGGTTTCATACTTGCTCACGGTGTCATTATCCTGATAGTATTCCGGCGAAGGCAACGTTAATCCCGCAGGGTATGCTTGGACAATTACTACATCGGGGTTCTTGTCATCGGCACCGGCAGTAAGGCCCACAAAGGAAGAAACCCCTAATTTTTCAAGGAGTAGAATGGTATCACTAAGAGCAGCATAGTCCGTCTCTTTAAGTGGTGAATCACCCCCGTAAGCATCGCTAACAGGGAAAGAGGTGGCAACCTGGTTTATTAAGTCGATAAGGGGCTTAACGCCTACTTTCTGAAGAGTTTCCTCGTCTAAGCATGAGTTGTAAGCATCCTGTATCATACGGAAATTCTCTTCGTCAGTAGAAGCAGCAATCTTGATGAGATTCTGCGGCGAAAACGAAGAGTGCTATAAAGCATACATTAGCAAGGTGTAACCAGGACTTAAAGGGTAGGAGAGTATAACTATGTTTCCATATATTATCCTATATTATCCTATATTATAAGGCTAGGAGACTGAACTCAAACGTCAAGTCACAATTAATACACGCTTACCTTTGAGGTAGTTGGATAGGAAGACTCTAAGATATGCCTGAGGGTGGTTTGACCAGTTTCAGACATAATAGTCGCTGTCGAATAGGAGGACTTGTCCTGCGGAATGTCATGACGGTTGATAAACCCATCACAGACAAGGGTGTCAAAGTTCGTGCATGGATCGATTGTCTCATAATCCGGAGATAGATTATCTAATATTATAATAAGCTCCTGCTCACTGGATTAGGGATTACGGTAATTGACTAACAGAGAATCTCGGACGCTGCGTGAATGCACTACAGTAAAATATAAGTTAACGATTTCTATTTTCAATTGTTGGGGCTTCAGGCTGCTTTCGAGTGAAATTACTCCCTAGCGAGCTCGATTATGATGTCCTATTTTCAAGACAAGCCATAGGGGGGATAGGGGAACTCGGAGTACTACATACGGCCGGTGACAGGCATAACGACGAACTCATGCCAGGCTTCCGTCGGGCACGCGACAGGACTATAATAATGTTAGAAAGCAGCTTCGGAGTAGATGCAAGGAAGTGTATAGAAGATAGAAGATAGAAGGTTGAAGTTTTGGTGAAAGAGTGAAAGATAAGGTTACGGCAAAATTGCAAATGTGAGATTGCAGGCTCGAGTCGAATTTGATCTAGTGGGGAGGAAGAATTCGCGGATGAATGTAATTTTTCTTTACTCCCAGTCCACGGATTGCGTCAGGGTACAGCATTCGTCCAATCTATATAGCCAAAGACTGCTAGCATCTAGTCGATGGGATAAGGAAACGTAGTAACATAACACAGAGTTTGAACTCGGTGATACTTTTAAATAGGTGTATTTACGCGGAAGAGCCAACATCGTGAACACTAGCAAGTCCAACACCTGATGGATTCAAGAGGAAAATGGTGGTATTATCTGGGGAACAATACTTACGGCCAGATAAAATTAATATTACGATGAAAGCGACGATGAGAAAGGCGCTGACAACCAGCGATATCCAGCGACGACGCCTCAAGGTTTTAACCTGATCATTAAGAAGGGCGAGATCTTCTTCCGTAGCCGCATCCCTTCCGCTCTCGTCAACATGGTTACTAGTTGCATCACGAAGCAGGGGTGTCCGTTCGCCATTTGGACGCTGACTTTGGTCAGCCATGGTTGTTGATTGATGCCGATGGATTCGAGCTAGGCGACGACGGTAACATGCACTCTTATGAAGGTACCGATTCTGATCTCTGTAGAATAATTCTACTACAACTTAGCTACCTAGATGATAGCGGGTTGCACATATCCGTAGTTATGAAGTCGTTACAAATAGCAATCAATATAAATACGTAGGAGATGATGAGGTGACGTTTAGACGAACTGGGCATTTAGGTGGTAAACAGGAAAGACAAGTTGAAATCCATGGCGGCTTGTTGACGGAACATCAGAGCACCCCGTAGGCTAAGCTCGAATGGGATATGGAGTACCTGATTTCTGGGGTAGCTACTTTATTCATCGTGTATGCTAAATTCTGATTGGTTTAAGGGTGTTACATACTAATAGCTAGCACGCGGAAGCTTATCCTAGTATGCCCAGACTTCCGGAAAGGGGCGAGTGGAGCTAGCTGATGGGCTGACAGGAACGAACGATCTTACGCTATTCTTCTTAGCTACTACGAGGCAGCTTTTGCTGGGCAGTTACTACTTAACCTTCACTTTAATATTTATATTTCTCTTATTACTCAGCACTTCAGTCCGCTAATTGAATCAACACATGGTAAATGCCTAGGCTAACTAAGTGTGCGTTGTAGAGAACATTAAGTACCTACCTAGGTTAAGCTAATCAGCAACGCCTAGAGTTGTCTTTTACTTCAAAGAACTACTGAAACATATTCACGTGTACCATTGAAACTTAGGACCCTCGATTTGAAGATTACGACCAACTTATAACATGTTTACGTTCATGTATCGCTGAAAATCCCATCATCCATGTGCTAGTTAACTGGCTTGTTTTAAGACAAGTTGGTTAATATAAGTAAAGAGGTAGGTATATGTATGTATGCATTGAGACTTAATAAAGAGGTGCCTACCATGTATGTATTTAAGCCTCAGTGCTATCATAAGTGTAAGTTAAGTTGTATGGCCTAATGACGCATTTCCAACCGAACTTCCTCAAAGACTTATTGACAAGGCCTTTAAGAGTTTCAAAGTTAAAGATGTTAGGTTACCCTTTTATTAGAACCTATGCTTCTGTATTCACTTAACCAAACTAACCCACGTACGAACTCTCAGATCACCACGAAAGCGACTTTGGTTCGGAACAGGAGGGTGTTCTAAGTCTATCTTACACAGCTTCCTCTCATGATAAGGTCCTGATTGCTTGATAACTCAATCGTAACCCTGTTAAAAATGAGATATGACATTTCATAAGACTACCACGTTTCTTAGATAAACGCACATGTTTCATAACTGTGACGTTGCCAGTGTTGTCGTACAAGCCTTAATATCATTAGACCAGAAATCCGCATTCGCATAGGCTTACACTAGGTGAAAAATTTGAGGTTCGGGGCTTTTACGTGGGTAGAGTATATTAAGCCTCATAGATATTCTTCTCGGGGAACGGTATATATCACATACTCGTGCTACTACCGTGTCTCTCGAAAATTATTGCTCGTTAGGGTAGTCGGCTTCCTTTAGGACTTACTTCCTATTGGAATTATTTTGCGGTAAGAATTTAATAGCCTACTAGGCATTGCTCTATATGCTCTATTACCCCTTATTATTAATCTAAGGAATAAGAAAATTAGGCACCGTGTATATGAATTAAGAAATACGTAAGGATGAGCGTTAGGGCTCGAATGAGTTAGATGACGGCACAGCCCGGCTTAGTAAATCTGTTCAAACACGTACCTATATCTCTATGTTCGTTTTTGGGTTCTCTAGGTTCATACTCCAACCCTTCGGCATCACCCTCTCATCCTTTCCATACCACGACGATGCTACATGATCACGTATAATTCGCGTAATCCAAGGAAATACGGGCCCGGTGACTACATCCCCCGAACCCAACAACCCACGTTTGGGATGTCACTTCGCACCCCTGAAAAGGTAAAGAAAACACTGCATTATTGAAGCTTCTCCCTTGTCACCGGAGGCCTGTCTGCCTCAATTAAAAACTGGTGACCTTGCTCAGGGACGATGGTATCACAGCTCGTAAGCCTTAGGAGAGATGGCCTTCTACACGCTGTCGACGCTCGTAGCCTTGTATAGTTGGATTGAGACAACGTACTTGCCGTTAATACGCCGACCAGACATACATAAGCATCCTGCGGCCAATGTATATCGTGTATGAACGTCCTGTCGGAACTATTTTGACGTCGGGGGACATCTGACAAGAATTGGCATGTGTTCATCAGTCCATTCTCCTACAATCCTTCAATGTCGAGGCAACCCTACTTCATAAACCTCGAGCTGTGATGCATATGATTCATAGTGTATCGCTGCTGAGCTCGCGCGGGATGGGTTTGGGAGGGTATCAATGTAGAATATTGACTGACTGGCTGGTTGGCTGACAAAGTTCCGCGACTACAGCAGACGAAATTTCCCTCATAGAAAGTAGTAGAAATAGAAGGCTCACACAAGTACGTCAACGGCTTGCCTAGAAAGGCTTGCGAGAAGTGGGCTACTTCATGTTACAGTTTAGGCATCTTACCCTATGAATAGTCTTGCTAGACCGCGAGGGAAGCCAGTCTTAATCCGTTGGGGGGGGGGCTGAGTATTGCCCCCAAGACCGCCGATATGTATATTGTCAGACATACTTCATTGCCTACCTAGACATGATATTGGCTTGTAGTGTATTGGATGTGTAGCGACACTCGAAGCTACAAGTCAGGAGTACGATCTCAACCGATAAGGGGTGAGCCACTCAATCATAATAATATGTCGTGCGACGTTGATGATGGCTTTCGGCCTCCACATGCGCTGCAGATGCAGTCTAACTATCTCGGAAGGACGAGTGCGGATCGGAATAGATAGGAGCGAATAAAAGCTCAGGTATTCCCGTTAGTTTTGATCTCCCTATCTGTATATCACGGGGAAACGATCGGTGTGGAATTTCTCAGCAACCCCCCGAGAGACCGGCGTAAGACAACGTAGATCGTGTGTGCCACCTCTCGGTATAAGAAAAAAGCTTAACGATGAGAATTCACGCCATACCATCTTTCTATTAGCCTATGATTCAATCGAATATCGACGAAGCAGATCGTGGGAGGCTGATGGTCACGCGAAGGACAGCGTAGCAGCAGCCCTAAGGAGCTTCTCTAAATCGCTTTGAGTATTGTCCGTGCAGAAGAAAAGCCTATTTTAGTACTCCGTAGGCGGGTAAATGGATAATGGCCTGATTCATGCGGTGTTGTCCTTCTTGTCCCAGGTGGCTGGGATGTAGAGAGAGAGTTGCTGTGGGCCTTGGACAGACGCTATTCTCAGCTGTAAGTCGAAATAAAGACTACCGGAGCACAAAAGACTTCAAGTGGTCGGCAAGTGTTCCGCGAGGGAGTAAAATTCGTGCTAAGAGCCATGTCCATATGCACATACATAATTACTTAAGCCACAATTCTCTTCGTTTCGAGGACTGTACAGACGCCCTGGTAGAGACTATGTATGTCTAGTATCGATTTCCATATTTTCTGTCATATTTCTCGTGATCATGTCTTTGCCAGGTCATCTAATGTTTCCCGCATGATGTCATTTTTTTTTGGATGTGTTAGAACGTTTAGATGGGGTTAATCAAGAATTTCCCTTCTCCAAATCAAATTCCAAGGCCGAATATCTTGTTTGTGAGCGTCATGATTTCGATGCTGGCTACGCGGGGTTCTCTATATTAGAGGTCTAAGACAATGGTTTATTAGTATCTGCATGTGTTTTTGGCATTGGACGCTAAATATAATCTTTTGACCTATCTTAGATTCTTAGTCTATTAGCATATACATAGAAAACGAGGACCCTTAATCTCCGGGCCCGATTATTGGTATACTACGCAAACTCCGAGTTTATATAGCTAGGTATCTGCCCGTTAAGTGGACAAGCTGTCGAGGTAAGTTATCCTTTGTAATTGCCCCTTGTCTCTTCTATATGTATTAGCTAGGTATAACGATGGAAATTGTTTCGGTTCACAGCATCATTGATAGGTTATGGAGTTGTGTGCAATGCCACGCGAGCAGAGACATATTTCGTCATTTTGAAACAACTTTCCACAAACGAGGTTATGCCTTTGTGTACGTCGAAGGTATGAAACAGTTGGAGAGTTTGAGACGAGGGCCGAATTCTCAAAAAACCCCCCCCCCCAAAAAAAAACCATATAGACAGTACAGACCAAACGATGGACCATACAGTAAGCTGCATATGAAGCCTTACAACCGAATTACGGGAGCAAAGCAATTTTTGTAATGGTGCAATTAAGGAATACGGTGTTATCATACTAACATAACCTTTAGTTAGTTGAGTCCCTTTAGTTATGAAGTATCATATCGCGGATACGTAGAATCTCAAAATCTGGGTTAGGAAATTTGCGATTGCAAGCACCCTGCCAGCCTGCTCCGTCGGGATCGGCAGCACGACCATTTTAATCGTAGTGTATTGGAACCACAGCTTTAGTGGTACATAGTGCCAGCAACCAAAAAAAGAACCTTCAACATTTAGGTTAGGTACCTACCTAAAGTTAGATATTTTAACAACAACATTCCCGACGGACAATCTCATCTGGTAGCCAGGTAGCTAACAACCGTGCAACAAATTATAAAAATCCATGCAAGTGAGATGACGTACACAATGCAATGACGCACTTGGCTCACATTTGGCTCATGTTCGTACTACCCTAAAAGGTAGGTACCTACTCCTGTACTCTCCTACCGACCTTGCACTACATCTGCCATTTGGAGAATAAGCTCGTTAGGTAGTTCCCCCCTTTTTTTTTCTTTTTTCAACTTTACCGTATCAAGTCGATTGAACAACTTCATTTGAAAGGATGAGAAAGTCTCAATACTTGAGTAACAGGACTATCAAAATCTATCACCCCCTCTTCTTTTGCATCACCTCTTAAAACCACTAACAAAACTACCTGCGTGGCTACGTACGTAGTAGTTATTAATAGCTGCATCTACTATAACTGGAAGGTTGGGTCAACGAGGGCTAGGGTCGGGAAGATCAAAGTATTCGTCCGTTGAAGACTCCAACCCCCCACCCCCTATTTACCTAACGTATGGATGTGACTTTTTATATATACATACTCGCGCTTGACCGCTCATTATTTCCTATCGACAAAGGGACGAATTATTGTCATTTCAATGACACAATCTTGCGTCGGTACGTAGTATGTCGAGGTCACGTTAGCTTGTACCTATTTGTGATAACAGATATAAGTATCATCAAATTACTTTACTTCGTACCTCGAGTAGGGCAACTTTCTCCCTCACGCGTGCGGGTTTATAAATAAATAAAGTCCTTTTTAATATCCGCTAGTTACCTCGCTCCGAGCCATTTGACAACGCAACCTGGCAGCTCGCAAATTTATGACGAGGCGAGGTCACATGAGAGGATGGAGGGCTAGTCAACTGCGCAGCTGAGAGGTAATAGTGGGTGCCGTTGTCAAGTGGTTAAATGGGATTGTGGTTTTTTTTTTTCAGGGTTCGGGGCTGTGGGCTGTAAATGAAGAATTGAAGATCCAGGGCATGCGAGAGTTGGAAGAATTGGCTCCCCTCGGCTGGGCGGGGAAACAGATTACCATTGCGCCGTAACCCTGTTAAGGGTACTGCTAAGGGTACCTCTTTTCGTAGCGTCGTCTATCTTGATTGGGTAAAAAGGGTCCAAGAAATGCAATTATGAACGTGGACATACAACCCACCTGCCTTGTCCCCTAACCAGTCCAACTAGTCAAAATCCTCATGCCTGTCTTTTAATTTTTTAGTGTACCCGCTATATGGATGTACCGATGCAACTTAATGTTCAAGCTCTCTCCCTTCCCCCCTTCCGCCTGATGTTGTTGCAGTTGCTGCAGTTTAGCCAGTGGGAATGGCGAGCACTACCGTTATTGCTTTGCTACTAATTATTCCCTCTTGACTCGCCTACCCCAAAACACCATTGTAACCGACCTGAAGTAAGAAAACCAAAATTAATCGGGAAGACATTTCCAGGTCGTTGTCGCCGCCCCTAGTACCTTAAGTAGCTTACTTGGCCTACTATTGACTTATTTGACTTATTTGACATACATACGCTATATTCAGCTTACACGCCACCATCGTTCCCCAATCGAAGATAGAACCGTATCAATTTCTAGCGAAAACACTGTCTGACGTAGGTAGTGACCCAACCGACCGCTGACTAGCGATGAGCCTTGCAATCGACACAAGGCAATGCCACTTACCGGTTTTGATCTGTCCTAACCGAAAAAGAATCATCACATCCTCATTCCTCATTGTTACTGTCGCCCAACCAACATACGGCAATTCAAACATCTACTCTCCATCGTATGCTGTCTAATTTCCTCTATCGACGACTATCTCTTGGATTAGACGGAGCGAATGCCGAGAACACGAGCACGTAGTGACATCCGTCCCCGATACTGCCGCATGGGGGCACCGTAAACGAGGAATGCCACCCCATCACCACTACTCAACCCCGGACGAACCACGTAACCTCATCACGCTGTCGCCCTCCTCTTCCTCTAGCTATGACACTAATGTCCTTGAACCATTGAATATCGAGAAACAGAGCAGTCCTACTGGGACTGGTTTCTCTGAAGATATTTCCGATTCCATGCGAAACTCGCCAGGTAGCGCGGTAGGGCCAACAAATCCCGATGCACCCTGGCTAACTCTCGCTTCCTCAAGTGTAGACCACATTAATTTGCGAAGGGGTAGTAGTGGATTAGACGCGGCCGGTATTGGGAAATCCCCGTCCGTCGCCGGAGATGTACAATTGGAAAATGATGAGCTGCGGCGAGGAACTACAGGAGTTGGTACGGGCGCGAGGAGTAAAGATAGGGATGATAGCATTGCAGAGACTTCGTCCAAGATCTTAGAAAATAAACGGTCTATTACCGAGTACCGGGCGCGGCTTGCGAGGGAAATGGAACGTCGGGAATATGCGGTTCGAGGCCCTCCCTCGCCTTCAAGAAATGTATCGGAGAAGACACGCATCTCACCTATTAAGGAAGAGTCTAGCACGACACCTTCGCCGACAAATAGTTCTGACGCTCCGACTGCGTCGAGCGAATCCAACAGGACAGTCCGCGGTGTTATGACCCCTGGCTTTACGGCTCGGACGCCGTCATACCCCTTTCCACGCATGGGCACCCCTAATTTCACCTCGACTTACCTACATAATGTTCTTGCCCAGCAGTCTCAGACTGGAGTCGTGAATGCTGCCGGCGCACAGTTTGGTAGTTTTGTGCTACACGACCAGCTAAGGTCGGACCCCTCGTCACCGGCCTCTGCAATGACCTTTCTACCTACCGGAGTTACTACTCAGTCCTCGAGTCTTGACTTCCCTACACCCAATCTTTATGACTTAACGTTGATGCTCTCGGCGGAACCTGGCTTGGAGGCCTGGTGGAATACCGTTGTCCAGATTATGACCGGATATTATAAGGCCGAGAGGGTAACTCTTTCTATCCCAGCTGACCCGACAGATGTTGAGAATGTACCTTGGGGGCAAAAGGCCACTTATAACGCTTTAGAAGAAGATGAATTAAGTATGGGATACATCGCGAAAGGGACTAGTCTTTTCTCCAAGAGCGTAGACGACCAGTCCGAGCCTGTACTGGATTCCGAAGGACCTCCAAAAGATGACAGACCCAAACGTCCGGTAATTCAAAACCGTCATTCTTTTACAGCTTACGAAGATAAAAAGGATACTGGAGAGATAGAAAAGGACCAAGCCTCCAACTCAAGTTCTCAGCGACCGAGTCAGATCAAAAGGAGCAAGAGTTATTATCCAAGTGGTGACAAGTATGATCCCACCTCGCCTCTTCCTACGTTGAACAGACAGACATTAGAGGAGCACGATGCTATCGAAGAGCAGCAGCCCGTTCCGACATGGGAAGAGAAACTAGAGCCTAAGCGAGATATTAAAGGTCGTCTTCTCCCGGTGTTGCAAGGCCTTGATTTTGAAGCAGATCCGCTTATTGATCATAACGGTATCACTCGGGTTGTTGAACGAGGCAAAGTAATTGCTCTAACTCGCACCTACCCCTATCTCGATCCAACCTCTGAAGAAAAACAACAACAGCCTAAGAGTACCAAAGCCGTCCCATCGGAAGAGCCTCGAAAGTTGGCAAGAAAGCCTACAAGGACTGAGTCCCAGACGAAATTATCTTCATTACTAGCAAATGCGAGCGCACCACGATCTCTAAACCGAAATTTTAAATCGCTATCGACAGATAAAAAACTTCCTAGTTTATTTTCCGCCTTAGATGATATTCCACCACGACCTCCTACTCCGAAGTACGAAGAATATGAGCAAGCACCTCCGTCGCCATGGTCGCAATCCCCAGCACCCTCACCCGCCGTCCGAGCCGATCCCTCGGAAAATCCCTTTTTCACAGATGCTGTAGTTGATGAAGAGTCGTTCAACCCTGGACCGAGTCCACAGGACTATTCATCGACACAACCCCCCGAAACTATCGGCATCGATAACTCTTGGACTGTTCTCCATGTCCCACTAAACCATATCCTCCTTTCCAAACCTCCTCAAAAATTCAAGTTAGACCCCTCTGCGTTAGAACAGAAGGCTTCTCAACGGGGCCATACCGAACCGAGTGTAAATTCTGCTATGTTACATGAGCGCCCATCTACCGAGGAATTAGCCAAGAAGAATAAACATTTGCCTATTGCGATATTGTCAATCTTAACCCCTATTATACCTTATCCATCCAACTTGCGCCACTCTCTTGAACATCTGGCTCCTCATTTAGCAGCAACTTTCTCCCTTTGTCGACATTATTCAACTCTCGAGACAGAAGTAATGGGCCTTCATCGGAAACGACCCTCTACTAGTGGCTTTGGTGCCATTGGCCCTGACGGACGACCAGTAACGGACCCTACTATGCTCGCTCATTTTAATGCTGCAACGCCTGAAGATGTGTCTCAGCGGTCATTTACTGGAAGCCTTACTAGCCCTAGCGAATACTCTGGTCCATCAAGAAGTATCAACGCTTCACCTAGTGGAACTCCGCTCTGGGACTCTAGCTCTTTTGGACTAGTTGTTGAGAGGCGAACTGCCGGTACCAGCCCCGGCCAACCGGGAGGTGACAGCTATTTCAGTTCGGTTCCTAGGAACGGAGGGACTCCAGCAGAGCTACCAACTTCAGGATCGTTAAATCAGCGTATTACTCGAGTAGGTAATAAGGAAGGTGGCCTTGCCTTTGGTAAGCAGCTCAGACGATCAGGAAGTCTTCTTCAACACCAGCAAGACCTGAGCTCAATGGAAAATGAAGCCGAAGACCCGGATATTATATCCCGTAATGTTGATCCTTTCGATGAGGTGGTGATCAATCAAATATCAAAGCCAAGGCCCACATCGAAGGACTTTTCCGATGTTAATATTGGTACTGAAAGTCAGCAATTACGGTCGGATATTGACGACAGTCGGAAGCGCTTGTCTGGTCAGAGCATATCATCTGGCGGTCATAAGCATACCATGCTACACTCGTACGGCGGCGACTTCTCGGCAACTTTTCAGTCCTTACCGCCCAGCACATCTCTGCTCACGAAACCCACGTCACAGTGCCCAACGCCGATTCGATCTGCGTCCGCGTCTGTGCCGCATGTAACTATGCTCCCGCCTTCGGACCGACTGAAAGGACTTATGCTGGACTTATTACCGGTGCACGTATTTGTTGCATTGCCGGTGCACGGGGAGATTGTTTGGGTTAATAGTAGATATTTAACTTATAGAGGCCAGACTCTTGCAGACTTGGTTGCGGATCCTTGGGGGAGTTTACACCCGGAGGATCGTGAGGAATACATGCGTGCGTGGACACATTCCCTTCGGTCGGGCGACCAATTCGCCCATACTGTCCGTCTCCGTCGCTTTGACGGTGCGTATCGATGGCACCAAGCTCGTGCGGTGGCCTCTCGTGATAGGCGAGGGGTTATAGTACAATTCATCGGCTCCTACATGGATATCCATGATCAGAAAGTTGCCGAACTAATGGCATTGCGTCAACAGGAGATTGAAGTCTCGGAAGCGAAACACCGTCTTTTAGCAAACTTGATTCCGCAGATAATATTTACCGCAACCGAAAATGACGGGATCACATTCGCGAACGAACAATGGCTATCTTACACCGGCCAGAGCGAGGAGGATGCGTTAGGATTAGGATTCATAGATTTTGTACATCCGGACGATTTGGCGAAGTGTCGACTACCGATAGAACGCTCAACAGCGGAGTTCTCCGTTAGAGAGAGTACGCCCGATCCACTTTCTCGAGACCCTACGTCGACGGAGCACACCCCGGTACCCACAGGTGTACCAATGGGCAGCTTGGGTCCATCTCGAAAAAACAGTTTCAGCTCGGCTCGTGAATTTGTCACAGCAGATCTAGGGGATCTTTTTAAACAAGGAATTCTCAAAGTCGCGACAGATAGCAACGGGCGGCTTTCTTACACGACCGAAGTGCGGCTTAGATCCAAGTCTGGTGAATACCGATGGCATTTGATTAGATGTGTGGAAATCGACGACGTTGGTTTCGGCAGTGCCGCAAGTTCCTACTTCGGCTCGGCGACCGATATTAACGATCACAAGCTGTTGGAGGAGAAGTTAAAGGAGGCCATGGAATCTAAGGGCAGATTCCTCAGCAATATGTCCCATGAGATTCGCACGCCGCTCATTGGTATCTCTGGAATGGTGAGCTTTCTACAGGACACAACGCTTAACGAAGAGCAGAGAGACTATACAAATACGATCCAGACAAGCGCCAACAGTCTTCTCATGATTATAAACGACATACTGGACTTGTCTAAGGTCGATGCCGGCATGATGAAGCTGAATTTCGAATGGTTCCATACTAGATCCCTCATTGAGGATGTCAACGAACTGGTGTCGACAATGGCGATCGCGAAGCGGCTCGAGCTTAACTATATCGTAGAGGAAAATGTACCTTCTTGGGTTAAGGGCGATAGGGTTCGAGTTCGGCAAGTGCTTCTTAATGTCATAGGTAACGCTATCAAGTTCACCAGCGTCGGGGAGGTCTTCAGCCGGTGTAGGGTCTACTCCAACAGCGCGGACGATCTTGCCGAGAACGAGATGATGCTTGAGTTCTCGATCATCGACACTGGCCGAGGCTTTTCCAAAGAAGAAGCCGAACTTATATTTAAACCCTTTAGTCAAATTGACGGAAGCAGCACCCGACAACATGGCGGTAGTGGACTGGGCCTCGTCATTTCAAGACAGCTTGTAGAGCTCCACGGAGGGAAAATGGACGGCAGTGCTGTACCCGGGCAGGGTTCGACGTTCACATTCACCGCCAAGTTTGGTTTACCAAGCGCCGATGACCACCCTCACGTGGATAGTACCCCGCCAATGACTGCGTCTATACGATCTCCGGCAGAAGAGAAGCCACCGCATTTGATTAAGCCTCTTCTATTACAGAAAACGTTGGAGTCCGCTCCGACTGCTAGTCCCAGCTCAGATGCCGATATTACATCGCCCGCTGCCCCCGAGTCATCTGCCAGCTCGGATCCTTCTGTTCGCTCCGTTCGTAGTCTTACTACTACAAGATCATCGATTTCGTCGCTTAATGTTGGTCTCACGCACTTCAGCGAAGCCGCAAAAGCCAGTGGACAAGATCTTTCTCAGATGAAATTAGAGATGCCTTTAAGAAAGATGTCCCCCCAAATGGTACCTACTCCGGATGGGTCTAAATTCCCCATAGGGTTGGTACAATTCCGCCCGCCAATGTATTCGATCCTCATCATCTGCCCTCAAAAATATAGCAGGGAAGCTACGACGAATCACATCGAGATGACGTTGCCAAAAGACGTTCCACACCAAATAACGGCAATGGCAAGCGTGGCAGAAGCTGAAGAGGTGATCGGCGGACACGAATCTGTCACCTTTACTCATGTTGTTATTAATCTACCCTCAGCTGAAGAGATTATAGGAGTTATTGATAAAATAATCGCAAGCTCTGGCGGTAAGACATCGGTCCTGGTATTGACGGACTCTGTTCAGAGACAGGCAGTTCTCAGGCAAGCATCAGATCCTGAGCACCAGAAGCTTTTGGAAGAAAAACGAATGATATTTGTATATAAACCCGTGAAGCCATCCCGGTTTGCGGTAATTTTCGACCCAGGGAGAGAGCGGGACCTGAGTGTGGATTTGAACCGTTCCAGCGCTGCACAGATGGTGGAGAATCAGAAGCAAAGCTATTTGGACGTGGAGAAGCGGATTGGTAATAAGGGGTACAAGGTGCTTCTTGTCGAAGACAACCCGGTCAACCAAAAAGTACTGGTCAGATATCTCAACAAAGTGGGCATCGAGGCGGAAATTGCCGCGGACGGCGTTGAGTGTACCGAGAAGGTGTTCGCACACTCGCCAAATCACTACTCTCTAATATTGGTAAGTTTTAACATGCATGATACCAGTTGGATGTGACAGCAAGCTGACTATTGTGTGACAGTGCGATCTTCATATGCCACGTAAAGATGGCTACCAGGCCTGCCGGGAGATTCGACAGTGGGAGGCGCAGACCAACTATCGGAAGTTACCTATCATCGCGCTGTCGGCGAATGTTATGTCGGACGTACAAGAGAAGTGCGCAGCGGCTGGCTTCAGCGATTATGTGACAAAACCGGTCGACTTCGTTGACCTTAGCACGGCTATGTCGAAATTCTTCTGACGCGCTGCTGTCGGCGGACAGTTGGTCCTTAGCAATTAGCAATGGCTGCTTTCAAGACATGGTGGATGCATCTACATGGCGTTCCCAGGAGATAGAGTTTTTAAAAAAGGACAGCGTTGTATACCACGATTACATTGCCAGGTGGTCGAGGTTGGAGATTTAAAAATATTTGTATTTTCTGCTGAACGGGGCGTGTACCACTAGGATAGGGTAGAGCATTGGCCAAGACCCAAGGTTCACATACGGTTACGGGATCTGCGACGCTCTACTTGGAGGAATTTGTACAAACGCAGGCCGGCCATCAGTCGAGACGGCCAAACCCGTCCGGTAGCATTCATCATTCATGACTTAACGGCTTTACAACGGTACCTATGTTTGATAGAGGAGGAAAAAGCGGTTTATTGGTTTAGCTAGAAATGGCTTTTGAGAAATGGCCGGCAGAAGGGGAGACTTCCCGGCTGCTCGTTCTTCTCGACGAGATGTTCATCCGATAAAGGAGTTCAGGATTTGCATGTCTTTTATTTATTTATGGGTAGGGAAAGCCTGATGAGAGCGATATCACTTAGTTTCAATTGTGTGTGGGCATAGTTATCAATTCGATACCAATCATGATACCGGGAAATTATTATCTTAATTTTTATTTTTGCTCATTACATGTGATGGTACAATACTAGAACTAGAATACAGTTATACTGGTATGCGCAGGTCGTGTGATGCTAGTTGTTGAAGCCACGCATATATTTCCTCCAAGTTAAGCATGTGCTCGAAACTCTTTAACTACCTTCTTTCTCACTTGAGAGTATTGGTTGGTTGGGTATCTATATATAGGTAATTAATTCCAATCCTTCACACCTTGCTCCTCAATCTTCCTCGATAACGATGCCCTTTGGCTCTTCTACAGGCGCATCGTCATCCCCTTTCGCGGGAGTCTCACCACACGTCTTCTTCTCCGTCTCTACTGCATCATCCTTTTTCGCGTCAGCCCTAGCCTTGACACCTTTTGATGACGGCGCAGCAGCGGTAGCCACAGGCTTATTATCGCCATCTCTCTTTTCCGCACCACCACCACCACCACCACCATCACTACCACCACTATTCTTAGCCTTAGCCTTCCTCGCCTTAGCTTTCTCGCGCTTCTCCCTATTCCGCCTCGTCTTCTCGTCGTCGCGCTTCTCCCTCTGCTCGCGGCTCTTCTCGAACTCCTCCTTGGCCTTCTCCTGCGACACCTCCTCGTCCATGCGGCGCAGGCGCTCGTACTCGCGGCGGCGGCTCGCCTTGTACACGTGGAACTCGCCGGAGCCGGCTCCCGCGCTGGATCCCTGCACGTTGGTCACGATCTCGGGCGGCGGCGGCAGGTCTCGCCTGCGCGACGCCGCGGACGCGTCGGGGATGCGGATCTCTTGGTCGGGCTTGGAGAAGAGCGCTTCGACGACGTGGGCTTGGGCTGAGACGGGCGTTAGAGCGCGCTTCTTGGTGGGACGCTTGGAGCGCGGGTCCGCGGATGTCGGGATGCTTTCGGGGCCCTCGCCTGACATTTTGGCCTTTCCTTTTTCTTTCTCTTTTTCGCGCGGGTCCGGTTGCTGGTTGTTTTTGGCTATCAGTCTAGGCCAGGGCGATCTGGCTTGTTCCTAGCTAGCTGACTAGCGACGTGTTCGATTGGCGCTGACCCTCCTCCTTCCCTATCTTCTGCCGTCGTTGGTTCCGACGGGGAGGTAAGCTCTGGTGATTCGGGGAGCGGCGTCGTATGTTGGTGGCGTGACACGGACGCCTTTTCTGGCAATGGTGAGAAATAGGAGATGTTAAGTGCGTCGGCAAGTATGTAAGAGGCAGATTAGATCGAGAAGGAATGGCACCGATGTAGTAGATTGATATGAAAAACGGCTGTGATAGCGTGTTTTACCACGAGGCTGAAATTGTAACAGGTGATTTTGATGATGCTTACCCTATGATGGAAGATGCCGATGAGGCTACAAGGCAATCATAAAAAAAGAGTGGAACTACTAGGTTAGGTACCATGTATGTATTACTTGGGATGGTAATACCACGCCAGCCCGGCACCAGCAGCTGGAAGTGACCCCAACCGGGTGTACCTTCCACAGATGTACCTTTTACAGATGGCCCCTGCATCATCGTGCTAAAGGTACTATGTACATATGTATATACCTCAGGCGCAACCCAATACTGGAGCCGAAATCGGGTTCATTGGTCGGTCAGATGGAGGGGTTAAACTTCTGGCCAATCAACAAATTGTACTTCCAGCTTACAGGGGAGTCCCGACAGCTTGTTCCAAAGGCTTTCTTCCCCTCCAACCAACCAAAACCCATGCACGGTTCCTACCTGACATAGTGCAGAGTCAAACAAGCAGGCAAGCGTCAAGGCCCTACTTGCATTCTTGGCTCCCTTGTACTTCGACCCTTCTTAAGCCGGTAAAATCTAATTTATCATTTATAAAATCTAAAATCTAGGTTATATTATTATACATTCAACCTTACATACCGCTCTTAAAGTATCTGGTACAACAACCACATATAACATACAACCACGTCTACAACCAGCTACCTATCATTTTATATCTCAGTCCCTCAACTCAGCCTGATGCTGCAAAGAGAGCGAGAGAAATAACTAAAAATACGATAGTGTATATTATCCCATGATTTCAAACCATTTGACTTAGTCCAAGAATCAAATTTGTCCCGCTGTTCGCTCGATAGAGTGACTTGCCACAAAAACTCTAGAAATATATATCTAACCTAGCCTTTCTGAACGAAACCCCGTCGACTCTTCCGACCAAATCGACATCTACCTTGATATCTTCGGAGGAAAGCACCGTCGTAGGAAGCTATATATATATATATATCTCTCTCTAGGATCCAATATCAGCAGCAATCATGGGTCGCCCAAGACTCATTATATTAATCAGACATGCTCAGTCTGAGGGCAACAGTAGGCCACTTCCGCCCAACTATTATATACTTGCCAAACTCAATACTGACAGCTATAGAAAACCGCGAGATCCACCAGACCATCCCCGATCATAGAGTCAAGTTGACCCAAGACGGATGGCAGCAAGCCCGCGACGCCGGTCGTCGATTACGAGCCCTACTCCGCCCAGACGACACCCTCCAGTTCTATACCTCTCCGTACCGACGGACGAGAGAGACTACCGAGGGTATTTTAGAAACCCTAACGTCAGACGATCCCGACCCCTCGCCTTTTAAGAGGAGCAACATGAAGGTATACGAGGAGCCACGGTTGCGCGAGCAGGACTTTGGAAACTTCCAGCCGTGCAGTGCCGAGATGGAACGCATGTGGCAAGAGCGTGCCGATTACGGCCATTTCTTCTACCGTATTCCCAACGGCGAGAGCGCTGCCGATGCTTATGATCGTGTCTCAGGTTTCAACGAGAGCTTGTGGCGTCAGTTCGGAGAGGACGACTTCGCCAGCGTCTGCGTCCTAGGTACGCAACCATTTCCCTATGATATTAATAAATGTTCTCGCCGCTAACCTTGAAATTAGTCACCCACGGTCTCATGTCTCGCGTTTTTTTGATGAAGTGGTATCATTTCTCCGTCGAGTATTTTGAAGACCTGCGCAACGTGAACCACTGCGAGTTTCTCATCATGAAGAAACAGGTAGACAGTGGCAAATATGACCTCCAGAACAAACTCCGGACGTGGTCTGAACTACGACGAGAACGGGCTGCCATCAAGGCAAAGGAGGATAAGGAACCTGGCAAGGCTGAGAAACATAGCCACGCCCCTACTCTGCCACGCAAGTGGGGTGGTTGTCCTCAAGGTTGTGATCACGGCAAGAGTTTTAAGATACGCGGTGATTTAGCTGAGCTACGGCAACACGACGAAAACAGTGCTAAGCATGCTCTCACCCATACTGTTCCTGAGGTTAATGGCACTATAGCCAGCCGAAGAAGCCCAGCTAAGAGAATTCAAGGCCCAAACAATTCCGATGATGACTCGGATGATCCTCGCAGTAGAGCCCTTCCGCATATCGACGTTACTAAGGCTCAAGAAGAGATTGTTTCCTCGCCAGACGGAACGCCGTCATTCATAACGATAGATGATCGGCTGCGCAACGCGCTCAAAACTCCTCAGAAGTCAACATTTCTTCACCTCGGTCGCGACTTCGGAGGTACTTACTCGGGACATGCTAGCGAGGAGGAAGTTTCAGAGAACGACGCTCGCGAACGTCTCGCCGCCAAGGCCGCGCGTGTTAGGAACGGCGAGAGGAGCGGGCTAGCAACTAATGGCAGAGAGCCCTCGACTACCCGTCACGCGCACGCAAATAAGCTTGGCGATGCGCCTAACAACTCCGACCAAGGATCGGACGGCGGCGACGAGGCTGAGGACCTAGATAAGGCTGAGCAAGAGGACAAGAGTATTCGAGGAAGCGTATACTAGGCTTTGAAGGAGGCTTTGATCGGTTTCATAGTATGTGTTTACTCATTTTTCATATTGGTGATACCCTTTATGACTAGCGCATATATCCAATAGAATGGTCCAATGAAGCGTCTACAATGTCTTTATTCTTTATGGACCCCTATCATCTTGAAAGAAAGGTGCTATTATCCTTTTAGCACTACATATGGCCATTGTCGTAGTTAAAGGCTAAGTAACTTGCAGTCATTGACATGTCTCCTTTGTCGTTATTCATGTCCACAAGCGCCGGGGTGCAAAGAACAAAGCTATGAATCTGAATGCCTTCTCATGCAATCCATAGCTCCTAGACTTTTTAAGACCCCTAACTCACTTCTTGTAGAAGCCCCTGGTTTCTACCAGGACTCCTATTCGAATATTCTACCAAATATTCTACGATCGAAATTTGACATTTCGCTTCTCTAACTCTTATATATTTCATCATGGCTGAGCAGTGGTGGCACTTTTTACATAACAAGCTGTACAGCCAACCATGGACGCATCATAGTTTCACAGGTGCCAAACCCACCATCTGGACAGAGCATTTAAACCCTACATCGATGGAGAAATCAGCGACGGGGCAGAATGGCATACAATCCGGAACTCCACATGTAACCAATTTCAATATAGCTGCTAGTCAGCTCAAGAATCCACAGGACAGCGACAACATATCAGATGTGCCACCGGCGGAGGAATCATCTATTTCGTGGCTGGAGAAGCATAGAGATAGCTTTGTCCAGGTTAAGCGATCGGGCGCGGTTCATCGCCATAGGCCGAGTGTACAGAGACCGAAGGCGGGGAGCACGGAGGAGGTAAGACAGAAGCAGAGGCGGAACACGCTGGATCGTCTGCTTGATCTTGATAATGGAGCGGTTTCGCCTGGGGCGCAGGACGAGCGGGATGTACAACACGGTAGGGATGTTCTAGGGCCGATGAGCCAGTGGCGGAATCGGGTATACCGCGTGCGTAAACGGGTAGGCGATTTCCTCGGGCGTGCCGGCGCCATGGTGTATCCGGCCTCGGGAGTGGAGGGGAAGCAACTGGATACCTTGGAGGCGGAAATCGACCAAGCCGAGCAGCAGCAGCAGCAGCAAGTTGGCGAGAGCGAGCCGGTCCAGTACCCTAACCTGAGCGGCGAACTAGCCAAACTCGGAGAAGCCACTCCCGCTAACGACCAAGCCCAAGAGCACCAGGAGGAGGCCAACAACAACAACAACAACAACAACAACAACAATAACAGTGATAACACCACGCACCAGATCCCAGAGAGTCTCCTCGTAGAACTCCTCGGGGAGCAACAGGCCAGACTCCTCGAGGAAAGACTACAGCGTCTCAGGGGAGAAGACACGGAAGACGTCGCGCCTAGCAACGACGACAATGCCGATGCGCCGGCCGCATCAACACCACTACCTCCACCACTACCTCCACCTCCACCATCTAAACCCCCCAGTCCAAAACCCTTCCACATCAGCCACGTAGCACACCTAGCGCCCTCATACATCGCAGCGCAGCAATCGCGCCAGAGAGCCCTGCGCCGTAAAGCCCAAGCCCAAGCCCAAGCCCCTACCCCTCCCCTCCCCTCTTCTTCTTCTTCTTCTCCGCCCCTCCCGCAGAAACCTCCTCGTCGCGGAACGGGGGGCCCCAACACCACCACCACCACCACCAGCAGAAACAGCAATAGACAAAACAACACCTCTCAGCCGCGTGTATCCGCACCGCCCCTGTGGGAAGGCGCCAGAGGGTCTAGGGAGATCTGGTTTGGCGTCGGGCCTGGGACTGGGCGGGACGTGGGCGGGCGGAGGGGGCAGGGGAGGCGGGTTTAGGGGGTTGGGGGTTGGGGGTTGGGGGGCTTGGGTTTAAACAGCAAGATGATTTAGGTATGTAGTTAGTTGGATTGGGGTGGTAGAAGGTATTCTTGGGTCTGTGTCAGCGCATTTGTTATTCTTGTCTATACTGAAAGTAAAGTGATTAATTATATTATCCAATTATGAATAATTTACGTACCTCCTAATATTATAAACTATCAACTATACACTATGCCAATATCAATACGCTTTACAGTGAAGGTTCGCCAGTTTACTTACTACTCGGCTATCCTATCTTTTAAATAATATTATGTACTAACCTAGCCTTCTAGCAGCCCCTTTTCAGCCACGAGCCCCTTTTCAAGGACTATATCATCACAACGACTATATCCTACTTATGTCAAATTAAACAGCCCACCATACCAATAACTTTGACATTCAATAAAAAAGCGCATATATCCAAAACCTAACCTTAGCTAGTTTGGTTGACTTCTCCTATCAAAACGTTACGATACACATAAGAGTTATGACAACCGCGTTGTGAGTCTATTCGTGTATACATTAGTTACAATCAGCTACAAAGAACATTATCAAAATGAAAAACGTGTAAGTCAGTTATTAGCAGGCTTCTCGTCACTGTAGATCGTTTTATTAAAAGTAAGTTGATTGAGTCAAACGTTGTTTTCATTGTTAATGTATTTTTGTTATTTACAAGCTGCCTTATAGCAGGTTTCTCTGTTATTATAACTGTATCCGTATTGGCAAGGAAGCTTAAGAATATCTTGACTGCTTCGGCTCTGTACGTTCTTACTTTGCCGTGAGTAGAAGGTGCTTGGGGTAGGTGTGAGTTGAATCTTCAACTCAATCGTAACTTTCACATGCGATGACATGTGATCAAGCCACTCGTTTGATTCCGGGGTGTCGTTGGATTCAATGAATATAATATGTCGATCAGATAGCGTCGTCTCGGCCAATGCGTCGTCTCAGCTAATTCGATGTGGTGGTGATCTCCAATGTGTATTAAGGCAATGTGGTAAGTATTTCACGGCACCAATTAATTTTTCAAAATAACAATGGTAGTTGTTTCAACCGTTACTTTTTCTTCTTGTTTAGTTGAGGCCGGGGCGTGCTGATCTTTCAGCTTCTTAATCTCTTTTCCAGATTCTGTCAAAGCTACTAGTTGGACTCTCAGTGGGCTAGGTCGGAAAGTCCCGACTCATCATCATCGGTAGCGTGCTTCCTAGAGCTTCTTGTGGCTCTTCTGTTAGGCGGGCAGACGTGAGAAAAAATAAAGACGATGCGCTAGTTATTCTTTTAAAGGAGTATATAGTAAGAATTGTATTGGTGGCCCGAAGGCCTCTGGCAGGAGTGAAGCTACCAAATGTTGGGAGCCGTAATCATGATGAACTTGATGTATTGGAAAGGATACGCACCGATGTACGACAAATGGCATGCTTTAAGCCAGAATCCAATTCGACCATTTCCAGACCGCGTGGCGCAAGCATCATCGGGTAGGCTAACTCGTTAAGCAGCCAGTTCTTCCAACATATAGTTGGAGCGTAATTGCAGTCTCCGACGCTGATAAAAATATTTTCTCAGATAAAACTCCGGACGAATTCGATTTCGGCCGGCCCGTTCATACACTCAGGGAAAACGAAGCCGCGAACCAAGCTACCCCGGGTCCAATGAGGTTTGCGGCTACGGGAAATAATGATGCTAGTCTGCAAGTCGAAAGGCGCCGTTATATATCCACTGTTGTTGTTACTGATGAATAGCGGTAGCTGTCGAGGATCTCCGAGAAACATGAATAGCTTGGCTATACGAAAGAATAAATGCACATAATAGTAGTAAGCTCTCTCAGGCGCGTGTTCTCGTCCATGATGACCAACGTGGTCTGGAACTCGTTTCTGAAAAAGGTCTCCTGGCCGGCGGCCGGGGTGGTGAAGATGACCTGTGTCTCCTGCAGCGGCATTGCGGTTAATGCCACTGCGTGTTGAGGTTGGATAAGTAAACTGCCATTATCGTCTGTTATGGCGATGAATGTATAAATATAGATTAGTATCGGTAGGAGTGTTTAGGGTTTGGAACGAGTTCGTCTATATATTTAGTTGACCTTTTCACCCGTTCTTATCACTTCTCGTCATGGAGAGTTGGTGCCGTTCCTGTCTCTAATGCAGGAGCGGGCTCTGGCGTTGGTGTATTTGACTTCTCTACTTCTTGCTCATCAAGATCTGTGCGCTCGAGCGACGATAGGTGAGCCGGGAGGCGATGCAATGCTAAATCTACCGTCGTGCTGTCTCTATGTCCTCGTACCATAGGCCAGTACTCGTTGAACCCATCGATCTCGAACCGACCAGTCCGAAAACAACCACGGTGAACCGCTTCAAACAGGGCGTCGTAGTCGAATGTGTCCTCTGCGACATATACCCCGGGCTCGCGGATATCTCCGCGCCCTGGCACTTTGTTGATCCCATTGTTAATAGCCCATCGCACCCATTGCCTTGGTAGTGGAATTTGCGCTGTTAGATACCGATACACGGACTGCAACTGGCCATTTGGATGGAAGAAGCGCGTGTCTAACGGCGGCGCCACTGGTCTCACCCGGATAGGCTCTGTTTTAGTTTGGACTGCGGGCATTTCCTTTTCTCGGGCGTCGTCCTCTTCTCTCTTCTTCTCTCCCCCATGGGCTGTTATCGCCTCTGCAGGCCTCTGCAGGCCTCTGCAGCCCTCCCTCGTGCATAATGCCTAGCTCTACCTCTGGGCCCTCAATGATTGCAGCAGCTTGACTCAAGATATGAGCCGCAGTGTGGCGAGCGGTGCGGATTGCCCTGTAGATAATCATTCGGTTGGTAGCAAGGACGGCGTGCTGTTGGGGGGCATGATGTCTGGCTGCAAGGTTATGTTGGGGGGTTGTTAGGTCAAGGAAGACCCCAGGGTGAGTCTCAGCGCCAGGTGAATTTTGTGCTGACTGTGCTGAAGTGACTTGCTGATGATATCCCTCTTTTCGAGCCTGGATGAAGATGTCTTTATTTTCCTCTAACCAGGCATCAAGAGCCTCACTGGTTGGCAATGCAGCAGCACCATATTTGCTATTTCCACTTTGTTAGCTACGCAGCCATATGGTTTTTTATTCGTGAGCTTCGATCCTTATTGGGGGATATTGTGTTGCAGGGCGAAGCGCGAAATGGGGATTGTTGTGGACCAAGTGAATAGAAAGTGATTTTGGTGTAAGGGGGGGGGTGAACTGAAAGTAATGGTCATAGAGTAAGTAGTAGATAGGTACCTAAGGCGGTGAGGTAGTTGCTTGGTGCTCGGCAACTGGTCTGAATATAGTAGTGGGGAAGGAAAGAAAATAATCATGGGTGACAACTTACTCTGCATGCTCAAATAGAGACTTAGTTAGCATTATTGTGTTCAAGTCGTTGCTACTTCGACCCTTAGCAGAAACCTGGTTAGAAGGGTTGGTTGCCGGTATAGTAAAGAATACTACTGGCAACGGTTGTTTTAACTTGGTTGCCAAGCTGCGACGGTGAATCACAGTCTTAGGAGGGGGAGAATGCGGGCGGAAGGGATCGGTCCTCTTGAACGAATCCGTTAGTTTCTGACGTTTTGAAGAAGGTTCTTCGACGGACTGATTGGTCTCCGGTTGTGTCTGTATTGGAACCTGTTGTGCTGCGGCTTCTAGTTTAGCCTTGCGTTTTCTAGTGAGAGGAGGCATAGTGAATTTAATAGTGGGTTTAAAATGGCTTAAGAGAAGCGTAATGTTTGTGAAAAGAGTTGCCTGGAGGCGAGAAGGTTGATGATCTTGTTTAAGTAAGGTGTCTGTCTCTTTTGTTGACGAAGGTTGAAGATAAAAACTAAATTGTGCGAGGGTTGAGAGAGGAAGAAAAAAAGGTTGAATTGGTGGTGGGAGAGTTGGCTTTATGTATTATTTGGAAGGAGGTTTGGGAAAGAACGACCGCTTAATACAAAGTCTAAAGTTGTAAGGTAATGAGTTAATAAGCAGGGTAGTAACAATGTGGACTAAGCAACGCGTTGAGTAGATCGTGACACACGTTGTACTTAGGCAGTTGCGTGGCAGCAAGAGAATATAAGGTTTGTCTTCGTTGTGACTTCCTAACCTATACGTAAGGTTGGTATTGATGTACCAAAATACTTGTGTTACATGTATTATCATGTTATGTGCCTGAGGTTCATCACAGAATACTGACAGACAGTCTAGATTCATATATTACTAAGGTACCTTATATGCCTGATATTCGTAGCAAAGTCAGTTAGTTCTTTAGTTGGCAGTTAGTAACTAACGCTTATAAGTTACCTAGTTATATGTAACTGAGTTGATAATTAATCCGAATTTAATATCAAAAGTTCCTTCATTGAATAGCATTCGTATACTTTAACTAGACTCTTTAGTAGTACCCATTACAAGAGAAAGCCATGACGCAAGACAGGAGACTCCAAACACACCTAGTACTACAGAGTCCAGATGAAAGGAGGTCTTGACGAGCCGCCTTATTCAACTGTGTACTACGTATGACTCAGTCACGACTTTGTATTGCTTACCACTACTCTTCTTACAACGTACATGTCAGACTCGTAATGTTGCCGTTGAAGAATATATACTATTCAATTATACTTTCAGGTAATTATCAAGTACCTATACAAGCCATGAGCAAGAGATCAAACAACCCCTATAAAATACGAGTTGTATGCCAAGTAAGCACATATCGTATAATGATGCTGTTGCGAAGTATCTCTTAATAACAGAAGCAACCTGGAATATCTATGTACTTTCCCGGATAATAGGTACACTTCAATGACATAGAGGTGAGGTTGAGAAAGAGAGTCTTGGGTCTAGGTTTAAGATACATACCTGATATAGTGTCACAAAGCAGACAATCAATGTTTAAAAGAGCAGATAGTTAGGATAGTTTCTTAGGATAATGGGACTTGCAAGGTGTCACCTCCCTCAACAACTTCGTAGTAGTTATTAAATCAGCGATGCTTAACGAAAGCCTTTTCCTATTCAATTTTGAAATTGGAAGAGAAAACACCGGCTTGTCAGAAGGGGGTTGTGATCATTCACGAGAAGACATCAAAATACCGACGTAGTTTCATGGTTCCGCGAATAGGGTAATATCTCACGAGCGATATGAACAGACCAATAATGGTAGCAGAGCCATCTAATTCATCTATCTCGTGACTTTTAGACCAGCTGTTCGTACAGGGGTATGTCCTCTCAATATTCCGTATCTAGTAGGCTTGCTCGACATCGTGATCAATTATTTTATTTTATTCCCCCGTTTAATCGTCACCACCACCTAGACCGGGTGCTCCCACTTGTTGCGCCTTCTTCGCGCTACAGATATCGTCAACTCTTAGTAAGAGACAGGCAGCCTAAAATAATAGTCAGTAAAGCGTTCTAAGCGGATTTAAGCGGAATAATCATGGTAAAACTTACTTCTATGGCGGTCTTGATGCTCTGGAGCTTGATAGCCTCAGGCTCCCAGATGCCATACTCCTGCATGTCCACGATTGATCCCGTATCCCCATTAATACCCCACGAGCTCTTGCCTTCTGCTTGCTTAGCACGAAGCTCGGTGAGAACTCTCACGGGGCTAGCACCAGCATTCTGCACTAACGTCCGGGGAATGACTTCTAGGGCCTCGGCAACTGCCTTGTATGGCCATTGCTGTACGCCTTCGATATTCCTTGCTAGTTGGTTCAAGCGTACCGAGACCGCCATCTCCGTAGCTCCACCACCTGGTGACAGTCTGGGGTAGAACATAACGTTCCGAGCTACTCCCATAGCGTCTTGGAGGTTTCGTTCGATCTCGTTCAAGATATCTTTGGAAGGGCCTCGAAGTAAAACTGTGCATGCCTTGGGGGATTTGCACTTGGTAAGGAAGGTGAAGTATTCATCGCCAATCTTCTCGATTTCGAATAGTCCACACTTGGTTCCGATATCCGACTCCTGGAGATCATCTACCCTGTTCACGATAGTCGCACCGGTTGCGCGAGCTATTCTGTTGTTGTCTGTCTTTCGAACTCTACGCAACGCGGTGACATTCGCTTTCACGAAGTAGTGTTGCGCGAGATCCGACACACCCTTCTCCGTAATGACTAGGTCAGGCTTGAAGGCTAGAATAGACTCGCACATGGACTTAACCTGCTCCTCTTCAATCTGTAGAATACGGTTCCAGTCCTCCTCTTTCGTGATTTCAATATTAGTTTGAGATTCACCCTTCTTGTACTCCAACGGGCAGTCGAGAAGAAGGATTCTGGGGTTCTCGATCTTCCTTCGCATCTTGGGGTGAGTAATATCCTTGTTGAGCATCACACCGTCCAAGACTCTGCTATCCTCGATCTCTCCACCTGGAACCTTCTCCACGCGGGCATATCGCTTAATATCGACTTCTTGCTTGCCATTTCCTGCCTCCCAAGTGACTGTCCGGACAGCATTAAGAGCTAAACCGCACATCAAATCTGACCACCTCGAAACGAACTTGGTGCCGATAGAAGAAGAGATTAGGCCAAACATGGCCTTGTCGTCGTTGACATCGATAGGTAAGGAGATCTCGTCGATGATCTCTAGCGCATCCTTAAGAGCGTGTTTGAGGGCGGAAATGATAACGACCGGGTGTATATTTCGCTCTAGTTGTGGGAGGGCGTGTGCTAGAATCTCACCGGCTGGCATATATATAGTCAGCCCCACGAACATACTTTCTACTACTTATCATATTACTAACCCAGGATAATGACCGTCGTGGTACCGTCGCCAACTTCCTCGTCTTGTGTTCTGCTAAGTTCGATCATGCTCTTCGCAGCGGGATGTGACACTTCGATTTCTCGTAGGATAGCGTGGCCATCGTTAGTGAGGACGATACCACCCATAGGATCTAACAGCATCTTCAGCATAGCCTTGGGACCGAGACATGATCGAATAATATCGGCAACGCTAGAGCTGGGTTTAGCGACGGAAGTTTGAAGTTTGAAGTTTGAACAAGGCAAAGGGAAACATACGTCTTCGCGGCAGCGATGTTAGACATCTGAGCTTTTCGTCCAGTCTGTCTATCACCACTTTGGGTGTCTAGGTTGGGAATAGTTAGTACTTATTTCCCACATTTTGCCCAAGCTTAGCTCATGGAGGGGCTCACTCATAACCAAAACGGGAGCCTGCATGTTGAAAGAGGTGCTCTGGCGTGATGTTTGGATTTCGGTGCTATTAAATTAAAACAGAGTAAAATACACTTGATATCGACTCGCACCAGTAGTAAAAACGTAGAATTCCCGGTGAAAAGTGGCGTATCGCGAAGCTTGTCCTTCTTGATATTGAAGGTGTTTATCGCCTAGAAATTTTGGAAGCTCCCCCGCGGGAAATGGAAAAGTTATTTCACCGTGCATGAGATCCACCTAAACTTAGGTACCTAGGTAGGCACTAAGGTTACACGACCACTATGTATGTACATATGAGGTATGTATGTATGTATGTACATATCTTGTCTTAGGTCATGGCTCTATTAGAACCTTAGTAGCCTATCTGCCTGGTACCTACGTACCTTTCTGAGTATTCTGTGTGCAAATACCTACACACATGCACTTTAATTCAACGTCATGTGGGAATTCATACTGGAAATACAATAGGTTATCGGCGTATTAACTATATAATATCACACATTTCGCATATTATGGTCTCGTCTATGTATGTTGGCATACGAGCCCAAGGTGAAGACCTCTCCTGGCCCACAAGCGCATTACAACTAGATGCGAGGGGATAGCAGTAGAACCCAAGCGAAATATCAAAGACGGCTCTAGCAGACAAGAACGCAGACAGAATACATCGAGAAATATCCTACTATTTACATAATGAAGCATTTCTCTTTATATATCAAGCCGAGATTCTGCTTTGATAATAGCTCACTATAGAGGCACGAGGTCTCTCTTTCTACAGAGTACGAAGAAGGGCACCAAAACTTATAATCCTAGAAACATATTGTCCTAGTTTGCTTGAGATGCATAACTATAAGTCTTCGGCTGGATATGTTTTAGCCCAGGTAGGATACAATTCGTGAGATCTGCTATAAACGTTGTCGACCGTGAGAAAGGCAGAACTTTCGCCGTAGACATGTCTATTCGACAGAGAATCTTAGAAGTTGATTTGCCTCGTCGTACCTAATATACACATCTTGCATCTCATGTTACGTAGTTAGGATGTGTCGAAGAAGCCATGTCTTCTCTTCATAACCCAACCAAATGAAATATACGTCAATCAGTATGGGGGCAACCCAGCCCGTCCAAGTCAAGTTTTCGTGTTCGCCTCATATTGAATGGACTAGGAAACCTTAGAACACCTCAACAAGTCAGCTCCTGCTAAGGGAGAAAATAAGGAGAAAAAAAGGAGAGAAAAGGATGGTGGTCTGGAAACCTTGACGCTCGGCTTAGAGATATCCTCTCCAAACAATAGGAGCTGGGCATCCACCAAGAAAGAGGACAGCTATAATAACCAGAAACACAATATCAAGAGGCCTGATCTTAAATAATATGTTAGCACGGGGACTATATTCTATACTATGATGAAACCTACTAAAACGAACGCATCCTCCCACCGGCAATATTTCGATCGTTGTGATAATCCAACTATCTCAATGTAACTTCAGAGCATCCCATATCACTAGGTTAGCTCCCAAAGTAACGCCTAACACCATCGGCCGGAAAGAAGGGGGGAAAAAACCATCAGGCCACAACAGCAAATCCACGCGTCGTCGGCAGACGAGTCGACGATTCCAACCCGACATCTGCCGGTTCCGGTTCCGGTTCCGACACGATCATAAACGTTCGACGCTGCACGATTCGGTATGCATACCTACCTACCTACCTACCTACACATCCACGACTTTCCAACAGAAACCCCAGCTACCTAGGCGGCAATAATAGCATTCCAAGTTTATACCTTAGGCACGGCACCCAAGCTACCTATGTATTATAACTTCGACACTACCTAACCTACCCCAAGAGGATTGATTCGCAATGACCAGACTAGATGCACGCCACCCGTCAAAAGCAACACAACAACAACAAAGTGATGACCTGACCTCCAAGTATGTAAGACCAGCGTAGCATCCTCCCATCGCCCATCGCCCATCGCCCATCGCCCGGACCCAGCGATCTCGGACGCGAGCTCGGACGCGAGCTCGCGCCACACCCGACAAGCAGCACGGCAAGGTGCATAGGCGACCGGTCGCCTGACTTGCTAACGCCTAGGTTAGCCAGGTCCCCTCCGCGCGGTGCAGCATACCTAACCTGACCTGACCTGACCTAGCATGCCTACCTAGGTACCTAGAGTACGCGATTTGTTACCGTACAGTGCCGGTGCCGGGAAACGGCATCGACAGACAGCGCGGAGTAGCCCATTCATCTACTGTGTGAGATAAGTCCCGATCGCGATTCGGGTGGCTGCTGGTCCTGCCCTCTCGATGGGCGCGTTGCCGGCGTATCACAGACAGACAGACAGACAGACAGGCAGGCACATTTACCCGTTTAGAAGACAGAGCGAAGCCGTGTTCCTGCCACGCTATCTCATGCAGACCGCTGCGCCAACCAGCTCCGAGCATTGCCATAGTTCGGAGCGCACAAGTCACACGCTGCCCACTCAGTTCAGAACTAGTTCCTTCAAGGGTTTCCCAATAAGGGTACCCATCGTAGGAATGGCATTGACGCAGGGCGGCCTGGATCCCGTGTCGCATATACTCAGCTCGCAGATAGTTGCTCAATCGAAAAAAAAAAAAAAAATCCCCCCGCGCTTCGTTGGTTAGCTAGCTCCTTACCGTTTCTATAGGTGCTTTTCCAACACCACAGCATGGCCTGATTATGGCAATCCTTCGAGATTTTAGGCGCCGATTGAAGACTTGCAACGGCCCATAGTGGTAGGGTATTATGCTCCTTGCACGCTACCCGGGTCTGCCTCTCACTGTGCGGACTTCCCTGTGGCTATACCTGGGTAGTCGGATTGTTATCGTGCCATTGAAATAAAGTGGCAAGACCAACTCTCGTAGGCTTCTTGGATACTTGTCATACATAGTTTGCTATTTCCAGTGCATGAAGGCTAATGTGTTTTAGGTACATACTGCATTCTTCGGCAGCGTGATTCCGTACTTGGAACAGGGCTTTGCTCACGGACATTTACAACGGCTTGACACATTAGATACGATATGGCCTCCCTTTCTCGGAAGGGTACAGTGCCGTGTTACTAGCGGTACCTTTGGGTTGGAGATGACTCCTATCCGGTGGAATGGGAGGAGCAACGCGAGGAACTTTCCCGTGTGATCTCCTGCGTGCCAGCCGGGCGGTAATGGGCTAGTTTTCTCCTGGGGCCAATCCCATTGCAAAGCCCGAAATTAGGCGCCATTCAGACGGTAGGAAGAATCTTCGGCACCGACATTAATATCTCGGGATTGGCATGTTTTTTGCTAGGGATCTGAAGCCATCACCCGCCCTTTCGGGCCCTGAGTAGGTAGCCGCTGAGGCAAGGGATTCGGGCAACGGTAATGCGTGGCGTTAACGTCCCATCAGAAATATGCCTTGTACAATCCAAGTCTTAATGAGTGGGCGCTATTAGTAACCGTTAGGACGTTCCCCAAGCTTTGCCATGCAGCCACAGGTCTATAAGAAATTAAAACCGTTGCGTTGGTGCGGGGAGGCCAATGAGAGGATGATGTAAGACCCTACCATGTTATTAGGCCACTTTGTAATACGCACGGTAAGCCACGTTTGTAGCTTGATGTGTTAACTCAACAATGGTGTGCCCGTAAACCAAGACATTGTGCGCCTAGGTATGTATGCGACAAGGTATCGTAGCCACGTTGGAAATAACGGGCAGGTAGATGTCATGGAGATGGGCGTTGTGACCACCAGTGGCGGACAACGTTGCAGTTCTCCATGTTCGAGAACACGAAGATTCTTCTTGAAAAAAAGCAAGCGATGCAGTGCATAGATAGGTAGTTGCATATAGACTAGAGCCGCCAGTTAACATAAAGGTTCCTAACCTAGAGCTTTGACTTTCTGGCGTTATTTCCTGCCACCGGCCTAGGACTCTATTCTTATGCAACGAATAGCATCACGGCATCTCGATCCTACGGAATATTGAAATAGGAATCTATCTAATATATAATATAGTTTAGGCGCTATATCTATGTGCAGAGCATGATGCATATAAAATACCATGTCGTCTATCAATTTAATAATAAGGTATCGAGCAGGCAGGGCGCTCGATCGACACAGGGCAATGGCGGGCCTAGGATAAAGGTGTAACAGTCTGTTTCGCCTTATCACGCCTTATGCCGGTCCTGCATGTTCCTTAACATGCTACAATGAACGTGACGACTTGCTCCCGAGGTTAGAGCGGGCGGCGTAGCAACGGCGACGGGAATGAGACGGTTTGCGAAAAGGAACTAAGCAATAGTTTCACAAGAAGGGCGATCACCGGCCATGTAGTAGAGATTGCGTGCAGTGAGGCAGTATAATATTGCAATCCGCACGGCAAGCTGCGCGAGGCATACGTAGATTATCGTTACTGGCCATCCCACTTCCCATACCCACGGCAGACATGGAATTTTTATATAGTCACACTGCACTCGCAGTGTGACCAGTAATCGCCGGCATAGGCAATAGTCAGCGTATCTATTCGTATAGGCCTACAGTGCATAGTAGACGTATGTAACCACGGCTGGATGGAAGTTATTGTGCAACATGACGTGTCGTCTCTCCGGTAGGCTCGTGTGTACCTATCTATTCTAACCGTTAGGCCCCTAGCCTTTGGATAGTGACCAACGCTTTCGGGCTTGCCTCTCGATGGACTCCTGTGCTGCTATGCAGTCTAGAAAGGCCGAGGGCTCGGGGTCGACGGAAACAAGAGGTTAATACGAAGACCGCATTAGGCCGCTAGACATGCAACGAATTGCCTTATTAAGTCGACGTTATGGGAAGCTCGGCTTGCACCGTAGAGCGGATGATGCGACAAGCCGAAGCTTGTGGATAGGATTGAAACAGCTTTAGAGCTCTGAAAGCTGTGAAAACTGTATGATCGCCGTGGTAGATCACGACAGACCAGGTTTCAACCATCGGCCTGGGACCGATCTATCAACCAAAACACACCTCGTAATCCGTGATTCGTCGGTATATGGGTAGGATTGCAAAAGTTCGCAGAATTCAACACTCTGATGCGGCTGACGACAACTTTTGCAGGGTTAGTGCAAGGTTGGGAATCCTCATCTTCTCATTTTCTCATTTTGGAAGGGGAAAGAAGGCTGAAGGTTTGACAGTAATGCAACTGTTGATATGCATAGGTACTCTACATATGTAATACATGTAGTGTAGTGTATGTAGTGTATTAGGTAGGTATGTACGTAGTGGATACCTACATATGCCAAGAGTATAAAATGCGGGGGTTTGGTTTGATCTACGAGTTCCACAATTTCGATTATATAACCAAAGAACAAAAATGTAAAAACGATGGTTATACAACTATTTACCTAGGGGAAGTCGAGATTACCAGAGTCGATAAACAACTTTATAATTTATAGAGATGCATGTGTATCAATGTTGTGATATCGTATAACAACGTCACAACATTTACAACCGTTTTAATTTATATAACTTCAAGCTTATCTCCAGCATAGATTCACAACATAAAATAGAGCATAGCGAGGCTGTCACTTTTCCGGACATCCGACAACCATCGCGTACATGCATCATGTATATTAACCTGCATCGTAAACGTCCATTTCAAGTCTAGCCTACCGAGGCACTGGCATGACGAGTCATAGTAGGTATGTAGAGTATTAAATTCAATACCTGATAGATAAACCCGTATATATAGTTATATAGCTACCCCCGTACGGATGCTCAAGCTGCACTACTATGCCGTCTATATGTAGGTATGTATAAGAGAACTGGACATTGCACAAACATATATTAATCAACTAACTAGGTTAACTGTTCAGTACTCCATGTTGGTAGTTTAGTTTAGAGCTTATCTTACAAATGACAATGCCGTGTAACCAAGACCCAGGCTTTGTTGAACACTTAGTCTAGTTGGAAGCAATACGCGAGGAGATTTTCCTTTGCACAACCGAACCTCTGCGTATACCTATCTATCTTCTTGGCGCAACTCAGATGAAAATTAAGCGATTCAAAAGAACCTATCGACGATAACGCTAATTGCCATCGTGAGACTTCATTTCTTTACATAGTACGTCTCTTTAACTAAGAGACAGGCTCGGACTTGGTCCCATCGTCTAGCAACCCCAGAAAGCGCTAAACAAGCGCACGTGGTATGGAAAAAGGTGAGGTAGTTATAAGAACTTTGTTAGATAGGTTATGTACCTATGTACCTGCCTAAGGTACGTATCTTCTCGGGATCGTTTAGGTAAGTAGCAGGGGCTGCCCGTTGGCAGTTTTAGCCCCTTATTTCGGGCCGTACTATGCTATGTATGTATGTACAATACAAGGTAAGTTCAAACATCCCTATTAACGGTACCTAGTTAAGCAATCTATAACTAATCTATATAGCCCACAATTTCTTAAGATCTCCTCTAGCTTGATTAGTGATCAGTGAAGATTCTAGTCTACCTATGCCCATGTTCGCAAACGTGAAAAATCAATTGATGAAATCTTCATACCCTGGGGTCTGCGACAGGGGCAGGGGGGTACCTTTGCTCTGTACATACATAGTATGTACCGTGGTCGGCGATGCTTTTCTGATTTGGTCCAATTCCCGATGCGAGAACCAGGATTAATCCTCGGTTACCAACAACCTTAGGTACATAGGAGTGGGAAAGGGGAGAAAGAGAAAGTAAAGTCTGGGGTTGCTATGTAGGAATTCCGCCTTTTCGTTCTACCTAGTTACGCGAATCCGAATGTTTCGCAATGAGGTCCTTAGTCATCGCGCCATTTCAGACTTCGATCGCCTCTTCAACACAAAATATATTGAAGCATATCACGATGAATACACACCATTTTAGTTCAAGTCGCCCACTATCTACATGGGGAAAATTCACCTTGGTTCTCGTCTCTCACGGCTAATTACTTACTTCTAGGCATGGCAAGCCCGAATGGTGATAAAAGTGATCTACGGGGTATTTCTAAGCATCGTCAGTAAACGGCATATGCGCCTTGCTCTAACGGGCTTATCTTTGAGGGTCCGAGATAATGAATAGCCAAGATCAGTTTAAGGCTTATCGCACGATCGTTAATATGTATATACCCAGGGGTGAAGGCATCGTCAATACTCCTGCAGCCCTGTTCTCTAACAGCTCCTAAATCATACTAGTAGTCTCTAGCTGCCGGTCCCGTATCCTTATTATTCAGCTGCACTACATACTACGTAAACTAGATTATGTTACATATTTCTTTCCAGATCCTGCTTAGCCACATAGAACCCTTAGGACTTCCCGTTGGGAGCATGGGTTCCTACCGTGGGTCCTTGGAATGTCTTCTCGCGTGGCTATAGTGTAATGTACCGTACGTCGTAGCACTAGAAAGAAGCATGGGTAATACGCCTCTTGGGATTTTGAAAAACATGGGATCTTAATACACTAAAGTTTCCAATATCATCCATCATGTTATGGCCGTGCCGCGCGATGCGGATCGTTACTCATGTGACTGATTTTCTCTGCGGTAAGCTGCCTGAATCACACCTCATCGAAACGTCATTGAATCCTGCATTCTCCTGCTGGCCTTAGTGATATGGCCAATCTTACCTGCAAGGCACCCAAAATGGATTGCATAGTCTAAAACTCGGGACTAGTTCAGGGTGCATAGTCTGACAATACTAGCCCGGTATCTCTCCATAACCTTGGCCCCTTAGACTCTTATGGGTTTTGCAACTAGCCGTTCCTGCATGATGATCCTGCAATAGCCGAACTGCTATTCATCTCCGAGCTGGATGACAATATCTCGTCTCGACTCATTAACCAGAGCCTTCCTGGGAATGATGCTACTCCAGCAGTAAGCAGTTCAAGGTTCTAGCCCAGCCCGGCCCGGCCCATATTTACCTCTTAGTAATTTCAATAATGATACCACGCAGAATCTCGACCTCGACCCGACTGGATGGGAAGCACTGCTTATTGGACGTTTAACGAGCGCTTTGTGGCCTAAGCCTTTGTTCGACCGCATCTGGAAGAAGCCCTAAAACTGTCAGGATTTCGTCGAGCAGACGACGCTTCTAGGACCATAAATCAACAGTTTTAGTTCTAGCCTGAACTAAATCGTAGTAGTTTGGTACGGTCTTGATTTCGTAGGAACCAATCGTCCCATTATACATCGACACACCTAATCTCCAGCCCTAACGAACTAGACCACGATAGGTATTAGGTTCGGTTCCAGCACCCTAAGAAGTGGCAGTACTGTAGGGTGTGCGTAGTAGAATAGTTGCTGACCATGGAGAGCGGACCCAGCGCTCTGGATATCCAAAGGGAGATCAACTATAGACTCGGCGTCCACGTTTTCTTCCGTTCCAAATCAAGAGCCTCTTACGTGAGGAAGATACTAGCAGCCAGGGTTATAAGTTAGCTAGCCGCGTTTTCGTCTCCCTTGCGTTCAAAATCTCGGGCGTTGACGAGTTGGATTCCAAAGCCCGTAGTCTCGTGGGTCACGAGCAAGCGCTGAGTGTAGAATAGCGGCGGGATACTGCTAGTGCTGCTCGTAATAATTCTTTGTAGGATCGACCGCCTGGTCTACCTACCTGCGAACATATTATCAGTTTCTAATATCAGGGAAGATCGGAGGAGGCTGAATGGATCGATGGCGATCAACAGATTGTCGAGGAAGTCCCTATTTTTCAGACCCTAGATGCCTAGGAACGCTTAGGCCCCTGATCCAGGGTTAGCGCGATGAGAATCGCTTACTATTAGCTTACAAAATATGAAGATACATACATAGTAGACCTGGTTAGTTAGGTAAGGATACAGGCAGACAGGTAAGGATAAACCTCGCAAAAGATATCCTCGAGGGCCGATGTATCTTGCCGCATCGCAGCCGTGCGCTCACGGGCTCATCGCGTCCCGTCCCTTCTACTAATGGCTCCTTTTACCTTAGCCTCGGATTTGGGAACGTCCGAATAATCGCGATGCTCCAGAACTAGGGGGAATTTGCGAACTACCATCTCAGCCAGCGAAACCCGCTTGACGTCGATCGTTTCATTACACAACCTTTACAGAGATAAAACTCGGAGGCAACGGACATCATGTCCTCTAAAAGAGGTTAATGACCAACCATTAAATGACCATTATCGCACAATTTCCCAGCAGTTAGGATCCGAACGACCATACTCTCTTGGCTATAACGCGTTCCTCGCCGCTTATTGGACACCTTAACAGGAACCCGCTGTTCATGCCCACGTTTCTCTGCCGACTTTGTTGGGCTTGGCATCTCGCTTGTAAAAATGGAAATGTGATAAGTGATTATCTGGAGGGAGCGCCGACCAATCAGAGACGAGATTGCTTGCATTCCCTTTGGAAGAGAAGGGTATTCTCGGGATTGACAAAACTGACACGGCTGAATAGCCGGATTTGGATCGGGATATTAGACGCATTTAAGAATGAGAATGAGAATGATATGTACTAACGTACTAACGTCAATTTAGATACCATGGAACAATGACGAAATGTTTAAGCGTGGGGGTCAGATAATTAGGAGTCACTGGCGCATATATCGACATCCTTTTGAATTACTGTGCGGGCCGAGTGTGCTTCATCTTCAGCACCCTCTCCGGTCCCGTTTCGGTTTGCCCGTCTCGACGCCCAGGCCAGGCCTGCTAGCTGCTAGCTGCTAGCCTGTCAGCCTTTCAGGTTGTTGGTTATCACCAGGTGTTCGCATACATAACTCATGTACGAGATATGTGATATGTATTTTCCGAACCCCTTCTTTTTTTTCTCCACTCGTCCCTGGCCGCAGATGGGTGAGATGCAACAAGATGCAATGAGATACCCAAAAAATTGGGGAATAACGGCAAATATTCGGAATAGATAGGACAACCAAGCCACGTTTCTGCCTCTCCTCCGTGTGTATTGTACAATACTAAAAGTCGTTAAGTCGCAGCCAGCCGCGTGCTACACTGTTTCGTCAGCGTCCAAGACAATACCCCCTTGCTATTCGCAAGTGACCTAGCTTTACGGGGTTACCTACCTGATATAACAAGGCCTGCTTCTGCACATGTGAAATCGATGTTACCCCAGCGAATCGCTAGGCTTCCCTGTAAGTCGGTTAAAGAAAGTGAGCTTCTAAGCAATAAACAAGCCTGCTCTTAGCTTCATAATACACATACATCGTTTAGCATTCATATTGCGCCATGGGCTGAGGGTAAGCAACACAAGTAGTTAATTAATTTACTTCATCTTATGTTTATGAGCTACAAAAGACCTGATGATCATGAGCAAGACGCTAAGAATCAAACAACATCAAGAGCTCGGGCTTAGCGTACCTAAATAGAATAGACCTAAATAGAATAGACTAGACAATGGTCTTCTTGATAGAACGATTCAAGTGTACGATGCCTACCGAGATAAACCAGATCTGGGTGGATAGACTAATGTGACCGAATCGCGGGCGAACGTCCCACTCACACTTTACGCAGCATGTACATACATATGTCTCTATGTCTCCATCTATCCTATCTTCTACGTACCCACCCATCTTTTAATAGTTTCAGATATTCCACATGCTCGCATGCCTATGTATTCATATGGAAGAGATAAACATATCAAGGCAAGACACAGACATCCCACGCGGACCCCCATCATAGTTTTCAAAGTCGAATTATCCCGTGGGACTAGCAGGGCCAGGGCGAGAGCACAAAGACATCAAGAGCTCATGAGACGAGGGGGTTATATTCCAATTCAGGTAATACGCAGCTGTATAACTACACCCGGGGTAACAATATACGTTGCTATGTTAGGTATGTTTGCGCATATAATGGTACCTAGAGACGTCGTCTAAGCCTTCCAGGCCTCCAGTATTGAGTACCATTCGCGCGAGCGCCTGCTGCGCAGCAAAATGCATTTCGACTAGGTACAATCAATTACATCGTGATTACGACATGCGATAGGCACGCGATAGACATGCTCTCCAATGCAGATATACTTTTATACTTGTAAATATCCAACCCGAGCAGCATGTTTCTACATTTTAAAGACGACAAGCCAGCGATAGCCTCGTTGTGGGACTTGATTCTGACGCTTTCGAGATCGTCAAGATCAACGTGCTAGTATAAGTGATATCAACGCATCTAGACGTCTAATAGGCTTCTTTTTGTTACTAGACACGTATATTCGTAGAAATCGCCTGGCTAGCACCATTTACCAAAAATCGCCGCGATTTCTGAAAAGGGTTGAGATTTGTCGGTTGCGTGGAAATCGTGTGCCTTGTAGCATACCTCTGCAGATCCAGGGTCGTTCAAAGACGATAGTGCCTTTAGATTCGGCTGTCGATAACCCTTTGCTGGGCGTACAGGAATACCTAGGTAGGTATGTATGTCTCCATGAAGGCAAGTCGCGTTGGAGCACGACAAGGTTAGTACATGCTATCAGGTGGCGATCCAGAGACGACGAGAAAGAGTGTGGCTCGCCCCTCGCACTCTGCAGCTCCTAGGTCGACAGTCAACGACGAATAGTGGCTGTCGACTGGGAACATTTGGACCAATTTGCTCAAGTTGCTGCAAGAACCTGCAGGAGATTCCCCCGCCTTTCGATGCAGGTCAAATCCCATTCGGCCTAGCGTCCCGTCATTGGCTGCCACACAAGATGAGCCTTCACCAGCTAGGCGTAAATCGACCATCCTAGACCACTGCGGTGCTGCCTGTCTATCCTCAATGGGACCGCTTGGCCTTGGATTGCTAGAGAGAATATAGCCACGACGAGCTGGAGTTTTGATCTGCGTAACAGATTTTTTTTCTCTCTTTGCAAAAGCTCCAACTCCAACCTCTAAGGAGCTGGTGCGTGTGAGGTTTGTTAGTTAACGGCCTCTTCTTTTTCTCCGCGCCCAATAGCTATCTTCAGTCCTGAATCTTCCCCAGAGGCTACGCTGCTACTTGTAGATCTACCGTAGCGCCGGAGCCTTCGTAAGTATATGGGTGCTGGTGTTCTTTGTATACTGGACCCCGAGGGCAAGGGGAAATGCTACGGAGAGCTGACGGCATGAACATCATGCATCCCAAGCGACCAGTATACTACTATGATGTAGAGCATGGAGATGTCAGCTGCCATCCTAATTGGATCACTGGCAGGTAGGCCAAGTTAATAGAGTATCAATGTCTCTTTCAGGTAACCCGTGATGATGATGATAACGAAGGGGTCCCCCCATTCCAGTCCTTCCCCGTGATCCATCGGAAGGGTCGGGAAATGACTGGTAGATTAGTCGACCGATGTAAGGTACCGGCCGTAGTGTAGTGGACGTGGTTAGAAATACCCATGAAATAAAATGACCTTATCCTGGGATTTTCCCACTTAGTACGACTAATGTCGCGGTAGCAGTCTAGTTTTGGAATAAGTACTATGATGTCAGATCTCGAAGAGCTTTAAGAAGAATATGTTTCCTCATTATAGACAAACCCATTGTCGAGGCTACCCTCTCTCTTGGGACGAGAATAGACTTAGAAGACTCACGCTGAACAGTGAGCGTAGCTACAATGCCGACACAAGCGAGGACCCTGTTGAATTTTCTTTGATATGTCCTGGTATCATTCGCGAGCGGCATTTCCCACGAACAACCACGGCACCGGCAGGAATTGATATGGAAGAAGGGGGGTAGCCGTACAGGCGAAGAAACCTGAATGGAATAAAAAAGCGTCATGGGGAGAAGGTAGACATGATTGGGATATGGTGAGAAAGGTGGTAATTTCGATGCCACCTTGGACGGTTTTCATAAATTGCCATCCTCTCTGATAGTATACACCAACCAATAATATCAACCAGACGAAGAGCGTCGTCCGCAGAGCATATGCAAGACCTGCATCAACAGCGCAGTGTGGGCAAGCTCAGGTGGTTTCTGGTTCGGTTGTATGCTGCCACTACCATCCCATCTCTCTATACAGGTTATGTAGTATATGTAGCACATGTAGTATAATATAATATGGTGCTACGCAGTATAGTTGATGTAGGCAAGGTTATGTATTTTCTGTGTGGTCACTAGTCACTGGTCGGTGGTCGGTGGTCGGTAGTCGGTGGTCGGTGTTTTTAGTGTGGCTTTGTTTTTATCTTGCGTTTTCTTGCGCAACTATCTACATGTACATAGGTTACAAGCAACTACCAACTACAAAGTACCTTGTGCGACTGTAGATATCATTATGGGTTGATTATCGTGCGAAGGGTTGGCTGTTTCCCCGCAAAACACGGATTGAATAGGAAAGGGCGCTTTCTTCAACTTCGGTTTCTTTATCTGGTCTGTACTTCAATTGCAACACCGTCGCCTTGCACATTTACTCGCAACTCAACGCAATCCCGCTTTTCCCCTTCCTCCAATTCCCTTCTTCTTAGATCCCTTTTTAGAGGTACCCTTTCGTCCAATTCAATCATGCGCAACGCGTAGGCCTGATGAAATGATAGTCATCGTGCAACCATACTCGCATACTCGCATATACACATTGTAAAGACCTACATACCTTACGTATGCCTTGCCTTGTCTTCTTCCTTCTCCAGGTGGCCAACTTGGCAGCTTATCTACGCGAACTTGTCTGCCTAGGTCGCCCAACCGGAATCCGGGTTCTCGCGATTGGGAAATTTCGGCTGGATATTACGTAGGAGCTAATTAATTGACGATTTTGTACTTTGCACTTCGCGATGTGGCAACCGTGGTTGAAGGCATAAAGAGAAAACTTGCCAACTACCCCCACGGGTTCCACTCCATCTTCATATTCGTCTCACTACGTCTTTTAGCCTCGATGGTATCTTGTTGCTACCTACCTACGTATCTAGATATTGGATATACCACCTAACCTAGTGTTTTACTATATAATTCGCAAAAGGCGAGGTTGTTATGCAAGTGGTAGAAAAAAGGCAGTGATAGCCCGTAAGATACCAAAACTACGGGCGATGAAGCAATTGTTAACCAATCAATACACCGAACAATATAAGACTACCCAAGTTCGTGCATAATTTGACTACAGTAAACATTCTTATTAAGCCGAGGAGGGACAAATGATCGAATGAGGATGAGAGTTGGTGGTCTCGTATGTCGCATACTACTGTAAATCATACCGGAGAAAATAGGAGAGTACGTAGGTGGCATCGCGCGTAGAGACATCATTCACTTCCTAGAATAGTCGCAATTTAGAGAATTCATTGCGAAAAGTAACTAAAGTTGCTCTGGTGGAGCAGCAATGAGAGACTTCAATGAAAATGTTCATATTCAATGTATGTAGGTATTCCACTATTCCACTATTCATCCATAATTTGGCATAAACTACCTAACACCAGTTCATCAAATAAGCAGCCATCAGGGTTAAGGAAAAAGAGAGTGCAGCGAACAATAAAAGGAGGGGTCTCTTGAACAAGAACAAGGGGGGTGTTGTATAAAGTAAAATGGAGATGTCATGATCACACGCCCCTCCCCCCTACCCCCCCTCTCACCATTCCAACTCTCGCCCCTTCTAATTTTCCTTACACACCTTGCAAGCAGCAGAATTTTTATTTCTTCCAAGCCGTCAGGAGAGGCCCCTGCACTGTACCTCCGTACCTGCGACTAGGCTCTCCGGTGATGATCGGCAGCAGTTTTGGCGCTAGCTCTAACACGGTCTAGCCCATATGCAAAGTTACTGCAAGGATGAGAGCAGCCTGCTGGACCTTTCGACCTTCCCCTACCTACCTTCTTGTACTGTAGCGCAAGAGTTGTAAATGGCCCCACCGACTAATTGCCCTTGTCTCTCTGTGGGCCGCTGCTGTCTTTGCTGATCCAAACGCTTGCTGATGTGACTGACCTCTCGATGCACCCATCCCAACCAAGTAGTCATTTGTACCTAAGTACCCACGTCCTGTCTGTGTAAGCTGGATTCATACAAATGAACATCGTCTCCTCCAACTTGTTCCCAACGAGCCTCCTACTAGCTACTGTTTAACTTCGACAACAACCCATTCTCAACCTTCGCTACTCCGCTATTGCGTGCTATATTGCAACACCGGACCAGAACATGATATAATCTTGGACCAACTTGTAAAAGAGTATAAACTACCAAGGCCTCCCGGTCTCATCGTCTCGTCTTGAACATACGCCAGACAGCTCCGATTTGCTTCTGCTAAGGATTCGCTTCGACTTTTTTTTTTTTTTTCGACTTTGGGCATGCGTGATAGTTTGTAAATACTACACAATACTATTCTACCTGTCAAACAAGTTGGCCTCGACCAAACACTCAAATCCACTCCAACCGAACCATACCATACACCATGTCTTCCGATCTGTCTTGGGAGCCTATGTTCTGCCTTGCCTGTGACAGGCAGACTGACGGCGCTACCTACTGCTCTGAGTCATGCAGGCTTTCTGACTTTGAGAAGACGTCCTCTACAGCAAGCACACCAGCGAGTACTCCAGGACTCAGCCCGTCTTCTTATAACTGGGCGGCCCCGAGGCCTCAATCTAAGTTCTTCTTGCCTCCTGCCTACGACTTCAGCAATGCCCAGCCCTACGGCTCGACACCTCTACCGCAATCGTACTTAAGCCAACGCTCAGATTCATCTTCGTCCTCAACGCGAGCCCTCACCCCATCGAGCTCCCACAGCAGCCTATGTTCACTCCGCAGTACTTCATCAGGAACCGAAGGCACGCAATTGTCAGATAAGGCTAAGAAGCAATTGAGGGACTATGCCAGTTCGTTCGAGCACGCTCGCCTCCAACAACAACGACGACGGTCCTACTAAATGTAGGCTTGACGAACAGACGATATTTCCTACTCTCGATAAACATTCATCCAACACTCCACTTGTTATACCCAATAAGCATGTTATTACTACCGGCTCTACGTAGCTACCACACGACTCCTTCTTTTCTTCATTTTCCTTTTTTGCTTTTATCTTTTGAACAGAACGGGTAGGCATGATTGGTCATGCTACGTCTATCTCATTTGTTACTTTGTTGTACAAGAGCATCTTTCGGAGCACAGCATCATAAAAAAAGTTTGGGTCATTTCGGGATTCTGTCTTCGACTTCCTTCGAGCCACAGGCGTACGATTAGGGGCTACCGGTATAGGGACGGACATTGTTGTACTACGATACAATATTGAGATATCACTTGTTTTTCTATTTGCATGGCACACGGATGCCGGGAACGGGGATTCTGGCACAGGAATTAGCAGCAGCCGGTTAGACTACACTGACTCAGACATGTTTTTGGAAGTCGTCGGACTCGCGACGAGGGCGTTAGAATAAGGCAAAGTGGCCGTGATGGGTATATATCCCAAAGCACAGGCTCATCCATGTTCAACGTGGATTGATGGAACTTGATACTCGTTTTTAGGCAACTAGGATTAGCCTATGCTTGCCTCTCCTAGCTGGCACTGCATTTATTACGCACGACCGCAGGAGATTCGTTCATAAAAGAATCGAAAAAACCAGTTCAAGCCCCTCAAAATATACGTTTAAATATCATCTTCTATGTTCATTTAACTAGTGACTTGAATCTGTCCACTTGAATCTGTCCTAAAATTTTGAAATACGCAGTTGACCAAACTTCACGATGAGGCAAGCTGGTCCAAAATTGGCGAGTAATTACGGGTATACTATGTAGGTTAGTCGATTACTTTCTGTCTCGTGCCATATTTTTTAACCTTACTTCTTAAATTAGGTGCAAGATGTCGCAAAAAATCATTTAATTGGTGGGGTCTCCTTAGAATTCGCCAGACGGCCGTTAAATTTCACCATTTTCCCCAGATATGCTCGGACATGATCGTCTGGCTTATCGTGCTAGAGGCGCAACACCTTGATCGCCAAGACTAGTATTTCAATCCCCTAATGACGGGGTAGCGAAATGCATGAAACTATTATTCTAACCCAGCGACGGCGAATTGGCGAGGAAAAATGACAAGTAGGAAAAAAATAAGCTCATGACTCTTGATTTACTATGTAGGTACGTAGAAAATTCACATAATACCAAAGTACCGACTTGATCCTAATATGTGCATAGGTAGCTTCTCTTAATCAGGGATGAGCCCCTTAGGACACGACATGATCGCCAGGTGGCCCGAAGCCCCACGGCGACGTCAACTCCTAGGGTGTGTTCGTATCGCGCACCGGCCGAGAAATCTTAGCGCATGTACATGGCATATGATTTTGGCTGCCTAGGTACTACCTACCTATATATTAGACCTAGACTCTGGCGGTTTTCTTGGTTTCTTGGAGGGAGCATTGCCCAGAGAAAAATGGCGCGATGGTTTGGTAGGGATTATTAGAAAAGCCCCTTTCAGCCACAAGCGAGCATCTGCTGAGAATGAGGCCATCCAGTACTTTACTCTATGGGCTTCCACCATGGAGAGAGGCCGAAAGCGGACTCGTCTGCATTTAAATCTCGCTACAGAGTTTAGATAGATATGTACTTACCTTAGGTACCTAGGCATGCGTATCAATAATCTACACAAGGAGCGAGCATATACACGACAGGCTTGACTGTTGTACTAGGCACGGAAAGAATCCGAACTCTACGTTGGGGTCTCAGGCTGGAATCGTCACGGTATGAACTCACCGCAACGACCGATTCGAATATATTCTAAGTGAAGTTGTTTTAGGTAGGTTGAATACGAACTTCTATGTTAATGTCACTATCTACAGATAGATACATACCTAGTCTCGACTGAAACCTCTGCACCAGCGAGACACGCACAGCACGGTCAGGTCATTAATGGAAGGAATATTTAGAGCCTCCTTTGATGGATGTTAGTGGCTCAGCATTGAGGCCAATTAGGTACACGATTTCCAGTTGCATCAACGAAACCCGTTTTCCCGCGCGAGACGCCGGACGGACAATCGATCCAATGAACATCTGCCGGTTGGCGTCAACTTAATCCTGCTATGATTCTAGAGCAAGGGGTATCTCTACGAGCCAACCAAGATTCAAGTAGGTTGTTTAGCGAAACCATCCTGCGCGTACATAGGTAGGTATATACAGTATCACCTACTACACTACCATGCTACAGCCCACAGGTTAGGTACCCAAAGCTGCTGCTTGGTAGCTTACAGCCTCTTAATAGGCTACTCGGAGTCCTATCAAAGTTAGGTGTGCTTTCGACGACGAGAAAAGTCAGCTCAGGGATATTATTATGCAAGGGGTTCCCCGGAGCCGTGTAGCTCCGTACCGGGCCTCATGCTACTTAATTACATAAAATGTGTAATTTTAGACACAGCCTTATGCGTTAAAACATCATAAACCTGGTTTTACATATTGGGGGGTTTTTTTTTTTTCTCTTTACATATGTATTATGAAAGTTCAGCCGAGACGAAGATATGATAGGTGCACGAGCAGGAACTTGAACAGAGGCTTTTTATTTATTATCTATTTATTTTTTTTTTATGCTTCCACTCCCATGTCTCGTAAAACGCCTAACGGCAAAGGAACGGGCAGCACGGCTCTCAACGGACGGTACCCGGTTTCTACTTTGTGATGCTCTGTTATGTTACTGCAGTGTTCCTTTTTCCTAAAGCCTAGTTAACCCGTTTCAAATCTCTCGCAAGCAGGCTGAGAACTATGTAACATCAGGCAAGAATAATGTGTTGGGACATTCTCCGGTAGGACAATGACTGAATATCGAAAGATTGGAAATGCCACAGACGTTCCAGACCGGGTAATCTACAAAGCAACAAGACTCGCTACCTAGGACTGTGTGCAGAACTTGGACTGTCTTGCAACTTTTGTCTCTCATGCGCCGGGCAACTCAAGGGCGTGTTTCTATTCGGCCTCGCTTGTTTCCTCAGGCGGCATGAAAGTATGTATGATGGCATGTTTCAGGCATAAGAGAGAAAAAATTTTCTTCACTCAGCCTCGATCAATTAGGTAGCTAACTACCTACCTAACCAAATAGCAAAAGAGAGGTCCCTTAGTTGATATGTACATAACTAGTTAGTTACAGCATAAAACTGTACGCTTAGTTTGGTAAGCTTAAACACGCAACCCCAATCAATCCCATATTAATAGCAATAAGATGCCGCTATTGATATGCAATGGTTTTTGCGGCTAAGGCGGAGACCACCTACGTCTATGTATGTACATATGTAGATAAATCGTTGCTCTCGTATGTAAGGACGAACCACATATAGAATATGACGTCGACGTTAGAGACTGGATAGAACTCGTACGAAGGGCTGTTGTTAGTTCCACCCGTAGACATGACACCTAGACTCTAACAATTGATTGATTGATAGACTTTTATGCATCTCGAGTTGCTTTGCGTGCTATGTTTCATCTCGGATTGCAGAGACACCTATGCAAAAAGCTAACACACTACAGTACATATATACATAACGCATCGATCGAATCTAGAGACCAGACCTTTTCCAGCTCTGGACCCTAGGTAGTCTATGTATTTCTCTTTTGATTAAGCTTGCCGCCTCGTTGCCAATTTTACACACGGACGAAGTACCGAGATGAGAGGGCTGACCCCCACAAGAATCATCCAACATCAATCAACTACCTAGATAAGATGCAATGTAATATAAGAAAGAAAAACTTGCGCGGGATGCAGAACGTTAGTATTTCTTGGTATTGTTATTGTTAAGGGTTAGGGGGGAAATCCAATAATAACAACTACATAACCTAACCTATGTAGATGATTACCGTACCTAAGTACAGTAAGTTTAGGTAAGCTACATTACCTACCTCGTCCTTGTCATCGTCATGGCGAAGTGCTCTTCTTACATACTGCCTATGGTACATGCATAAATTAATAGCCTGATGCTCCACTATTCACATACGTGTACCTGCCCAGCTACTTTGCCGGAAGTGGTACCTCTCTCTCTCATTCGCTGGTTATGGCACTATTCCACCTAACATTTGGCAAAGTGCCTAAGCCGTGCGATATTGAAGGAAAACGCTTCTCAAGTTTCACCATTTAGGCTAACCTAGTAGCTAAGCCTCTATGTATGGATACATGAATGTATTGTACCTAATATACTTCTAATGAGGTATGCAACTCTTATGTGAGGTACTCGCTAAAGCAAGGACCACCCTTGGCTTCTCGGGATATTTCCAAACGCCTACCCAACCATGTTCCTGGCACGTCAATATCCCAAGTGCCGTTAGCGCGAATGGTGATACGCACGGCACCCTTGGAAACATTCCATCCAATTCTTCTCACAGACGTGCAATCCAAAATTGGGAACTGATGTATCTTTTTTTCTATCTCAATGCTACGATATCGACGTCGTTTCTACATACATAGCGTTACATACACTAGCGTCTTCCACCCAGCCGAACCCATCATCTTCAATTGGAGCTCTTGAGAAACGTAATCCCGTACTCACCCAGCTTACCATTTTGAGATGTATGTGTTCGTGAGATCTTGATTCCTCCTTCTTCCCTTGCCTTCCCGTCCCGGCACTGTCTTCCGTGACCCGTCCGACCTGACATGTGCATATCCATGGGGCCTTCTGGTTTGTGCTAGGTTGCGGGGGGCGTTCCCACAGCAGCAGCAGCATCAGAAGAAGAAGCCCACTGTTTCTTCGCGGGCTACCGAGTCCAAGATTCCAGAAGCCGCAAGTGCCTCTGTCGGAGGGGGCCAACCCACGTCGTTGACGTGTCAGCCTATGGAGATTTCCGGACGTCTAGGAGAATCCACCGAAACCGGGCTTTCAAATCGTTAGTCTTACAGGTTCAGGTCCTCAATCCTCCATTCTCTCTGCCTTAAACCTTGGCACTATCACATCCAAGGCACGTTTCTTAGGGCTTCTGTTATGCCACGTTTCAGCGGGCTTTTCTCCATTTGACTAACCTTAGGTACCTAACTTCCTTTCGAAAAGTAATGCGGGTCCCGGGGTCCGGCACACAATTGAAATACATATAGTGTAGGTATATATGCCGGGCTAGTTTCTCGTCGGCGCATCTCATTCGCCTGTGTTCCTTCTACGGATTCTTCTAGCGTGGAACTTGTTTCATTCCCTGCATCGGAACAACGTTGGAGGAGACCAGATGGGCACTCCGCGATCTTGTCGCATGTGTTCCTGAACCGTACCAATGGCGGAAGGTCCCGATACTATTAGCACATGTCTTGTGTTTCTTATACACCCGACTCGACTGATGAGGCGTCACCTAATACTGGTCTAGTCCTTTCTAGGATCGTCATTAGTCACAGCCGTTGCCGTGAGGGTAATACACAAGTCTTTAGAGCCTTTCTTAGGTAAAGGAAGAAGGGCATATTCAATCGGAGCGGTTCCTAGTTGTTCCACGTAAACAGTCTCAAATCGTGATTAATTCTCCGCTCGGGTTACCTATGTGGCCCGTCATACATTGTGTATCGGCGATGGGAGCCATGGTACGAAACATGTTGGGCTCCGTCCAGAACCACGATACTTTACATCATCAGTATTAGTTGGTTTTTGGGAGCGAAGAGGATCCTCTACAGCTCCGCTAGATCCACAGAAGATGACTCAGTCTTGCTTGAATAGCGAGTCTTAAAATCCAAGTCCCACGCAATTGGGAAATTTCGAGAAGCTCCATCCGCTTGTTTGCTCCATTCCACGGGTTGGGTTTTCGTCTTGGCTTATCTCCTCCTTGGAATGCATTCACAGTGTCACTGACGCACTTCCAAACAAATATATCGCTCCTTGTCGTCATAGGGAGAAACGGATATTACAGTTCTACGACAGATGATCCATATTTGGAATTCCTTCCACTTCGATTGATGGCTGGTCTACGCCGTCATACGAGAACCCTGTTACCTAAGTACTCGTTGACGTATGAAGGTTCTCAGTAGCCTTATGGCTAACCTCGCTAAGCACGTTGATATTCGAGCTGAATATGAGTCCATGTCGGAATGATCCATTGAGTAGGTTCCGTCGATCTACGCTCGCTACGATTTTTCTTCGGCGGGTTTGTAGCGTGTATAGACTTTGAACGAGGCATATTTGATGTCGATTACACCGAAATTGGAAAATGGCTTACTCCTCCGGAACTTTGAACGCAGATTTTATTGCCTTACGAATCCCAGTGCCGAGCCTGTATATGATGATGATGCCCCATCGCAATGCTGACGAAACCCAGATCGTTTACACGCACACCTAGATCAGGGAGGCTAATCAGCCAAAATCCGAGTCTTGCAGTATCTACGAGGTGTCTCTCGTCGGGATAGTCACTTAGAGCCGCACCCTGCCCCGATTTCGGACTACGCTAAATGAGAAATGGCTTGAGATGGCTGCAGCCACACTGTCTCGTTCGGCATAACGGTATGGTGGTATTACTACAGAAGCCAACGGTTTATCGTGTACATATTCAGACTGTGTCGTCGGATGTTGGGGGCTTCGCTTTGGGTAGTAGCCATGTGCTTTGCTTTGCCTGAGGCCGAGCGCATCTTGCTGCAGAATCGACCGAGGTTGTTTTATCACTGCCGTGCAACGATTTCATAATATGTTTATTCTCAAGCCATTGTTTACTACAGATGTGGGTATCTAGTCATCCGGTCAATATACGGACGACCGAGGACCGACAGATGAGCGTTGGTACCATTGGTACTATTGGTACACACATACATACTAAACACGCGGGAGAGGCTTGTTGAGATGTCAGGCACGACATCCAGGGCTTGAAATCTCTGCACACAATCAGATAGGCGCCCAGATAATGTGCTTATTTCTAAAAGGGGGAAGTGACTACACAAGCCTTGTCTTAACCTCAAGACGAAATGACAAGATTTTACAACAACTGAGGTTAGCCTCTAAATTGGACATGCTACCTACCTGGGTATGCAAAGGATTTATGGCTGGGTACTGTTAAGGGTCGTTGTGTCGATCTTGGTGCGGATCTCGTCCGGATGGTTCGTTGCAGGGACGCATCTCTGGTTGCTACTACGGGATCGCATTACTGCAGGCAAGATTGCAGATTCGAGGGTCGAGAGTCGAGGGTCGAGAACAGACATGTTGCATATATTGCATCCCCGAAGCAAGCCCGTTATCTAAAGGCGTCACATTTCCAATATGTGTAAAAAGGTGTTGCGCAAAGGACAAAAGTCTGGGTAGCCCTATAGGTACTACTCGGTGAGCGCGTTGCCCGGTATATCTCATAATGAGTGAGACGTCGGCATTAAAATAATGGCCCCCAAAGTGACTCGATCTACAATACAACCGGGAATTTTATCCTTTTCATCTCGGCCAGAGAGGAAGGAGGCTATCATAAATTAGCACATGTTTGGTCCGCCTGACTGGCTGGCCTGTACGATGCAGGATTCACGGCCCTCGATGACTTGCCTTTCGATCTCCATCGGGCGATTTGATGCTTATGTTCATCTCATATGTATACCCTTGCTCCCTTGGTCCCTGGTCCCCTGCTCCCCTGTTCAAAACCTGCGTAAAATGCGGGCCGTCCCTGGCTGACATTTTGCGGGATGCTCCCGTCATCTCCCCGTTCCAGCGCTAGACCTTTTACGGTGCCTACATTTTATTTCACTACCATCAACGGCAACGTAGTACACAGCAAATCAAGCAAGTTTTATTTCTTGTTCGTCTTCCTTGCATTAACACATATCGTCCTTCTTCTCCCACTCCCCCCCCGTCCCGATCATACCATGGGGTTCGATTCCAAGTTTCGGTTTTTTTTTGTTCACATGTATACGTTCATGTATGTAGGGAGGTAGGGGTAGGTAGGTATATTACATATGTACGTGCTATGTAGGATCCTGCGTTCTGCACCTAGTCTCGTGAGGGTTACATACCATGGTCCTTTTTCCCACCCCCACGAAGCGCCGTAGGTAACGCGTCAAGGGTCGAATGGATACATACTTGCCCTTAGCCGACCTTGTTCAATTTATGTATGTATGTATTATCCCCCCTTACCTCCCCTACCCCCCTACCTTTTCATGGTTTGGTTAACGAGCACAAACTCATGTCCGCGCCTATCACCGTTCGCAGCTGCAATGCACATATCGGCAGATGGGCGTCATCTATTCGCCGACGGCGGGTCGCAGCTGTTTTTCACGTACGATCTCGCAGCGTTCCAGACCGAAGGCCTTTACGGCGCCACCCGCAGGTTCTCAAAGCCCCTGGCCAGGGCGTCGTCGCCGCCCGCCGCCTCGAGTTCGTACTCGATGTCGGGTTGGGCCTCGCGGTACAGCGCGTTGACCTCGCTCGCCATCTTGAAGTTGTAGGCGGCTTCCTCGTCGCCGATAACGTGCTTGGGGATGCCGTTGGCGGCGGCGGCTTCGACCTGCAGCTGCATGGCGCAGGCGCGATCGAGCAGGCCGAACATGAAGCCCGCCTCGTCGACGGTCGAGCCCACGGTCAGTAGGCCGTGGTTCATGAGGATGACGCCTCTGTTGCGGTCGCCTAGCGCCGCGGCGATGTGGTCCCCTTCTTCGGCCGCGAACACGATGCCCCCGTAGCGGGCGTACACGGCGTGCGCGTCGTAGAAATTACACACGTCTGCAGGCGTTCAGGAGGCGCGGAGTTAGCACGCGGACATATTATTGTGGCCTGATTCGGCCTACGGTGAGTGAGTGGGGAGGACCAGGGGACCAGGGGGATAGATAGGATAGACAGGGTTCCTCCGCTCAGCGAGCTAACCCTTCTTTTCTGGCAGACCAGCATTTTTATTTTTCATATCTTTTATATTTTCTATTCTGAAACAAATATAGGATGATCCGAGTTGTGATAGAGGGGAGAGTGTGGCCTGTTTCTACGTACCTTGGTTCAGCATTTCCAGGGGACGAGCGAATACGCTCCAGGCCCGGCCTGCGTTGGAGTGTGCGTGGCAGCTTTTTGGGGCAAAGGTTGGTTAGCCTCACTTTTTTTTTTCTTTTTCGTCTTGTCCATTTTTGGTGGTATTTTTTGCTCCATCTCTTAAAATCTCTCTCTCTCTCTTTTTTTCCTCTTATGGGATATGAGATGAGATGAGATTTCTTCCCGGCCGGGGTTGTTGTTCTCAATCTTGGTTAGTGTGTTCCTCTTATCTCACCTTGCCGGGGAGAGAGATTAGGACGCCTCACTTCTGCGTCTAGGCGTGCATAACTTTTCTTTTATTCTTCTCTATGCAAAAGGAACCCACGTGGTCCTGCGGAGGGAAAGGGGGGACGAGAGAGAGCACTTACATGGCGTGGATGTCGTTCGGACGCCGTTTGTGGACGGCGGAGTGGATCAGGTAACCTGCGGCGTTGGCGGGCCGGGAGGTGTTGCCGCCGACGACTTTGCCGGTCGCGATGTCCAGACATATCATGTCACCTGCCGTCAGCATGCCGAAGTGTCGACCTAGAGGGTTCATCCACATGAGCCCGTTGAACTCTGGGTCTCGCACCGAGATGTGCCTAGAGCCATGGGATCAGCTTAGCTACCTAGCTAGCTATGCGAGGGGAAAGGGATTTTGGAGATTGGGCTGTCACGACAGAGCCCAAGTGGAGAGGACTCGAGCTCATCCCTGGAAGAAGAAAAAAGAACTGCGGGTTCGAATATGACAAGGGAAGGGTTATGGTTATGGTTATGATAGCCAAACTTACCCCGACTGCCCTTCGGTGAAGCCGCATCGCGCGAAGAAGCGGAACGTGGCGGACATGTGCACAAGGATGTGCCTCCTGTGCGCTGTGTAAGTTGGGAATGTGGGAATGCCCGGCATCACCATGCCGTGCGAGATGGCCTCTAAAGGAGTCTTCTCCCTGCCTTCGGTGGCGTCATGCTTGATTGCCTCTGTTGGCTTATCTCCACCCTTGAGGGTCAAGGTGCTTGAGAGGGTCTCGGTGATAGCTGAGGGGGCCATGATGTCTTGATTGACGTCTGTATGGAATATGATCTTCTTCTTCTTCTTCCAAGTGCCTTGGGTAGCTAGATCGGTGGGTTCAATAATTCCCAGGTATGGCTTATGCTTAGCATTAAACGTGTCTAGTCTAGCCGTGACGAACAGTAGGAGATATCGCGAGTGTAATATTATAGGTTCGCTGGCTGGGCCTGATGATAAGGGTCCAATTCGGGTGGAGTAGACCTTGGACGGCCGGGACACGGCTCTTCCCCCGCATAAAGGGCGTGATATACATATACATGCTAGACTGGATGTGGGAATTTACTAGGTTAACCTGGAGAGATATGCACACGACACGAGGATTTAAAGTCTTGAGTACTACGCGATGACATCTTCGTATTAACTATATTATTCTAAGCGAATAGTCCAAGTTACATATCTAACAGAGTAACTACATACCTTATTCAATCACACATTTCTCTCAACGACCCTCCCAAAGACCTCCTCCCCCTTTCCTTCCCTTCCCTTCCCCCGCCTTATTCGCGTGCCGGAATCGGGCGGGAATACGTAAGGCGCGCGCTGGCTATTTGCTCCCCTCGCCGGTGCGGCGCCGATGTATGTTTATGTGTAGAAGCTAGGTTAGTTAGTTAGTTAATTAGTTAATTAGGTAGTTAGTTAGTTAGTTAGTTAGTTAGTCGGGTCGAATCAATAGTTCAATATACCTACACATACCTTACTTACCTAGGTTAGGTAGCTACCTGCAAATATACATGGCAGATATATGCAATAGCCGTTCGCTGTTAAGCGTCGACTAGGTCAACCTAGGTATTTACAGGGAACCAATAGGGACGGACGGCGGCTGCGGCTGTCCCGTATGCTTTTTCTTTTTTGCTTCTTTGGACCTATGGGTTGGTTAGTGGATGATCGTCTATCTAAATAACCTAAGTTAGCACCTAAGGTTAGGTTAGGTTAGGTTAGGTTAGGTCGAGTTGAGTTATCCTCGGCGCTCGCGGAAGGAGAGGCGGAACGGGAATGGAAATGGGAATGGGAATTGGAGAATGGAATGGGGACTAATGTGTTGGCGGAAAGTAGGCGAGTAAGTAGCCTATAATTCTCTTTTTTTCTTTTTTCGCGCGAGCTGCCCGACGGGACTGACATCCATCCATACATACATATACACATCCATACAGACGGACAGGGTGTTTCGCGCGGACACGTATATATACGATACGCGGCGATGGATACGACTGGGGGGGGGGGGAGACTCCAAGTCAAATACGTGGTCTTACGTCGTGGTCCCATTGCTCTTCGCCTCTGTCCGTCCGTCCGTCCATCTGTCTGTCCATCTTTCAACCTTACCCGGCCTGATATTACATTACCTTACCTTACATTACATTACATCGTCGATAGATGCCCAGCTTCGCCAGCTAGCCAGCTTACTAGTTCGGCAGCGCCGCGGGGGGGCAGACGGGATGAGATGAGATGAGATGGAGAAACACATGCTCGCTCGCGAAGGCACCCTTTGGGGTCTGTCGAGCAGACCAGACTTTTCTACTCTCACGCCCGGGGCTGGGAGGGGGACGGACGGGGAGGCGAGAAAAAAAGCAAAGAGGAGTGAGTAGATGGATGGCGATGATGTATATACTGGTGTATATACCATCTGGGTAGACTTACCTACCTACCTGATTCTCCTACCAGATGCAATAAGACGGGTTATAACCCAGAAAGCCCACGTACTGCAAGTCTCGAAACCGCCACAGTTGAACGTGCGTGGGAGATTGGTTAACCTCGGGAATCTTCCATCTTCCTCTCTTAGGGACTCCTTAAATCCTAACCACCACCGCCTCATCCGTATGGCCCTACGGCTCTCTCTCCCCCTTAGCTCTCTCTCTCTCTTCCATGCTACGCTCCATCGCTTCTTCGGGCCACACGGCGCCTATCGCGCTTCCCGCGGGACTTCTATTAGACAGACCAAAACCAACCGGTGATTTCGATCCAGACGTATGGATGAATGAATAGACGAGCTCAAGTTTTGTTTCCCGCTAAACTAATTGGCGTAGCCCCCGCTAGCCCACTGGATAGGAAGCTTTCCGCCTGGTCTGTTGGTTATGTAGTAGACCCGTGGAAGCCAGACGGATGATACCCTGGAGTAATGGGTACCTGCTACGCCAATAAGCATGAGTTCTTAAGACGCTCGCTATTACTTTTCTATTAGCTCTAGACAGACTGTTACATATCTCGCCAGAGAATACATACATTCATTTAGATATGCAACCCCGGCTCTATCCAAGAACTACACATTATACAAGGCAATGAGCATTACTTGCACAATAATTCCTACCCGGCCACCCCTAAAGATAAAAGATAAAAAACATCATGTTGACGCAGCACCAAGTCATACTATAACACCTTGAAAAAAGTAATAAAATTCGCATTTCCGAAGTAACGTTCGTCTGGGGACTAATGCCATCCATTCAGCAATGATTATCTACCTAAGGTAACAACGAGAAGAGATCGCGTCCGGGGATATAAACAGGACAGTGGTCTATCCCCCTTTCCTCTCCTTAAGCCTCTCATCTCAGCAGCATAACGACTAGACCGCCCCTTTTCCTAGCAGCAATGACCGCATAATCTCTCTGACCTGGTCACGTCATTGGTAAAACCAAAATTATATGCATTCGTTCCTCCCTACCATCGCTCCTTTTTTTCTGTGTTCACCTTCCGCCAAGTTAACCACGGAGGGAATCACCATTGTTTTTCCTTTATCCCCTGGCAATTATGCCTTCATCGTTTTCCTATGCCCGAGTGTGGGAGTGCAACTGGGCTACTAACCTCGTCTGACTGCGCAACCATGTGGTCGTCAAACAGCAGTTGCAGTTACCAACCACGGCAGTTCTATCATGGTATCACGTACAAGAGAATAGAGAAGAGGCACTAGAAGAGACGTGGCGAAAAGTTATAAAGTAAAGGCCCCTTCATCTTATTCGAGGGTCGCCGCCAGGCTCTCAAAGCCCATAGACGTCCCATCCATCAAAATGGTCGATCGAGGTCCGTCCGGGGATATCAACTATGCTCGAATCATGGCGAGGAGCAAATTCATTTCTGAACTCCTGGCGTAGTCATAGCTCGTCGTCCTCCGCTTCGATCTCTGACGGTTTTAATAAGCCGCCGACCTTGGCTCGTCGCTCGTGGTCGGCTGTCAGTTTCTCGCGAGCCTCTTGCTCCTTCTCAACCACGAAGAGGTCTGCATTGTCACCAGCAAACTCCTTTAGGGAGATGAGGAAGTCTCGGACTTGAAGACGGAACTTCTCGTACGATGCGTTCAGGGTGTAGAGACACTCAATAAATGCACTGATTTGTGCACTGGAGACCTAGTTAGCTCATGTGATATTTATGTTACGTTACAAGGTGACAACTTACATTTGCAGATTGGGGAATGCATTGCGTAGAAGACCGCCAACAAATTCGGTGAGGAAATCCTTATTGCTTGTGCCGGCTGGTGCCTGGTCTGTGTAAACAGGCCCCTGGATCTTTGGCGTAGAACCGTCTGCCGGGAGTACGAAGTAGAACATGCGCATTAGCAGCAAAGACTGCGTCTTGAACCCAGCCTTATGGTCAGGATCTGTCAAGACAAAGAATACATCCTGCAGGATACCAATGAAGAACTGTTGGAAGAAGGCGTTGGCTGTTTGCACATCGGTCTTATCCGCGATATTCGTGACAAGCTCTAGGCACATGTTAAGTCCTGCGCTTTCAACGTCACGATTATCGTGCTTGCTGGCCCACATGCAAGCGTCGATGACAAACTTGAACTGTCGATTATCCAGCTTCAGGAGAGCAGGGAAGCAGTGTAGGTTAATAGCTCTGAGCAAGTTGAAGAATTCTACTCGGTGCTCAGGGAACTCTGAGAAGTCCTTGTTGATCATTTCAAGAGTGCACTCGAAAACGTTTTGCATGATAATTGGCACTTGATCTTCCATAAGACCCTATTATACGGTTAGCAACATCTCATAACTGGTAATCTGTCTAGGCCTTCTTACTGTAAGTCTTGTAATGATAGTAGACATCGCTTTTAGGACCTCCGCATCTCGGGCTCCCGGGACGTTGCGGTTGTAATCTACTAATACGGAGTCAAGAAGCTGCGGTACCATCTGCTGACGAATAGCAGGAAGATCCTCTGCCTTGTCAACGTAGCTCTCAATTAACTTCAAGATTTCCTTCTTGATGGTTCTCAATCCTCGGACCTTCGGCATGCGAGGAGCAATTTCACCTGTTTTGGAGGTTAGTGCATATCACTAAGAGAGGATGGGCATTGCAAAATTACCATCACGGGCAACAGCCTCTGAAATTAGCTGGCTAGTGGCACGGTACATTTGTAGCATGTCTAGGTATATTCTACCAATCTGCGGACCGAAGTAAGGCCCAATAGAAGAGCAAGCCGACACATTAGTCTTCATGATGTTCCCGATGATTTTAATTGTGTCCGAATCCTGCAAAATCTGAGGGTCCTGAGTAGCTGCTCTAATGATCTCGTCCCAGGCTGCGTTAGGTGCGTTCATGAGCTCTGCAAGCAATCGTTCCTGCTGGTGCTTGTTGCCCTGAGCCGCGACCATATATCCGCAAGCCTCGTAGAATGTGTGAACTTGCTGGGGCGTTAGATCACATGTAATACGCTGCAGGTTTCGGATAATCTCCTCGATGAACGGTTCATTCTCACTGGGCTGCAAGGCAACGAAGTGTCGACGGCACTGTCTTGCGATCTTAATGAACGTATCGCATGCCATATCTTGTACACCTGAAACATAATTAGCTGCTGCTGCTCCAGAGTATCGAAATTGGGTAACAAACCTTCGTGCGACTCGTGCATGAATTCGAAAAGCTTATTGACAACCGTCTTAAGGAATTTCCAATGGGCCTTTAAGAAGCGAGGGTATTGCCCAACAATGTACATGATATTACTGGCTACGACAGCCTTGTTATCTTTGCCGCGCTTCATTTCTGTCAGCCCGAGGAGGTCCTTGATAACCGTGACGAGGAATCGCTTCTCGGTCTCTTCGTTCATCGCGAGCGAAATTGATCCGATAGCCCAGCATAAAACATTGCAGTTGTGCCATGACCACTCAGTGCCGTCAACCTGTTTCTGTAGCTTTTCGGTCATAATTGTTTCCGTATCCACAACGTCAAGATGAGTCAAGTAGACGAGACATTCCCGAATGGTCTTGTAGAGCTGCACCGTATCGCTTTCCTTGACAAACTCGCGGACGATTTCACCTTCGTCGTTTTCGACGATAAGAACTTCTTCGGGTCGGACCATCTTTTCAATCATAACCACTCGGAGATTTGACAGAACCTCCTTATACTTGTGCATTCTCAAGGGGAAATTTAACAAGATGCTCGGATTTACAGCGCCGGTAGCGGAGCTGCTTCCCATCATAAGGGGGTTGGCCTCCTGGAGGGGTGCGGCTTGCATTTCCTCGTATAGCTCCTGTACTAGTTTGAGCCAGTAATCTAGACAAATCTTAAAGATCTCGCGGTCCTCGATTTGTGAGATGCGAATAAGATAGAAGTGACCATGCGTGAGGAAGTCTCGGTTAGGGAGATTCTCAACAAGCTAATCGTAAAGTTAGCGAATATTAGAATTAATCCAGAAATAAACCTACATCAACATGCTGGCCGAAGAAGTTGCACAGGAAGAGTGCCAATTCTTGGAGAAACTCCTGGTCCTTGGAATTACTCTGAGGGTATGTGCTCTTTAGGTCGAGATCCAAGGGAACGATGGTAGCAATAGTCGTGAGAACATCGACAAACATCTTGACTAGTTGTTCGCTATACGCGTTTGGCTGTCCCGGTCCACCAGTCACCAGCCCGCCAATCTCAGTAAGCACTTGCAAAGTGACGTTACGGAATTCGGCAACTTCGAGGAATCGCGTGCGTAATGTCTCGATAAGTGGCGTCTCGAAAATGTATCCTAGGGGAATCCAGTTGCAAAAACGTAGCAGTGTCTCTAACGTAGCCTTCACTAAGCTTGCCTGATTCGCTGAAGTAAGAATCTCCTGGCATAACTGGAAGATTTGTGAAAACTCGTTGCACATGGTAGTTTTCAGGTTTCTAGTCTTAGCCGAAGTCATCTGTTCGGCTGAGTAGTCGAAAACCTCTTCAGAGAGAAGGCGGAGAATGATCATGTTGTTCTCGCAGATGGATAGGTTCGATCGGCAGGATGAGATGATCTCGTTGATGAAGGTCGGCCAGTTGTGGGGCCATTCTTGCTTTAGAATAGAGACGAGAACTAAATTCAGCTTATTCAAGAGAGTGCGCTGAGTCCTGAGCGACTCTTCCGTACTGGATGCCTGGAGGATAAAGTTCACGACAAAGTTGCGAATTCCTGCGGCGCGGGTTAGCTAGGGAGATCTATACCGGTACTACTAGCGAGATAAGGCGACAAACCTAGACATTGTTCTCGGGGTAAAACCTTCCATCTGGTCATGATAACGCTGTCCAATATCTGAAGTCCAAGATCTGCAACCCGTCAGCCCTGTGCCAATACCTCCCATATCGCGGGACTAGTGCGGCGTACACTTTGTCTGCGGGTGCCTCGACTCAGCGAGGAGCTTATCGACGAGTAGCCATGCATCGGGATCTTCCTTGAACTATAAATTATGTATATTAGTTTTGGCACAAGTGTGCAAGGCGTATGGCGCATCACGTACCTGGTTTAACGCGGTTTGGGCAGCTTTTTGCTGAAGGTGGGGAAAACGCAAGTGTTAGTAGCTTAGCTTCGAGGATATATATGTTTACTTGAGAAATCAATGAAATATTAAAAGGATAAGCTAACCTGTTCACCGCGACCTTCGTAGAAGGACTGGACCATGAGGTCCAGCTCTGGGATCGTGGGCGCCATCTCGAATGAGGTGGCGGGGGAAAGACGAGGTAGGCTGCGCGCCTCGCTTCAACTGTGTGTCGGAATAAAGACAGTTGATGATGACGTTGAGGGTTTTAATGACGACGTGCACGGGTTGTGGATGAGAACTGGTTGAAAAAGGTATCAGTGGTAGAGAAAAAGTTGGTAGGTAGAGAGGAGTAGGGAGGAACAACTGTCAGATGAGTTGTAAAAAAAGGTATCAGTAGAATTCGAAGAGGCACCAAAAGTGACGGGTCTCTGAGATGATAGCGGCAGCTGCGTACAGTTCTGGTGGTGGGGTTTGGGGGGGTTTAGGGAAGCTTGGCTCATAGGAGGTACAATACATAGCTAGGAAATGTACGTACCTATAGGCTGTAGCAGCAAGGCTCCTAGGTGAGCATTAGGTACATGTAAGCATGTAGACCTTACGCGCCCACTATTTGTGACCCTGTACTTCTACTCACACGTGAATTTGTAAAGGCTGCCAAGTACCCGAGGGGCAGTAGCGGCTGAAACTTGCTGTTAGCAGTGTTAACTGAACTCTGCAGAAGCCAATTAGATATCAACGATTCCAATTATGTCATTGGTCCGTGAACGCAAGGCTTCCGAAATAACCACACCTGCCAACCAACCCAGAATGACTTACCCCTCCAATTTTAACGATTAAACTTTAGTAGGTTAGGTACCTAACCTATCGTGTCCCGAGGTTAGGCCAAGTCTTGCTTTGCTGCAGGATGAGGACAAATAAGAGACAGATTGTGACGTCGACCTGTACTTCGTAAAGGTAAAATTTAAATCCGGTTATGATAGGATCTCGTGTTGTTGTCGTTGTTGTTGTTATAAGTAGCGCATAGAACCTGCGTACTAACGCAAACGCAAAATATGTATCTCGAGATAGGATGCCGACAGTTTCGCAGGCTTGTTCAATTCTAGAATGACGACCGGCTTGGCTTTGGAGGGGAATTGAAATGGATGTTACTTGCAAAGCTCACCGCTGCTTCAGATCTGAAAAATATTTTGTTGCCGTGCACACTCTGACACTCCACCCTTATTGATAACGTCCCGTATTTATTAGCTGCTGCGCGTAACTAAAGCGTTGCTAACGTACACGTCGTTTTTCGGGTTGCTCAAGAAATGCTGATAATTGCTTATTATATGGGCTTGGTAATAGCGTACCTGGTAATAATGTACCTAATATTACGTACCGGGACCCATTGTTCCGGGATAACGGTACCGGGCTTTAAAGACTACTCCCGAGCCTCCGGGGTTTTTATTACCATTGTCAACCCTTTCTAATTTACTGTAAACACGGCCACCATCTTCTTTTTTCTAGATAAAGGGAGACGACTACTTCTAGGTGAGAATAATATAAGCTTTGCAACATAGCCGCTTTTGTTGGTTAATATCGTAAAGCAGCATATGGTGGAAACTAGACTCTTCGGGCTCTCTACTTCGCTGCTGATGTTGCAGCAACTTGACGTAAGTTCCCGATGATAAATGACAGGCTCCAGCTTCTCCTATACGACCAGGCGAGAAAGACGGAGAATAAGGCAGACGGATGTGACGTGGCCGAAGAAAAATCATGCAATTTAATCGAATAGAGCAAAGCCCATCTCCGATGCTTCCTTAAACCGACCTTTTTTTTTCTTGCCATTCCCCGCGCAGTGGCACCTCTAGTCTGTCCCTTTCTTCATGAAATAGTTACACCGTGTCCTTTTTCTTTTTTTAATCATGCGGCCTAAATTGGAGCATACGATACAATATCCGTTCTCTAACCGACCAACATTTTCTCCGAAAATGATTATCATGGGAAATACGGGTTACCTTGGCGCACCGGATTCGAACCTCCTAGACGGTCCCGAACGGCGTATGTGGAGTTTTATGCTTTTTGATACCCGCAGTCAGCAAGCCCACTCTTCAGCGCAGTTATCGCCTTATCAATATCTGTTCTCGCAGGATCGGTCTATTTACGATTAGCTTTCATAACCTTCGATCGCTACTAGAGAAATCGTAAACGTACCACACTAACACCCATGTGTCCGAAGCGTACATATTTGGCGGCAATTTCCTTATGGATACCACCGGCGAAGACAACGCCACTCTTGGCAAGCTTTGGGAGTAGATCGGTGGCCTTAACACTTTCGGGTAGGTAGATGGCCGTCATACCGTGGGCCTGGTCTTCCGGGTTGGCCGCGACTTGTTTCAAACCCAGCTCTGCCACGGTATTCTTGATCTTGTCGGATACCTCTCGGTGCCTAGCAAACCTTTCGGCGAGGGGCTTGGTGAGTATCTGGGTTAGTGCTGTGTGTAGGGCGTGGATAAGTTGCGGCGATGGGGTTGCAAAGTACGAAGGCTTCTTTGCTTCGTAGTTTTGCATAACTAAGTACACAACGGATTAGCACCGGCTATTGTTACCATCTGGGATATTGGGACCTGTGTCTTACTAGGTGTCCAGTTCTTCATCGAAGCAAAGTATGATGCCGGTGGGCTCTTTCTCGCCTTGAAGGCGTCGATCGCCTTGCCGCTGAACATCGATATGGACAAGCCCGCGGGGCAGCCGATAGCCTTTTGGCTTGCTGTTATTACGCCGTCTAGCTTCCACGCATCGAAATCAATCTCTTCGCTAGCTACACTGCACACGCCATCCACGATAAGTAACGTGTCAGGTGACACTCTCTGAACCGTCTCGGAAAGCTTCTGCAGTTCGCTCAGTACACCTGTCGATGTGTCGACATGTGTTACTGTGACAACCTTGTACTTCTTGCTCTTCAATGCTTGCTCGATTTCGGGCAATTGCGGCCGACTGCCAACGGGGGCTTTTAGAAGATCGACTTTTGCGCCGTAGACTGTAAGACAGTCGGCGAAACCATCGCTGAAGTAACCGGAGCTGAGAACTAGGACATCTCCGCCGGGTTCGACAAGATTTGCTGCTACTAGATCCCAACCAAGCGTGCCGGATCCCGAGATGACAAAAGGTTGTGAAGATGGGTCGGTGGTCTGGAAGAGCTTGCGCAGCATCGACAATGCCTCGCCAAACGTAGCAACGAAACCTGGACCGACATGCGACTCGCTAGTATTTCTATGTTAGAGAAAGTGTCTTGCTATAAGAGCGCGCGCCTGGCTATTTGGTACAAACCTGTAATGGCTCATGGACTGTAATACGGCATCGTCGAACTCAATGGGACCGGGGATGAGTAGAGTAGCGTGTTCGGGTTGAGATGACATTTTGGCAGATGACGAAGAAAAGCTACGGCTCTGAGCTGGAGGAGAAATATTACTTGGGAAACTGGGATTCGAAGGGGATCGAGCAGCTCCTAATAAGTGTCGTGATATAATCGAGACGCGAGCTGCGGGGTTAGAAGCAGTGAAAGTTGCTATCTTCAGTAGACGGTGGGGCATGTTGCTGACAACCGCTCCGGCGGCCTTCCGTATTGTTACTGAGTAAGCCAGTTTTCGTCCCCTATAATGAAACCTACCTTAGGTACTGTAATGTAGGCCGGTTTTAGTAGAGCTTGACTCGTGTATATCTTGTCTTGGAACTTTATATGTGTATGCATATGTGTATGCCTATCAATTCCTATATCCACTTGAGCTCCACGATTCGCAGAAAGAAATGTACTGTTATTGCATTGCAAATTTAATTTACGGATAGACAGAAGCTATGAAATATTAAGAGAAGAAGCGTCGGGGAATCTTGTATCTTGTAAGCAGTTATAGAATTTTATTTGCTAATCGCCTAATTCGTAGAGGTTATATCTCCCCCACTGCTCTGTATGATCTATGTCCGTTTGGGAGGTCTTATCGCATATAGTAAGCCACGGCTATTTCCCGACGTGAAGTAGGCTGGATAGCTGCTTCAAATTCGGTGTTTTAAGAAGTACGTAACCTCCGTCTTCGGCCGCATTTTAGTGACCCGACTTAGATAGAACGTAAGAGAGCAACGGCAATTACGTCCGAAGTTGATCGCATCTTATTAAGCTTAGGTAGGTACCTAGGTAAGGCTCCTTGTAGCAGTGCGAGCGCTAAGATACTGTATTGTACCATTGTACTTCGTACCTACATGAGGTAACTTCTAATCTTAATCTGGGGTACGTACCAATAGCTTGAATTGCGGGGCCTGCAAAGCTCCCAACCCTGAGAGTTCAACGTCAGCCTCGCAGGTTTGAGGATAGCTTCACGACCTAATTACGTATATCTCGTTGACATGTGGGCACGCAGTTATTGTAACTCTCCTCAAGTCCCCGGTATTAAAAGAGATATATACGAAATTCTAGCGAACATCCCGACCTAGCCGTCCTTAAACCGCACTACTTCGAACCAGTAGCGGTGTTGCCTGCGCATACGCATACACTCCCATTGTACGATTAAGCTGTCCGAAATTCCTCCTTCGAATCGGTCGTAGAGCAAATAGTCTCGGTATACCTGGGAGATTCTAGGTCTCCGTCAATTTATAACCAATGGCCTTCCTCATCCTGGTGATCGGGGACCTCCACATCCCCGACCGCGCTCTCGACATACCGCAAAAGGTGCGACGGACGGCCAGCACTCACCCTCTCCCATCCCCCACCCCGAGCACCGCTGCTAACTGTCACAACCTCGTAGTTTAAGAAACTCCTTTCGCCAGGAAAGATCGGACAGACGCTATGTCTAGGCAACCTGACGGACAAGCACACGTACGAGTACCTACGTTCAATTGCGCCGGATCTGAAAATCGTAAAGGGTCGCTTCGACGTGGAAGCGACGTCACTGCCGCTGTATCAAGTTGTAACGCACGGGTCGCTACGCATCGGTTTCATCGAAGGATTCACACTGGTGTCGACCGAGCCAGACTTGCTACTCGCCGAGGCCAACAAGTTAGACGTGGATGTGCTGTGTTGGGGCGGAACCCACCGCTTCGACGCCTTCGAGTATATGGACAAGTTCTTCGTAAACCCAGGCAGTGCTACGGGGGCGTTTACGACGGGGTGGACGAAGGAGGGCGAGGATATGGTGCCTAGTTTCTGCTTGATGGATGTGAGTTACACCGGGTCCTCGACACAACACAGGGGCAGCAAGACCAGCTACTAACAATCAAATACAGGTCCAAGGTATATCACTCACCCTCTACGTCTACCAGCTCCGCAAAGATGAAAACGGGGTGGAAAACGTCGCAGTGGAGAAAGTAACATACACAAAACCAGTAGAGCCTACGACAGGCGGGTCGTCGTAATCTTTTAAAAGGAATGCATGGATGTCTAGATCAACGAATACCCCAAAGCATCAAAGATGTATTCTCACGATGAAACTAATAGCAGGCCACTCTACTAGCCTCGATAAATGACATAATCACAATCAACCATTGGGAATGAATCGAGAAAAAAAAATACTTGATTGGTATCCTGAGTACACTGAGTCTCGTCTGTCTGTCTTCACTCCAAACGCCATGAAAAAAAATGAGATGAAGAAAGTCTCAATGCTCGCTTCAATTGTGATTACTTAATCGATATTTAAACCCCCTAAGCAGAAAACTTCGCTCAAACGACCGTACGAATCATCATCATCATAGTGCAGCAGGGCTTATTTTTCTCATAACATCATACTTCTCCGCCTTATTGAGGCCCTATCCCGTACGGAAGCGTCCACATCTCCGGAAGAGGAGCTATTCAAGCTGTCTCCTTCCATGGAGGTATCATGTCCTGCATTTTCTATATCCATCTTCGACTCTTTCGACGCTGCCATGGTCGCTCGTCTGGATCCCGCGTGCCTCGGTGCCTTCTCATGATTCTGGCTCTCTGCATCTAGTTCCAAGTCTTCACGAGCCACTGATGATAGTCGCCTTGACCTCGATTGTCGAGATCCTTTGGTATTTCTCCTCTTGGAAGTCTCCTCCGTTGTTGCCGTACGCTTTGAACCGTCTTTCGGTGACGAGCTAGGGAAATCGTAAACGTCGGCCTCATCGTCAAATATTTTCGCCACTTCAGCCTCCCGAGCTGCGATCTCGTCTACGCGGCGACCAGCTGCTCGGGAGCCCGACTTGGTTGTATTGCTTTCGCCGCTAGAATAAGACGAAGACTCAGTATCGGTCCGCTTTTTCCTATCCATTCCTACACCACTCATGGTCAAGTCGTCCGAAGACGCTTTCGAGCCTTTCCGTGCTAGGGGACTAGCCATAACATCTAGGTTCGTTCTTGACATGCTGCGATCAGCAGGTAGATCCTTCCATGATCCTAGATTCTCCTCTGATTTGACTACTGATGAAGGGTTCGACGAGGGAAACTCTTCCTTCTTCGACTGGCTAGTTCTTCGTATGTGTTTGCCTTCGCCTGACACGGCGTCAAGTAGCTGCTTCGTAGGCCGCCGCATCTTATCCCGAAGATTTGGCTCAGCATAACTAACTGCCGTCCTAGCTCTACGGCTGCCTCGTGATGTCTCCCCTCTTGAGGAAATATCAGTAGGAGGGGGCGTATCCCTTACTTCCTCTCTCGGGGTTGCTTCCGGAGTATCAGGTACGGCCAAGTTGGGCTCCGAAGAAAGTGTCTCAGTCTCGATTTCCACGTGCGCAACAAATATCGGCTGAGGTTGGGGGACCGGTATCTCAACTGGAATTGTCTTCCTTCCCTTAATATCTTCCTTTGTGACCTCGTCTAAACTCGGAGGCTTCGTAGCCTTTTTTGGCGACTTAATATGTTCGTTCGTGCTTTTGGCACCTAATGGCCTTCTCTGAGTTACCGAGCTAGATGGCTTATCTCGAACCTCTCTCCGGTTTGATGGAAGCTTGATCGGCCTGTTGATGGACTGGGGTTTGACGTTCGCCACCTTCTCTGGTTGATCCTTTGCAACCTCAATAGCTCGAGTCGGCTTAGATATCACCGGATTCTCCTTCTCATCCTCTTCTCTCAGTTTTCTCTTCAAGTTGGCCTTACCAACTTGAATAGTAGGCTGGGATTCCGTTGTGTCAATCGCTTTCGGCTCCATCGTCTCATTATTAACTTCAGGAGTATTGTTGACTGGTTCGTTTGCTCTTTCATCTTTCTTGGGGGAGGGTGTTGATTGTTGTTTAGGCTGGGGATCAGACGATGCCTTCTCTAGAGACGCGTAATCTGACTTGGGAGGACTATGTCTTGGGGGTAAATCAATCTTCACGGGATCTTCGTCGACAAAGCGTGATACTGGCGGGGGTCCAAGATCTGGGGAATCGTCATTATCATCAACGATGGCGCGTAATGCGAGGATTTCCTCTCGGCTACAAAATTAGTATGCATTGCTTACAGAAACCTCATAGGTATAACTCACTTTAGTGTTTCGCGAGGACACATTTTATTTTCCCAGATCGGCGCCAACCTGCCTTCTTGAAGGGCGGCAGCCTCCAGGTCTTTCATCGAGCTTACAGTATCTCTTCTCCTCCATTCAGACATGCTGCCACGCCCAATGCTTGACCTGCGCTTTACTCTCTTCGGCCCTCTTGGTGATCGACTTCTCGGGGTGGGCTCGTGCCCCAAACTCGCAAGCATAGTTCCCCATTCTGCGAGTTGGGCCTCCATCTTCTCCTTGATCTCAAGGGCATGATGGGCAATCTTTTGCGCTCTACTATCTTCTAATTCTGTTTGAAGTCGCAATATTTGTCCTCGAAGATCAAGGTTTTCGGATAATAGGCGAACACATTCATTCTCTAAAGTACGTATTTTGAGGGATTGAGTTGAATTTACTCGGGCGATATCTCTATTTTGTCGCAAGAACTTTCTGCGTACTATGACAGAAGGTATTAGTTGGTATCATCAGCGACGTGCAAAGTGTAGCTAGGGACATACGCGTTTCTACGCTGTCTGTTGACACCATTGGCTCGTTGAGTCGTGCCATTGTAAAGACATGAGGCGGAAGGAATTCGAGATGATTGAAGTTTTATAGCACGAGTCTAGAAAGTCTAGTAACCATGCAGGAGGGTCTTTTTGGTAGCAAATAGGGCAAGAGTTGTCGGAAGCAACAGTATGCAAGACGATAGTTGCTGTTTGAGGTGCGGTGAAAGAAAATCAAAGTTTTGGTCGAGGAAATGAGTTGGCAAGGTAGTTGGCAAGGTAGCTGGCTCCACAGTGCATGTCAACAAACTTCCGAATGGGGTATAGCAACGCACAATTATGACCAGCAATTTTATACAGGGGTCGCCTATGGTAGCACCCACATATTCACGTCACACACTAAGGCATATGTACCCAATCTGCCACTTATCCACTTATCCACTTATCGATAATACTTGCCATTTACACATGCGAATGTGCAAGTCGCAACTAAGCATTCTACACAGTAAAGCTACCTGCCTAACCTAACCTAACCTTAGAAATCAAGAGACTGCGAAGCTTTATTACGATGGCGTTTTCTTCGCGCACGTTGCCTGGCCATATACGCCAAGCCTCTACATCAAGCAATCCCAGTGCTCAGTCTGCAGGGCAGTCAAGCGCACTTCTCGCCCGAGTCAATGAGAAGAAGGCGGAGCTTGAGAATTTAAAGGAGCTGCGGGAACTTAGCGCAGCTGTAGCAAATCAGATGGAAGCTCTCGAACAAAAACTTGCTACCCTATCGGATGGAACAGAAGGTGCGCACACTCAGATAGACGCCTTGCCCTTATAGCTGGCTAACTAGGCGTGACAGCGATTGCGATGGTGTTAGGAAACTGGCATAATGTTCTACGAGCTATCAACATGGCGTCAGGTATTCTTACATCCGCATATGAGGCAACATACAAAATTTCGTCTTATTGACCAATCTCATAGCCAAAATCCCGAGTCCACGAAACGCAGAGGAAACTACATCCAAAGCTCAGGACGATACTTTACCTCTACCGCAGACTCTAGTGCGAATACCGACGGAACATGCACCGGCGCTGCAAGCCCAGACAGAAGCGATCATGGAGAACGAACACAACTCATCATCAATCTCATAAGGTTAAACAGCCAAATAGATTAATGATTAATTCACCCTGCTAGACAATATAGGTATACATTTTCAGACACCTAAGATGCCGTCAGGAACAAGCACACCGACTATGCTATTCATATAGAACTTCCTATTAGGTATCCGGCGTAGTCATTTAATCGTCTCTAACTGGAGCACTTACATATATCCCGCATTCTATGTGGTCTGTTTTTATAGGGCCAACAGTTGCAGGAGTTGGGTTTAGTTGGGAATGTTTAAACGGCTATAGCTCCGGTGCAGTATGTACATTAGGTAGTCTGCAATGCAAGCTCCTGCAGGGAATCCCCACGGAGGGAAGTGGGGGAAAGTTCGCGTGCAGATCCGCATCAGATCGCGTCTCTTAGTAAGCCGCTATTCTAGAAAAAAGTGTCTGACGTAGGTAGTTACACGTTGATGAAAGTCAATAGCACTAGTTAGCTCATGTTAAACTATTGAGTGACGAAGCTTCCCGTAGAAATTGAATGACTTACCTCATACCTAACCTTACCTATGTAAGTTATACCAGAGGGCAAGTGCGTTAGGTAGTGCTGCTGCTGTGTCTTAGGTATCAACCAGCAAGATGTTACAGTTCAAAATCCTAATGATGGGATTCGTCTCTTCTACATACAACATCAATCATTCTCCAGACAGCATGACAATCTAATTCGCCCACATTACCCAATTGGAAAGAAAGGTAACCGTAGCTTTTGCTAATCTACAAGGGATACATGTGACATTAACTCCCCCGCCAACACTTTGCTCATCGGCGATACCGTGCTTTCGGTCGCAGGCCCGGAACCAAATAATAAGTCTCATTAAACCCCTTGCTTGGACCCCTGAGCCGTGCACCCTCAACTGCCTCACTTTTGGTACTTATCTATTATTGGCCAATCGCGTCCAATCGAGATGGCCGTTATTCCCTCGAGAGTCGAGATCCTCAGTGATACGAGCTCCAACGAAGATGATCCCCCCTCTCATGACAGCTTCAAATCCGACAACTCTATTCTTTGTGACCTTTCCACTTTTCAGCTCCAGAATCGCTTAAGCGCCTGTTCTAACCCAGCAGTCGAGTCGCTTACTACATGTCTGAAGAAGCTTCAAATAGACACGGAAATTTGCAATACCGGAGTCAACTGGAGTGATAACCCAAAGAATCAAAGTCGACGTCGCCTAACAAGGCCAGCAATCGCGGCCAACACCTTTGAGGTCCTCGAAACCGTCCCCGAAGACGAGTCACTGCGCTCATGCACATCCGCATCTACAAGTATTTCTAACGAGACACAATATCGCTTCGAACTCCCTGCTTCAGGTACGTATTTCCGCAGCATGTTTCAACCCGCCTTGCGTCGGGGTGTACTAACCTAACATTCCTAGCAATCGAGAAATTCTCGGATCACCCTTTAATAGAAATTGCACGCAGAGGCATACCCTCAGCTAAAGAGCAATTGGCAAAGCATCGCGAAGGCTGGTTTGAGGGAATAATTTCTACAAAAATACCCATCGAAACTTCTACACAGTCCAGCGCTGTGCCGAGTTTCAAGGCAGTACATCTTGGCTTCAATCTCTTGCCTATTAACGACAAAGCCCCGCGCGGGAGTCCGACCGAGGCTGATGTTCTTGCACGTTTTATAGCTCTTGTGTCACCTTTAGCTCCCGGGGAAGAAGTTCTGGCGGACGACGAGCAGCCCGCAAGACCAAACATGGCCCTCGCAGAATCTAGTCGCAATCACCTTGCACCGGTCAATGAGCTAGAGTTACCCTCAGAGGATAGAACTCGACAATCTACCCCTACTTCACCTAGTTCAATTAGAGACAAGGATAGACATGTCGAGGTCATTGTCCCGAGATCACCCGCACAACCTATCGCTAGAATCGAGGATTCCGTGGAGGCGCTTGACGAACTTGAAGAGCAATTAGAAGCATTTGATGAGGCAGCTCATTTCAAACGAATTCTCTCTCCAAGAACCCCGGGTTCCGGGCACAAACCCACAGTGCCATTACTATCCGTGACGAACGCCGGAATTACGAGGTCTGTAACCCCACAACCGAAGCGAACTACTCCAATGATGGATAGCTCTGCCTCTATAAGAATAAATTCGACCAGCGAGCCCCGGCGTACTGTTCGCAAGTCAGCATCCATGATATTCCTTGATCCTCCAAAATTAAAGAGTGAGGATAAACCTGCAACTCAGGCCCCATCAAAGAGGTCGTTCTTCAAAGGCATATCAAGTCTCCTACCACCAAGGCAGCCACCCAAGTCGAACAAGAAACCCACTATTCCAACCTTTGAATTACCCGGGGACGAAGTCGCTCGCAAATTAAAGGAAAAACGCGAGGCTCGCATATCGACGCAAGCCGCCACGGAACAAGCGACAAAACCAACTATGTCAAGCCTTCGACGTGCCAAGTCAGCTAAGGCTCCAACACGACCTAACTTCGAGTTGCCGGGAGAAGCCATCTCCCGCCGCAAGCGCGAAGAGCGTGAGGCGCAGCTGCGAGCACAGGAAGAAGAGGAGCGGAAGAGAAGAGAGTTCAAGGCCAGACCAATTCGATCGGGTGCTGCGCCCAGTACCTTTCCCCGCGAGACAGCTGCGAGCCGAGCTCGGCAAAGCAAAGTACATCTGGTGGAAAATTCAACTCAGCAGAATTCATCGGGTCGGAACAAAGGCGCATCCACGACTACTAATCCCACACCACGCTCTCCCCTTTCAAAGACGAACAACCAATGCCAACCACGGGGCCGGGGACTGCAGCCACAGCCATCCGGAGTGCAGCCGCCTCGTGGTGTTTCAAGCTCTACAGTAGACAGCACCAGTGGGCAGCATAGTTCGGTGTCCACAGAAGATATACAACATCAGAGACTACGTGGCCAGGAGATTTACAAGCGGGATAACTCTTGGACCGGGGAACGAGAGCGTGAGAAACGAGAACGGGAAGCACTAGCTAAACTAGCACGAGAAGAAGCCGCCGAACGATCTCGACAGCAGAGCCGGGAGTGGGCGGCGAAGCAAGCGAGGAAGAGAATGACTATTGCCTCACTACGAGATGTCATGGCTTAAAAAGGTCACTAACAACATACTGATTGACAAGGGGAATATTGTTTCTACAGAGTTTCAGGGGGTATATCAGTGGAGGGGCTGAAGTGTACTAATATGTATATTTGCATGGTGCGTTAGGGGGGGGTCTTAAAAGCACTGGGCCCGGCGTTCAACGGTAGTGTCGCGGGCTAGTTATTGCGTTACCCAGGGAGTCATTCGTGTATAGGTGTAGTCGATGCTAACTTCTAGGTTGGCATCGGCTTTTTTCAACTAATTGTATTATTGGCTTTAATGCATTGATCGAAGATAATGCAGAGTTTTTAATTAAGACAATTACGTCGAGCTATCAGCATTGTAGTTGAAACATTTAATATGTGCTTAAAACTACATAGCTTGACCCCTAGGATAATGCCAGCAATATGGGGAAGTCTCCGGTGATGTCAGCGTACAGACTTGCCGTGAATTTCCAAGCTAGAATTAATAACCCGATATAAATATAGACTACGACTTATTCTCCGTTTAAGCTCATCTATTAGAGCCGCCATTAAGCCATACCTATGTAGGTAGGTTAGAATATTGAAAACGTGACTACAGACCAATCACTGCTATTAGTTGACGATCCCGACCGGATTTAGGACTCGTATGAGACACCAAACCCGAGTATAAATACCTACATGTAGGTATAAATAGGTATCCGTATACCTTGGGTACGTATACCCACTCTCATACATTCAAGGTTCCATATATCAACTAAGGTTCTCCCGTTAGCAGATACGTGTACTACATACAATACTAATTATATATATTGTCTTAAACCCATCACTTCAAAATGGGCGGTGTGACCGTCACCAAACACGTCCGTGTCTTCGACGGCGAGGCCGTTGCAGGGCCTAAATAAGTAGTTATCAAGGGGGTCATATATCGGCGACGACGCACTTGCTGACGACCCGGATCCATCAGGGACTGTTGTCGTCGACGGCACGGGCTGCACGTTATCACCTGGCCTTATTGACTGCCACGTGCATATCCGCAACGAGGCGCAGTTGGCTTCATGGGCGTCTTTTGGTGTTACGGCGGTTTGCGATATGGCGTGAGTAGGAGATAGACAAGAAAAAGGATGATAGATTACTGAAACTAATAGCTTCTGTTTCTAGGAGCATTCCGGATGGAGAAATACGTGAATTCCAGTCTCCCGGCGTATGAGGTCAGTAGTATAATTATGTTGGTTTTGGTTTAGGGCGGGTTATATAAGTCGCTCGCTCGCTATCTACTTCCAATTATACTCACTGAGTAGTAGTTATCAGATAATGTAGCATTTACTAATCTGCCGACGCCAATAGGAGAACCCCAGGCATGGTACGCTATTCAAACTAGGCGGTGTCTCGCCCGATAATGCCGTTCACAACACGGATGAAGCAGTCAAGTTCGTGCAAAATCGAATCGATAAAGGGGTCGAACTGCATCAAGATCATCGCTGATTCCCCAGGCCATGAGCAAGCTGTTCTAAATAAAATTCTTGTCGAGGCAAAAAAGCACGGAAAAAAGACTGCTGCTCATACAGCTCGGTATGATAGTATAGTATCGTTGGTAAGATGATCAGCCAGAAGACGATTACGGTACCAACACTATCGATGATAGAAGCCATGACCAGCAGTTGGATTGTGTGGAGAATTAGCTGGGTCATGGAGGGATTGAGGGGGAGGAAGTTCCAGTATTCACTAGATAGCGTGACGGCGATGCGCGACGCAGGTGTGCCCATCCTCGCCGGCATAGATGCGAACAACAGCGGTATCGTCACGATCGTGGCCGGGAAATCATTGCATCACGAATTAGAGCTGCTCGTACGTGCTGGATTATCACCTGTTGAAGCCCTGAGGGCGGCTACGTCGTTGGCTGCGCAGCATTTTAATCTCCCAGGTCGGGGCCGAATCTCACCTGGCCTTAGGGCCGACCTCGTTCTGGTGGAGGGTAATCCGGACGAAGGTATCGAGGGTTTGGAGCAATGGCGATCAAGTAGCAGGTAGTTGCGGTGCCACAAGGAACCATTTTAGGAAGCTGCGCGGTTACCTATGTAGGTAGATTCTTCAGCTAGTCAGCTAGTGCGATAGTGCAATAGTGCGACGTATCATTAACACGGGCGCGATGGAGGGCAGGAAGGATCTGTTGTTGGTCAGGATTCAGAAGCTTAATTTCGCTTGGCATCCAACCATTTGACCGAGTAGGCTAAGGAATTGGCAGGAACCGGCCATGATCTAGAATTGTCCAAGCCTGCATTGCATGTGCCTTAGCAGCCCAGGAATACGGGACGTCTTTTTTGCCAAGGGATCCGACGGTGGGTTGACGGTGGGGGCTTTGAGAGCACGTTTAGACCCCGTCGATCATCGCGTCAATTGCTCAATTAATGTTTCTAATGATACTATTATTGTTTGATCGACAACGATATAATCATGGATTTGTTAGTATCTAACGGCGTCGAGTTTGCGCTCTTGTTTTGAAGTCATCAATTGTGATTGTAGCGCTTCTAACTTGTAAGAAGACAACTTATTTTTACCCCTTTTATGTCATACAAGTTTCTTGCATTGTAGGACCAAAGGAGACACGTGTAACGGCGTAACGGTGTAACTGATGTCTTTGGAGAAAAGAATAAACCGATCCAATAGCCGATGATGCCATAAAATACATAGCTTAGGTACCTAGGTACATATTTGTAATACGACCTACATGGTGAGGTCCTACCTACCTAGGTACCTACCTACATGTAAGGTATAATAAACTCTAGCCTTACATAGGAATGTACCTCCGAGATACCGAGAAATGATGCCGCCAGCGCATAGAATTTGTAAGTACCCAAAATGGCACCATTTGTACAACATTCGCTCTATGTACATGTTATGGGAAAGGTCCTGCAGCTTTGTTTCTCACCCCAGTCCGAGTCCAGACAGGCCCAGACTCACAAGAAACACAAGAAACGACAAGCATCACCACCTTACCAAAGGGCCTCCCGGGCCTACATAATGTTGAATAGCCCCGTAAAAGCCATCTGTTCCCACAGATGTGACTGATCTGAATTGATTTACCAGTGTGAATCTTCTTTCGTCATTAACCGCCTTTACTTTCCATCAATACATTGTACAAGTTACATTTACAAATAACTACCTCCTACCTAACCTCCACCGTCTGTCGTCTGCAATATACGATCTACGGAAATACCTTTTCTTATTACCGCCAATCTACCAACATATTAAGCTTTTTGACCCCTGGGCAAGTAAGGTTCCACTGGTTCCTTTATGCTCCGCCTCAATACCCGCTTCCCGGCAATAATCATAGTCATAGACGGCACAGTTATCCGCAGCTGCAGCCTGTGGGAAGAGAAGGTCAAGCTTTAGGAACCCAGGTTTAGGTAGTCAAATGACAGAGCCCAAGAAGGAAAATGTCTTTATTATTACCATAGAGCCACATAAACCCCCTTCTTACCCGTCGGGCCACCGCGACCTTCTCCATGGCCAAGAAACAATGGACCAACATTCGCTCAAGGACTCTGACAGCACTGGCAGTTCCAAGGCAATAATTCCTGAGGCCCCGGATAACAAAAAGACCTCGGGTTCCAGAATACCGCGGTGGTTACAAATTCAAGCGACTAAGATCCGTACAAGCCGGACTCGCCAGGCTCTCATCGCTTTCTTTTTTGTTATCGCTGTCGTTCTTCTCGCTGTTCTCCTATGGCTGAACAATAGGGGACACTTGCAGGAAGTATTCAAGGTACGAAAGGGAGACAAGACAATGCCTTACTTCTTTATACAATCCATCGGCTTGGCATGGGTCGCAATTGTCGAATAACATCCCTTTGTATCCTCCCACCACATTCCCATCTTGTGCTTAGCCATCAAGCCTGCCGAGATTGCCGGACTTGGCATCTCAATTAACCCTGCTATTTCTCACACCCTACCGAATCCCATATCGATATTCTTTGTTACACCAGAGCTAACAATGCAATAGAAAACAACACAAGTCCAACTAAACCAAGGGACTTATCTTGGCGAGGTTGTGGCGCAAAGTTCAAACCTTCCACGCAGCATCGAAGCCTTCCGCGGAATACCATATGCGCAGTCCACAGCTGGCAACAATCGCTTCAGACCTCCGCAGCCAATAAATGGCACATCAAGCAATGTTCAACGCGCCATCACTTCTGGCCAAATCTGCCCTCAGGGCACTGGTGGAAAAGACCAAGGAGAGGATTGTTTAAACCTTAATATTTATAGACCCCATTTTAGCGATGACCCGGCGACCGCTGAGGCCGAGATGTCAAAGCTTGGCGTTAATGGCACGAAGTTACCGGTGGTGATCTACGTTCATGGTGGTGGATTTAATTCTGGAAATGGCCAGGAGAGGAACATGATGGCATTTGCATCATGGTCTGAGACCCCTCTTATTGGCATAAGCTTCAATTACCGGGTTGGAGCCTTTGGCTTCCTGCCGAGTGGAGTAACCGCCAAGGAAGGTCTGCTGAATATAGGGTTAAAGGACCAGCAAGCGCTTTTTAAATGGGTGCAAGACAACATAGCCAACATCGGCGGTGACCCAAATAATGTTACGATAATGGGTTTAAGTGCTGGTGCCCATTCGGTAAGTGTTCACCTTCGTGACTTTTGGCCTGTGATGACTTATACTAACATCATCTCAAGATTGGGCATCACTTAATATCGTACTCTTCTGCGAATAAGTTGACATCGGCACCTGTACCTTTTCAAAAAGCAATCCTCGAGTCCGGCGGATCGACAGCTCGTGCTACATTCAACCCTACTCACCCACTTCACGAGCAGCAATTCCAAGAATTCTTGACACACTGCGGGTTAAATGGTACATCTGACGATGAAATCTTCGAAGAGCTCCGTGCTCTTCCCTTGGACAAAGTTATTTCTGCATCTCACAGCGTATACCAGCGCTGGAATCCGAGTATACGTTGGCCCTTCCAACCTACTATCGATGGACCCGGAGGTATAATACCAGACTTACCTATTAAATCTTGGGAGAAGGGACATGTTCTACGTATCCCGATAATGACGGGTTACAATACAGACGAGGGCGCTGATTTCATCCCAACTCACGCAAGCAACTCGTCAGCGATGCGCACACTAATGTCTGCTATCGTTCCGTCTCTCAATAAGACAGACCTAGGAACACTCGACTCATTATACCCTGATCCTAGCACCGCGAGCGGGGAAAAATTATACATTGCTGAGCCACCTGCTGGCTTTGGATCACAGTTTTGGAGGTTGGACGACGTATACGGGCATTACGCGTATATATGCCCTGTGCTGCAGACAGCACATTTGGCCTCGACGGCGACCGATGCCGGTCCCGTTTATGCATATCATTACGCTGCTCGATCGAACGCCCACGGTGGCGCAGACCATGGCGACGAAGCCCCTATCGTAGCTCACGACATGAATGTTGTTAGCAAGTATCCAGGCATCATGACCATGGCGGATTCTATGAATGGCTTCTGGTCCCGGTTTGCGGTTACTGGAGACCCAAATTCAGGGCCACATAGGAACGATACGGTTGGGTTCTCGTGGCCGAAGTTCATCAGCCCGTTCGTTAATGATACCGCAACCGCTAGTAACGCGGAAAACGTAGGGAAAGTGGCCCTGTTTGGCGAGGGTAACGACGAACGCATGGGGGTCCGTGGACGCCAGAACAAGGGCATCCCAGCACAGGCAGGTAACTTGACAGAACGATTACAAGATGAGTGCCGCTTTTGGTGGGATAAAGTGATTTTTAGCGAAGGCTTCGGAAACGGAAGTACGGCACTTTCGAGTATTACCCAAAATGCTAAGGCGGGAGCGAGATTATTATAAATCTGGTCTGTATAAAATATGGGATGGGGATGGCTATCGAACTTATATAAAGCCTGGACGGGATAGGAAGGAGTTTAGACACTTGTTAAAGTGTATCTCGGGAACGCGTACGAGCGACGATACCCTTGGTCGGTCTTGAGGGTGCAATTTGACGAATCGGCATGACTTTGTTACGATGCATAAGCAACGGCGTTTAGGGACATAGATGTGTCTTAATAAAAGAGAGGTGTTTGGATTGGAAGAACTTCGAATGGAGAGCTGATGTATATATATTAGACTTGACATATAAGCGAATCTATGGTATATATATCGGATTTATTATTATTATTAATCACGCTACTTTTCTAGAAGAGATTTCGTTAATGAATATAGCACTAGACATATTGATATCTTTAGGACTTATATGTGATTATTCCGTATTTGGTGTCAAACTTAGTTGATACGTGGATGGAATGGATGACACCTACAATGCCGTGAAGTTTAGTAGACACTCTACGTCCTGCTAATGAGTATTTTATTCCGTTTGCAGGTATTGCTACAAAATGAAAATATTATGCAGTAGGTATTACATAGGAAGTACACATCTCCTGTCGATCTTGAAGATCTATAAGGTACATATATTCTACCTGTTTGGATCCATATGGAAGGGATTGATTGGCGGAGAATAATAAGAGATGGGGCTATTTTGCCGTATCAGCGAATATGTATCTAGGTCGGTTATGTCTTATTCGCGAATACATACCTGAAGGTAGGTGGGTTAAATATATCTCACCGGCCCCATTTAAAGGACGAGATTGGAAAAAGAAAGAAGAAAAAACCCAAGTAGACTGGAATACAGTAAATCAATTAGATGAGTTGTGATATAATATAATTGTCCACGGAATATGATTAGTTAAGTACCTACCTAAGGTATGGATTTTCACCGGCTACTGGATGGAGAATTAATTTGTCCGTTAATTACATACATGGTACACTGACTCGCACCAATGATTCAGATGTGATTGAATACTGTAGAGTCTAGATGTTCTAAGTGAACAAAACATGGGTAGTCTATTGTCACATATCACATATATCTCGGTGGCAAGGCTACAACGACAAAACAATGGCAGATCAAGTCATTAACCTACTACCTTGCCATAGTATACCGCATTTTCAGTAATCCTTATGGCACCAAATAATCTAGGAATAACTACCTACGGACCAACTCATCAAAGGGCACGAGGCGGGTGGATTGATAAACTATTAGTTTCACGTATGGCCACCTAACCAGTTCACCGATGATCTAGAGGGTGGCAATATACTCATTTTCTTGTATTCATGCGCATATTCGCGTCCTGGGTTCATGCCAGGCCACCAGCCAGGAGTAGTGGTCGATCTAAGCTACAGTCATGTTGCATTCGACTATTGTCTCCGTCCCCGTCTGGAACGCGTGTTTATGTTTTTGAAAGATCGAACACCCAAAGCAGCAGAGATAGATGCCGGCAACGAGACTACTAGACGCCGAGGGGGCAAGGGACGATGTATGAGGACATTTTTGATTGATTGACAGGTAGGCAGCTCGCTCAAATCCAGTTGGAACTGTCCTATCCAACTAGCTGGCGCACATGCGGGGCTCAAGGCGGTGTGTGTGTGTGCGTGCCCAATCTAGTCCTCGTCCATCTTGTCGCCGTCGTGCTCCTCGACTGCGGGCTCGTAGTCATCCTCATCGTCGTCATCGTCGTCCTCAGCAGGGTTGTCTTGAGCTGCCTTGGCCCAGTCGATGACACGGCCTCGGGTACGTCGACCGCCCTCGACGATATTGCCAGGGTCGATCTCGTCTAGGTTGTCATCGGCGTCGTCGTCACCTGCGTGGGGTTGTGTTAGTAAGAGTGTGCAGTAGGGATGCTGTCAGTCACGGGAAAAGCTTACCGCCCTCACCCTAAGAGAATGTTAGCTTGGTTCAATATTGCCAGTATAGGTGTGAAGTGATAATAGTAGAATGCTAGGAAACGTACCTCTTCCTCCTCATCCTCTTCATCCTCGTCCTCGTCCATAGTGGTGTCAACCTGCTCCTCGGTCGCCTTGCCCTTGCCCTTAGTTTGGATCTCCTCGGCCTTGGAGGCGGCAGAGTCTCCGGGGACGGTAACGCCGTTGTTGCTAGCCATCGTGACTTTGAGATCAGGGAGATACGTATATGAGTGTGTAAGAGTACTGGTGGTAGGATGAAAAAAAAAAAAACGGTGGGTGAGAGTGAACAACGGCGAAAACGAAGTCGCGAGAGTAGCGCAATCGGATTCAGATGGATGGTGAGTTGGAAAAGGTGGAAAAAGTAGGCCGTAGGCCGTAGACCGCCGAGAAAGAAAAAAGGTACCTGCGGTTTATGTTTATTGGTTGCTACTGTGTGCAGTGCAGGTTGCTACATAGGTTGCTAGGTGCAGACTTCAGCTGCGCTCTAGAACTCAATCCAGGATTGGAAGGCAAGCTAATGCGTTTTTGGTAGTGGTTCCCAATTATGCCAACGCGATTGGCTGATTGCCTTTTAGAAGATGGGAAGTTGGAACTGGGAACGTGGTTACCGCTCAAGTGATGCTACACTGCAGTACAGAATACTTAGGTACAACACACACGTATCTATTTGTCTATTTACATAGAGGTAACCTACATACATGTATTAATGTAGTTAATGTGTGCTTCAAACAGTATCTTGTGCAATTGTGCATAGATGTGTGTTTAGTAGATTGGTAAGTCTAATGGGCAGAAGTGTACTACACTGGCCTTATAGAGTTGATAGTTATAGGTAAGTAAACTGGTGATTATATTTTCCCAGTGCTAGCTTTGATCACGGTAGAATCAGGAGAGCCGGATGAGGTGACATATAAGGAGATATCATATAGTCCGAATAGAAAGGATTAGGATGCCCTCAATTAAACTCGTATGCAACTGTCTAATCTATCACTTGCCCTGTTCACCACCGCCTCCAGTCAATGTCATCATTACCACAATACCTATCAACCACCAGTACCTACACCGCAGTTAGCAAACGAATACCAGCAAACCCAACAACCAGGCATAGACCAAGGCCATAATACTCACTTCTGGAAGAACGACTTCTCCTCCGGCACCACCGTCTTGCCCTCCGGCGAAAGCACAACCGGCTTGTTCAGCTCAGGCTGCTTCCCGGGCTCCGTAACAAGCAGCAAAGCCTGCGGGCCAAAATCGCGCGTCTGCCCGGCATCGATCCGAACGCCCCTCAGCGCCGCGCCAAACGCATCGCCCTTCTGGTCCACGGACAACACCAGCGTAGGCGAGTATCCCTTGCCGAAGTTACCCACCGACGCAACCGAGGTCGACGACTCCCACCGCTTCGCCGCCGCGTTGTACACCCCGATGCGCACCAGCTCGGTCTCGTCTGGTAGCTCGGGTGCTTCGTACGATACAACTTCTGCCGAGGGCGCCGCCGCGGCCGAGTTGTATCGGATCTCGGCGAGAGGCGCGGGCGCTGCTGGCGATTGCGATACGGGTTGGATGTATATCGCTGCTGTTCGGTCGGCGGCGCTGGCTGAGCTGGCCAGGGCTAGGGCCGCAAGGCCAGAGAGGACCGATGAGATCTTCATGGGCTATATTTCGTATTTCGTATTTTGTATTTCGTATTTCTTATTTTGTATTTCGGCGAAGTTAGGTAAGTCGAGTGATATATGATGCCGTAGAGTTGTTAATGAATGGGGAGGGGCTGTAAGTATTGGTCCAGAATGTTGTTCGTAGGTACCTATTCGTAATTGTCGGCCGTTGATTCCCCGATTTTTAAGTCCTGCTAAGACAATCGACAATCGACAATCGATCCTACCGTAGCCCTTCGTTCCCTACTATTTCCGTCCCTGCTCCGATCAACAACAAGGCTGATTGAGCCTCAACAATTATACATATGTGAGTTACATCGCGCCCGGGCGAATTATAAGATTTAAGTTACGACCTGCTTAGGATCTTAAATAGTAATAAAAAAGATATATTTCATTTCATTAGTTAGCTGTTAAACCATAGGCTGGACACCGTAAAACCCATTCACCACCCTGGGGTTGATATCCTGTCCAAGTTTCTTCTTCCCTTCTTCCTTTCGCTATGAACATTGCAATCGCTGGGGGTATGTCCTTGGCTCTGCTCGACGGTGCTAACATGGTTCCGTCTAATATCCAAATAGCCGTACTAACCCATCCACCGCGCACTTGGCGTCAAATGCAACCCATGTCCCCGAAAAACTCCAAGGTCGAATATTCTTTGTGTAGTGTCTCCAACAGCCTACTTAACCTCACCGCAGGAGCCACCTCATCGTCTGTCTCTCATATCCCACTTCTATTCATAATCTACGAGGTTCCTGTCTCTTCGGACTCGTCGCCATCGTCAGATGAAGGTGACTGGTCCCCTTCCAAGACATACCCCGCACAACGCGCAACTAGGCCTTTATAGTAGGCCTCGAGCAACTCGGGTTTTGGGACTATCCTCCAGTCCACCCGAGTTAGAAAATCGAGTTCCAGTAGCTTTAATTCTGCCACTTTCACGCCCCCCACGCGTGCGTAGAACGAATTGTTCCAGAACGAATCTGATAAACCTTTGCCCGCAACCGTGGCAGCGGTAATAAGGAACCGGTGTACTGTCAAGGTATTAATAGTAAAGTCGGGGTAATCCTCGCATAAGCGGTCAATATAGGACACCATAGATAGGAGAAGAGGAGGGGTAAGAGTGGCGTGTTTCGCAAGTCGCTGTAGATAATCTAATACTGATATACCCGGTGCCGTCCTGTATACCGGGTTAGTGCTATCACGCCGCAATGGGAACTGGTCACAGCGTACCTAGAATGAAACCTTGTGAGATGGCCACTTTTCATGGCTATCGAGTCATTTGTCTCGATAAGCTCCCCAAGCATATTTGAGATTAGGACTACCATGTCTTCCCTATCACATAATTCGTATCTCAGAGGTAGCACCTTGGGGGGGCATTCGTTAGGTTTTGTCCGTTTTGGGGAGCTCGGCTGGCTTAATGCCACCACCGACGAAGACGGGTCGATCGTTATGGGATCTTGCGACTTGCGTCTCTTATTGGGAGAAAGTGTTTGGAATTCGATCTTGGAAGAGCTATTCGGTGTCGAACTTGGCCCGGGAGCATTGTCCGGTGCGGTAGGTTGCTGTTTGGGCTGGCTCGTCGTCTTCGTTATCGCTGAGGCTGTGGAGCTCGATATCCTTGGTCCCGATACTTGGGCGGACCGTAACGGGACCGTAGGGTCGAATGGCTCCATAGGTGAGTACTGCGTAGCTGCATCAACTCCAACATATTGTTTCGGCTTGGAGAGCGACGGGGATCGTAGAGGTGTCGAAGGCGAGGTGCGCGATAGAGAGTGTCTGGACTGACGGCGCGGTAAGGGTACCGTTATCTTGGGCGATTGCTGGGGAGAGCGAGAGGTTGCATAGTGAAATGTTCTAGGCGATGCGCTTGTAGCTCCTGGTATTGATGGCGACGAAGTTAACATGTTTTCCAAGGCGTCATAATGTCTCAACCGCGTTGATCGTACAGTCACAGGGGTCGCAAGAATCGCAGTTTGGGCCGCAACGAATCTGGACTTTCATATGAACGGCGATATCATGGAATGATTCGCTTTGCTCGCAGGTAGAAAGTCTATTTTTACCTATACAACAAGATATTCATTAGGTGATAATCCGTCAAAAGCTGACGAGAATTCTGCTTTATGTAAAAGGCGGTGGTGGGACATGCTCGAACTCATGATTGAGGGATTGAGGGTTTGGTAGTAGGCCGAGAACGCACCAGAGAAGGAGAAGGGCAAATTTGAAAAGTGCTGCTTTGATTTGTTCGGGCAAGAAAGACCATGTGGAGACCCACCTATCGGTCTCATCCAGGTTCTTACCCAAGAGGCTAAGGCCCTTCTTAAAATCTTCGCATTCGGCCATTAGTTTCTTAGAACGTTGAATTAGCCCGGCCTAAGATCTAGGTCTGGGTTAATCCAAGTTTGGGTTAGGTACCTACCTACCTATGTATATTCTCCATAAACTTGGCTTTTTTTCGTCGGGGCCTTATGTGGTTAAGAGAATTAGGACTTTTTGTGGATGCATCCTATATGCACGTTTTACTTAGTTACAAGACATGTATCATGTATGCACATGAATTAGTAGCTTAGGGAGCACTTACATATACTGTTTACAATCAGAATAAAAGGGAATGATTGATTGCTATTCGTTGCTTATTAGTAACTTAGTTAGGCTAGCAGACTACAACTAACGAGCCTAGAAATAGATATATATAGATTGTACATGTCCGGAATATATACCTATATCCTATGCAAAGAAAATCCTGAAGAGGAGGGGCAAATAGGAAATGTGTGTAACAATCTGGCAAGGTACCCGTTCTTTTTGGCGAACTTATATTTAATACATAGGTAACTGCCTCTATTAACCATAGTATACTTGTATATAGTTTCAAGTGTTGAATTAGCTTATTTAATTCCATCATATCTTCACCTATTCAAATATGTCCGTATTAGACACCGCACTACAAGTACAATAGCAACCCGACTTTTCAATGGCTATACCGATGACGTGATTTCGGTATTTGTAAGTGAAAGGCTTTGACTAGGATATACCTTGCAACAACGCAAAGTATTGCTAATTTTTAATAGGTATTAGTCTCATGGATTAGAGCCGACTTGCCGGGCCTGCGGTTGTTGCGGGAAAGTGACTGTTGTTCTTTTAAGGTGAGCTGACCGCCATCTATCGTCCTGCGCCACAAGTGGCACCCAGCTGAAGAACATTGAATTCAAGAACTGTTCCAGGCTAACCACTTAAGCTAGCCACTTGTCATCCTTGCAACTTACCTATATAAGCACGCAGTTAAAGTTGAATTACATAAGACACTAAAAGGTAATGAGTACGTACCTCATATGTAGATACATACAGTCGGCTTAGCCACCTCCGATGTCATTGTCTTTATGCATCATCCATGTACACATCCGACGTTCGCGACAACAGCTCGTCGTTGATAATCTTGTTGTGTTAATAGTATCACAATTGTACGAGCTAAATCCTCTCTTTTTCTACTTTACTTTAATAAGGAACTCAATACAATATATTAATTATCGATGGCGCTTGATCCTCAATCGGTATTGGCAAGGCTCCATGCAACTGCGCCGGAACAGATCACCGCTCTACGATACTTGAAGAATGAGGTGATCGGTCATATCCAGAAGAAAGAGGACTGGGTTCGACATGGTGTTCTCCGTCCCATTGTTAGAGTCATAACTCCCAATATCCTCAAAGCGAACGAAGATACGAGGCTGCCTTTCTTGACCTTGACGGCTTTCACGGATGAAGATAGCGCAAAGCTACAAGCTTTACAGCTTCTTGCTAGCTTTGCAAATGGTATGTCTTCTCAAAGTGATTGCTTCCACCTCTTCGTACAAGTTTTGAGCTTACACTTCTTGCCCTACAGCTGGACCGGCCTTTCTCTCGCCTCTACACGCAGTCGGTGCGCTACCAGCTGTCTTGAACAGTTCCTGTCTTCAAAATGGACACCCCCAGATTGTCCTAGCTGCTCTTCGAGTCGTGCAAGACATAGCAGCAGCAGCAGCATATGCTCCGTCGACCTCCCCGATTACCTCCACGTCCCTTGCCGAAATATTGTTCGCCGATGAGCCTCTAGATTCTCTACACCATATTCTCTCGCAAAAACCACCAACTTTAGATAGCGAAGCGCAAATATCCATAGTTACCCATTTAATCAAGGACCTCTGCCGCGATGAACGCCACCAATTAGCATTGCTTAGCAAGGGAATTCTCGATTTACTTGCTACGAAACTGGCAAGCTTCGCGGTGGCCGAAGGGCAAGTCCTTCCGGGGGCCGAGATCATTGCTCGCATTGAGGGCTTAGAGGGCTTCATACCAGCACCTGCTACCCCTGCTAGTAGCCTAGATGGAGTCTTAGGTGCCATCGCTTCCATCATCGGCGACTCTCGGTTCCGCGCTTGCAAGCTACTTTATTCTCCCTCGATCCTAACAATATTTCCGGTTGTTAATATCGATCCAACTAAATTTCCGATATTACCTTTAGGACCAATGGAGCTACCTGGGGTACAACGGCCGCCAACAAAACACATGAATTTTGAGCCTATGGACCTACTTCTTCCTCAAACTATACCTGAAGTTCCCAGCCATACTCCAATTCCATTAAGCACACCTCGTGAGGATTTAGGCCATGGCGGACAGTCTACATCCAAGTTTCAAAGTACCACGTCCTCGCGAAGCTCATCCGAAGATGCTTCAGCTTCTAAGAGTGACATTGAGAGTGAAAAGGCCGAGAGCCCTTTGGTACCTTGGCTTATCAACTTAATTAGGTCCCAGAGTGGTAGCGAAATGTTAATGGCTACTTCTATCTTAACATCTCTATTCAAAGCTGGATTTTCTTACCCCACTAGAGAACCAAGCTTAGGCCTACTCGTTGTACCTGTCCTTCTAGGTATGCTCGGCGAGGTTGACGCTAAAATAAAGGATATTGATTACAGCAGTTGCAGCCGGGATACCGCCTCGATGCTCAACGTTGTAGAAGAAACGCCTGACGTATTGGCTCGTCTTATTACTGATAGCGAACCATTACAGAAGGCAGCCTTCGACTGCAACGCAGTGAAAACGGTGTGCAAGTTACTGAAAGAGAGCTACGACGCCCCTCCTCCGCTTGCAAAATCATGGTCTTGGGCATTCAATAAGAAGAACTCGGACTTGATAGGTGAGGTGTCTCCCGACTGTTGCTTGGGAGAGGAGGGACAGCACCGCTTTTTAGTCCATCGAGTCAAAGTGAGGGAGAATGCACTGAAAGCCATCGGGGCGCTAGCAACCTTCAAGGACGAGTATCGTAAAGCAATTGTTGAGCACGAAGTGATTCATCTTATTGTCGATTCTCTAACGCCAACTCCTGACAACCCGGTTTCAATTGTCTTAGCAGCTTGTTATGCGGTTCGGATACTCTCTCGTTCGGTGAACATCCTTAGAACGGCTTTAGTCGATCACGACGTATCCACGCCCCTACTACAGCTACTACGACATCATGATGTCGAGGTACGGGTTGCTGCCGCAGCATTAGCCTGTAACCTTGTTACAGATTTTAGCCCAATGAGAGAAGTAGGTACCATCGCCCCCAATAAAACTATTCGGTCAATATTAATTATATTATCAGTCTCTTGTCGATGCTGGAATCGTAAAGGCGTTATGCGAGCATGCGCATTCGCATAATGCAACTTTACGGCTGAATGCTCTCTGGGCGCTCAAGCATCTGGTCCATTCAGCAAGTATCGATCTCAAAAAGAGATGCGTAGAAGAGCTCGAGTCCGGATGGTTAGTCCGTCTCATATGCGACGATACTGAAGACGAGGCGCTTTACTCGGCGAAGACGCGGGGTGATAGGGAGGCGGCTCAAAGCACGTTAAATGGCATGGATGAAGATATAGATATGGGCCTTGCCGACAACCAATCCCGCGCCTGGCTTTCAATTTCCTTCTACAAGTCACCCGCAACTTTGGCCCATACGGATATCCGCATATTACAGCTCGCAGAGGAACAATTAGAGGCACTCCGAGAGAATGATCTGGATCCTGTTCGCAAGGCTAGAGGGGATGACGAAGCGATTCAGGAGCAGGGTCTTGATTTTATCCGGAATCTGATCGGTGGAGGACATTCGGGTGGTAGTGCTGACTCACTAAATGACACGACCGAGATGATCGACTTTTTATTCAGCACATTAGGACAAGACCGTTTGTTCGAGATTCTCGCCTCCAAACTACGAACTAAGGTTTTTCATCCATTCAGCCGGCGAGACCGTACAGGCAGCGAGACGCGCATTGCGCCTCCCAAACCCAAAATTATCGTATCAGTCATATACATCTTGGTTCACATCGCAGCTAGCATACCTCGTCACCGGCAGCTGGTAGTGTCTCAGACGGAACTACTCAGGCAGCTTCAAAAGCTGTTTACAAGCAAAGACAGGGAGGTGCGAGTTGCCCTATGTCACCTAATCAATAATTTGACATGGCAGGATAATGCTAGTGATGGTCCTGGGTGCTCACAGCGGGCGCAGGAGTTGAAGAATTTGGGGTTCTTGACGAAGCTCGAAGCCCTTAAGGAGGGGGACGACGAACTTGACGTGCGCGAACGAGCAAAGTCAGCATTATGGCAGATGAAACCCGCATACTAGGCATAGGAGGCAGGGTTATTTTCAACAGAATAGTGCTTTTGATGTAGCAACGGCGTTCATCGACCCTACCCGACAATACGAGAGGACTTGTATAATAAAGGGTAGCCAAACTGTTTCTCTTGGCGGACGCAACAAAATACCCTTGCAAGGTATCATCACGGTCGGCCTTTGATGGCTTCTACGACATAACCAGGCGGGAGTGTAGGATTCGGTAGTATGTAAAGGGTTTTAGGAGCTGGCGTACCGGCGTTTTTTGAGGGGAGAGAAGTGTCTGTAAATAACATACATACCCCTTTTAACAGTGGAACTATGTTGATATAGTCATGCCGTATTATGTTCTGTAATTTGATCGACTATGCGATATTAAATATGGTTGCTCGGCGGCGGGTGTCAACATAGACTGCAGACAAGGCCGCAGCCTGCGTGCGATGCCGTAATTAAAAGCCCCCTCGTTGCCCGTTTTAAGAGGACGAATATCTACTGTCTGATTCGACTGGCACTTTCTACTAAGGCGTACACCGCCGATCCCTATGTAACATGTGCTGCCTGCCTACCGTTGCGCTCCAAGGCAGGAGATGTTACGCTGCAGCGATGGGCCGGACCATGGCCGCCGGGGGGAGGAGATCTCTTCTTCTTCTTCTTCTTATTCCTCTTACATAAAGGCTAGGTAGGTATACGTACGAGCCAATTATAGGGGGCAGCGTGGGTGGTGCAGGGTGTTTGTAATACATAGTCTACATATGTATGTACCTAACATAGCAGCGCGGGTGTGATTCAGCAACTGCTGGGAGGTAAGTACGGATGGGCGAGTGAGAGGGCGTGGTCTGGACATGCGTAGGGATAGATGTACATAGGGGATGGGAATAAGAGATGAGGAGAGATGAGGAGAAGGCTAGGCTGCATTCTATTGTATGCACCCGTCTGGGCGGCTCGCATACCAGCGGAATTAGAGGTAGTCGATGTGATAAATGGACATCAGGCATTGTTTAATTTATTAAATAGCCAATTCGATTTCGTAATCGAGATGTGATTACATACATGTACATATGTATGTAAGTGACCAGGAGGTGGTTATGTAATACATATACATATGAGGTTATGAGGTAACTACATAAGGCAGCTAATGCATACATAGGTAGGTACATACCTACCTGTTATGTAAGGTAAGAAAGTCCGGATTGTTCGGCAGTCGCCGACTAGAAATTAATAATTAATAATGAATAGTTGCTTAACGATAATCGACTTGACCAAATACATAACAAATTGTTCTACGTGGTCCGATCTATCCAACGTGGCCTGGTGGCATCAAAGGTCGTTTAAACAAGCTTGTCATTCCATCATCTTCCGCAAAAACTAAACCACCATACATAATATGTAAATCCAACGGCAAGGAAACAAAAAAGGCCTCGCCTGGTGGCTCCCGGTGGCGTGACACCTGCACAGTCGATCGCCATCTGAGACTGGTCTAGCGTTGCATCTCGATCCATAGTGCCCTGGTGCGTTTCCGTGAAAGCCGGGGGTGGCTTTGGGGAGAGCTGCAGGCAATTGAGGCTCTCAATGGTCCAAACTTCTCGTCTTCCCCCCTCTAAGGACACTTCCCGCCTTGACGCTCAGGGTAATGATGGACTTGACGAAACAGAGGGCCTATCAACTACCAGACGGTGTCTTGGCTTGGCTTAGAGATCGGTAAATCGAAATATGAGAGCTTCTCCAAGGCCGCCGTTTACATACTCCCTCGGAAGCCCAAGCGGTGGTAAGATAATATAATCGAGTAGGTATCTCATTCTTCACATAACACATAACACATAGCACATAACACATACAGAAAGGGGAAAGCTTTAATTACACAATCACGTCACGTCAAGTAGACGCCACTATACATTTTCCTAGTTATTTCACTGCTACCCTCGCGACGTTCGATGCTTTCGCCTTCCCGGCCTTCATCGGAAGTGCGGAGCTCCAAGTCTCCTATGTTGTCAGGGCAGCAGGGCCAGGCCCCTGCAAGCTCCGGCATTGCTTCAACGATGCTAGCTCTATCTGGTGCTAGTTACCCAGTTCCTCATTTAGACAGAACGTGGTCGAGCATTCGGTGGGGACCTATCATTACATAGTACACTATTTTCGAATCGCGCATCTTGTGTTAGCTCATCCGATGCTGCCGTGAGAGCCCTTCGAATGGTCGGTCGTTTCTTCACTGACATGGTCTGTTGGTTGGACTTCTCGTCGCCATTGCCGAGCCGTCTTTGCTGACCATACATACATATCCGGGCGTTAGTTACGCCCTCATGACCTTTCCCGCGATGGGATGGGAATAATAATCCATTGCCTCGGGCTTCTATGTAGAGCTATTTGTAGTATTTTGGGGTTATTATTTCCTAGCTATACACTACATAGAGATGAATGATTACCAATACGGACGGATAGATATTGTAAGTTTGCCACGTTCTCGTGGTAGTTTTCTCCACATCAGGGCTGAAGGATCGTCAACCATATTGGCTCGAGAACCATGTACTCCAGTCCAGCCCATGCCACAAACGCATCGCTAGAACCCGTCGTGGTCCGTCGCTCGCACCCTTCCGGCTTTTGTGGAAGCTTCCATCCATATGTACAAAATTTGCAATCATATGATCGTATGGCCGGAATACTTCGTGCGGATCTCGGCTTTGACCTATTGCTTCACTCTGGGATATTGACTCATCGCCAATTATTGGTCTCCGGCCCTCGCGATGATGCAACTATACAGCTTTGTATCTTAGATGTGAGCGCAAGGGGGCCGTCTCCTATATTATGAGCCTCGTCCCCCTTCGTCTTCTGACTCGTCTACCTCAGCTACTTAGCTACTCAGCTACTCAGCAAATCACAGCGACTACCGTGATCCAAAAGTTATATTAGAAAATTTCTCTACCTCTCACTTTGAAAGTGAAGAATTTTATTTTGAATACTCTCCGGCTTGCCTGGTAGATATTATCAAAACAGACCATAGACATGGGTGTCATATTCTATCGTGCGAACGAGGCTCTCTCGATCAACCCTCCAAGCGGCAGTGAGAAGCTGAGCGTTAACGGCAGCGACTGGTTATGGGCGGTGACGGCTATCTACGTTGTCTCTTTCATTATCTTCTACGCTACTAGCTTCGTAGCTCGATCTGGCGAGAAGATCTTCCATTACCTCTTTACCATCGCCCTCCTTGTCGGCTCCATCTCCTACTTCGCCATTGCTTCTGATCTCGCCTACGAGGTCATCCCGGTTATCAACTACAAGCCTACGGAGCTATGGACACGACAGATCTTCTGGGCTGAGTACGTCAACTGGGCCGTTAGCTTCCCCGTCGTCACTATCGCCCTTGGCCTCCTGAGCGGCGTCTCTTGGGCGACTATCCTTTACAATGTCGCCTTGGCATGGACCTGGTGAGTAGAACTCGTAGTATCCGATATAAATCTTCAACGTGTGTTAACAGATAGTAGGGTTATCTCTTACCTTGTCTCCGCCTTCACGACTTCCAACTACAAATGGGGTTTTTACGCTTTCGGAACCATCTCGTGGGTCCTTCTCGCGTTCAGCACCCTCTTCCACGGCACAACTTCTGCCAGGCGCGTCAATGTTGCCGGTGACCGTAAGTGACACCCTGAAGTAATTCATTATACCTCGATAGAATGGTGATTGCTAACTCTGGTATCGCAGACACCCTTCTTGCGGGATGGATCAACCTCCTCTGGCTCCTGTACCCGATCGCTTGGGGTCTATCCGACGGCGGCAACCGCATCGGCGTGACCCCCGGATACATCTTCTTCGGCATTCTGGACGTCCTCCTGGTCCCCGTCCTCTCCTTTGCCTTCCTCTTCCTTTCCCGAAGGTGGGACTACGGCAGGCTTAACATTGCCTTCACCCGATACGGCCGCGTCCACCAAGCCGGTGAATTCCCCGAGAAGACGGCTACCGCCCCCGCGGCGCCCGTCGTCGGCGAGCAGACGGCGTAAATAAAATAAACGGAGTACCGGCATGGATCGCGCGTTTTTGCCTGGTGAGTGCTGAGCGTTGCTTGCGGGCCCTCGGTGCTGTGCTTATGATACGCTCGAAATCCCCTCTCACCTAACCTCGTTTGGTGTCAACCATGGTAGGCTGGGCCTGTCACTCTTTACGACTATAATGACCGACGAATTGTGACGACCTGTATTGATTGGGATGCGGGATCGGTCGCGAATTGTTATGATATATATATATATACCCCTTCGCTCGTTTAGGAAGATGGATGGATGGACATTATACCCTTTGTAGTAATAAGTGTGGGTGTTGGGTGTGGTTGGGTTTAGTAGGTAGTCAGTCTAATAATATTAATGGGTAGTTGAGGTTAATAAATATCCCTTCGCTGTTCGGTATGGATGTTGCTTGATGTTGTTTTTTAGGTGAAGATGGTTCTGTCATTGGATTGACATGTTGTCTGGTGTTGTCTTATATGTAAGAACTTCATTCGTCCATATGATAGATAGCTATTGATCCTTTAGTTAGGGGTTCTGCTGTTTTTGTATGTACTATATATACTATTACACCATCGCACCGCATGAATTCATAGTACGCTAAGTAATGGTACGAAGATGATTCAATATTCTAAAGGGGCGATGCAATGGGATATGGGATGAGCTTTAGGGTCTACGAAGATGGCATCTACGCCTAGGCCAATAAGATTCATAATACCTAGGTCAGTTGTATGTGAATACCTAGGAAGATATCGCGCTCGGAGCTAAAAGCCTCGTATTGACATCTGCTCACCAGCCTACCAAAGCATAGCCTACCAGACACCAGCCCATCATCACCTCGATGCAGATTCTACTAGGTCAGGGCTATCTATATGTCCCCCCTTCATGACCTCCAGAAAAAGGGCAGCAAGGAGGCAGAAAAAAAAAAAGACTGGGTGCGAATCGAACTTATAAATTTCACTCTGATACCCTCCCCTCGAAGGGGCAAAAAGATTGGTTGCGGTGAGTGCGGATCGAACGCACGACCTTCAGATGTTAGAATGAAGTTTGACTTCAGTCTGACGCTCTCCCAACTGAGCTATCCCCGCGGGTTGATGACAGATTCATGCTTTATAGTGGACTATATTTTGGTTGCCCTTGGTGTGGCTTCGTGGCTAGCGGCGTTTAGGGCTGTACTATCGGGTGCTGCGGGTCTACATAAATGTAGGATTGTGGGGTTAGTGGGTATGAGATGGTTTCTCGGTGCTGAAGATTGTTTTTGCGGATTTGTGTAGGTAAGGTACCTCCTGTTGTGGTTCGATGGCGTGGAGTAATAGGTTAGGTAGGCTTAGGTGTGTAAAGTACCTAGGTTAGGTTCTGGGAATACCTACGTGGAGAGTGTGTTCACGGTGTAGCTTAGGCAATATGACGGGCATATCAAATGTTAAAGGGATAGATAGGATGGCAATAACAGCTAGTTAACCTAGATCTTACGATCGAAGAGCACAGGTGCTTGAATCATATCGGCAAAGTACACTTCGATGATGAACGGATGCCTTTTCAAAGCTGATCCGTTATAGATAATCTAGGATAGCAATTCCGAACATGAAACCCAACTAGATTTATAAACCTTTCCGACGAGCTGGTATTTCTAGAGGACCTCTTGAAGACGTTTGTCTAAATTACCTTTATAGAAATATACTTACTTGGAGTAGAAGTAGACCAGCTAACACCTAATATCTGCTGTACCTGTGGACTACACGGGTATGGGTATTGACTTCTTTCTCGCGCCCTTTTCCGAATAATGCATATTTTCTAGGGCCAGTATGTCGTAGATGTCTCAAAGGAAGCGAACTACATAGGTTACATGGTATGGCGAATTAAATCATTAGAGCAGCTCGATGGTAACACTTCCTAAACGTACGTACCTAAGGTTAGGTACCTAAAGAAGCGAAAATGCCATCCGGCAGGACATCGGGTCAGACTCGGAGAATTGCGCAGCCCCGCCACCAGTCTGCGGGGCAGTCTGTCTAGGTATGTAACTTTGCGCACCACCAAGCGCCACTAGAATATAACTGCAAAATCCGAGCCAGAACCTCAACCGAGGCACTAAGCCTCCTGCACTTTGCACTTTCCGAGAAATGGTAAGATGGCCGAGCGGTCTATGGCGGTAGATTCAAGAGTTTGACTCTTTACTCATCCAATGAGTTTCCTACTCCCGAAAGGGGCCGGGGTTCGAATCCCCGTCTTATCAAGGAAAATGCAATTATCTTTTTTTGACTTTGTGCAGATTGATTTTTTGTTGGTTGGTGTAGATACATTATTATTTATTAGCCAGCCTCAATTAAAATGAATCGCAAGACACGAACTGTTCGATATTCACATCTGCAATGAATTCTTTGCTGTCTCCTTGAATGTTATTTTCTTTTCTTTTCTTTTTGTTATTCTCTACAGTATGGCGTATAGAATGGCGGGTAGTGTCGCATCTTACGCGATTCTGCATGAAATATTCCTGTTATCCTATAACCTTTCCAACGTCATATTTACCCATGTAAGGTAAAGCTATGCTTACCTAGCTTACCGATTAAGTACAGCCATGGTCCTCAAGGAGCCAGGCAGGTGTATTTTGGATAGAACTTGTGGACTTACGAACTGCTCTCCCTAGCTATCGAGGAATCCTTGGTTACAAGCGAACAGACCTCACATGAGTTCAAACCTACCTTTGCGAATCCCAAGTTGCATGCCCTGGTACCCGATTAAGTTTACCATAACCTGTTTCTTGCCTCGTATCCGCCGTGATCGACAGGAGAGCTGCTGGGAAAGCTCCATGTAACAAAATATGATGATTCTATGAAGCATCTGAGTTTGGAATGGGTGTGAATAGTTGCCTTGCTTTATGAGTGACTCGCAGTCCCGTAGTGCCCGCGCTCGAGGCGGTTGCTTACCACCTTGTAATTATCCATACCCGCTGGACGTTAACGAATTCATTATCCTCATTATCATATCGGATGATCTTCAATCCTGCGCGCTCTTGTGCTTGAGGATCGTCCTAATATCAGGGAAGAGTGCTAATACCCATTTCACTCGTGCCGACAGACGCCAATTTCCGACGTGTCATAACGATGGCATCCCTAGTCCCCATCATCATCACCATCACCATCCCTTCGGTCCTCCTTCTCCACACAGCACCGTGCCGCGCGCAAGTCCTGGACGGAAAAGACGCCCCCGTGCCAGAGGACTTCCCCAAGGCATTCATCACCGCCATGGCCGTGGCCATCGTCAGCGTGGTGCTGCTGCTCACGCTGGTCTGCGTGCTCGCCCACTCCTGGCAACACATCCTGTGCCGGCACGGGCGAGCGACGTCCTCGGGCGTGCCCGAGCGCTGGCTCGACCCAGTCTTCGAGTGGCCGCAGCAGCTGCGCCCGCTGTCGAGGAGCAGTTACAGGCAGAGGAGGAAGAACCGCCGACGGCTGCGGGACAGGGTGAGGATGAGGATGGGATGGGGGGATAAGGGGGTGGGTGTGGGTGTGGGTGTGGGACAAGCAGTAAGACCAGACCTGGTGGTGGGAGGAGGAGTAGGAGTGGGAGGGGGGAGCCGTAATATGGGCTGGTAAGGAAGGGAGGGAGTGTGTATGGGGCCCGGGATGCGGATGTCAAGCACCGAAAAATGATCCCGGATACGCGCACTTCTCGGTACCGGGTGCGAGCCGCTAGCCGCTTGATATCTCATAGGCCTGCCATTGCGCGTGTTGGTGGCTTTGGAAGGGAGAGACGTCCCGTGTGCTAAATATGATATGACACGACGCTATTGCCGTTGCCTTGCCGTTGCCTTGCCTTGCCTTGCTTCTGCAGCAGCAAACAAGCCACATACATACATACATACATACATAGTGTAGACAGACGGGACCGACCTTGGGCTGAGCACTGGTCGTCTAGGACCCGTCCCGACATATCATAAAGTGAATGGGCTTGTTGGTTCCCGGTCAAGTTTGCTTTGCCGTTAAAAAAGCTCTGGCGATTAAAGAGTATTATTGTTTGATCACCAGGCCAGTGTGACAAACCTGGTTTCGGCTACTGAGAAAGCCGTGTGACTTGAGCGACGCAGATAACCGGGGTCTCGACATTTTGGTTGGGTGAGAAAAGAAAATTCTTCTTCTTTTTTTTTTTTTTGCTTGCCTGCGTGGACCGAGGCGTGGCTGGCTGGAAAGGAGTATATGCTGTCTGGCTGTCTTAGCTAGAAGCGCCGCTTAGGATGCTTACCTACTTGGTTATCTTGAGAATACTCTGCTACTTTTGGATGCAGTATATTTCGTATACATGGGAATCGATCTAGTGTAACCGGCCGTGCCGCATCTCGGACTTCAGACGGAGTGCTTTGGATACAGAGCTGGTATTAGGAGTGCCGCAATCGATGCCGGCTTCGGTATCTATCATATGTTATGTTCACAAAAGCGGGATACACCACATTGTTTCTTAGCCTAATTTCAAGCATCGCCGAGAGATCGAAGATCGACTCTCTCGTGAAGTGCTCACGCGATGGCGTACCTATTAAGAACTACGCCGTGGATTTCCTTAGTTGGCCAACTATTGGGAGGATCCTTCATTATCAAGTAAGACAGCTAAGACTGGAATTGATGACCCCCTACTATGCAATAGCCTCTGTTTCTTCAAAATGGCGCCAACAAAGGCTACACAGCAGATAACAAAAGACCTACTAGTCACGGTTACTATACCGGTCGTATTCCTTGATAGAATATCCTTATGTGGGTAGCCGGGATAGGTTTCACGCATCTCGGAGTCATGCTTACACATAAGTTTAGTACGGCTCCTCGACCGTTTGCGATTAAATACCCTCTCGACGTAGGCTCGAGGGTAGATGGTCTGTACTTAATATTTCGATACGGTCATGAGCGCGGATAGCAAATTGCCTGGCCACCATCGGGAACTCGGGAACATAGAGATAAAGTTCTCATGATGTCGTTGTAAAGTGACTCGTAATATTAAAATGTGCTTCTAGACCGCTCTGCCAACTTACCATGACCATGACACTATCACTAACAATCTGGCCATAAATGATGGCGGGAGTTGGTGTCAATAACCGCGTCATAAACCCATTCGACACGTATGCGGTATGTTAGGTAGACGACTGCGCGGCTGGCCACTGGCTTGGCTACGCGCGCGCGAGGCAAGGAAAGGAAAGTGTAAACGATGTTGCAAGACATACACGTGGACTGGAACGACCTCGTAAAGTATGTAAAAATGGAATATGCCTACATAACCTAATTAATTAGCGGTGGCGGGTTGGGACATGCGATGATTCAGCTTGGAAGGTTGGGTAGATTAGGTGCCTAGGTTAGGTCCAGTATGTCTGGATGTTGGTGGTTTTGATTTTGATTTTGATTTTGATTTTGATTTGCTAAAATAGTCATTCTTCTTGTCCTAGTCATTGCTGCTGTCCAACGGACTAAAGACCCTTGTAAACGTTATACATTTCTTGGAGCAACCGGTGCCGTTAGCTCGGGTTTCTTTATGTATGTAAGGGTAGGCTGTGTTATTACACATTGGCGAAGAATAATGGGCCTGTCGAGTCAGTATGTATTCCCAGAGCAAAGGACCGACAGGGTTTCGGCCGTACTTGTGCTATGTACATAGTATGCAATGACTTATATCCGTATGACCTATCACCATGTTAGACGTAGCTTCGGTGCCAACTAACCCCTAAGACTACATAAGACGAGCCCTTCCTGATAAGTTAATAAGTGGACCTCTGACCCGTCCCGGGCTTGAGAGCTTAGAGCTTGAGAATCGCTACCCCGACTTCGACAAAGTTAAACCTTACGTAGTAACCGTAAGTAGTGGCAGCACGTCATCTCATCTTGACACCAGCCAAGTTGTGGTGCCGAGCTTATTTCTAGGTGCCGCTTGTCAATGTCAACGTGGACGTGGGAGCTTCGCATAGTAAGACTTGGTTCCAACGCCCGTGGAAATCTTAAATTCTTGAGTCCCTGACTCCATGGAGATATGCAGCGCATAGGCCAATTGACGTATCAGATGATATAGATCCACTCAGTCCTTGTTTCTGATCTTCGGCCTTAAGCACGTTTGCGCCGATGGGGTCGAGTGGATAGTGATTGGCATCCCGGGTGTCTGGGTCCGTAAATTGTTGTAAGTGTTGTGAATGGTCACTGTAGGTAACTACATAGTAGAAATATCCACGGTTATGTAACTTGTTAAGTCGATATTATTAGCTGTCCCTTAGGTACCTAACAAGCTTTTGAATGGAACCAAATTTTGCTCTCGGTAGGAAGGTTGTCGATTGACATCTTGTCATTTATCCTTATTGGGGACAGAAACAGAATGTATGATCTCGGTGAGAACTTTGAAAGCTTTCAGCGGCACAGCGCTTAAAATATGGATGACTTAAGCCTATTTTAGTATCATAATTCGTTACTTCCGAGACAAGCCACTTAAAATAACACTAAACGGCATTTAACCTTAGCTCTGGTACGTACTACATACATACTTGTAGCAAACCACCTTTATTATTAGTAGACATTAGCGTGAAAACTACAGCTACTATGTACAATATGTACAAAGTAAGATTCGGTATGCAAGTTTAAAGCAGAGAGTTTCATATTTGGAACAAAAGATTATTTAACGTCATTCAGTCGGTCTTATTAAGAATATAAGAAATATAAATATCATAGTTATAGCAAGATAAAGATTTCGGCGAAAAGATAAGACCATTCGGGTTCTACCCGCAATGCGTTGAAACCCATGTGGTAATGCCACTTGATTTCATACATGATACCCAGGTGAGCTTTACCCAGGTATATTGCATCTAGTGTAATATATTTGCGATCCACCGTCCCAGAAGAAAAGGTGGCTAATACGAAAGAGGGATAGAGGCTATTTAAACATCTGCTGTTGGAGTAAAGGGCATATACGAAATTAGGCACTTAGGTAATTAGGTACCTACACAAGTCAGGTATGTAAACGGACGTACGTTGGCTTTAAAGAATGGTTCTAAACGATCGGTCATTTCGGTTGCAACTTTAATCTCCAAATAAGAATAAGAAAGATCGCCAAGCACTACCTACTAATTGCTAAAAATTGAGTCTTAAAAAAAAAAAAAAAAAAAGTAAAAATTTGATGTCTCATGGATCGAATGCCTTCTTTTTCCTACCTAATTAGTCGTAGTGTTAGGTATATTAAAAAGTGCTAATAGTTAAGCATTTTCTTTTTCTTCCGCTTGAATACATCCACGTAAGCAAACAACTAACTTAAACATTCCATTGTAACTATTTTGTGTGGATAGAACTCGAACCTGCCCTCGAGTAGATGCGAAGCACGCATCTATTATACCTACCTTATAATACATATTTTGCGCTAGCGTACGGGAAGGGAACATGGTATTTAGCATCGCCTAAAGGCCTGATCTGCTAGTTAGTGCTCCATGCATGTTACTGCAAATGTCGGCTCTACCCGCGGTTACGGGAATGGGGGAACTAGGTCCCGTTAAATATTTTGGCGCCTCTCTGAAGTGGCAGAGTGGCCGAAAACTTTTGCGAGACATTGGCCTCTTTAAAACGCGAACCGTTCAGAAAAACTTCAGACGATGGAAAATCCTGGCTCGTGGTAGACCCGCTGGTTGGCCGGTTGCGTTGTTGCGGCGCTGCGACTCCACCGGTTTATACACTGCATCGCCGCGGAACCTGCACGGGTCTGCACGCCTATGTAAGAAGCAGCATAAATTTTACACAGTACGAGATATTATATACTAACACCGTCTCCGGTCCAAGGAGACGGGACTGGCTTAACCTGAAGTTCTTGGCTTTGTTGAATAAATCCATTCGGGGATTTGCTGCCGGGTTGAAATTGAGTGGAGGACCTTCCATTCTTATACAAGCCGCTTGGTCAGAATGTTCCAGGTACCCCTGTCCTTGGGAGTTCTGGGACGGGTGCTGCTTAACCTTACAGTGTGGGCATGACTTCCCAAGACAGGGACAGGCGATGAGAGGGTGGTGGGTATCATGGTGGGGCTTAGAATCCACTTGGGGGTGGGGGATACTATATCTCATTGGTGAAACTCGACCCACAGGTAGGGAACCCGATGCAATCATCTCCACTCCCCTCTGCCTGCTTCCCCCCCCCGTGCCTCCCCGTACTAACTACTATGTAATCCCCCCGGTTGATTTTGCTCGGGCCAATCCCATGTCCCTTGCACTCGTGCTATCGCCCAATCTGCCAAATGCCCTCTCAAGCGCTACCATAGGCTCCCACGTTCTAAACTAGTCCACTCTCAGCATCCACACAACTGGCTTCTCCCCTTCTCTGGGCGCCCGGCCCGGCTCTTCTTTTCCCTCTTTTTCCTCGCACATCAAACTTTCCATCCCATCATTCTGACGACTCGGACGACTCGGACGACAAACTCGCCAGCAACCGTCTGCTTCTTGTTTGTGGGCCTCGTCGTCGGCCAGAATCAAGATACTTCTGACCGTCGAGCTGAGTCGATCCTGGCCACCCACGAAATCAAGGCAGCGAGACAAAGTTCCAGGGAAGCAACTGCTAAAACTCCAGGTCACATCTGCTTTTAATCTCTACCGTCATCGTTCCCGACCGTTCGCATCGTTCTCGAGTTGCCTCGCGCTAGAAGCCAGTGTATTGGGTTCCCTACTAAACAAACTTCGCCCTCGACCCAGTTTGACGGATTCCTTTTTATCTGTTTCGCCTGCCAGTTTTTTTTCGTTTATGCCCGCGATCAAGTTAAACCTAATTCCGCTTGTCTGGTTCTGGTCCTCTTTCACCTGACGGACCGAATTTCTGGGACCGTGGGATCGCTGGTAGGATTTAGTTTTGGGAATACATCAAATTCCCCATATCATTACATACGTTATTTTTTTTTCCCCCTCTGAAGTAGAATGTCCACAATGCTTCCTATTCAGGTATGTCGCAATCATAGTCGAGCCCAATACCATTTGGGCAATACCACTCCGTCTTGTCGCGATGCCGTGCAATTGGTCTCCGTTTTGAACACTTTTTCGAACGATTATCAGGCGTCGGCGCATTATCGTGATTATTGCATGCTGATTTGATTATGATATAGCCCGAGTCAAATCTGGTGAATGTCATTATCCCTCAGGCAGAACCGAAAATGTTCGCTCGCGAGCAGCGCATTACGAGGGGTGGTAGACATTTATGGTACCAATTGGATGTTCTGCAGCAGCCCGAACGTGCGAGAGCATGTGGTTCCGGACCCAAGTGTATGGAAAGCCACTTACAATGTTTCTGACCAATACCGAGTCTCAAATGTGACTAACCAAGAAACAGCTTCTGCCGACCGTCGGCCAGTCGATCCGCCGCCTGTTGTGACCCTAAGGGTCTTTGAAGGAGAGCATTTCGAAGGTGCTAGGGATATCACGTTCGACTATAATGTCGATTTCTTCTGTTACGCCTCGCTTGAGCATGCCCGCCCCATGGCCCACGGCAGGGTGCAAACCCCGGCAGCCACGTCGCCTCCCGTACTTACCGGATTCCCAGTATCGGGATGCTGTTACCTCGACCGACCGGACCCAGCTGGGTACTTTTTATTCCCGGATCTTTCAGTTCGCCACGAAGGACGTTATCGCTTGGTGTTCAGTTTGTACGAGTTGATTAAAGAGGAGCAAGACCAGGACCGAGATGCGCCCCTTCCGGATCACGATGATGGGATGTCAGATCTTAGTGCAGGAAATGCCAACCACCGAATGGACCTTAGGTCATCAGATTTCATCGTCTATAGCGCGAAGAAGTTTCCCGGATTAACCGAGAGTACCTCCCTGAGCCGCACGGTTGCCGAGCAAGGTTGTCGAGTCCGTATCCGTCGAGATGTTCGCATGAGACGTCGCGACACCAAGGCATCTGCAGCTAGCGAATATGACAACAATGCGGAAGAGGAGTACGCTCGACGTCAAAGACATAGAACACAAACTCCTGAAGCCTATCGTGCTCGGTCTATGAGTAACTCGAGCATGGATCGTGCCTCGTATGCACCGGAGCACCCGCGGCGCCCTTCGAATGCTGAATATGGCCCGCCGCCACCGTTATATCAAAATAGCCAAGCTCCTTCGACTATGCTCAACTTCGGACATGGTGGAAATACAGGTTTCGCTCAGCCTTATGGACCTGCACCATCTTCTAGCCAATCGACTCCCGTGTCTCCTGCGGCATCGATATTCCCTCAGAGTAACAACTTCCCACCACCGCCGCCATCACCTAGTTATGCACCTCCGGGCTATCCTCATTATGAATCCCCTGTTAGTGATCCAGATCTTAGGAGAAGATCTTCATCCAGTTACTCGACAATCTCGGCTAAACCAACGGCCCCGTATCCACTGTCCCGAGCACCTACTCGGCCGCCCACCTCCTCTTCCGTCGGGCCCATGCCTCCACTTTCTGCTATAATCGCAAGCCCGAAAATGTCTCCAAGTTATTATCCTGATCGTTCCGGCTCAATATCGGCACTGCCTAGACCGATGTATCCACATATCGAGTCTCGACCTGTGAAGCGCTCAATCGATGAGCTTACATCTAATTCCCAACAGGGCCGTAATGTCAACGGCGACCGTCCTACGATAGACTATCCTGGAGTTCCATTTTATAGACGGGCCGACGGTTCGCAGCGGCCAGCCGCATTCCCCGATTCCATCGCGTAACGATTATAGCATATTTACGGATGTTCTTTTTCTTCCACTGACAATATCAACGGTCTGCATTGGCGTTGGGTGTTGATCGGCACCCATGACTTTTGCAGTTTGCTTTTTGTATATACTCTAGGGGACTGTACTGGATTGACGGCTGCACTTTTTATTCCCATGTTCCCGCTATTTTTATTTTTTATTTTTTTTTACCTTACCACTCATTTGCATTACGTACATCATTTTAGCATACCAGGCTTTGTTTGCCGGGATGTCTCGCGATGTTTACGCATTTTCCTTTCACATACAAACACTTACATCATCGGATTGCTTAGAAATTACTATGATTACAAGATTTCTGCATATGCCAAAGCAGAAGGTTACAAGGCGGTACTGAACGGCTGGGGTTGGTTCACCGAAGGCGCAGCAATGATTGTAGAGCATACCCGGTGAGTTGGCAGTTGGCGGTCGGCGATATCACAATACCGTTATTATTAGGCTGGAATCATGTTCCAAATTTTCATGTGTTGGTGTAAGGGATTCCAGTGAGTACAGCGGTGCTTTTGTACATATATGGACAAATAAATATATGAATCATGATGGTTGTTGTCATGATCAGCAAATACGACCAAATATGCATTTAGCGTGAACTGGCAGAGGGGTCATTGCATGTGTACCAAAGAATTTGACTTTACGGAACCTCGAGTTGCTGTATGTATGGTAGCTCTGGGAATCCAACCTCCCCATATCGCACCTGGCCGCCAGAGTACATAAACGGCAGCCTTTCTATTGAAGTTCACGATTCTTCCCTAAGCGGTTGCAGAATCTTTTCCTTGCTCGAAAGGGGTTTTCCCATGGCGGTCCTTCAATTCGTTTACGGTAATTGATTCTGAAATAGGAGTGTTAGTTCAGTGTTAGTTCACCTCATAGCAACGGGTATTGTACCTAGTTTCATGCACCTCCCCAGTTAGGTTAATGTTCTTACTAGTTTCATTTAACTAGCATAAAACTAACATAAAATAGGCAAGATTCGTTGGCGGGTAATTAGCCCTAGCTTGCATACATATGAGCATTCGGTTGCCCCCCCGACCCACCGGTAATTGCAGCTGGGGTAGCAACAGATTGGCTGCAGCTTACAATGTAAACATACGCTCTATCCTCTATCCTCTATCCTTTATCCCAACCTGGGGTTCAATTCTTGTTTTTCATACCGCTCTTCTAATGATTCCTTTAGCCGCCAGACTTGCCTTCTCGAAGCACTCATCATAGTCGTCGCCATTATGGCCTTCGATATTTCTAGGCCCTCAACACAGAATGGCGGCTCCCGTCCACCTACTTCACGTTTTGTCGAGGGTTCTATGAACGATCGAGTCAGCGCTGCACCACCCAAACAGTTCCTCGAGCCCGGCCAGCTCAAAGAATACGAAAAGCAGTTCTACGCTGAGCCGTCAATATTTCAACGAGATGCACGCAAGACACGCCGGCCGTTCTCCGAGAGCAGCATGTCTCCGCGAGCCAAGCTGCAAGACCACATCATCACTCATAGGAAATCCACGGGCTTCTTTGGCCGAGTTCGGGATGCCTTGGGATGGAGCTCTTCGTCGTCGTCGTCTTCTCGGAGCAGTGGTAGCACGCACAAGATGGAGCAAGTGAGGAAACATAAAAGTCTTCAAGAACCACTTCACCGTCGATCCCCTCCAGCACCGCAACCGGAACATCTCCGAGCTGCTAAATCCCACTCTGAGATGTATAACTTCCCGGATCTGCCCAACTTGGGTAACGGTGCCACCCGCCCATCGAGGGAAGATGTCTTAGAATCATACAACCAATTAATGGCGAGCGGCTTCTTTCAATCTCACGCCATACACTCCACCCGCCACGCCGCTCCAGGAAGCCGTGGTCGTGATCGCTATTCTACGCCGCCCATGCCTTCGATACCAGGCTCCGGACCTTGCTCTCCACAACCTCCTCCGCGTACCTCTTCCATAGACGCCACCAATTTTTTCAGGGCGCCTAGGTTTCCTGGCTCGCCATTAAGGGCAAGCTTTCAAGGACGCAGAATCGAAACACCGGAGCCAGAGGACGAGCCGATGCATATGCCAGACGCCTATGATACTCGTCGTCCTACTCTCCGTAGCCGCAAACGCAGCAGATTAGATACGGAAGACCCAGCAAGCGTCGAGGCACCAGGAATGTCTACGTCGTCATCTTTTGTCGAACCGCTTAAGAGGGTAGCAAAGAAACTACGCAAGATGCCGTCTCCCATTAAGGATTTGCAGATGTCTGATAGTTTCCTCCAATTCCCGCCGTCGCCCACAATTTCCACCCGTAGTACCTCGTACTTGAAGGAGATAGCTGGCCGCATGCGATCGTCGTCTCCAGCACCGGCACCGGTACCGATACTAGTACCAGTATCTCGAGAGATGGTTGGCAGGCGGGTTGAGCGGATTGAGAAACAACACCCGCATAGATCTCCCTCTAATAGCAGCCGAGACGGCAATAGACTGCGAAAGCGCGGCAAGTCGTCATCTCTGCGATCGCGGGCCTCATCGACAGAATCCGAAAATTGGGAAGTTCTCGGGGACCGCTCGTCTATGGAGGACGTCCGACAAGACGAGATGGATGTATTCCCCCCACGATCACGAGAGCTCCCAGGTCTAAGCGTCGTGCCCGATGCAAACCGTGGCATTCCTATGGTCCCGCGTATCCCAGACCAGTACAGCTACCACAAGCCCCGTATCTACTACCACCAAGACGAGAATATGGGGGCAAATTGCTTTTATGGAGAGGCGCTATAAGGGTTTCGTTCCCACGACAACTGACCAAGCGGCAGAAGTGAAACGGACAACACGACGATTTGACGACTTTTCTGGATCCGTTGTACGATGATTATGACTGATACGAAAGAGCAAAAAAAGCGATCACAGAACCATCATTGGGAAATCGCGGCGTTTAATTCCTATTCCGGGCGGATTATATTTGATTCTCTTTTCCTTGTGTTTTTCCTTGCTCATGATGACGAAAAAAATACTCCTGGTTACGAAGATTTACGACTTTTCCCTTCCTGATTTCCCTCCTGCTTCTTCCAACATACCCCCAACGTACCGGGACTCGAATGGAAAAAATGGCGATGGATATACCACTTTGCGAACGAGATCGGCTTGCTCTTGCTATTATTTTGCATGGCATTGCATTGCATTAACCCGGCATTCGTGTGAACAGAACAGAAAAGAACGAAAAAGAAAAAAACTTCACTTCAGGCCCCAAGCGTAAAGACGTTAGGAGACGAGCATCTAACCAACAAATTACCTTGTTTAGCGCTCTACCCGACTCTCGACCTATTTTGGCTTTTAGTAGCATGCAACCAACGGAACGGGTTGCAGAAGAAGAAAAAAAAAAGAACTTGTAATAATATTAGGGCGGGTTTTCTACACTTGTTTGAATGGACCCAGCTGTTATGGCTGTGATGACGATTACGGAATGAAATAAACTACTCTTCAGTGTTGGGGACGGATGAGAGAGTTGAACTGAGTCGAGTTGTTGATAAACTTTAGTTTAGCATACCTTGTGTGCCTACTTACTTGCTTGTATTGCAAGAGACCACTTGAATAAAGAATTGTGTCTATAGTTGGTAGTAATGCTGTGTGGATTTGTATACTAGTGCTTGTATCGATCGTGGTTTGTGTAATTGATATTGTATTGACATTGGTATTGTCGAGGTCTGTCTTGTCTTATCTTAGACGTCAGATGATAGCTTCGTAATTTGTAATAATACATACATTCTCTCACATGACTGATTCTATAAATGTACATAAGTCACCAAGAGACATGGCCAAACATGTAGTTAATAAGCTCTATTCCGAGCGAAAATCTACGGATAACAACGAGGTACCCGACCTAACTACCTAGGTATATAGCAGGTCTATCCGGGGGTAATGCTCGCCAACTAAATTACGAAGGTGCGTGCTATGCTATGCCGTGAGCATACATCCATAGACTCGGCACGGTGACGGGGAAATGATGGGGGGAGTATTTTAAAACAAAAGCCGTCGAGCCCGCCGCCCTCTTGTCGCGGCCGAGGAATCCTGTCCGTCCGTGACCGTTATACACCCCCCCTTTCCTTTGCTTTGCCGCAACTCCCGTCCGAACTCCTAAAGCATGCGCAACCCGGATTCCGTTTCGTATGGAAACTCTCCTCGGAAATAACAAGGGGGAAAAATGTCAAAAATTTCGAAAAGCGGGCGCGCTCTGAGAATATGCCCCGCCGGTTCTCTTGGTATCATTGCCGTCTTTGCCTGAATGATGTAGTAATAAAAATAGTGTTACAATGATGGTGATGATGATGATGATGAGCGGGAAAAGGTACGAAAAAAGAAAACCTCGCAGTCCCCTTAGGCGCTGCGGTCGACCGTTCTCGAGGGTCTGTAGTTAGGGACTTCGTCGAACCATCCCTGTTCCTCGTTGTACTTGTACGCGTGGAACTCGATGCCGTATGGCTTGGGCTCGATAGCGTAGAGCATGCCGAGGGGCATATCCAGATCTGCGATGTCGTCCCTGGTGAGATCCATGAAGTACGCCATCAGAACACGACAGACGGAACGGTGCCCGATGATCATGATATGGTCCTTGATTCTCTCGATCTCTCGCACCATATCCCGAAGACGACTGATAACCTGGAGATAGCCTTCACCGCCAACACCGGGGTAGACGTATTGAAGTTTGTCCATTTTACGCTTCTTATACTCATCCGTATGAGTGCGGGCAATTTCCTCGTATGTCAAGCCCTCAAACTTTCCGGCGTTTAGCTCGTTGAGCATTTCCCAGTTCTTGACATCATAATCTTCGTCTGCCTCGAAGTACTCAGCCGTCTGTATACTGCGTGTCAACATGGATGTCCACACACAGAAATTCTTCTCCTCGAGCTCGCGGTTCAGATCAGGGTAAGGCGGCGACTGGTCTCCAGGTAGAGGAGGGAATGATGCTTGTGCAACCTTGTCCTTCTGCTCTACCAGCCATTCGCTGCGCTTCTTTGTGACGAATCTGTACAGACATTCGCTGTAATAGTGTCCGCGGTCAGTCAGTTCGGAATTGCCACCAATCTTGCCAAGTTTGTTATCCGCAGATTGGCCATGGCGAGTGATCCATATTTGTCTCGGGGACAAATTAAAGGAAGATAGATAATTGGCGATGCCACTGCTGAGGAAACCGCCCAATCCGAAGTGGGTAAGTTTCTTGCCAACGTCTGTCATCTGTACCTAGAATTAGTATACGTTGGATAGGATATGATATGCTTTTTTCTACTCACCTTGATATATTGCATCTCATGCTCTTCTTCATAATCTCCTAGGGGCACATATGCTTTTTCGTATGCCTTCACGCGCTCCTTGAAATCTGCCAATGACTTGACAGGATCTTTGTCCTTATAATCAGGGCCGGAAAGCTTCAGGCGCATGTTGGCCTCCAGAAGTTGAGGATTCTTGCAAACACTCTCAATAAATAGAATGCCTAGTTGAGGTTCTCTAGCTTTGACATGGTCGAAAAGTGTCTGTCTCCGGTGGATCGTGCTGTTTGTAGCATCGAGAATTCCAACCGAGCCTCCGCCACTGATCAAGTAATCTAGTAGCTCATTTAACGTGTCAATGGCGATTTCCTCCCTCAATTTCGAGGCTTGCTCGTTGTTGGGGTCGAAGAATTTAGCGGATTGGTCCATAGGCGTTGGGGCGGGGTCATCCTGATCCCGATCCTGAGGCGACGACCTTTTCCGAGCCGGGGAATCAGTTGGTGGCTGAGCACCGTTAACCAAAATCGTCGTTGCAGGAGTTGGCAGATCCATGGAACTATCTTTACGATGCATGGTCGGCGAACTTACAGCGGCGACACGTCTTCGGTTTCCGACATTGAAGATTCGAGTGTTGTGTTGTTGCCAAGAGAGATATCTCCGAAGTTTCTTTGTGATGTACGATTTGCCCCTGGCTGGGAGGCCAACCATAATGATGACAAGTTTCGCAGCGACATCTCGATCGGCAATTTTCCCATCAGGAGATACAAGCGATCGAGTCATACCAGGAATACTGAGGGTTGTCGCATGGGGTCGTACGCGAGGTGTTTGGGAACCCGAGTTCTGTCGCAGGGGTGGACTATCCCAAGTAGTCAGTATTAGAGCATTCGAAATATAACAGCATGAAACTTACATTCGAGGCGATGCGGGAGCGGTAGACGAGATACTCTTTGTGTAGGGAGAATCGTTAGACGAAGGCGCAGGGAAATCGCGAAAGGCGACTCCGCAAGGCCCCTCATTCAAGGCTCTGAGCGCGCTCGCCAGGGACGAGGGATGCGCAGACGGATGCGCAACTGGGCCGAGACTAACATGAGGAAGGTTGTTGAGCGTAGGTGGCGCGAGTCCATTTTGGAAAGGCTTGCACTTGTGGGATGGTACAGCATCGTCCCCATTCAAGGAAGTGGGAGTTGGTGGTGATGCAGACGCGCCATCTTTTGCGACAGTAGCCAGGGCGGCGTCGAAGCTTGTGGTGGGACGATTGGACTCGGTCGCAATGATTTGCTCCGGTGGTGTAGGTATAGAGCGAGGGATCGTAGGATTAGAAACTTGACGCTGGTATTGATTGTTCATCGCCGCTCGAGCAAGCGATGATTGTTGTGATTGTGATGGTCTGCGTGTGGGTTTGCGATCTAAAGGAGAAAAAAAGATGGTTAATTTAGTAATTGAGTAATTGCAACAAATGCAACCGATTATCGGGGCGCCGAGTTTGGAACGCCAAGTCTAAGTAATGAAAACGCAGCAGCGGTGCTATTTATGCAATCTTGCAGTAGCAGGGATTAAAAAGAAATCTGAAGTGGGATGATGTAACAGGTGCTTTACGTGTGTTGTTTAGGACTGGTGATGACCAGGAAGAAGAAAGAAGAAGAAGAAAAAATAAGAAAAGAATTGGGTACTTGCATCAAGGTAGGGAAATATTGGATGCAAAGAAGAAGAAAGCATATGTGCTTTTTCAAAAGTATTGAAGACGTACCTTGTGAGCCAAGAGAATATTGGTGCGCCGTAGAATTGCTGCAGTCAAACGGCACAACAACTTCCAGAGGGCCAGTTCCCTTTACGTGAAGACGGGGTGTCATAGTTTCCAATCTTCCAGGTGTCCAGGTGCCCAGGTGCCCAGGTGTTTTGTTTCCGGACCTTTCAGGGTCTTAACCTTGGCTGGTTTAAGGTTTTTTAGCGTAGATTGCTAGCGCAGAACAGTACAGTACCAAGAGATACAGTACCGTCCAATATAGGGGAAAGGAGGGTGGGAGGCTGCGAGATCGGCGAATCGGATGAGTTTAGAGAGTAAGATAGTGCTGGAAGAGAGTGTAATGATGCAGTAGATTGCTGCACACCCCCCCCAAATGCCCTAAAATACCCTGAAAAGGACGCTGGGCTTGTTAATTGACAGAAGCTTCTGACCGTCCTATCCGTATTGTCGGTTTTCTGGCACTGCACTAACAGGTCGCTTAATGATTTTCGGTATTGTAAAAAGATAAAATTTTATAGGTACGTGTAGAATATTCGTATCAGTTACCTCACGTCATCCCCCAAACAGGTCCGATAGAGGACTGGAGGTCGTACCAATACACGTGTGAATATGTCAAGGAGAAGAGATATGAAGGGAATGGTATCGATAATTGATGATGGTAAAAATCAAGGGTGAAAGGTGAAGGCCGAGAATAAAGCGACCGAGGTAACCGATGCAGGTTAATATTTTCAGTCTTCTTAAGCCTCGTTCTGAGCTTCTGATATCACCTTTTTTTTTTCTGTCGGAGAAAGAAACGAATGGAAATAGTGGCTCCCTCTCCTCTATCTGTGGGCCGACAAGGTCGATTGAGGTCGATTGAGGTGGGCGCAAGTGGGCTGTTGTGGACTTGTGGATTTTATGATGTCGTCCTAAGACTTGTTTTCTAGCGGTTGCGGCGTTGCCTGACGTCCTGACGTCCTGACGTCCTGCTGTTCTGACGTTCTGACGTTAACACGTCTCTTTGCAAATCGTCGTAATATGTGATAAGGCTCTGTTTGTCGGCCACGGGGCTGCGCTCAACGGTTGGTCAGATTCTAATCTTGGCAGACCTCTACGATATGAGGCCAAGACAAGCTATGCTGGTGAGGCTGGAAATCGAATGCTTCTCACGTCGAAGATAAATAATAAGTCCAGGGGCTTAGTTTTCTTAGCTTTCTTAGCTTTCTTAGCAGGGACGGCGGCCTTTTATTTGCGTCCCTATTTCTTGGGTTTGATGGCTGAGACGGATTTAAGACCACCTAAAAGTCTGGGCTGTAACAATGATAAGTTACAGTCAAACCCACGCCCTAGTCTTCTGGTGCTTTATAGGTAGTGCTCGAGCTAAGGACCAAGGCTTAGACTGAATAGGTAGGCACTTAAATAGTAGTCCTCAAACTTATGGAGATTCAAGCTTCTAAAGCCAGTGGGGGGAGGAGGAGGGGACTATTGTATAGGAAATTATTGTGTGTAAGTGCGTATAAGTGACCCGTACAAATCAAACGTTCAGGTATGCAATCTCTCCAACAAACCGCGCATCCATAACCATCCACCTCAACCTTTACAATTGGTAAATATATATCTCTATTACTATGAAGAGCAATCGTATCCGCTTAGACTGTTTGCTATTGGGTCTCTGAGTATTGCGACCGGAGGAGGCTTTTAGGATATGTGCCATGTAAGTGCTAATGCGACTGATTCGCTGACATCGAACCCCAGGTAGTGTCTGGATACCTGCAACGTAATTATCGCGCAACGGGGATTACACATATCAAGTTGTTTCGTGAGCGTGGAGGCGTAAGAGTGCGAAAACCGGCGAATCGATCGCCATATTTCCTCATCAAGTCTCGAGTTTGTTTGTTCTGGCCCCCTTTACACTTAGCCACTTCGCACCCACTCAACATAACTCCGAACTTGGCCATATTTCTCAACTTATCCCAATTCCCAAGTTAATTTTTTGATTATTCACCTCGGCGCCGAGACGGGCTTAGACATATAGGTAGCGCAATGCCACAGCAGATGTTTATCCTCATACATAGGATGAGAGATTTACCGGAGATCCGTCTTGGCGAGAGGTGCTTTTTTGGGGGGATTCAACGCATAGTAATGATATAAGAGACTGGACCGGACAATGTCTCACGCCCGAGTAACCCCCGGGGGGGCTGAAAACAGATACCCCAATGTTTCCCCAAGGAACGCCTATCAAACCCTGTCAGCAAACCCCTCACGATCTGAGATCAGCATACTTCTAAGATCCAATAGTCGTGGGGTTGACCTCCTAAAACTGGGTCGCACTTTGTTGAACAGCATTGCAATCTACAATTCTAGTATAGGCTCGCGTGTATGTAATATCTTGAAGGTCAGAAGCTGTTACATTAGCCCGCCTTCAAACCTAGTCACATGGCCGCGGCGGTTACATATTCCATATATCGCCTTCATCGCGCTCATACCTAGGGTGCCAGACCGACGACATACTGCAACGTAAAGCTGGGGAAGCAAGGTTGACTATGTAGCTCTGCAGGCTGCACTTTGGCCGGACTCGTCAATAATATATTTCCTGAGCTATTAAGAAGGTGGGTAAGTGTGCGGACGCCTTCCAATAAATACCTCACAAACGTCGCCTTTGGGAATGACGACCCCACGTGCTGGATCAGAAGCACAGTATTCGCGGGGAAATAGGAGGGAGGGTAGATAAGGGTGATGCTGGTTGGGATGTAATGTACTCACGTATACTCAAATCATCGTCCCAACTATCAGCCTTACAGTAGCATTGAACCCGGCATCCCTAGCGTAGGAACCCCCTGGCCGTATGCTTTGCTTTGATAATAGAGAGTGTTTGCGTAAGCGCAGCAGGGATACGATGAGTGTACTTGTATGTAGAGATGAGATGGTAGGGTAGGAAGTATAAATGCTACCTAAAAGTTGAGGGCTTCTATTGATAGGTTAGGTAGGGTTGAAGTCTAACCACGCTCAACCCATTAGACTCACATGAACAAAGCGCCATATCTCGTATAGTGTCATCTCTGAACCATCGTACTATAGCTAAGCTCGTTATAATTGCCAGACGTATATCTCTACACCGCATCTATGATATGAGAGATGATGTATGTTAGGTACGTAGGTAGATCTTAAGTCTTTGCCACGCCATGATCGTCGGGCGATTTTGGAGTCGGCCCTGATCTTCACGTTATCAGACATATCTGCAAATCTGAGGCTCTGTGGCTGGGCTTCCTACTTACGGCATATATATATGCTCACACAAGCACCACGCACCAAGCACCAAGCACCAAGCAAGGAGTGCAAACCAATAATAAATATAAGACTTACATTACATTGAATTCCGATTGGTCTTTATGTCACACTAAAGACGTTAAGAGGAATAGAAAGGATTGACCAATCACACAGCTAGCTACATATGTTGTCATAATGCAACAAAAACATACTTATGTCCATGTATAATGTAGAACATCAATTTAACGTGCACTCTTTGAGGTACGTACACGGAGGTACCTTCTTGATTCAACCCTTTATGTTTGTACATGTACCTAATGTACCAAAGGCAGCGAAGCCATGCAGCTGTAAAGCATTCAATACGTAAGGCTACCTAAGGTGGGTAGGACCCTGAGATTTATAGAAGCTCTATCGATAAACCCCACCAAGAAATTTCTCTGTAGGTACCTACCTAGGCAGGTACGATCCACCTCAACAGCCCGTACCTGCAAGGGTCCAACTTTAACTCATCACCTACTTTCTACACTCAAAACCCAGCAACAGAGCAACTACAAGCTTCCTCAACCATCCCGCACGTAAAAGACTGACATACCACACAGACCTAGTAGAAACCGCGACGGTTCGAAATCGGACAGTGCTTTTCGATCGACCTGAGAATCGTGCGGTTCTTGGCTTCCTCGACCTAGAACCGAATAAATCTTTGGTATCTTCCCTAGAACGCGGCCTATGCCTCTCCACCAGTCTATGCATTTCCCGACTTCCCAGCACAATGCTGAGATCTCTCAGATTAACCTCATTTTTGATCAATTCTCTCGTTTAATCTGATCCTACTGGGTCCATAGATTCTTGGATTTCGGCTGGCCATCGCTCTAATTACTACATCAACGTCGCAGTTCCTACAAATTGCCTTGTTGCCTGCGCCTACACTCAACCCTTTCTTACCTACCTCAAACTTGCACTTTTAATAGGTGGTCATCCTTCTACAGTCTAGCTCAACTCGGCACCTAAACAAACTTGACGCCTTGTCTCGGGGGTTACCGCTATGAGCGATTCCATGAAGGAAGTTGTCGAGGCGCTCGACCCCGTCTCCCGACATCTTATCCCTCCCGATATTGCCTTAGGAACTCTAGTACCTCTCAAGACCATACTCGAATTAAGAGACAACCTTTCTCTCGGTTTAGCCTATGTCACGCGAGCTCCCAATAAAGTCACTAACGATGTTGTCAAGTCAGTCTAGATGCTTCCCCTAGGAATTACACTACAAGCTAACACTACCTACTATAGTATTGCCCGAGCTCTAGCTGGTGATGATGCAGCTAAGAACCTCCCTCACCTGCGTCGGTGCGTCAAGCCTGCCGACATACCACCTCATCTTAAGACCCAGTTCATGAATGAAGGCAACGGGCGACAGGTTCATCTTGGTAAATCCAACTGGCTTTACATCGTGCTTGGTCCTAAGAATGAGATGTCCTACGACGAACTAGTGAAAGGTCTCGCCAACATTGATGACATTAGGGATGACATCTTTGTAGGGACGATCCCTGTTCCTTTATTGGCACCCACCTCTCAGGTCCAGGCCAACATGTGGTCGCAACAGTTCTGGCAGACTGTCTACAGGAAGAACAACCCCCTTGGCCCTCACCCAAGTACTATCTCTCGTACAGAAGCGGTTGTCTCCCGCGACGCCTCCGTATGGATGACCTTGGCACATCAGATCGCCAAAAAGTCACAGGAAGCCGGTTATGGAGAGCCTATCGGCGCTGTTATCGTCAAGCGTACGATACCCGGAAAGAACGAGTTTGGAAAACAAACCGCCCCAAAAGAAGGCTCTAGAGAGTCCGACTTTTCTAACGGTGAGGGTGTAGGGGCCGACGGTGACAATTGCAATTCTCATCCTCAAACTACTGAAGATGTGAATGGAATTGCACACGGTGCTGCTGAGGTGCCTAATAGTATCGTACGGGACGTCAATCAGCCGGATGCCTCAAACTTAGAGGCCCAGGCCCAAGACTCTACCAAATCGGATCCCGAGGCAAAAGAGACGACCCAAATTGTCGCCATCGCAGCCGATGCTCGCTGGCACCAACAAGAGAAGACGGGACGTATCGGAAACCCCATGGCTCATGCAGCACTCAGGGCTATCAGCATGGTAGCACAGAAGCTAGTGAGAGCTGAGGATCGACCCAAGTCTGAACAGAAGATGGTGGAATTTGAGGCCTTCCAAGACAAGCCTCTACTTAGCGACGAGCAGCTAGTATTCGACGAAGACCACCCCTGCCCTGATGGCTACCTCTGTCATGAGCTTGAACTGTATATGACCCACGAACCGTGCACAATGTGTGCCATGGCAATTTTACATTCCCGAATGGGCAGAATCGTCTTTCGTCATCGCATGCCGTTAACAGGTGGTATGAGCTCCGAGGATCGAGGCTACAACGCGTGCGGAGCCTCTGGTGCTTGCGGGGTAGGTTCGTGTGGTGGAGGCCAAGGCCTTGGGCTTCACTGGCGCAAGGAGTTGAACTGGACTCTCCTAGGCTGGGAGTGGGAATCAGACAGCATTGAGAGCTTACCAGTCGACGCGCACCTGCACGCATAAATATTTTTCACTAATCCCACTACGCATCCGAGGAGTTTGGTTTTGAGGCAAGCAGAGGAATTAGGTAGTCCCCTTGCCGGAATTGGCATTACTGAAAGGCGCGGCGTCTCATGGTTAGGTGGTTATGAAGGGAATTACACTTAGGGCATCATATGCATCCCTTTTTATTCAAGACATTTTATGTATAAGTTGGACCGCGAACCTGATCAGCATAGGCCAGTCCTTGATGACAGAAGTCAAAGGATATTCGTTGTATGTTTTTGGACCGACGCTAGATCGTCATGTATGCTATACCCAATCGCAATAAATTACTATGTATGAAAATAGCTTGCCTACCTATGTATCGAAGGGTTCCCGTGATTAGCATTGCCCATGGATATATACCTAAATGGTATAAGTCGTTAGATGTTGGTGGCCGAGTGACCGAGTTACCGAGTGACCGAGTACATGTAAGCGGTTCCAATGAGCCGCCAAAGTGGGGACCTATAAGCCTATAAGCTAAGACATAAAGCTAAGACGGTGTCTTCTTATCTTATCTCTTAAAGTACCTAAAATGAATTTACTGAGTCGCCTGGTTGTATTTCGTATGCCCACGGCCCACGGGTATGCAATGACTGAGGCCAACTGCTTTGATGGGATTCCCCCTCTTCCCCAAGACTTACATGTACTTGCATCTTGTTCGCATCGTAGAAAGAATAGACAGGGAGAGTTCTGACGAGAACGGACGCCACCTTTGATCCTCTCTTGGGGGTCTTAATTACCCGTCTTCAATGAAAATGACACTCCTTTGACTTGTCCGACACCGCCTTAAACGCACCTTTGCGTCCGCAATAACCTGTCACCCTCCTGTTCTCCGCAACAAAGCCGCGTGTTTCGAACAAGTAAGACAACTCACTATATCTACGGAATCCTCTGGGCTGTTATGGACGATTGCAATCGCGTTAGGCTTTAACGATATACCATTTCCGCTACTCAACATGCCGATAAATCCAACGAAGAAGGGTCAGGCGTCGAAATCCGCTTCGCAACCCGCTAATGCAACCCCGGCCAAGATTAGCAGGAAACGCAAGATGGATGCCGATGCTCAGAAATACTATGCCGTAAGAGCTGGAGTGAACCCGGGTGTCTATTTGACTTGGGCAGAATGCCAGGAGCAGACGGCGGGATTCAGAGGTGCTTCTTGTAGGTAAGCCGAACACCCGTTAGATGCTAACCAAGGAGCTAACGGTAATTCTACAGACAAGTCCTTCCTTAGCAAAGAGGACGCAGAGGCATATGTTGCCGGTAAGAAGACGTCTGCTACTGCCCCAGGCGAAGAGAGATTTTATGCGGTGGCTATCGGTAGAGAGCCTGGAGTTTATACCGATTGGGACACGGCGTCGCTTGCGATCAAGGGATGGAAGGGCCCGAAATACAAGAGATTTGATACTCGTGAGGGTGCAATAGAATACATACGAACCCATGGGAACGAGGCGGCACAGGACGCCCTCTTAAAAGATGAAGGTGCTGGGCCTTCCTCGAAGAAGCGCAAGAAGTCCATAGGCAACGATGCCGGTAAACTTGAAGATGAGAAGGATGTCTTACGCGTCTATACGGATGGGAGTAGCCTTGCCAACGGTCGTGTCGGTGCTGCCGCCGGCGTTGGCGTCTTCTTTGGACACGGTGACGAAAGGTAATTGTCATGAAGCTAGTTTGAATGTTTGGTTTATTTACTAACGTATTTGCATAGAAATATCTCAGAGCGCCTTCAGGGTGAAGTACAGACAAACCAACGGGCTGAATTAACGGCCATTCTTCGAGCCTTAGAAACTGTACCGGTCGAACAAAAAATACGCATCTTCTCGGACAGCAAATATTCGATTAGTTGCGCGACGGAATGGTACGTGAACTGGCAGAAGAATGGTTGGAAAACTAAAGACGGACTGGTGAAGAACAAAGATCTCGTCGAAGCTATCCGAGCTAAGATCGATGAGCGCACCGAAGCTGGAACGAAAACTTTCTTCCAATGGGTAAAAGGCCACGCGGCTGATCCCGGGAATGTAGCGGCAGACGAGCTCGCCGTGAACGGTGCAAGACAGAGGATATAAACATGTATCACGATGACTTGCATAATAAGATCCGAACATCGCTCACGAGGTGCACCTCGATGAGCTCACGATGCTAACGCCGGGCAACGCGCAATGATACCACCCAGAGGGGAGTGCCGTCTCTCTTTACCTACTTGAAATTTTCATGTTGATTAGTTCTGATATAAACATTACGTTCCTACGAACAAGATGACTCGTCGGGGCCAATGGTGCAGTATAATATAGTGCAGTATAATATAATCCACTGCCTTGACATGCAGTGATACATAACAATGATAGTTACACTATTGCTACCTGACTATCACCTTTTCTAAGCGACGATGATTGAAATCTCCGCTAAAACGTAGTATAAGTTTGATGCCTAATCTTATGACATGCAACTCAAAGCCACAGCGAACTCGGACCGAAGCGATATCATCCGGGATCGTTTTCGTTTAGTTCACAAAATACGAAGTATAGGTAACTCCCGCGTTAAAAATGTGTGTGCGTATCTAAGATAGACTCATATGTAGGCAGGTAGATACCTAAGTAATATACACATTCTAGACGAAGATAAATTGCGTAATACCACGCTGTGTTCTAGTAATAGGTTCGTGACTAGTTACGATAACCTAATATAATATAATTCATATAATTCACATAATTCACATAATTCAGACAATTCAAATGTCCGGTTTTATTTGGTTGTGTAACAGAACCAAGTTCCCATTCGCCAAGGCGTGGAAGTTACCGATCTAAGATAAACTTATTATAAGTGGGGTATGAAAGCAGCCAAGTTTTTATTGTCCTTATTTTAATTCGTCGTCCTCCATGTCCTTTCTTTTCTTCTTTGCATCGCTCGCAGATCTACAGACCGATAATTATACACACCTCTTACATACACCTATCTGCTAGTAGCATTATTTCTTTTCTACTGATTCCAGAGCCTAAGTGATACTTTTATAACTAAATCACCAAATATATTATCCTGTTAATTACGATAGAGAAAGAGCAGCACCTAGCAGTACCTCCCAGACCAATACCGCCCTTTAGAAGTCGCGGCCAACCTGGTACTATAGTGCTGGTAACCAAGGTAGTCGTTCAAATAATCTTGTAATAAGTACATAAGAGTCAACGTGGCGGTTAACTCGACATCTACTACAACTTCAACAAAACCAAATGATTCAATAACATTCACTTCACCGGCATACCACTGCTTCCTTGCCTTGCGCTGCTGCAAGGACGATCCGGGAGTTACTTGACAATCTGTCCGAGTTTGATCTCTGACTAACAATGCCGACTCTCGCCCCTACCAACTTCAATATTGTCGTCAGTGTGCTGGGAGGGTGGATATCAGTCTTCGGTCTGGTATCTTACCTTCTCAAGGAGAATTTCTATCTTTCTGAAGCTCGTAAGTACAACAATAGTTAAACAGTGCTCGAAATGGGGGGCTGACATCTTACTTAGTCATATCACTCCTGGCTGGCGTCGTCTTCTCTCCCCACGCTGCCAACTTTGTCCGCCCGCTTGAATATGCAGGTTCGGAAGAAAACTTAAATGCGATTGTAAGCGATCCTTCGAGACTCATCCATTTAAATCAAACCACTATATGCTCTTATTTATTAGGTTTGCCCTTGATAAATAGCACTTATGAGTCTTATGATCGAATAAAACCGGTGATTTTAGGTAGACACAACTAACACTTTATCATAGACGCTGTACTTCACCCGCCTTGTTCTCGGAGTCCAGCTCGTTCTAGCTGGCGTTCAACTACCTAGTCGCTACTTGAAGAAAGAATGGAAACCGCTGGCTTTACTTCTGGGGCCGATCATGATGGCGATGTGGTTAATAACAAGTCTACTCGTCTGGGGTCTAGTGCCAAACTTACCTTTCCTTCATGCTCTCGCGATTGGGGCTTGTGTGACGCCAACCGATCCCGTGCTGTCTAATGTTATAGTGAAGGGGAGGTTTGCTGATCATAATGTCCCCAAGGACCTCCAGAAGATCATCATTGCGGAGTCTGGAGCAAATGATGGCCTTGGATATCCCTTCTTATTCTTTGCCTTATACCTCGTTAAGTACATTGGCGACGGTGGCGTTAATGAGCAAGGAGGTGCCGGCCTCGCCATGGGCCTATGGTTTGGAGAGACCTGGGGATATACTATTCTTCTCAGCGTGGTATACGGTGCGGTCGTTGGCTGGATCGCCAAGGAGTTGCTTCATTTCTGCGAAGAACGTAAATTCGTGGATCGCGAGAGCTTCCTCGTCTTTGCACTCTCGCTCGCGCTCTTCATTACTGGTACTTGTGGTATGATCGGTAGTGATGATATTCTAGCCTGCTTTATTGCCGGGAACATTTTTACTTGGGACGACTGGTTCCGCCTAGAAACACTCGATGAGGTTCGTGCGCATATAAATTGAATATGCTGTTATAATATTTATTTGCTAACTATGGATTATTAGTATGTATTCTTTCATATCCTAGGGCAGCCCCCTGGTATTAGCTGGACCTCTACTAACCATTTTCTCTGTTTCTAGTTCTCTGCAACCTACTATAGATATGCTTCTCAACGTGACTATATTCATGTGGTATGGCGCGGTATGCCCGGTATGTATATACCCGTGTTCTCTATTTGCCCCTATTATAATACAAAGATTCAGAGCACCATACAAGCAATGTTTGCCAGAACGAGTATCTTGAATTATCTACGCCGAATATTTTCTATAAGTAACAAACACTAACTGAACATACCTATGCAGTGGCATAGTTTCGTGGATAATAGCATCATTCCGATTTACCGCCTGGTCCCACTCGGAATCTTAATACTGGTATTTAGGCGTTTACCACTTGTCCTAGCATTCTATAAGAAAATCCCCCAGATATACGGCTTTCATCAGGCAATCTTCATGGGTTTCTTTGGGCCAATTGGGTGCTCAGCTATTTTCTATCTATACGTGACGTTAGAATTCGTCGATACATTGAACCCTAACCAGGGAAGCGTGGCGAGGTGGGATGTAGCTCATCTTAAAGAGAGTGTGTCGGTATTAGTCTGGTTCATGGTAATATGCAGCGTTGTAAGTATTGTCATACCGCGGATATCGATATCATACTAATTACTTGTCAGGTTGTTCATGGGCTTAGTATACCCCTGGGAAAGTTTGGATTTTACCTCCCTCGAACTATTTCAAGGACTTTTTCCTCAGCTGAGGACCTGCCTTTCCAAATAGGTGCACGAATAAATCCACGGAGCCGTTCTAGGGACAGGACAGCGACTCATACCCCTGCCGACTCTCGCTCCGTATCTGTGCGACCCGTTTATAGGGTTGGTGGTTCCATCATTACGGAGCACACGGGGACTGCGGCGGATGCTGCTGAACTTGTTGAATCCGGAGATGATCTTGAAGCGGGTTCGAAACCTCTGGAGCTAGCATCGGGATCGCCTCACAGCACACCGCCATCTACCCTACCTGGCCGCACGATCCGCTTCCCCGATGAAGTATCGTAAGCTGGCACAGAATTTCAAGACCCTAAGAGGAATGCCACAACCGCATTGTGAGCTGTTTGGCACCTCCCATCAACAACGCCCTAGCCACTCTTTCTTCCAGCACGACATCTACTAAGACACAACGTAGAGCCATCGCATCGATCATTTACTACGCATTCACTATCTACTAGCGGGACAATAAGCAGGGTCGCATTCAGGTAGAAGGACTAGAGTAAGGACTAGAGTCACGAGAACGGCTTTATCAAGTTATTTCAATACTACCTTACCCAGGACGCTTAGGAGCTTCCATCTTTGTGGTAGATAGATTTTTTTTCCCCTTTGAAATTCGTTCGGCAGTCTGATCACCTTGTAATTTAATAGTAACACACTCCTCTCATTTTATAATATATTTGCAAATACCGGATTCCTACACTTCATTCGTGTTTCGGAGTCCGGTGATGTCAACTACAACATAAGGCGGATGTCCGGTAGTGACGGTTACAGTAATCAATCATACACCGGCTTACTCAAGCCAAACTGCCCGAATCGGCTCAAATACATATATGTCATCAGCTATTAAGCCACCATCTTTCCTAAGTTGGCCTTCTCTCTTGTATAATTGGCCGCCTTGGCTGTAGCTTGGTCTAGCCTTGCGAGTGACGAACCCTGGATCTGCGTGGGGGATCAAGGGTCCTAGGTTAGGGTCTTTTGTTTTTTCTTGCCTCAGCCTTCGAAGTTGATTTGAGTCGGTCTTGCAAGAGGGGAAGACATCGCAACTCCACAACCTCCCGTGCTATACTGTCCGAGGTCTTTGGATAGACCCATACACACTGAAAGCTCAGGTGGTGATATATCGATTCCCCCTCTTTTCATATGCCAACTGCACCGAGACGGATACCCTTGCCTTAGTAGATATATCGTAAGATGGCGGGACCGTTGCAGTGTTTACCCAAGGTACAAAAATCCAGACGGAAGAGTCTCGCATAATCTAAGTACTGATTACCGATATCCATTTTTAATTAACGCCAATATGTGCGTTCTCCTGGCTATCTCACCCGTCAACGAGGGAGGTGGGGCTGGACCTGGACTGTCTAATTGTCCGGTGGCTACGAGAGTGGACGGGGGTGGAACAAAACACAGGTAGAAGAAGTTGCAGACGAAGGGATACGACGACATTTCGAACTCCGCCAAGTTTTCTAGGCGGAGGGAGCATGGCTTTCGAAGCAGCTGCCCATTCCGCGTACGCTAAACCGGCATCGTAGCGACGACGGAGAAGGTTTGTCTATCCCAGTGCGACTCTATCCTAGTGTGACCCTCCATAATCTCAATAAGGCGGGGAGATAACGGGGTTTTACCATCGGGGAGTTTTCCCCGTAGATGCGTGGGTTGGGGCGCGAATGGCGGGCACGGAGAACACGTAGTAATGGTAATGGTAGTGGTAATAGTAGTGGTAGTTGTAGTTAAAGAAGTAAAGGGAAGAAAAGGGAAGAAGCAGAGGTAGAAGCAGAAGCGGCTATGGAAGCGGGCACCGCTTACTTGGACAAGAGTTCGAGACTGGCGTGTCGTCAGAAAGAGAGAGCAACGACCTTCCGGAGGGAGGAGGGAGGTGGGAGATGCACAGTTGTGGATATTGTGAAGGAGGTTGGCTGTGGTTGTATGTATTGTGTATGTAGGATAGAGTCATCAGTCCCTCCACCAGATACCTATCAGTCAGATTTACCTATCAGATAAGGGAAGGGACCCTTGGATAATAAGTTAGTTTTGTCTGGGGGACCAGTTAGAGACCAGTTAAAGACCAGTTAAAGACCAGTTAAAGACCAGACTGGATGCAGGAACAGGAATGGGCATTGGATGCTGTCTGCAACCCTACCTAAGCACAGTAGTAGAAATATGAAAAATAAATAGTATAGACTAAAAAATAGTATAGGCTATAAACTTAACCAGCCGTGAGTAGAACGTAAAAATATCTTGTACCTGTTATTTCCGAATCTTTAATGGCATGAATAGGAATTAGGTACGTACATACTCAATCCAGTCCTAGGTGTATTCCTTAAGGGTATCAGGTAGGCGAAGAAACCCCGCGAGTTGTGGTCAGCAACATCAAAGCATGCCCGATGACCGGCGTTTCTTGGTTGCTTAGAGGATTCAAAGCTGAGGAGGACTGAGGCCAACTGCGTGATGTGGCTTTTTGGTAGAAATACAATATAAACGATGTAAACGATGTAAACGCATAGGTAAGGACGGGAAGTTTAAAAGCACGATGGCTTAATTGAGCTTATTTGTTAGCCTGGTTATAGCTTGGTTATAGCATTGCCTGCATACATAAGGTTAAGCTCTAGGAGACCGACCTCTTATGGTAAGGTAAGGTATTGAAGGTAGAGCACACGACCAAACATTAACCTAGGTATATGTAGTTGCGGTTGCGCTTGCTCTTCGTTTGATATCGAAGATTCCGCACTAACACGATTATAATTTAGTAGCGGCAATGTTACACGTGGTTTAAGCGAGATTACTCGATTACTACATAGTTCGCTGCTAAGCCACTAACAATTTTCGGAGATACTACATAGGTATACCTTGGTTAACTCATAGACTCTTAAAGTACATTTTTTCGCACTTTTCACTCTTCCAAGATAGGTAGGAAAACCCCGGTTTTTCCGGGCACCGGGGGGTGGCTGCCGCGCACAACCTTGAAAGTGTCAAGTACCTCCTAACTCTTAGGTCTATGTAATTACATAGTCTGAGTTAGCGTGCTCGAACGAGCTTACCCTTTTGCGCTTGAACACCCAGCACAGCACCATCCAAGCCCAGCACCCAGACAAACCTCGACCGTCTTTTAATTCTCCACCCCAACTCTGCGCTTGTACATAGTACACTGCTTGTGCCCCCTGTCGGGTTCGATGCTCACGTTGTCAGGGTTCTTCTATCTTAGACCTGGACAAATTGATTGATCCAAAACGCTGCTTGTCTTCTCTCCCATCTTAAATCATCCATCCCACATCCATATCCCGGCCTTTGGTGAAATCTAAAGTCAACAAACCACACCACACCACCATTACGGTCAATACATTCATTCCTTTCTTCTTTTTACTATCGCCTCTTTTCCTACTGAGTCATCTTCAATTGAATGCGAGCTTTGACGTATTGCAATTCCTATATCGAGACGGATAGACCTCATTATAGTCCACACTTCTGCCAAAGCAGAACTTGTATTAGGACTTACCGCAACTTTTCACCGAGTCGGCACGCTATTCCGAGCCCAAGCATCGAACGCTAAACATCCTCGAGTCATCGCTCGGATATCGAGTCTTGCCTATAATATCTGCCATCGACGTCGTTGGGAATTCTCATACTCGTTGATCCATTTTCAATTGAGCTGAACTAAAAAAGGAAGCATGTTGCTGTAACTTTTAGAGCATAGCTACATCTGATACTGTTGGACTTGTTGGAAGATAGCGCTTCGGAAGATTACCTTGACGTTGATCTCATCTTTAGGGGTTTCTATTAGTTTATATACGTCGCCGGTGTGGACAGTATAGGGTAATTTGTTGGTTGGTGTTGTGTTGGATCACGACTTCTACCCAACACGCTGACACAACTGCGTATAGTATCCCATTCTTGGCGTACCCAAGAACCGCGTGAGCTGGGCCATGACGACTTCTGGTTCCTCCCCGTTCAGTGGGACGAACCATTTTACTTCTGATTCGGGGATGTTACCTCCCTCTTTCGCGGCCAGCAACGAGTTCGACTTCTACGAGGATGCTCACTCATCAGGCACGAATATATTTGATTTTACCAGCGGCGAACTGTTAGACACAGGTCTCTACGATGATCTGAAGCCTTTTCCACCAGGCCTTGGCCAACCGGAACAGGTCAACCCCAATAGACCTCTACCTCTTCCTTCGCACCGGGGCTCTGCGTCTTCCTCTTCCTCTTCCTCCCAGATAAGCGGCAATTCGATATCCGCGAAAACGAGTCAGAGCTCGACAGAGGCCATGATGACCGACGAGCCCTTTTCCGGCTGGAACCTCGAACATGAATCTAGATATATTGACGCGAACTTTATGTTCGACACTATAGACCCTACTACTATGGAAATGTCCCGTGTTTTCGACTTTGACAGCGCTTCTAGTAGTCCTAGCCCCGCTACGAATGGTCTCATACAAGAGTCGCCTGTAGCAGCGAATTCCATGTCGAATGCCCCTGCCGCTAAGCGGATCAAGGGTCATCATAAGACACAATCGGTCCGTTCCGTTCTTATTCACATGCGTTAACTCTCTTCACACTAACTAGTACTTAGCAACATTCTATAACAAAGTCGATGAACGGGCTAAAAACGAGCGGTTCCAGAGAAGGCTCGCCCACGTCGAATATGATAATTAGCCAAGAAACCTCTCCAGCGGCAATACTTAACAACTCACCCCCCCCCGATAATATCACGAGCCGTCTTGGTGCCGTGTCAAATCAGCAGAACTCCTTACTGTCATGGCCTCCTACAGCGAGTCCATGGGCTAACAACGTAGCCCCCAAACCCTCCTTTAGACGAGATCCGAATAGCATGCCAGCTAATAGTCTCTCGTCTTATTCACCTCAGATGAGTTTGGCGCCGGCGCAGAGGCCACGACTGGTGATCCAACCTACGCCTCTCAAGTCCCGAGTTGAGACCCAAATCCCAATCAAGCTTACTATCCACGCACTACCTCATGGTATTAAGAGGCTTCACTTACCAACTCATACGATCTCAAAGCCTAAATTATTAGCAAAACCCGGGGCGACGCGGTCTCCTGACATGCTCGAACTATACACTATGTTGGTTTGTACTAGTGCCATGCAAGACCCTATGAAGCTCCAGCGTGCTTTCCGTCGAGCTGCGGTGGCCGGGCATGACACCGCAAGTTTAAAGAGGTCAGACGACGGAAGTGAGGATGATGAGCATAAGCCTCAGAATGGTGGCGAAGTACGAATATGTGCTGGTTGTATAACTCGAGAACGGAAACGTGCTAGCCGCAAGAAACACAAGAAGCCGGAAGAGGATGAGTTATGGAATCGATACGAGCACCAGCGGGTCATCGTTTTCAACACCCAAGAGATCAAAGATTGGCAAGCAGTCACTCCTCATATGGTTGATCCCACGGGAGCTGGGCCAGCTGATCTCTCCGTCCCTGACGGTACCGTTCAAGTAGATGCGCCAATGCGCATTGCTTGTTACTGCCGCCATCACGGAGAGAAAATGGGGTTCCAAGTTATCTTTACCATCAAGGATTATCAGGACAATGTTATCGCTCAACAAATCTCATCTTCAATTATGATAACAGACGATCATAAGACACATCTCCCAGCAGCATCAGCCACGCAGAACTCCGTTCTATCACCGCCGCTTCCTGTAGCGATGGACGTTCACCATATCGAGCCCTCAATGCAGTCCTTTCGCATGTCGCCAGCAACCTCTGATATCCAAGGATTACCAACGGCTACATCATTTACTCTTCCGGGTAACAATTCCCAGTCTATGCCGGTTACCACAACAACGTCCCGCAATATGTCTAGACAGGGTTCGCCCACTAGTCCTTCTGGCCCTACAGCTAGAAAGAGGAAAGCAAGCGGGTCGGTAAAGCTCCCTACCGGCCTAGCGATGACTAGGCTCGAGACAGGACAATCGCCATCGATAATGCCTCCAGGAGCTCATAATGAATCAGCTGTGACTTCTGCAGCCGCATCGCCATTTTCGCCAAACATGGGAAGCTTCCCAATGTCTGCGGAGTCCATGTTTCATGGGCGGCAGGCGAGCCTTAATAATATTGGACAACAATATTCGACTTCGGCAGAACCACCTACACCAAACAGCAATAACGCTGAAATCGGCCTCCCACAAGGAAGCAGAAACATGAGTATCGACAACGTACCAGCATCTCAAATATTTTCAACACCGTCCTCGGCTCATCCCAGCCGTGCGCCTAGTCCGAACCGAGTGAGAAATGATATACAAAATGTATGTCATGGTTCGCTTGGTCAGAATATATATAATGCGCCTACGGTCATGAACTCGAGTAGAACACAGCCAATGATCTACAAGATCATCCCTGGCGAAGGTCCAAAATCGGGAGGAGTTGAGGTTACGATTCTTGGCAGCGGTTTCACGAATGGCGGTCTGGAAGTTATGTTTGGGGATCAAAGAGCGGCTACTACGACCTACTGGGGCGAGACATCGTTAGTTTGCCTTCTGCCACCATCTCATGTCGCTGGGATCGTCCCGGTTTCAATCAGACAGCCAGGCGTTGCTTCCCAGCTTTCATTTGGTAGCAATCAGCAGCCTCTGTTTAGATACGTCGACGATGACGAACATCGCCTAATACGTACAGCACTCACTGTGCTGGGCAATAAACTTGGGAATAATCTGACAGATGTCGCGGATATCGCAAGAAATATCCTCTACGGACCCGCAACGGGCGGTCCTTGGGGTCATTCCCCTGGATCCACTGGCCAAACCCCCAATACAAACTTCAACAACCTAGAACAGGATCTCTCGGAATCTGTAGAAAAGGGACTTCTTCGAATTCTAGAATTGATCGATCTAGACGATAGCGCCAACAAGGCGAAGATCAACCTTAGAAGAGCAAGCGGGCAGACTATGCTTCACCTGGCTTCTTCTATCGGGCTCGTGCGCTTTGTCGCCGGTCTACTATCACGTGGCGCTAACGTGGGCGTGCGAGATAAGGGAGGCTTCACGCCGTTGCACTTGGCGGCGATGAATGGCCACCAAGAAATCGTCCGGCGTCTCATCATGAGAGGGGCCGATCCAAATATGCGAAGTCTCTCTGGTTTGACACCCGCTGACGTTGCTCGATCCAGTGACGTGCTCAGAGTTCTCCGACAGATCGAGAACCATTCTAGATCCCGAAGCAACGGCTCGCTTCATAGCAGGGCTAATAGTGCTAGCTCCCTAAGATCGCTATGGGACACATCTTCAATGGCACCGGCACATCGCGAGGAATTCATGTCAGAGAGCCCAAGCTCTTCGGAAGACAGCAGCGACGACGATGACGATTCGTCAGTTCAAAGCAACGTTAATGAAGAAGGCGGCGATTGGCTAAACATGAGACGGCCAAGCTTCCCGCAGTATGTGCCTCCACGTGAACCCACCGGCGTTGATGCCCCCCCCGCAACAACGACCGCAGCAATGGCAGCTCTCCGGGAACAATTTGCGGCACAGTTCCAGCAATTGCAGCACTCCATGACAATGCATTTACAAAATCTACCGCACATGCAGATGCCACAGATGCCGCAGATGCCGCAGATGCCGCAGATGCCAGCCCTCCCACCGATACCCGTGCTTCCGGATTACCATGCCTATCTATATGCAGCTCCCGTCATGCAACGCATCAGCTCTCTCGTCCCGAACATCCGGGGTCAGCGCCCTGAACCTGGGGATGAAGAACCCCCACGTGATGTCGATAGTAAATGGTGGGATCTCTCCAGATTCGGCGTTAAGGACAGCCCTCCGCCAGCGTATAACAGCATCTTCCCACAAAGAGATATCGACATCAAGCGAGCTACAGCTGCCGCGGCCGCAGCCGAGGCTATAGCTGACGAGAAATGCGCTGCTCTTTACGACCAGGCGGCGTCAGGATCATCGCAAACACAAGAAGCGTTACAGAGGCAAGAAGTGCCCGCACTTCTCGAGATCGGGCATAAGCACAGCATCACCAAAGAACAACAGGAAAACCTACAACGAGCCCACGCCCAGAGGCTCAAGACCGGAAGCAGTGATAAGATGCTCTGGTTTGTCTGGGTAAATACGTCACTTCTCTTTATAATACTAGCGCTAACATATAGTGGCAGATTCCAATTCTAATCTTCATCCTTGGTGCTATGCTGGTCAGCGTTGCACCCTCGCTGGTATTCTACGGTACCTCATTCGTCAACGCCTCGACTGCCTTCGTCGCAAATCCACGAGAGTTTGCGCAAAGACTTGCCCTAAACATCGTGGGCACCCCTTGATTTCATTTCTTTTAAGGTTCTTATATCTTTTGTTTCAAGCTTCACTTCTTCACCGTGTGTAAATACCCCTGTATAGCCTTGCTACTTATAATTGGATGTCTACACTATGGCTCAATCGAGCACGGAAGTGGAACAGGAGAGATAAAACGGTGGGCTCCGTATTTTTGTTTGAGCAAGGCGTCCTAGATTCATGTTTGTCGTCCCGGTTTTGAATGGAGGTGGCCCTCCTGGAATTTTCGGTCAGACTCGGGATCACCACGAGTTGGTTTGGTTGGGCGGGCATCGTGCTATGATTTAGAGCGCAAGAATGGTTAGGTTAGCTGAATACAATTAATTCAGCGATCTGGATCTATTGTTGGCATTTACACTTGGAATTAATCTACGAGTCTACTGGCTAGCTATATGCTTGTATAGGTAGGCTTGATTATTGTGGGTTTCAAAGCGAAGAATATCTATTATGCTGATGCTTGCTACGATTGCTAATTCGTGATGCATTATTGTTGTTATGGTTAAAACAGTATGTCATCTAAAAGGGGTAAATACATGACGCAGACGTGCAAAAGGTCCATGACAGCTAGACTGTGTTTACATCTTAGTCACCTCGGGTTTGGAAGGAGTTTATCTAGACGGCATTCGGGGCTCGATACTTTAGGTGCCTTACATCCTACACCTAGGCAGTCAAGGGTTGGATAGATAAAGACGTAAGCAGATGGTAGGTAGGTAAATCCAATGTCCGTTTATCTATTTTATCTGGTTAGGCTAGGTGATATCTGTCATGGGGGTCTTCTCTCTCGTTCTGCGAGATTCATTTATCCCCGAGAGAGAGAGAGAGAGAGAGAGAGAGAGAGGCCTTGGCTTGCGGGTTTCAAAGGAAGGAAGGAAGGAATATGTGTTCATGTATGATATGTAGAGAAGATAGGTAGCTAGGGTTCGGCCGAGGATTCGGGTAAGCAAGTAGTGTAAGTGATGTGTGTAAGTAGGTAAATGGACATGGGTATCTGTGCCGCGTAGCGGTGTGGGCGTAATATAATGTACCTGTATGTATGTATGTATGTATGTAGAGAAAGTGAAAACTCCGAAGGATTGGGAACGATGGAAGGAATACATTTAGGTAACCTAGTACCTTAACCTAGGTGTGTAAGGCAATACATAAATACCGCGCGGATAGTCCCGGCGGGTATGTATGTATGTATGTATTAGATAAGCACTCGGAACCCGACGAGGGGATGGGGGATTAATCATTTGACTCGGGGGGTTGTTTAGGGCAGGATTGCCGGTGCGTGCGTTAGTTCGGGTTGGCAGACCCGGTTAGGGAGGGAGGGAGGGGGACAGAGAGGGATTCATCGGATGCCGATTGCGCTTGGTGGATGGGATGAAGCTATTTACGTTATAGGGAGGTATGTAAGTGAGTGAGTGAGTACATAATCTATGATCTATGGTAGGTGTGTAAGTACCTAGGCAGAGATAAATCCCCGGTAGGAAGGGGAGTCTACAGACATATGCTTGCTTGATTCTCACCATCCATGCATATGTACCTAGGGTGTTGTTGGTAGGTGATGGATGTCCTTGCATGCCTGCATGTCTACATGCCACCCGCGCCGGCGGCTTAATAATATCCTGGAACCACTCCCGGTCTAATGCCGTATGCTAGCCGCTCCTTCGGTCTATCACCAAGGGACGGCCCGTAGGTATCAGGGCGAAGGCCAAGCAGCTAGTCGCCGGTGTTATCGCAGAAGCGTGGGCTGGCGGTTGGGCTTTGCCTAAACGTGGCGTGTGGTTAAATGTCGTGATGCTGTCTGTCTGTCTGTCTGTCATTGTCGTCGTCTCCTAGGATCGGGTAAGCAAGTAAGCCGATGCAACGAATGGCTCCTTCTTACGCCCCGCCGCTTGTCTGTTATAGGTATGTATGTAGATTAGGTGTGTAGATGGATTGTAGATTAGGTCGTCTGGATCAAGGCAGCAGCGTCCTTCCGAAGAACGTCGGGTCCCTGTCGAGCTGCTCCTCGACCCACGCGGGCCAGTCGTTGTAGCGCCGGTGTTCGGCGTCCACCTGGCGGTTGAGATACTTGAGCCAGCGGACCATGCCTAGGTTCATGCTGCCGTTGTTCTTGTTGCTGCCATCTCCATCCTGGTCGTGATTTTGGTGCCGCGGCTCGCGCGCGCGTAGCCGGTGTTCGGTCTCGGTCACCGGAGCCATGATCTGCTTGATCGCGATCCAGTGCGCGGCCAGCAGCGTGCACGTCTGGTTCTCCGGGTCGACGAGCCGCTGGAACCGCGCGTGCGGCAGCTGGATCCACCACCCGTAGTGCTTGCACAGGAACTCGTAGGCGCGGAAGGCGGAGTCGCCCAGGGCCGCGGCCATGTCCAGGAGCAGGCGGCGGTACTCGGTTTCTACCTCGTGCTGCTCGCATAGGGGCCCCAAGCCCCGGATGCTGGAGACGGCCATGTCGACCCAGTCCCGACGGATGGGAGGCAGCGCTTCCATGAAGGGGCGCAGGAGCGCGGCGGACTCGTTGTCGTGGAGGTTGCGGAAGAGGAATTTCGTGTTGCGCGTGCACATCTGGATCGAGACGAGGGTTATTCCGCGGCAGAAGGTCATGAACTCGGCCATGCCGTCCTCGAGGACCACGGATTGGAAGGTTAGTGCGAAACAGGTTGCTACTGGTTGGGGGGGGGAGGTTGGTTAGTAGAGAAGTTGGAGGATGGTTGACGTATGTATTAATAGTTTGGGTAAGATAGTAAAGGGTGTTTGGGGTGTTGAGTCTGATGGCATGCTCTAGTCCTAGGATGGTTCAGAGAGGGAAAAGCTATGTTGGTTGTATAATAGTGAAAAGGGGTTAAGGGGTTGGTAGTCTTCCCCAGTTGGAAAATAGGGGACACGGGGATAAAGGGGGTAGGTGACGTTACGTACTAAGGGCGTTTCCCTCTTCAAAAGTATTCGATTTTGGCACTTCGCTCAGCGCCTTCTTAATGGCTCGAATTGCCTTCAGCCGGTGCGACATAGCGAAGGTGACTAGATTAGGATCTTGCGACATGAGATCGGACGCCGCGAGGCCCAATATCGCGTGCATGAGATACTCGTACTATCATTTTCAGTTGATTAGTACCCTGGCTTTAAGATTGACTTCGTTGCGGCGCGTACATTCTGTGATAAACATGGAATCTCATGAGTCCATATGGTCTCGTTCCCTAAGGGTTGATGGGGAAAGCACGTCTGCAAGAAATGCTGGAATAATCGCATATCTTGGAGACTGAATAGCAGGACCTGGTTCTGTGGCTTTGCGCTTGTTGGTAATGGTTCTCATATAATAGACAATAACTATGGGGGGTTCATACTTGGTGTATGACTCGTGGAACTGCCGGATATTCACATTTCAGCCCTGTCTTTGTACAATGCGCGCAAGCTGGGCGCGTTTCTTGACACTATTTCTCGATATTAGTATTTTGAACTGCAATGGTTATACATAAGTTCCGAATCTCGAATACCTTGATGCGTCGTCTCTTGCAGTTGTAACACCCGCGCCGACTCTTCGTGTGGCCTCGCCGTTCATATCTTTGTCTCTGAGCCAAACTGCTCCTGGTGAACGCGGTCCCCGGGGACATAACGCTAGACATATCGTCCAACGCCAAGATGGAGCCAGGAGCACCATCGCCGGTGAGATAGTTGATGTCATCGTCCAGAGAGAAGTACGTATAATCAAAGCCATCTCCACTATCCAAGCTCACACGAGGGAGGATCCTGGGCTGAGTTGGGTTTGAAGGTTCCATCTAGCCTCTATTGAATATCTATCCATCGGATAGACTGGACTTAGAAAAGGTTCAAATGAGATGATTGCTTCTTAGGCAGAGTGTCAATCTCGTAGAGATGAACTTCAAAGAATCTCGATTTTGTTAAGGTGAGTCGAGAATGATGGCTTGGCAAGCATAGGTACGTACGCGGACAAGGCCTCAGCTCGTTCGTCGAACCAATCACGTGGTCTGAAATCGTGGCGATGCTCAAAGCTAGATTAAAGACTAGAATGATGATATGTGATTGGTCACTTTAACTACTATTGTATGAGCTGAATCTCATTACTTTTACCTGTGTTAGTTTTATCTGCTCGGATAAATAGTAGCAGTCGATAAAGCATCGTGTGGATTGCCGATGTGGTTTTGTTATATTAGGTATATTAGCTGCAAGGATTTTACTCTTATTTTGTATAATTAGAGTATGCAATTAATGAATATAAACGCAATGAAATGAAAAAAGGGGGCTGCTTCAAAGCTTTTCGAAGAGACAATGGCGGTGCTGTCACATTATTCTTCTGGGTCCTATGTAACACGAACTGTTAACCAATCAGCTATTCCAAGTTGAACAATGTAGGCTAGTCATCTACGAGTTATGTTTTCTAGTTCCGTGTAACCCCCTCGGCAGTATAGTGAGCAATAGATAATACTAAAGTCGTCCTTATAAAACATTACCTAAGTAGTCCCACAGTATCTCCCTAGAAATATTGCTGTTGTATGTTAGTATACTTAGGTAAGTACCTATGTAGCTTATAAACCAAGAGAATAAGGTAGCCGGAAATGAAAAATCCCATAACCGATTGGGGTGTCAAAATACAATTAATAGGAAATGTAACTCATTTAAGGAAATAACTAAGAAAGGCTCTATGCTAAGACATCCGATTCTTGACTCTTCGTCTCTGTAAGTTGTCCAGACTGCCACGCCAAACGCAATATTGGGGTATCTCTGAATGCAAGAAAACTAATAAACGAAGAGGGCATTCATGAACCATACATAGCGTGACTCGTAAGCGTTCGCACTTATCTGCCATCAGGTCATTATCCCAATCCCATCCACCTATATCTATTCCGTGATCACTTCTCGTATACGAGATCCAACATCCTAGTCTTGAGCGCATGCACAGCATAGCAACTAACCGAACCCAGAGTAAGGAGGCATCGTTGAAGTTCCAGGATTATTCTTGTTGGTAGACAATGATGGATGATGAACGGTGGAAAGTTCGTAAGAAAAATATTTGGCGAGGACGAGTGTTGAGACGGCAAATGCGCAATTGTGTGCTTTCCACGAACCCGAGGCACACGTTGACTAATGGATCCAGTGTCAGTATACTTATAGATGAGGAGGTAGATATTCGAGCTCACATACCTATTAGTGCTGTAGACAACCTAGGCTTTGTGCGTGTGTAGGGGACCAATAATCGTAAGTTGTCGTGGAATGTTCATAAATAATGGCGTTGAGTCTTAAAGACCCTCCATTATAGAAAGGAGTTCCGAATCAAGGCGCCTTGCAAGCCGAGAGCATTATGAAATAAAGAAAGAACAAGTAAACAAAAGGAATGGAGTCTCTTGAAGCTCTTATTTATGAGATTTCTTGTCCGACTTGTCGCCTTTCTTCTTGTCTACCTCTCTATCCTTGCTAGCCTTCATCTCCTCAATGTCAAAGGATAGTCTCTGTAGTCAATCAGTTAGCTTCAAACTATACAATGAAAATTCAAGTTCGGATTACTTACCTCGCACTTCCAACATTCTTCGGTCTTGATGTGGACGACTTTATGGTCAATGCAGGCCGTCAGGTGCTTGACGCAGAACTTCAGACTGAATTGCTTCTCGAGTCTGCAGTTACCCTTGCTCCTCAGGGGGCAGTGGTGCTGGTTCGTGGAGGTTTTATTCATGTGAGGCATCTTGAAGTTGTAAGTGAATGCTGTTGAATGGTGAGTTGGGTTAATCGTTGGTTAGAGGGGGGTTGAAAGATTGGTTGAAGAGATAGTTGAATGTCTGCTTATTGTAAAGACTGATGTAGTAAGAATTCGTCAATAATAAAAAACGAAAGGAAACCTCGTGTTCAAATATTATGTCCAGCTCATTGAGAATCGAGTATCAGCTGTCAACAAATTGATTGTTTCCTAAACGTCTGGGAGTCTGTATTTATCCACGTACTTTCTTTTTGTTTGCTATTGTTATAATGATAATGAGGTATGTTTTGTTTGAAATATTTTCTTAATGACTCCATTGTCACGGACACAATGCCTACAGGTCCTTTCATTAGAACAGCAAATGATACGACATGTTGTGGATTTGTTTACAGTATTTGCGGAAAGCCTAGACATACCTGATTACTTGACGGGAGGAGATTTTATCTTCCAAAGTGTATACAGCTGTAGGTGCATGAATAATGTTGTTTGCTTCAAGTACGCACAGAATATGAGGTAATAAGTGATGACGGCCTGGAGCTGCTCCTATGTACAGCCTTAGAAACGGCAGCTGTATGAAAACAGGTGATATTATACCCGACAGAGCTTCCTTAGTCAGTTAAGGCTAAGTTGTAATTTCTTTCCCCACCTCATGACAAATGTAAAACAATCGACTTAAGCTGTGGTCGTGTCTCCTGAACAGTGCCTAGACCATAACTTAAGTAGAATATTCATCTGCTACCATAATCCAACTAGACTCTAAGTACACACAGCTTCTTCATGACAGGATGATATGCTAAGACACCTGGAAATTATGTATAGTTGATATACCGTGAAATCCACAGAGAGGGCTCGTATTTAAATACATAGGTTAGGTACCTTTCATCTACTCAAACTATATGCATTATTCATCATTTGTCACGTATTTTAGAGGTTTAATATAATAGTCAAGACCTTGTTGGAATTATTGATATTATTGAGATATGGCAGTTTCTAGTAGCTGGCACATTGATATTACATAACAATATAATCTCTAGGAAAGGAACAAGATAATTTAAGGGGTTGACTTCGTTGTAATTAAACTGCCGCTTTCTATAGTATGATACATAAGCCAGCACGAGTCCAAGTCCAAGTGCCTTCCTTTAGGCTAGGTTCAACGCTCTCATCCTTCTCAGTACCGATACTCTCTTCCCGGCTGATAGTAGTATCCTCCATTTGCTCAGAAGTGGCGTTCTCATAAAAAGTCGTAGCATCCTCCTCCTGTTCAGAAGCACTCTCTTCTTCCATAATATCAGCACCTTTGTCTTGATTAGCCATGATATTCCTAGTTTGTTCAGTATAAATGTCTTTACCTATTCCAGTGTCTTGCTCCGAAGAACTTTCATCTCCTATATGGCAATCGCCGATTTGTTTGGTAAGGGAGGATGCTTCCCGGTCCTCATGATGTATCATCCTCCATTCCTCAAGCATCTCCTCGGCTTCCTTGAAGGCCATATTGGAACCCACACCCCCAATGGCGAATTGAACAAGCTGTCTCGCAAGTCGATAAGCAGGTTCATAAGCGAGCCGAATGTAGTCTGGACCAGCCGCCTCCTCAAAGAGCTGCTTTAGCTGGCGTCCTTCCGATGTCGGTGGTTCATCATTAGCCGTACGTTCGTCTTCTTCCTCATCTTCTTGCCATGCCCATAACCAAAGAGGCGGTTTGCAGCACATGAATTGGGGTGCAAAGACGGCGCTGTCCCAATCAAGGATAGTAGAAATGATGGGAGAACTCGTGTCTGATGTAGGATTGACGAGCACGTTGCGCGGCTCTAGATCTAGATGTGCTAACGACGTGTAGCAATTCTTAAACCATCCATCTGCTTCTAATTCCGCAGCCATTTTGCAGAACTTATCCATGAGTAAGGGTCCGGAAGTGTCCTTGGGCCACATCCTTAAGTCGTAGTCTTTCTGGGCTGTGAAAATATCTTGTAGGACTTTTTTGATATCTTCGACCACGGGTAAATTGCTATACTCTCTGGCGCATGGAACCTCAGGACGTTTCCACGGTAGAAGCTCAAGAGGTCCTGCTCCATCTATAGGTAGCACTAAAACACCGGACATGGCACTGCGAGTGGATAGTAACTCGGAATAGACATGGCCGAGTTCCCGCGCGAGTCTGCATCGCTCCTCGTGGGAAAGAGTTTGATATGAATATAGCAAAGTTTGCCCAGGAAGGCGAGTTTGAATAGTGTATCTAGTATTGAGCTCATTGTCCTCTGTGGCGTCGAATTTGATGACATCTGGAGCAGGAATCTTGCTATGTTGGTGGAGAAATCGTAGAGTAGCAACTTGACTATTCAAGTACATACTATCGAACCGGGGCATGCGTATGATGTAGCAGATATGAGTGTCGGGTTGTTCAGTCGGCTGTCGGGATATACCGATAATACGATTTTCTCCGCCTCCGGCCATCCGTTCCACGCTGATCTCTTCCTCGGTCGCATCGGGCCAGATTTCGTGAAGAGCAAAGTCGAGGACACGGGTTTGAAAGGTGCTAAATGGTTCTTCATCGGTATAGATAACTGAAGAAGAAACTGACTCGGCATCGGAGTCGCAACTCGAGCCCGAATATGAGCTAACGGAAGACATTGCAAATCAAGTGACCGGGATCGATATGTAGTGTTGGTAGCACCCGGCGGAGCGGCGATCCTGCAAGTAATGTGGGGCCGGTTATTGCTCAGATTGATGAACGGAGAAGAACGGGGCCCTGCCGGAATGTTGATGGTGATGTTTGAAAGGAAGGGGAAATTTTTGCGTAGATGATTTGAAGTAACAGATTGGGGTATTTGTAGTTTTCCGTGATAGAGCTTTGTAGCAAAGGCTGTTATAACGACTATTGTTCTTGTTTAGTTTTTTTTTTGTTCGTAAACAACAACGACCTTATGAACTTGAAGCTTTGTGAAATATTACCTAATCAGGAAATAAACCATTTGAGAAATAGTACGTACGTACCTAGGTACCTAAACTGTACTTAAGTACTTTCCTAGGTACATACGCATATGTTCGAGGCTTTCAGTATGATAGTGACAAAGGGTTGGTTTTCAGTCTTAGATGCATTGCCTTTGATTAAAAACAGCTTAATGTTTCCATGATAAGAGACCGTTTGGTTGCTAAGAAAAGCGGTTACGCAAAATGGAAAAGCTTTGTTATCAGCATATCTCTAAATCAGGTACCTTAGGTACATAGGTACGATACATATGTAGCTTCCAGCGTATTACCTACCCTATCCTGAGAATTGCCTAGGATATATGATCAAACTATCATGACTGTATGACAACAGAGAGCCTAAGTCATGGTATGTAGTTAAAATCCATAATAATTATTACAGATACCATCATGCAAACTCCAAGGCTTTAGGGTACGAACCGAGACTTATAATGCGACTCGGATACTCCCGCGAATTATTCACCGAGATAAACCAATGCTATAACTAACTTTGTTGATCCAATTTTCTCTCCATTCAAGCAGCTTAAGAACAAGCTTACTAACATACAACGTCTATATACAATATACACCTTCGACAGGTGGCAGTATGAAAAGTTAGCTCTCTGTGCTCTCGATTCCCCGCTCAATAAGCAGTTTGTCACCGAGTTATTATTATATTACTGAGTGACGTGTCTAAATAGCTCCTTGCATATGGTTTGCACTTGATGAGAAATATTTCCGTGAAATCTCATCATTTGCACTCCCATGCATCAACAAATTGCCCAGTCAGCACGACCAAATTTTGCCAGTGTCCCTGAAATTTGATAGGTTGCGAGACCGAGCCACAAGTCTCTCGTAAAGTAATTTAGCTTCCTTCCTTTGTAGATAGGCTTGTCTCGACGCTGGCAGAAACCAGCCACCTACAAACGTTTCCTTGCTGAAAAGCGTCCAGCCGTGGACTATGTCGACGTCGCAATAGCCTATTGTTGCTCGACTCAATTCGTGGTGGCTATTAATGTTAAAGATCGTCCGAGTACTATCCGAAGGGAGAAAAAGCCAAGCTTTGATGTGCCGTTACAATGGACGAGGGGCACAGAATCTTGGGGAGCGGAAGATATGGGTATGGAAGCCATAGTAATGCCTTGATGCCGTTTCCCGCTAGAGTTGTACAATACCGCAACGCATTGCAACGCCGTGCTGCAATTAGTCGTAGCGATATTACTTGGGAAGTAATTTCGCTCCCGTCTCACAACCACGTCATTTGTATGTAGGGCAACATTTCTTCGTTCTCTATCGTCAATTATATACAAGGCCTGCGTAGATCATCAAGTGGCCGGTACACGGCATGCGTCCACGTAAGACGCTAAACTGGAAGAGAAGCAATGCATAAGTAGAAACGGTAGCGCCGGGGTGAGGAGAAGAGCGGAAGAGCGCAAAAGCAGCTTCTCGGCCGGGCTGCCATAACCAACTACTCGCAGCTCACACGTGGATCAAATCGTACCGAATCAGGGTTGAAAATTAGGTACCAATTCTGTATATACATTTCCTGTACTTGAGACCGCCACTGTGTTTGTTAAAAAGAGCGCGCAGTATTGTTGGTGGGTGTGCCCGTTTGCCTTCTTTCCTTTCCGTTCTGTAGATTAACTAAATGCCTAGGCATATTAATTTGAAAGAGGGACTCGGTACCGATAACATGATAGTTGATACTGTTTTGAGGTATATAAGGTTGTGAACTAGGATATGATGTATTTGTAACAATATTCATTTTCCTACGGGCATGTATTTGCGACGAATTCTAGAACGAATCAAGAAGTTGGATAGGAGGAATGATTGTTGCTGGGATGCCGGGTTGTATTATGGAGTATTTCCAAGGCTGAATTTACTAGAAAAATACAAGGTTATACTAACACACGGATCTCTAACAACCCCTGAATTCCTCCCACTATGAGCCCATCGCTCCTCGTGTTAAGCGGTCGGTTTAGGTATGCGTGCCTTGTTCCTGCAGCTCTAGCAGTGGTACCTGCATGCGCTACGTAAGAAGATGCCTGACCAGTTATTGTAGCCGAAAGTCGGGTGGCTCTGTTTTTTGATTGGTGGATTTCCTTCGCTTGGCGCATTTGTTTGGTAGCCCTTGTAAACATGGCACAATAGAAAATATTAAACAGCTTCTCTCTGAACCTTCCCTTCATAGAAGGCTGATAAGGTATATTTAGCATGAAGCATGAGGCTGTCGATAAAGTGAATCTGGAAGGGAATGCCTAGAAATAAGGAGGAAATGTGTTTGAATTTTGTTTGACGCATTATATCAGAAGCTGCTAGGTTGCGCCCGTTCAACTATAATAGCCTTTAACAGTGAATGACATGTACCTTAGTAACCAACCGCCCAGTATGTAGACGTACCTGCATTAGGTAGGTATTATGGGCACATGTATGTCAGGTATGTACCTACCTGCATGTAGGTATGTACAATGGATGTTAGTCGTCAATTCAATATGGTCCCAAAAGAGCCAAAAGAGCCAATAGGAAGCAGTGGGTTTAGCCGACTTTCCGTCTGAACTGGCGGACAGGTGCTTCGTATCTTAGTACTTGGGTACAAACCCGTCAACTTCGAATCGGTTTGCGCTAGGTAATCGGATTGACTTTCCAAGATCTCTTCAGTGGTGCACAGGACGATACCTGGTACATTAGGTACGATTCTTGCCAGTCTTGGCGCTTAGTCCGGCTCTACGTAAATAGCATCTCCTGCAGCTAAAAAGACGCTAACTACCCCAGTTAGCGGCTGGCCAGAAGAGTCTAGCCACTAGGAAAGGTGGAAGGAACTCCTTGTCTTTCCCCCCTCCCCCCTTTGCCCCACAGACATCCCGATTGCTGGATGAACCTGCAGGTACACACACTCACTTAGTTACTTCCTCACAACCGTCAGCAACATAAAACTCCATCCACGGACCCTTTATCCATTCTTTTTCTCACTCAGCACCGTTTTTTCCATCTCGGTTATCTCCATCGAGAATCACCGCTCTTTTTCTTATCCCCGTACATTCATTTCTCCCTTCGTGTACATTTCCTCTATAAGGTCGCCAGCTCGACCTACTTGCCTCACCTAGCTGTGACTGGCCTTGAGTTGATAGTTGCCTACCAACATCGTTACCCTCTGTGTGTTGTCCCCCGTCAAACGTCGCACACTCACGGCCGCAACTACATCCAATATTTATTGTCCAAGGGTGCAACTGATCTCTCATCAAATTCGCATCATTCCTTCTGCGTCTTTGATAGACTGCACGACCTGCTTCCCGTCTTGTCGCCGGTACACCCCAATACGCAGCGCGTACAAACCCCCTTCGACAATTTCATTCATTTCTGACAGTATCATCTGATACGTCTCTTCCCTCCTTTGACTGGACTGCTGGCACCTTAACACTCCTTCAACGGAAATCGTAACAATTCTCGAAAGAAGAATACAGAGCATAACTTACATAGTCAAATCGACTACACTAAAAATACCATCTAGCACATCATTAACAATCATTGCAATCACAAAGATCGCCCAAGATGCACGCCAAGCTTAGCATTTTGGCGCTTGCCGCTGTAGCCTCAGTTCAGGAGGTCTGCGCTGGCCCTATTCATCGCCACAAGCACCCCAAGAAGGACATCGTCTACGCATACACCGACGTTGTCGTCGTTACTGAATGGGTGACTCATACTGTCATTGCTGGTCATGAACCTACTGAAGCGCCAGTTGTCGAGTCTCCCCCAATCGTCCAGGCTCCTGCTGATGCTCCCTCGGTCGAGAACCCCCCTCCGGCAAACCCTACCACTGAGAACCCTCCACCGCCGAGCACATCTGCCGAGGCTCCTGCGCCTGAAACTCCGGCTCCAGAGAGTCCTCCTGCCCCAAGCCCTTCTTCTGAGAACCCTCCTCCTCCTCCCAGTTCGTCTGAGGCTCCTCCTCCCCCTCCAACTTCTTCGGAGGCCCCCCCGCCTCCTCCCCCTGAGACTCAGGCCCCTCCACCTCCCCCGGCCGAGACACCGCCCCCAGCTGATCCCGCACCACCCGCGTCAACGGAAGCACCTGCTCCCCCGCCGCCTCCCCCTGCTCCCGCAGTCAGCAAGCGAGGTGCCGCGTACAACGACCCGAACCTTGTTAGCGCTATGGTGAGCCAGACTGACAAGATCTCATGGGCGTACAACTGGGGATCTGACTCTGGTGGATTACAAGCCAAGATTGCTTATTACCCTATGCTCTGGTCTCCCGCACCGGACCACTCTAACAACTGGGATGAGAAGGCCGAAGCCGCTATTGCCTCGGGATCCGACAGTTTCCTCAGCTTCAACGAGCCTGATATCCCTAGTCAGGCTAACATGTCTCCTCAGGATGCTGCGAACGGTCACAAGCAATTCATGAACAAGTATGCTGGTAGGGTCAAGATCAGCTCGCCGGCCATTTCCAGCAGCGATAATCCGGGCATGGGTATCGACTGGCTTAACCAGTTCTTTAATGCATGCGGCGGCCAATGCCAAGTTGACTTCTGCGCTGCTCATTGGTACGGACCTGGAGGTGATAACGGCGCGAACCTTTTCCTGGACCACATCAAGAAGGTTCACGACGCTTGCCAGGGCAAACCCGTTTGGGTTACCGAGTTCGCGGCAACGGATGGCGACATCGACCAATTCATGAGATCCGTCACCCAGGGACTGGACAGCGACGAGTTTAGTTTCGTCGAGAAGTACTCGTATTTCATGGTGAACCAGGGCAGCCTCATGTCTTCGCCAACGGACTTGAGCTCATTCGGCAGAATCTTTGCAGGCATCTAAGACAACTCCGTTGAGGGATACTGTTTCTATTCTTTTATCACTTTTGTTTTAGGTGGGGTTTAGGTTTTAGGGGCAAGGGATTTTGCATTGCGAGGGAACACAAAACGTCGGCATTTCACTTCTTTGTACATACTTCGACTGGTTTTACCGGTTGAGCCGCTGGATATCCATCTGGATCTGCTTTGCTTTGCTAGGTTGTAAACATGCGCGAAAGGATATCTTAGGATCGTGGCAGATTCATGAAGATACGAATAACAACGAATTGAAATTCATCCAAGTATTGTGTTGCAGTAGCATATTTATTGTATTGTCGTCTCGCAGGTGTAATGTGTTGTCTTATGGCTGTACGCAACTCTAGTACATACCTGTCTAGGTAGATAGGTTAAGTACCTATTAAGCTATGCTTTGCTAACGAATCGATTACTCAGCTTGAGTAAATCGTCTAAAACCTTCAATTAACTAAATCATCCCAATTGAAGAGATGCTCAAGTAGAATGTTGGGGGGTTGTGACGTAATTCCAAACTCATAAGGGAGCTAGATAGGCAGAGGAGGAACTCTACTGTTGGGTTCCCTTCACCCGCGCCATTTATATGCGAACTATTAAACATTACTATAACTAACTACCTAGGTTAACCTACTTAACATATATAACCCCGAGGCTACAATATAAACACGGAACCAGGTCATGCGAAATTCTTATAGATAGGTCTGTTCTGTCAATTATGCCGCACATGCTTTCGTTTCGAATTATGCGGGCGTACCGCGGGTCATCATCACATAGATCAATCACATGCTTTTACCTACTCCCCCCTCCCCTTTTCGCTCTGATCACTTTTTTTCTTTTTTCTTTTTTTTTTTTTTTTTCGCGTTTCCAAATTAATTACTAGACCCAACCCACCACCTCGCCGTTCTCCCCGCGCCCCTCTTCTTCGGCTTGGATGAGCTCGTGCCATCGCGACCCCGCGTCCCCTCCTACTTCGAAGTCTAGGCGGCTGATGTAGTACTCGCGCACGCTCCCGCGCGCCGCTGGCCGTGATCGCGATGCTCGTGGTACTGGTGCGGGGCTGTGCGACCTCGACGGTATCGATGTAGACGTCGGTGGCGGCAGCGGCGGCGGTGGCGTCGAGGTCGTGGCGGTAGTGGAGGACCAATTCGTCCGCCGGCCCCGATACCGGCGTATCCGCTCCAGGTCCGCGGCTACCGCTGCCGAGACAACAGAGGAACCTTCGTGCGTGGGGGGCTGGGTAGAAGTAAGCGACTTGCCTGAAGCTCGGTCGTCCGTCCCTGCGTCCGCTCGTGCAGATTGTGGCGGCGGTGCGCTTGTCCAGATGCTGCTGGTTGCTCTCTCGTTCCTAGCGCCATCGCTGATATCGCCCTCTAGGCCGTCGTAGATGATAGGGGTGTGGAAGCCGTCGTTATCCTCGTCGAAGCGCAAGGACCCGGCCTTGTGCTTAGACACGCTGCTCGTACTCACGACGTCGGTCTCGGTCCCGGGCTCGATTTCCCCGAAGATATGCTCGTACTGCGAGGTGCTAGTCGTTTTCAACGGTAGCGAGATGGCGAGTTTCTGGCTGCGCCGACTTGGAAGCGATGGTGCGCGCGGGGGCGGACGATACGTGGCTCGGCTGTCGGGGGTGTTTGAATTAGGAGAAGAGGAAGTAATAGTATTGTCATCGTCGCGTGATGTGACCCATTGGATGATCAATGTGGAGAATAGGACTGGTAACTGGTTAGTCGGCTGGTTACTCAAGGTTTGTGATCTTGATCTCTCGCAGATAAAAGCAAGTATGCCAAGGGATACACGCGGCCCGCTTTACGCTGCACGAGTCGAAGCATGCTTGGACAGCAAACAAGAATCGCGAGAAAGAAGGGGCTGACTTACTATCCGCATTACAACACGCGAGGAAAATCCAACCGGGCTCACCGTTGAGCACCATAAGGACTATAAGATTTCTTCAAGCGGCACTCCCCTTAGCTTTTGTTCCTAGGATTTGCACAATGATTGCGACCCTATAGGTGGGAGCACTTACACTATGCTTGAGGTAGTAGTAAATAGAGCGCCAATGAAGGTTCGTATTGCTGCCGGGCGTAGACCAGGGGAGTTAACCGGTGCGTTAGAGGCGCCCTTGAGCGAGTAGATATCTAGCAAGTGATGATAGGAGAGTCAGCCAAGACAACTTAGACGCAGAGAAAACCCGACATATGAAAATAGAATATGGATCATATAGAAGTCTTACTCCATAGTGGATTCAAGATTAACGCCATGATATAGACCTGTTTTGTCTTTTAGCATTGATCCTTAATGAATGAAAGGGACACTGGTGTAGCGTACATTTGCCACAATCTCGAGTACTATGAGAGGTATCAGGGCCTGTTTCTCTATTCCAATGATACACCGTCCCTTATTCATTTGCGCCGCACGACTGTTGAGTGGCGGTCAGTTGAGTAACAAACTCTTCATGCATTGCAAAGCTCCTTTTCCAGACTTACTAGACGAAAGTCAAAATACATATAACCGCAAATATAGCTATTGACGAGTAAGCAAGCCTTGTTCTTGGTCAACCGGCAGTGGGTATAAACTTACTGAGCACGCCAAATAAATTGAAAATGTAGAGCTTAGACTCGACCCGTCGTCTCGTGCCGTCCTGAAGTAGAAACTGGTTTATTTTTAATGAGATGCTAGATCTAATTCAGGGGAAGGGGAATAGTTCATGCACATACAGCTTTTTCGACCTGGAAAATATAGATTAACTGCCCAAATAGAAACGTGAGCACATTGAATTTTCCAAATTAGAACGGGATTCATTCTCACAATCTGGTTTTGCGTTAGCTCAATACACGAGAAAAGGAAGAGGGAAGAGAGTAAGACGGACTTTAGTCGTTACATAGAAGAATAAACACAGCAAAATGGCCGCCGAGCAGACGCCTAAGTTCGAGTCGACGCCTATGCCGTAGTCGACAATACTCGACCCGAACACGAAGGCCCAGGAATCAACGTAAATTGCGAAGATCACTAGGAGTAAGAATATCTCAAATTAGTTACCCATGTATAACGCTCGGCTGTAGAGCGATGGTCTAGGCAGTTAGGCGTACATAACGTGACAAGCGATAGACGCGACCATGCCTTTACGGCAAGCGCCCGTTGTGCTATATCTATTATTAGCACACTGATATACTCTCATACGAGAAGGAATAAAATGGACCGCATACTGATGAAGCATGATAGAATAGTAACGGTAGCGAATGATAGGATCACGACAATGACTGTTCCAGCGAGCGGCCTAGGGGATGGAACCGGTAACGAAGACGTGCCATCCCTGGGTAGCAGAAGCGAAGCCATATCGGATATTTTATTCTCGACAGCACGACCTAGTAGACTATGTGAGAATATCAAAGCTGGAGCGAACGAAAATGGATGACCAGAAAAGGAAACGAGAGGAAAGCGAGCAGAGGAATGACTGACATACCGGAGCCGGTCGCAAAATGAAGGAAGCAGGGCATAGTCCGAACCAAATGAGCCCATATAAAGTTTAATCTGTTAACCCCGGGGCCGCCATAACGCCATTAATAAGGTCGTCGGTCTATCCCAACTTGAGGATCCAAGCCTGTTGTAGTTGGAGAGTGCCCCTTTTGGACGAACTTTCACGGACTAGACATTGTGTAGATGGAAACAAATGATCTACCAATAGCGCTAATAGGAGTCGAACCTAGAATTCACTTAACAGCTGAAGAAAAACCACATGGAAGGAAAGCGTGAGGCACACGGTAAGGGGTATTTGAGTCCCCGGGGCCGAGGAGCCCCTATTGAAACCTAAAACAATACAACACATTTTCCATCCTCGAGTCCAGCCAACATCTAACACGCCATCTAAAAGAGAAACATTCCTATCCAGCATAAGTAAGCAGCGTGAACCGCACAAGTTCCGAGTCTCAGACGTGCGTAACACGAACGAACAGATATATCCCCAGCCCCTTACAACAGTGCTCATATACTACTGCTAGTAGGCTCGGCGGAACAGAGAAAATCATACGTGTCCCTAGAGCTTGAGACGAGATAAACTTTTACCAAGCTTGCCGATCGACAGAGTTCTAGGTTTTTCAAAGCTGAGCCTTCCCCCCCACCCCTTTCTTTGATCTCGCCACCCACTTTCACACGAAGGTAGGGGTCAACCTGCCTACGCTTCTTTAAAAGGGGGATTGATATTCCTCGAGTCTGCCTCTAGTTATCCGCGAACAGGTGCAGGGTAACATATTGCGTAAGATAGTTTTTAACCGCACGGATCCTATAAAGGCCTTATAAGATATGGTGCTCTCTTCTGATCAGGAACTTGGGCATCATCTCATCATCAACGCACTCTTTTCTTGTTCTTTTTCTACGATATTGTACAACATCTCTACTATACCCGTATGGCTCGTGTTTACTTGATCAGTTTACTATCAGTCTTATTCAGAATATGGCACTGTCATCTACTGCCTAGGGCCTATTTCGTGGTGCTTGGATAGTCGGAGTGATAGTCATACCCTGTAGCAGACCTTAGCTCCTGTTCATTAGGAACTTATAATTCCTAGTAGGATTTGAAATAGACTGGTCAAGTCTAATACTTAGCCCCGGTATTCAGCGGGCTCTTCGGGTCGTATACATCGGTCGTAATCGCCTCGGGGTACTTGATATCGCCCTGCTTAAGCGCCTCATCCATAACCTCCATGATAGCGATACTCTCGGACCACGGCAGAGTAGCGCTCTCCTTCTTGCCGTCGCGCAGACATCGCGCGCACTCGTCCGCCTCCCAGAACATGCCGTGGCCCCAGCCTTCCCGCTCCGGATCCTTCGGGATCGGGCAATCGATGACGTCGACCTTGCCGCCGCCGTCTTTGCGCACGATCTTGTACTGCAGGGGCGAGAAGGCGGGGCCCATGACGTGGATCTCGCCGAGGGGGCCCTGGATCTTGATGGCGGGGCCGCCGCTGTTCTGGCCGTCGGTGTTGGTGGCGAGGCGCAACGTTGTCATGGCGATTCCCATGCTCTTGTGCTTGGGGAACTGCAGGATGATGTTAGTCGACTCGTCGGCGCCGGTTGAGTATTTGTTGATGGCGGCGACGGTGCGGGGGGCTTCTTTCTCGGGTTCGGGCTGTAGATGGTAGAGGATTTGGAAGAGCCATGTTATTGAGTAGACTCCTAAGTCTAGTAGTGCGCCGCCTGCTAGGTCCGGGTTCACCATTCGGTTTTCGTCGGGAAATGTTAGGGTGCCGTTTGGTCCGTCACAGCCAAACGAGTTGTCGGCTATAAGCAAATGTTAGAATCTGAGAGTTGAAATTGGCGCTCTGGCACTTACCTATCACTCGGTATATGGGACCAATGGCTCCAGACTGCACCAATTCTCGGATCTTGATGCTAAGAGGGAAGTACCGCGTCCAGACGGCTTCCATCAGGAAGAGGTTCTTGGCCTTGGCAGTTTCAACCAACTTCCGCGCCTGAGAAGCGGTTACTGTAAAAGCCTTCTCACACAGAACATGCTTGCCAGCTTCCAGAGCTAGCATAGTGTTCTGGAAATGATGACTGTGGGGAGTTGCAACGTAGACAATCTCGACGTCTGGGTCGTTTACCAACTCAGCGTAAGAGCCATACGCTCTGGTGCCTTCTGGGGCCTTGACCTTTTCGAGAAAAGATGTAGCGCTCTCCTTGGAGGATGAGGACGCAACTGCGACCACCTCGTGAGCGACGTCGTGAACATCACGTCTTGCGGGGTTAACAAGTAGGTCCTTAGCGAAAGCTATAAGGATAATTTGTTAGATTAGGGGAGTCTAATCAGTTATAGCTGGATAACTCACTCTGAGCAATGCCACCAGTGGCCATAATACCCCACTTGAGGGTGAAGGGTTGAGAGGCCATGTTTGATATTTTGTAATAGGTAATGTATAGGTAACTTATAAGATTCTTATGGGCTATAAGAGTACTATTTTCAAAGAATAGAGTAGGAATTAGCAGCTTCTATAGCGAAGTTAAACAAAGCTATATGAGTAGATGGCAAAGTCGTGAGGCACCCCGATGTTGATCGGCCAAGCCGTGGACTCGATGGAGTGGTGGTGAAGGGTGAAGATAATCAAGGGTGGGGTAGCCGGTACGTTACATATATCTTTTTAGCTACGAAGTCTGTATACCGAGGTAGCTTTTATTCTTAAAGTAGTTCGATAGGCTAATAGTAAACAATTATTCTAAACACGGGGAAAGTTTATACTAGTGAAAATAGGCGAAATAAACTTCATTACGTCAGTCTATTTTTTTTTTTACCCCACGTATGAAGGTCGGGATGATATAAAACCGAAATTGGCTAATTGAGATAGTACGGTGTCGTACTTATTAGGTAATCTTAGAACTCAGGTAATCTTAGAACTCAGGTAGAGTCCAGACACATTAATTAAATACCTACCTAGGTACCTAGGTACCTAATATATAGGTATAATTGACCGTGTGTATAGCCTCTTAAACCAGCTTAAGCATCAAACATAAGACTTAGCAATGCGATATTTTGAAATGGCCCAAGTCCAAACCTCGAGGATCCGATTACCAATACCATTATCAACCTGACCATCGCGTGTTGTACCATCATAGGTCAGATGAATGCACGAGACTTTGGGGAGATGCTACCTAACAACTAAGTATCGACACGGTCGAACGACTATAAAAATATACAAATTCGACTAATTCTCGCAGGTTCGGAGAGATCCTTTCGCGCAGATGAGACACAATGCCGTGCGTGAGCCATGGTAACTCAAATCTACTGCTGCTTAAATAACTGCTTCAAGTATAGTAACTGGACAATGATGTCGCCCCATATAACCTCAATCCTCCATCCGACCAGCATGCGACGTGTAGGGATATGTTTAGATATACGTGGGATACGGGGGTACCTTCTCTAGGCTTCAATAGGCGGTTCCGAATATTCAAGAGCCGCGTCAACCTTACTTATTCAAATATACTTCATCATTACCATGTAACGACTAGTTAATTGTGATGCAATTGTAACCATAGAACGGGTCGGTGAAGTATCCGTGATAGCTCTTCTCCTTCTCATTGTTGCCTCAGAAGCCGTTTTACGAATTAGGAATTCTCGTGGACGAGAACCAAGGGAACCGCTTACAAGCATTGAACCTAGATAGTCCAATTATAACAGCTAACAGACTACTTACCTGTCGTCTAGCAAGAAGACTTCCTGAGTAGGTAGGTATGTATTGGAACAGTCGCAACGGTTGACTGCTAAGTGCAGCAACGTTCCCTCTCTTGTCTGCCTGTAGACCATGCGGTGTAAAGTATCGCAATCCAATCATAAAATGCTCGCATCACGGACAAGTCAACCCAGCGTGGACCCAGCAAACTTCCGGGCTGAGCTCCTTCGCAATGGATACGAAATCAGCACCAATGCCGAAGTTGTTATATGGGACAGCTTGGAAGAAAGATGCCACGGCTGACCTCGTGTTCTTAGCTTTGAAGACCGGATTCAGGGGTATCGATACAGCAGCTCAACCGCGACATTATAGAGAGGATCTCGTTGGGGCCGCTGTTAAACTAGCAATATCATTACATATCGTAAAGCGGGATGATTTGTTTGTATGTTATTGACTGTCTGTTCTCCATTAGTAAAATGTTGTTAACAAGTGCCAGGTTCAAACCAAATTCACTTCTGTAGACGGTCAAGATCCGAATAACTTACCTTACGATCTGAACGCGCCCCTAGAAGAGCAAGTCCACTCCTCCGTAGAGTCATCGCTTAATAATTTCCGGTATTCCGAGTTTGACGCCCCTTATATCGACAGCTTGGTCCTGCACTCTCCTCTTCGTACGCTATCAGACACGGTCAAGGTTTGGGAAACGTTAGAGACATATGTGCCGCACAAAATCAGACAGCTGGGAATCTCTAATACGCCACTGGATGTTGTTGATTACCTAAACACCAGTCCTGATATTAATATTCGTCCAGCCTGCGTACAGAACCGCTTTTACCCAGCCACACGCTGGGAAGTGGATCTACGAGCTTACTGCCGGGAAAGGGGCATCGCTTTCCAAGCTTTCTGGACGTTATCGGGGAATCCTCAACTTCTCATGAGTACAAATGTCCATAAGCTAGCCACGAATGCGAATGTTGAACTGCCAGTTGCGTTGTATGCACTTGTACTTGGTCTCGAAGGTACATCGATTCTAGATGGGACGACTGACGAGGCACATATGAAGAGTGACCTAGAGGGTATTGACACTGTGAATGCGTACGCACGGAGCGAAAACGGTCAACACGTCTGGTCAAGGTGTCTACGCAATTTCAGGAAACAGATCGGAGAAAAATAACAAAACGACTTGTATTATATCATATTGACAAGAACTGAACGGCGGTTGGGGAGCTGGGGAAAAGGAATAGACTAGTGTCAAGTCAAGGGGCTAAAATGGCGAAGGCCGTTCGGGTCGTCCTTCACCGATATGTACGTGGCAAGATCGTATCTGCTAAGCCGTTGAAATTTGAAAAATAGAACTAAATATAGACGTGCAACTGACGTAAATTCACCAATGGGAGATGACATCGGCTAGGTACTACCTTGAATATCTGAAGGATAGACGTTGAGAAAGAACAATAGCTAAGTTCCCCTTACCGACTGGCTTAACTTTCCGCTTTCATCCCCAACCACCCTAGATACTTCTCCAATCGACCGTGCCTTAAACACCTGGGTATGTAATAATTACGACACCAGTCACTGCTGAGCTTAAGATCCTGTCAGGATTCTAGCTGAGACATCTAGAACGGATGGCACTGCCGATCGGTATGTGTAGCCGTAGACTCCCGTGGCTAGCTTAGAGTTCCTCGCGGAATAATAAAGTTATTCTCATGCTTTTTACTCCTTCTAGCGATAGATCCTACATATTAGGGCCTCTGTTTACACGGGAAACAATAATTCCTATGCAATCAAGTGAGATGAGGTAAAGGCCAAGTTTACTACAAACACGGCCGCCGTATGCCAACCCCTTATACATTGGCCTGACCATAGGAGAAATACTCTAAGCGGCTTTCAGGCCAGTTCCTTGTTGCCTTATTAATATTGTGATTGCCATTGGATGTACCTCCCAAGGTAAAATCCCCGGTACTATATTTATAAAACTTGGTAGGTAGGTACAGATTTAACCCGGAAAGGACATTGGTATTACAAAGTGGAGCAAGAAACATGAAGATAACTTTACTGTTCCGTAAGGAACTCTAAGCCCAGCTATAGAAGCTTGAGTTATATATGCATCTTAAAGTATTCCTCATTCAAGATGTCTCATCTAGAATCTTGACAATCGACAGCCCCTTAACAGACATAAACAACACCTCCACTATTTTCCGTACTGATACATGAAGATTGGCCAGAAAAAAGAGAAAGGGTTCGTGCGGTGTTAGCTCGGCCAATTATCTTTGCCATTTCTGATTTTAGAGACTGATCGTAGGGGCTTTCCTATTATATTAGTAAACAATACCTTACGTAGTCTAGTCGTGAACACGATGCCCTTCCGGACGTTGCTCGGCAGAATAGAGTCAAAATACATGTCTAGCCTACTACCTACTATGCTGGTAGGTGCGCTACTCCTTTTTGACATTGCTTAGCATAGGGACGATAGCAATGATGAACAGCTCTAAAGTCGAGGTTAAGAGGCGTATGACCGCGCGGCCAGGGAGCTGAAATCTTAACTAAGCAGCTAGACCGCAACAAGCCAAGAAGCCTGCTAAGTGTATCTGCTTTTGATTTGTCCTCTGCCCCGATGTTGGGATTCCACGCATTTCTTCACTTACTAGCTTCACAAGCTGGTGACGAACAGTGTGCTGTCCTGAGACGGCAAAAGTAAGCCGCTTATACCCACGGAAATAAACGCCTTGTTTGAGAGGTAAGTTCACGTGGCCGAGATGAAGGGATTGTTTGGGCGGATTTGTTGCCTGGAACATATCGGTACATGGCCGTGGCAAATACAAGTACCGGACAGATAGCAGCCAAAAACATCCATTTCGGCTATCAATCGAATATTTTTAAATCGCTCCCTTTCAGGGGTAGGACGTTCAAGTAGGTATATATGAATATCGTAAAGAATGGTGATCAGAAGATACCCATTGTGCTCCTTTGATTTGGTACCAAAACTAATGTGCTAACGTTGATCAGATCAACAGATATTGTAATTATGGACATTACTAGTATAGTGTAGTCGGTGCGAGACCTTAGGAAGTGTTACTGATCAGTCAAATATGTTACCTGTTCCATACTACGGGCTTCATGTATGTCTTAAACGATAGCACTCACTCAGCCGTAACGGCCCTTTAGAACGGCTATAAGGCTAAGGAAGGTTATTAAGTAAATTGTTATGATTTTTGGTATATTTTCCTAATTAGGTACTTACTCTTTCTGTTATATTTATAACTGTTTTTAAAACCGAGTGAAGTACATACCTATGTACCTACGTAGTTAAACTTACCGTTGGTTTTTCTACTGTTAACGGAGGCTAAAATTTATGTGCACAAATGCGCACATATAGAAACCATTTTTGAATTATGAAACTTTAACTCTTATTTTTTCTTCAACTGAATAGTAAGCCCATTATAGACTTAAGCGAGAATATTGATATATACTGTTCATTTGTTTCCATCCCTGAAGCTACCTAAGATGTCGAGTCTAGGAAATTCTTTTTTCTTAAAGGCCACGAATAAGCTATACACAACGTCTGATTCCAATGCATACCTAGTTTCCAGTCATGAGAACCTACCTTCTTGGCATTGTACAATGCACATACAACCCTGGATAAACGGACCAAGACAGCAAATGTGTATACCTGTCTATTGACGTTAAAAAGAAACAATACAAAACCGCAGGTTACCATCGCACAATACTGGGGGTTTCTGGGGATCAGATATTGTGCTCTGCATGACATGTGCGATCCAAGCGCAGAACATAGCTAGGTTAGGTAGTTGCTACTTTTAAAAGTTCCTTAAACTGCATGCATTCACGATGGAGGCATCTACGTCACCCAGTTGTTATTCATACGTGAAACATGTTGGCTTATTATATGCTTAGCAATCAGCCCCTAGAAAGGACGCGCAACAACCCAACAATAGTGGAGGCCATACCCATCTAAGTAAAACTATACGAAAAGTGCAGTGACTTGATGTAACATCACAGTCTTGGTACACATTCAATAGTCTCCAAGTCGGTCATTAGACCCCTGGGCGTCTTGGATGTGTACCTGAGTTTCAGCATTCATTAAAATCCATCTTTGGGTCAAAAAAGGATCTTATCATGCCGATTACTCACGCCATTAAGGGGGTTGGCATTTGTATATTACCCGTTCGTGTAACAAAAAATGTGTAAGAACTTATACTAGCCCTATTTAGTTATTCAAACGCTCAATGGTAATACCTAAGCAGTATTAAGTTGTTAACTAGTAAGTTAGGTAAAACACTAGGTAGTAGGTTAAGAATATGCCCATAGTTTAACCATTACAACTGTCACAATAAGAACTATACTGGTATAACTATTAAAAACCTTTAGGTTCACTAATAAGAAACTTGGGTTCAAAGTCGAGCAAGTTTTATAATGATACTTTTATATAAAATATTACGTATGGTGCAAAAAGTTTCTCGTATTATTAACATTCGGACTTTTAAGAGGTATGTAAACAATAAAACATTTTAAGACCAAAGATAATACTCTTGGGGATTCTATATTAACATTCAAATTGTAACCATCGCAATAGCAATGCCAATTTTAAATGGTTACACCTAATATGTATGATCGCTTTGACCCTTTAGATCTTGTTGCTGCATTGCCGCTCCAATCATGTTACATAGATTCCCGCGAATCCAACCCCTCTCGTTCGAGTGACCAAATCGGCAAAGCGGATAGCTCCGATTAAAACGCTTATAATAGGCATTCGATCCGATACAATCATAACCACTGATAGCAAAGGACCAATTGCAAGTACAGCAATTAGCTCGGCAGCCAAAAGCCCAAGCACCGGTGAGAACGTAATAAGTCCGCAGACGTTGTATTGGATTGCTGCCAGGATGATAACATCTCAATTATACCGTAACTCGACGTATTCCCAAGCTTCTGTGATCGCTTTCCTTCGTCGTCGCCAACAATGAGGCCACATCGAATGATATTGCGCCACCGGAAGGACTTATCGACTTTGGTAACAGAGTAGTATCCGGAAACTCACCGACCGCCTTGCCCTTGTTACTGTGATAGCGTGGCTCTAAAGCCTTGGCTAGGTACTACGACATTTTCCCGTGGGCCAAGAGTTTAATAGGCAGATCAAGAGAGCTTGAAGAATATGCCACTATTTCAAACTTTTGAGGTATAATTGACTATATTAATTATTATTTATAGAATATTACCTGAAGTTGTATGTATAACGGGTACCCCCGGCCTAACGCTCCTTGTAAACACGACTTGAATATAGTAGCCGCAAGTATCTGTAATACCCCCTTTTCCAACCCAATCCCCAATCTAAGAACTTATTCGTACAACCTCAAACACTGAATTACTGAATTACTAATTTGAAACTGGCCAATAAGTTAACATGTGCTTAGATTTCTCAACCCCCTGTACCGTTCACCGCTCGACTTGAAGAATATAACGGGAGCTCTTCGGAACGGTTTACGACAAGACACATATGTCCGCCTTGGGACTAAGTAAACTCCTACTGCATCGGAAATGCAGTCTGTCAAGTCATACCCCTGCTTTTCAGGCAAGGTAGGACACTTGCCCCTTGACTGTACCAAAATATTCAAACGGAACGCAGCCGTCAAAGGAACCATACCTAATCCCGATGACTTGTAATATTGATAGGTAGTTATGTATGTATGTATGTATGTATTCCAAGCATGCCGGCTCAGATTATACTTCCCCGGCCGATCTCGTTCCAATAACGAATAGTACTACAAGGTCTGTGTTATTCGCCCCGATCTCGATTTGCCTTCGGTACACCTGTTACGATTCTGGAGCGTCGTGAGGTGATACCAACTAAGAGATCAGGGCGATGATTGCTTATAAGAGTTTGTAGATGGCAGGTACATATGTTAGGTACCTAAGGCATTGCAGATTGTGTGCATGTTAGGTCTATATGGACGTAAGTAAGTGCGGGATAACACGGCACGTACCAACACGGCATAAGAGGTTTGTAGCACCGGTGATTTAGCACTGTACATAGGTATAAGACAAGTATAGAACCAGAACAAGTCGACTCCAATGTTGCTATCAATTCTGCCGATGCAGCCAAGCATAATACTTACAGAATTCGTCAAGTTAGAGCCATGCAATAACGCAATCAATGCATTGTTTACAAGAGCCGAAATGAACCTGTCTAGCTGCATGTCTCGGGATCCTACCGGTTTAGATTTGTCGGTCCTGCTTGCGGGTGCAACGGAAATATCTTAGCACATGGCCATACTTTTATTTCTCCTTGTGCGGGCCGCATCCATGCTCCATGCTCCATGCTCCATGCTCCATGGTTCCAGGATCCGGGGGTTTTGAGAGAGAGGGGAAGAAAAAGATAGGAGCCCTGGAGCTCAGCTGCAAGATCTAAGACATGCAGCAATAAACTCAGTAGGAACCAAACCGGTTCGAGCCGGGCCATCGGGGCACATCACAATCCTAGCGCTTGAATGCTTGAATGCTCGAACGCTTGAACGCTTGAGCGCTTGAGCGCTTGAGCGCTTGGTGCTCAGATGCTTGACAGGTTTGACACTAACTGGCACTAACAGACGCTGATGCATAGCCTGACAAGACGAACTACGCTATTAAAGACGAATTCACCATTTTGGATCTCGAAGCGTTAGTTTACACTAGCACGGGGGTATCTTACGTAAGTAGGTACATACATACATGTAAGTATGTGAAAAAGCCATACATGTACCTGATAGGTTAGGTAGGTATTTAGTCTTATCCGATTTCTCTCCCCCACTCTAATCTCGCTTTTTTCATCTTCCTTGCTGCTCTTACATATGATTATGTACTTGATCGATATCGGATTGGACGTAACACAAACTATACATTAGCTGCATATTTTAGGCCCATAAGTTATAGGGCTTATAAGTCACACAGCAACAAAATCAATATGTATGTACATACCTACATACCTATAGGTAGGTACATATGTACCTATATAATAGCAGCGTTATATAAGTATATAAGTATATAAGTATATATACTTATATACTTATATACATATATACATCCATAATAAGCGATCTAGCCTCGGGGCCATTGTCAAACACCCCCACTCACCTACCCGCCAAGTGGGCAACTTTACCGGGTTACTGGAACCTTCACCTCCTTACCTTATCCCAACGACAGCAAGGCTTTGCTGTATTACCGCGAGCATACGCTATACCGGTTACCTGGTCTAATCAGAGATAGCCATCCTTGTCCTGCCTATACCGAGCGATATCGAGTTATAAGGTAATGTGACTAGTTAACGTATATATGTATGTACTTGTCTATGTACTTGTCTACATACATAGGTAGGTATGTATATCCGACCTAATCTGCCCTTGTATCTCGGTCTCGATTTGATCCCTACCTATCCTTACACTGCACGCACGTATATGCATGCACCATCCATCTAGCTTAGGTCGTTGCGTTTAATCTAGACGCACACCCCCTCTCCCCCCTCCCCCAAACCCCCATCCCCCCATCCCCCCAAACCCCCAAACCCCCAAACCTACCCTGTACTAGGTATCCTTACTCTGCCTAGATCCAGCACCAGCATCAAGCAACTTACACGCCAGCCAACCATAGCCTCGCGTGCGTACCACCATGCAGCAGCACCAGCGTCAGCAAGAACAAACGCAGAAACATGGTCTAGACTATGCAGAAAGTGAAAGTGGGATGGAACGGCGGCTAGACCGCGGCGAAGGCAGTGGCGATTCCGCGCATCATAGCGCCAGAAGTAACTCTTATTCTACATCTGCCGCTGCCGATGGCACCGTGCCCAGAGAAGCGGTTACTCTGACCGGTGGGGGAGAGTTCCACTACCACCAACAAGAAGTCCGGCATCAGCGACAGTCGATGCATGAAGCTGCGCCCTCCACCTCCACCGGTTCGCATGGCGCGGCTATACGAGACAAACAAATCCACGTTTCCTCATCAACTGGCACTCGAATTAACTACCCCAGTTCCAGCCCTAACGCTGCCGCTGCCGCTACTACTACTACTACTGCTACTATCGCTGCCGTTGCTGCTAGCGCAATGGACGCGAATACCGCCGAGTCCTACGAGCAGCAGCATGTGCATAGCGTATACGAGACTATCGCGTCGCACTTCTCTGCAACGCGGTACAAGCCCTGGCCCTTCGTCGCATCCTTCTTGTCGTCGCTGCCCCCCGGCTCCGTGGGCCTAGACGTCGGCTGCGGCAACGGCAAGTACCTGGATGTGAACCGGGACGTCGTGATAATCGGCTCGGACCGCAGCGCTAACTTGGCACGGCTAGCCCAAGACCTAAAAGCCAAGGGAAGTAACGGTGCCGATGTAGTAGGCGTCGCAGATGGGCTAGCCCTCCCATTTGGAGGCGCGAGACGCGTCGACTTCGCCATCTGCATCGCGGTTGTCCATCACTTGTCGACACGGGAGCGTCGCGTCGAGGGCCTGCGGGCTCTACTCGACTGCGTCCGTCCGCGCAGCGGCAAGGTCCTGGTATACGTCTGGGCGCTGGAACAGGGAACCAGCCGCCGCGGGTGGGACGAGACTGCAGATCAGGACCAGCTAGTGCCGTGGGTTATGAAATCCAATAAACCTAAGAAACAGAAGGCGGGAGGAGAAGAGGCTAGTAATAAAAAGGAAAACAACAACAACAATACCAATACCAGCGCTGCGAGCGAGAGTGCAGGGGTCGCAGATGCTACGTATCAACGATATTACCATCTATACAGAAAAGGGGAGCTGGAAGAAGATGCTCAGACAGCTGGAGGAGAGATTGTAGAGAGTGGCTACGAAAAGGACAATTGGTGGGTTATAGCGAGTCCCAAAGAAGAATCCTCATCGCCGCCTATAGGATCCGATAGCAAATAGCAATAGCAATATTATTACTATTAGTAATGATCACGCTGTCAAGTTACACAAGCAGGCAGCCATAGAATTAGTTTTCTTTATTTCGAGAAAAATAAAAGTAAAAATAAACACTAGAAAAATGCTGTACATACTAAGAAGAAAAGCGTAACCGCCAGCTACGTTGATTCATATCGCTACCTAACAACTCATGACATACATGACCTAACCTAGCCAGCCAGTCTCATCTGCCTATTTTCTCAACCCTCCCTGTCCTAGTAAATACCCGCCCGTCACTACAACGACAACAGTAAAACCTGATACAAACAAAAACAAAAGGCTAGGTACACAAACATATCATAATCCGTAAAAGCCCCGTTACTCAATATACCCATACACATTGATTTGACACCTCTCGCTGTTTGACACCTTCTGCTACCTTGTCACATACATACCAGTCTATCTTCCCAGCCAGCTTTTTCCGCGTTTCGTGTTTCACAAAAAGCAGCCACCACCGCGATCGGGTAAAGTAGTAGTGGTATGACTACAACGTGGATCGACTACCTGTGGCTAGATAGAGGCAGACAGACAGACAAGACAGTAAAGACAGTAAGAGTAATAGGAACAAGCAACCGACACATAACACACACACACGCGCGCGCTGGAAGAAAAAGCCCCGGAAAACAAAAGAACAAAAGAGGATACGTCGTAAATAGGTTAGGTAGGTAGGTATGTATCTAGTAGAACAACGGGTGAAAGTAAAAATAATAATAAATAAATAAATACATACATAAAAAACAAAAAAAAACTAAAGCACTTTATTTTATGTTTCGTCCCTTTTCGCCGTCCCGTGGTTGCGAAGAAGAGGAAAAATACGGCTGAGAATAAGAATGAGAATAAGAATAAGAATAAGAACAATCCAATCCAATCCATTCGGAATCTGAGACTAGTGGTAGTAATAGTAGAAGTAGAAATAAAAAAAATAAATTAAAATAGGGGACAAAAAAAGAAAGCAAGGCAAAAAACTGGTAGGTATGGTATGGTAATGTCCACCCACCAACGCGAGCAACATCCGGCTCTTTTCCACCCGCCGCCCAAGTCCCAACCGTTCGCTCCCGCCCGTACCTAGGTACTGCCTGCCTACCTCCCGTTCCACCTTTTGTATGTGTGCGTGTGTGTGTGTGTGTGTGTGTGTGTGAAAGCGAGTTATCCGTCTGTCCGTTTAAGCCTATTCCTTGCTTTCCCTGCTGTTGTCGATACACTACACGAAAGTTCGTTTCCGTTGTCAAGCCCGATTTCTTCCAGTCCCGTCCAGTTCAGTCCAATACAATCTAATACAATGCCTGCTTTGACCCTTAATACATCTCTGTTCTTTTGGTTGTTTCTTTTGTGTGTGTGTGTGTGTGTGTTTTCTTCTTCTATTTTGGTTTCCTTCGGCATTCGTAGCAATCATAAATACCTAACCTAGGTAGGTAGGTAGGTAGGTAGGTAAAGGGAACCTAGATAATTCAAGACCCAAGATGGAGTCCAATAAACAGACATATTTACGTAAAACCTCGTGATTTATCTTTTTTGTTTTTTTGTTTTGTGTGACGGGGGCTTTTTCTAGTGCCCCCGTTCGTGCCGTGGGATATTTGTAATGTCGTAGGGTTCCGGCCGTTGGTCTAAGTGGTGGTGGTGCCTTCGCCTATTTAAGTCGGGAGAGAGGCTGTTGATCTCTGAGCCCCTACGACGTTTTGGACCGGTTGACTCTAGGGGCGGATAGCCTAGAGGCGTCATATACAATCCGTTTGGGCTTGAGGCGGAGCTAAGAGCAGGACTTGTGTTTGGAGGGGGGAGAGAGTATGCCGGTGTGCTATAAGGACTGATTCCCGTCGTAAGCTCAGCGACTCCGGGTAACATGGCTGGTCGTGGTGGCTGGTTTTGCGTTTGTATTGGGGCTAGGGGTACTCCATGATGCGGATATACAAAGTTGTCGGATGGTTGTTCAGGATAAATAGGAACGTGAGGCGGTACGCTTTCTCTCCTCGACGCCAGAGGTCGACCAGGTGGCGCCGTCCCCGCACGGCCGTAGCCTCGTCCAGGTCCCGCATCGCGAGAAAGATTACCTTGCGAATGTGAATGGTTGTGTCGTGAATGTGCCCTAGAGCTACCGCGAGGTCCTTCTGATGTCGACGTCGCGAGGGCAAAAGGCACAGTCACTCCTGCACGACGTCGCATGTCCTGTTCTCCGAGTTGCCAGTGCATTGCCTCTGCTGCTCGCCACGGCATCGACATCTCCTCTGCAACTTTAGCCCACATCTCGGATTTGAACCTGTTTCCGCCTCGTCAGCTACTTGAAATTCTTCCATCTGACGGGATTAGGTGCTAGAAGAAACACTTGTTCCGAGCTAATTTTATCTTCAACTTCAACTAACACCCGCAAATACTATGCTCACCTTTCATAAAGTCTTGCTAGCTTATTTTTACGCTCTTCATCCCACTCGCTCCGCTTTTCGAGGTAGTTTTGATAGTGTAACCGGCAGCTGATGGCGCTTCTCCCCGGTAGCTTCTTGGAGATGTCATCCCACTTAAGCCCACTTCCCCGGAGTTCAATGATTAAGGCATCTTCTTCAGTAGACCATTTGCTTTGTCTCCTGGCAGGGGACTCTGAAGCGTGCGGTGACATGCTGCGCTTTTTAGACGAGCTCCCTGTTGAAATCGGTCCTGGCCCTTGTGGTTCTGAAGTGTAATATAAGGGCAACCCACCGACAGGTACCGAAGTTATGGTCGCCGTAGTTGCGGTAGACGAAGACCGTCCTGATAATCGATTATACTCGTTGTACTCGGGAGGAGATGGGGAAGACTCATCCGAGTCGGGAGCCTTGAGAAGGAAAGTGATATCCACGGTGACGGTAGGAGTCAAGGAAGCCTTGGTTAGGCGGGTGTTTATACAAGCGCTGGATCGCGCTTGTAGTCCTCACGGGCTCTGAGGGGGTTGTAATGAGTCGTTTTTCTCAACACAGCTCGTGTTGCTTGGTGATCTGCCAAAACTGTCCAAAAGAGTTTCGGCTCTGTTTGCTTGATTTTAGGTGGGATGGCAACGGTGAATTCTCAGCTCGTCCAGATACACGTACTGGAGTCTAAGGGGGAATTATAGCAACCCGATGTCAACTCCTTAATTCTGGACAGGTGAAACTTAGGAACTATCAGTAATCAGGTAGATGACTGTATGGTATTTGAGTCAAAAGGGGGACCTTAGATACGACTTAGAAACGAATTAGAAGTGAATGGGAGGGGATATCCAGGAAAGCCAGGAGCTCTAGATCAGTAGAGTGTGATAATAGTGATTTTGTTAGTGAGATGTGGCATATGATTGGGTATTTCCTCCCCAGCCAATAAATGAAGACACGATAAACTAAGAGGCTTTGAAATAATAAAGCGCCGCCAGGCGGATAAGTACAGTACTTCAGTCAGGTATATATCAAATAAGCTAGCACAAGGTACTTTGTCTTGTCATTCACGATCTTTGGCCTATGGAGTTATTACTATAGTGGTAGTGGATGTACCATAGGTCCACGTTGGGGATGCGCAGTGAAATTTGATCTCGGACGGGAAAAAACAGGAAAAGAAACGCTAGGCGAGAGATGCCTAGAAGAGCTGGAAGAGTGAAGGCTTTTGGTTGATGGGCAGCGCGTAGTGGTCAGTGGGCAGTGGGCGAGTAGGTAGCCAGGGTACATAGCCCGGTAGGTTAGTAGCCCAAAGCTCAATGGATAACCAGGGGTGTGGAGGTGTGAGAGGGTGTGAAATAGAAAGGTGTGGAGACGATAGACACCGGGTTTTCTACGTTTATAGGTAGGAGGCAAGTTGTGTGAGGTATAATAGAGAGCCCAGCAGTTCGTGTGAGAGTTGGGTAACTTCACACTTCACCGACTATGCCAGCGCAGAATACATACCGTATGTTGCCCTCCTCCCGAGGGGACTAAGAAAGGGGGGGGGGGAGTTAAGTTAAAAAAGTGACAGCTCTCAGGTGATACACTCTCGAGGTCTAAAGACATCTAGAGACGTAACGCGCAGTGGATATTCATCTGCTCGTACCTGGGGAGCCGACTTTCTCATTGTAAGTTAAACAAACGGCTCGTTGGCCATGCAAGCTATTTGACCGGGGCTGATGAAATGGCCACGACATTCATGCATGACCTCGCAGAGAACAATTCACCACTTGACATGTAATTTTGGTTAGTACACTAGGGGTAGCTGCTGAATCGGCGGATTAATGACGCAAATTAAGCAACGAACTGGACAAGCATACAAATGAACTGGGTGTTCGAGAGGACATAGGGCATAACCCAGGACATCTAGGATTGAAGCATCCACACCCCTAGAAATGTATGTATGTTGTCGGCGTCGGTAAGGAAGAATGTCATGGCGTTGCGGCGCCGGAGCTCGAATATGATGGATAAGTTCCCAGGATGTATGTATGTATGCATGTATGTATGTATGTATGTATACTGCAACATACGCTTTTAAGTCCTTGCGCCGTATCAGAATATCCGCATCCAGGCACGACAGGTATCCTATCTTGCCATCCATAATCGTTCGGGGCTGTCTAACTACCGTTCCCGGGGCTTGAGCACCTGAGGACCCTTTGACGATCTGTTGCAGGGCATCCACAGGGCTTGGCTTGGACAGATCGATGAATTCCCCTTGTCGAGCCAATGCAACCGACTGCACGTCCCAAAAGCCGCAAATGAAGAGAACGGGTGGCGGTGGCAACTACATACATGTACATAATGTAGGCCATGAAACTACATAGTCGAGTGGAGATCATGAAACCAGACTCTGCCGTACCTACCAGTCTATGCCACTGCTACCTAAGGGCAGTTTAGGTAGGTATGTATCCCATCCATTGTATGGCATATGGGATGTACGTATGTACGTATGTACGTATGTAGCTACCGCTGATGTGCATGTGCGGATACAACCTTGACCTACCTGTAAGGGTTTGCGAGGGCTAACGAGCTAAGGAAGAACGGCGTACGTGTGGGATATACCAGTACCGGCCAGACGGGATAAGGACAAGCAAGATAGGGCTTCCGTCCGGAGGAGTAGGGCACACTAGTATAGGATACATAAGTGGCTTACATACTTGAGTATGTAGTTCTCTGCCTTGATGAACATACATGGGTGTCGATATGTGTCACGTTTGGAGAGGTAGTAGTGGGTGTTGTCAGTTGAGATTGAAGCTGGTTAACCGTACAAAGGAGGGAAACGGTATGTGGGTAGGAAAAAAAAAAGATGTAGTAGACGAAGAAGGTAAGAGTATTGTCTAAGTGATTCGTTCGAGGTTAGTAGGATGGGGTATACCATGTACAATGTTATAGTACCCTTAAGTATGTACCTTACCTTATGTATGTAAGTAGGCACATGTATGTAACACTATAGACAAGACCTCTTGTACTGAGTTTGCAGGTACATATTAATGGCCCACTAATCACCAATTTAAACAATACTAACCTCTAGTGTTAGCAGAAAAAGAAAATGACAAAGAACAAAGACCCTTGTTTTTTTTTTCGCTCTTGCGGGAAATGGGGCTCTCTCCTTCTCCCTCTCTCTCTCTTCAAGGCAGGGTAGGTACGTTGCAGAACAAGTTAGTTTTAAGCGCAACGTCTGTGCGTTTTTTTTTCTTTCATTTTTTTTTTCACGTTTTCATGAACTTCTCCCATGGCAAATCCTACAAGCTACCTACATGCTACATGCTACATGCTACATGCTACATACTAACTACATTAGCCCTGGTTCATCTCATACATATCATCACAGTACATCATACGTCTCCTGTAATGAGATATGGGCGCTTATGCTTCTTATTCAATAAGTTTAACTGCTCTTCACCCAAAGATGTCCCCCCTCCGCCTAAGTCGTCATAGGTGTCGAAAGAGCTGATCAGTGAGCAAAGGTTTCCGGGTCTGCGGGAATAGCGATCTGGGGCCGATGAACTGGCGGTCAGCCGACTAGTATGCATGATAGACATTAGACACCTTACATACATAGATGGCTCCAGCTACTACCTATGTAGGTATGTAGGTATGTATGTACCTATTCAAAACCTACCTGGGTATTATCTCGAATAGATGGACGTAACGGCTGTGCTGGCTTCCCAGTACGTATAGTACGTATACCTATACGTATACTCCTCAGCTTCTTTTATTACATGTATGCCCGTATTCCTCTTTTTTCTAACCTACTATTTTCTCTTTCCCCCTTCAACTTTACCTTACACGTCAGTGCCAAGAAAAGTAGGGCGGTGCCGAACTTCAGTTTTAATGGCGTGCATGGGGGGCACAACTGCCATGAGCTAGGAACCATGATCTGCTTTGCCTTTGCTTGCACCGCATCACAATTAGAAAAAAGTTGGTTTGGGTCCCATTTTATCATACATGCAGACATGATGCTCATGCTTGTCAAAGCTCTTACCCATGCGCCACAACAGGAGAGCTCGCGTTGTTTGTTTGCCCTACCAACTTCTGATAGGATAATAGCTCCCTGTCAGGCAGTTCCATCTTGGGCTGTCTTATATTTCCCATCTCTTTAAGTGGAGGGGTTTGCTACGGTTGGACCGATGTATCGCGTGCGCTATGCTTGAATTCAGGGACTGGATTGTTAATAAATCGGGCAGAGAGAACAGGGGAAAATGAGATGCCAAAAGAGGACAGCTACATGTCAACTACATGTGCATACACACATCATGTACCTACATAACATATAACATACATGCCCACTATCTGCAGGATACAATTATATTGTATGTACCGCTTTTTCCTTTTCTTTTACGAGTACATACACACATATGCAATGTGTTTTACTTACCGTGGCTTTACTGTAACCGGTAACAAAATCGTGCTATGCATACCATTCCATCCTTGCGGACGAGTTAACAGCTCGTTACATACCTCTCTTCACTCCTTCATTTCAAGTATTTTGCTGCTTACTTACTTGTAGGTACTTGACTTTGTGCGCGCGCTGGATTGGTAGGAAAAGCGAAAGCGTGGGGGCAGTAGTGGATGGGGTCGATTACGATGAGGAGAGATAAATCGTTTACCGGCTCGTTTGAAATGTTGCTGCCCGAGCAAAGCGGAGCATATCTAGGCGTGCCTAGGCATTATTATGCTTGTCCGTTTGTCAATCAATTAGCGAGAAGCGCGCCACAGCCCTGTTCGAGTTTAAGGCACCTAGGCGTACATATGTCAATCTCAGCCATCCTACTAGCAGCTGTGAGAGCGTTGGACAAAGTGGTAAACGATAACCTCGGGAAGAAAGGACACACGTAACGCTTAGAAAAAGTTCCTGCTGTTGGTCGTCCATCAACCAGTCGTAAGTCGAGGCAAGCCGTCCGTGAGTGTGGCCGTGCTAAAGCCTGATAGACTGGGGGGAGTGTAACGTTCGTTGTCAAGTGAGGCAAGACATATGTATGTACGTATTCTCTACCTTTTTCGGCCTAGGCTTCGATCGAACCAGATTGTCAGGAATCAGATGGGCCAGTCAATCCCGGGACCGTCTAGTTGGGCTCTAGCCCCCAACTTCTCAGCTACCAATATGTCTAACAAGTTCCTTGATACCCCATTGAAAACATCAGACGCTATCGTAACCTACGTAAGCAACCTTGACATTTTGGGTTTCGGTACCTGCAACCCATTTTTGCCCGGCCTCTGGATGGCTGTGTTGGCCTTACATTGATGGATGAATGGATGGTTCGGTTTGGTCGTCTCTTCCCGTTCACGCCACCGGTTGATACCCGTCTAGCCGCACTACCGTGACTTCACCTAATATGTTCAGCTATCATTATACCCTGACTGAGGAGGCTCTTAGAGGTGAAGTGACGGTCTGAGCGCGACAAGGCGCCCAGAAAATGCATATTTCGCGGCGGGCTCGATAGAAACCATTATGCTGTCCGATAGTTGGGTAAGGCATTGTCATCAATGGCGGTTTTGCTACTAAACCCATGCCAGGGCATGTACCATACCACGTCGACCGAAGGACAACAACAATACTGTTATCCATTATTGCTAAGTCGGGCTCTGACAGCGGAAGGCTGACCGCCCTTAGGGTAGCGGTGAACAATACCGTAGATGCCGGATGATGCCGGCAGGAATAGCGCATATTTGCCTCCGTAACGAGGTCCTGCTGCCCATATTGGATACACCCACCTTTGGGCTTTGTTGCGCTCATTCGACGCTCAGAAAAAAAAAATCCTCGACATATTGGTAAAAAGACGGATACTGAATCCATTTAGGGCTGCGATATAAGCGAGAAGGGAATGCAACAAGGGTATATAATAAATTAAGGCGTCAATCCGGCGCAGTAGGCATAAGGATATATGACTTGTCACCTTTTACTCTGTCACGTTCCAGATTTCGAGGGCAGCAGATGGGCATATGGGCATTGTTTGCTCCGTGCTGTAGTGTATGAGAACCCAGCTCCCGTCTTCCCCGCGAAGCCCGCAGCCCGTAGAGCTGAACATCCGCGCCTCGTCCTAGGAGGATTAATAGATCTATTTGGAGATCATCGGTAGGCTACAGTAACTATTAACACATCGTAAGCAGTGAATCATACGTGGGGGGCATGGTAATAATGATGTTGCAATGGCGTATCATTTCCATATTCTTCATTTTTCTGGGTATAGGATCTCATGCTGGGGCGTAGAAACCTCGATGAGGCCATATGTCCATATATCTCTTATCTTGCTTTCATGTTTCTGAAGCCTGTCGTGGTACCCGATGAGTTGGATCTTCAGGTACAGAGACAATGATGCAAACGGCGCTATCCAAATCGTTGGTCCTTATTCAGATTTAGTACCCCTTGTTTGTCCTACGTGACAAGCAACTGGATCTCGGATACTGGCTGGCTAGTCGCAGGCATCAGTCGGTGGCCGAACGGACGCTTTACAATGTTATTTTTTTTTCCCTTCCTCGTGTCCTGTGCTACCTGTTACCCGGTACCGATCTGAATTTGGAGTCAACGCTGAGTGGGTTAGGTAGGTGTGCATGCGGGCGCAATTAAAAGGTTCTGATGCGGGAAGGAAAAAGAAAAAATCGAGAAGTCAGAAAGAGGTCAGGAGAGTTTGGAAAAGAGGATGTTGGGGGGTGCATAAACTTATGTTGTACGATGCCCAGATAGGTATCTCTAATGCAAGTGACAGTTGACAAGCATACATAGGTCATACATAGGTCATGACAGCATGGGAAGCAGCATGGGAAGTCATACGGTAACAGCGTAGTCAGCGTACATTAGGTACGCTGACTACATGTACATAGCTCCTTCTAGGATCAATCTCAATGGACGTATGGTGCCTGCCCATGGAACTTCTTTGTGGCTTGCAGGTTGTGGAGTTGTGGCGTGCTTTTTTAGCTGCCGCTCCCCCCCTTGTTTACAGGTTAACCCTTGCTAAGTTACTGCCCTAGCTGTTGTGTAGTGTAACCTATCGAGCTACATATCGCACAAGGGTTTCAAACCCATAATTAGGTACCTCTCTTTCGAGATCCCATCTTGCTCCAACTACATCCCCATTCTTGGATCTTGAGAATACATCGACACACCCACAACGGAAATTTGCCTTTTTCCATGCAACTATTACCCAACAATCTCGTGTTCTCAACAGATTACCGAGTCTAGCGGCGATCCCATTTGTGCGGCCCGAGAAAATCTTACCGAGTCGGTGTGGGGTTTTGAGGCTTAAACGGCTCCAAAGATCGGGGTTTGGAGCCTCACTCTCTCACTTTCTAGCTGTACACGCCACCTCCTGTACCGTGTGTACGTGGAAGAAGGCCTGCACGACCTTATCCAATCCCAGAGATCGTCAGCGTTGATACGCCTTTCAGAATCAGAATCATCTCATCTAAGTAGTACTACAATCTAAGCGAGCAATGGCGGATGTTCCGTTGCAAGTCATCTCCGAGAATTCGACCTCTGAGCGACGAATCACCCCTTCGTGGTCGATCACTCAACTGAAAAGGAAACTTGAACCCATCACAGGCATTCCTCCTTTATCTCAGCGCATTAGCTTGAAAACCCCCTCGAAGGAGTCTATTCCAATCGAGGGCGCAGATGAAGATGTTGTGCTTTTGTCGAATTTCCCTCTTTCTGCTTATGCAGAGCTTCATGTAAGTAACCTGGCCCCCATAGATGCTTTAGGGTGGGCAGTTGTCGAGCTAGTCATTGCCATGGCGGCACTTTGTTTTGCCGATACGTGTCATCTCACTAGTCGGCTGAATATGCTTGCATGCGCTCTGTCCACCATTATGCACAGCTGCAAATGACTAACTTTGTCGTCAAGATCGTCGACACTCGGCCAGCTAGTGCCAAGATGAACTTCAATGACACGTCGGGCATCGAGAAATACATCATGCCCCCAGAGGAATACGAGAAGAAATCTGACTCGGTCTTGGCATGGAAAAGGGCGGAAAAACTAGGCCGCTTCAACCCGGATGCTCCCAGTCTAGAGAAGGCTAAGATTGACGCTTTTGAGTTTGAAGTTAGGAATAGGGGCATAGAGGTAGGCAAAAGGTGCAGAGTTAGCGGCGACGACACTCGTAGAGGAGAAGTTAAATACGTCGGCGAGGTAAAAGAAATTCCCGGCTCCATAGGTGCTTGGGTTGGAGTCCAACTCGACGAACCGGTAGGGAAGAACGACGGTAGCATTGGAGGTACCAGATACTGGGGCACTGAATCTACGCTTAAACATGGCGTTTTTGTGAGACCAGAAAGAGTGGAAGTGGGCGAATGGCCTGTGCTCAATGATTTGGAGGATATGGAAGAAATATAATAGAGTATTTTATTGTTCATCCATAGGTACCTACATAATCCGTGAATAGGGTTTTTTTAAAAATGCCATGGAATCGATAGAGGTATCTCCACCAGTATGTTCATAAGGGATAATTAGGTAGGTTAGGTAGGTAGCTACCTGTAAAAAAGAAAAACATCATTTGGGGAACACCTAGGTTGGTCCTTCATCATTCCTACTACATCTTGGTGGGCCTAGTTTTGAAACGAAATCTGTACGCAGTGTACCTAGGTAGGTAGGTAACTATATAAGTGATGTCCCTAAACAAACAATTAGATGCGCAACATGTCGTCCATTTATCCCATATGCTTTTAATATACTTAGCCATCACGTTGATCGAATACATACCTCCACGCCGAATTAAAGCATAGTCCTAATAGTAACGAGGGACCACCGAAATTTGCTAAATAACGACTAACTAGGTAGGTACATAAAGTAAGATTAAATATCAATGTTCTTTTATCAAATATAATAGTTGTTTGAAGCTAGGGGTAAATTGGTTGAATAAAAGCAGTATGGACCAGGCTGACGTTATAGTGAACAGTGCTGTCCGTACATCCTGTTTATGACTATTCCATGAATTCCCTCAAATATTAGATACCGTAAAACGCTGCAAGATGTTTGGTATGCAGCACGCAAATCGGCATCGCATCGAAAAACTTGATCCGACATCTCCCATAAACCACAGACCATAGATCATATAGTATTGTACGATAAGAATATCAACTTATATAGTAAGTAGTTACATTATATGTAGGTTTAGTATCCAAGACAAGGCAAGCTCTCAAGTAGACAAGAGATATGGGTAGATCGTACAGATGCATTCTAGGAAGGAATATTGTGTTTGGTACCACAGCAGTGCCGAAGATACCGAGAAACCATGGTGCTACCTACGTGATGCTGTACTCAGGAGGAAATATGAGTCTCTAGTGGAACAATGTTTATGAAGAGGGATTTTTTAATAGCTGACTCGTGAGAAGAACGGCGTAGTAAGAGGATGCTCGTTACAAGATTCCCAAACATGGCCTATAATATTCGCCCCGCCCAGTAATTCAACTTGGAAATCTTACATGCAGGCATCGAGTTGCAAAGGAAGTATTCATGTACCCGTGAACTGAGCCAACTATACATTTACCACATGCTATAGTCTCATGTCTAACCAATCAAACACGTGTACCAGTTTCACAATGGGCCATGCACTCGGTTTACTTATATTATTCCGATTTGGAGGAAAGTTACTACCGGATTTGAGTTTTTGATACTGATAGCTGAATTCATACTGCTACTTGAGGATCAGCGAAGTACTAACAAAGCATCCATAGGTAGGTAGTGAGTTAATACGTAGTTACATACCAACCCAAGCTTACAAATCGAAGTTTAAGTACAATGGTTAGTTAATACTATATGGAAACCTCAAGAACTCTATCAAATCGATATATATATTATCTCGTAACAAGAACGATAAATACTTTGAACGGAGTAATTTTTCCACTTTGTAAAACTCAGTTGCATTGAGGTATTGGAGTATTAAGGTTTTGAACATGGGGACCGTGCACTTTTCGGTAAAGTTATTGTGAATCAGATCTGAATCTGACATAGACCAGGGTTTTAACGTGTTTGAGGTTTAGGTATGTATCTGCAGCGCTAGCCAACAATACATACTACATGTGTACCAGCAGCTTCGGGATTATACAATAGACCGAGCCGAGTGCCGAGCCAATTATGGGCATTTTCTTATTTGAGTAACTGAGCGCGTGATTTTGAGTTCGAAATAATACCTATGTAGTTTATAGGATTAGGTACGTATAGGAATAAATTAAATAACTGCCTATAGATGAAGGTATTATAGGAATTAACTAGGTTAGGTTACATAACTAGGTTAGGTTACATAACTAGGTTAGGTTACATAACTAGGTTAGATGTAATTAGTTAGAAAGAGATGCTAAATGCAAGCGAACTAGTAATTCCGCATTTCCCCTCAGATTTACCCCAGAATGCGAATTACGTATGAAATACCAAGTAACCTAATTAGCATAGCGGGGGCGTAACAGATAGCCGAATTTCCACATTTAGATATGCATATTCCAGATGAGGCTTGATATTTGATACAAAACAGCCAATTCAGGAGCAAGGGATCTATGATACAATAGTTTAGGTATGTTGTTAGATTGCAAGCTTTTTATTAGCCTCAATCTGTAAGGCTGTAACAAATACCAAAGCTCACATCATGTTGTGATTGCGCGTAAGTATAGTAATCATAGTAATCCGATATGCCCGTTTACGTATTTAAATGGCTGTGCGCCGGAGAATCATACTGTTGTCGACCGTGCCAAGCCGGCCTTGCTTTAAAACAAAGAGAGTATCAAAACAATGCTTGTCTCGAAATGTCCGTATACGTATGATAGACTACAAGGCAATAGTAGCGGTACATATCTTTTGGATAACAGATAAAGGACCTAGATTAATAAACACAATAGACTTGAGTATTATTAACTAATTACCAATTACCAATTACATAACGTTAAGAACATTGTTACTCAACCTACCCAAGGGAAAGGATGACCTATGTATGACCTACAGATAATAGCGTGTTACAAGACAAAGCCGGACTAGTGTCGTTGCGGCTTAACATAGGGAGTTGCGACTAGCCCGTCAACCCGATCTTGGCATTCCAATGCCGTCGAATCCGTTAGGTGCAATGCGTTAAGCTACACACGTCGGAAACCGCCTTTTCCCCACATCCCACCCGCTCGCTATTCTCCAAGTCAAACCATCAAACCATCAACACGTACTCATACAACCTGAACATTATCCCTCGACTTCCCATGTGTGCCATCCGACAAAACGATTCAAAACAAAGCGCATTGCCGCCAGAACTGTCGATTATACCCGATCTTTCCACGATACCGGTAGGGCCGAGCGCTTATTACCAATCGACAAAATAGAGAAGCATCACATCACCGAGCTCGAAAAAGAATCGTATGGTCTTATGCTTGACTCTAGTGGACATAAACGGTGCTGAGATGCGACACCAGTTCTGCGTGTGTAGCGCTAAATAGGGCTATTCTCATACAAGAGCCAACACGCTTGTTGGATTTCTTCCTGCTTCTTACCCGGCTTGGTTCCGTCTATTCCTTTCTTTCCCGTCTTATTCCGCACCGGCTGGCCGATCGTGGGAAAGCCAACAAGAAACTCAACATGGCGATGTCGACCGTCGCCAGTCCCGCCAGCGCGGTATACCTTCTCTTGTATTTCGCCTGCATCGTTTCCATCGTATCCGCCGAGGTAGCCACTACGAGCCCGATGCAAACCTTGCCCGATTATTACGAACCATACACTATGGCCCTTACTCTTACCTCCGCGTCTGGTCCTATTCAACTTGATTACAAGGTTGCGCCTTTAACGGCAGAGGCAGGTTTGAACCAAACAAACCAGAATACTCTGGAGGTATAGCATTATTCAATCCCACTCCATTGACGCAGCAGAGCTAAAATGTCTGGTAGGCATTCAACGTTCAAGGCCGAATGATCATCGTAGACCAAAGCAACTATAATCAACTTGATGACGGTATCAAAGACGCCATGGCCTACATATCATGCGATGCGACTACCAACGACTCCTACATCAGTCCTGATGATGTCTTGAATTCGGTCATGACTAAGCAGCCAAAGGCTATATTGCTATTCAGCACTTCTGAGGGGACATATTGCTCTCTTGAGGGATCCGATCTTTCATTCAAATCTGTCTGGACTATGACCGATCAGTCGGATGCTATGGAGATAAAAAACCAGACTGTCGAGTCTACCGTAATTCGCGGGACAATATCGGGGGCCGATGCCGATGGAAATACTGATATGGGTCAATCACAGGGTGGGAACAACTCAGCAGTTGCAATGAGCATTCTATATAGTATCACTGGTTTGATTACTCTGCTATTTCTCATTATTATTGCCACCGGAGCGATCCGAGCACACCGTCATCCCGAAAGATACGGGCCGAGGGCCAGCTCTGGCGGAAGACCAAGACAGAGCCGAGCAAAGGGTTTAGCGCGAGCTGTTCTAGAAACACTCCCTATCGTGAAGTTTGGAGATCCTCAGCCCGCAAAACCGGACCTGGAGAACGAACTTGAGAGTATTTCGGGAGACCAGCAGCAACATTCATCATCTCCAACGCAGCGCGAGTTAGCATCAAACAACGCAGAGCAAGGCGCCTCATCTCTAGATGCAGCAGCAAAAGCTGTTTCCAATCCTACCGCTGAAGCTCCAGGCGCTGGCATGCCGGAAGATAACGGGACTAATAATGGGCCAACTGAAGACGATAACCTTGACTGTTCTATCTGCACGGAAGATTTTACTGTTGGAGAAGATGTGAGAGTACTTCCTTGCGACCATAAATTTCATCCCCAGTGTATCGACCCGTGGTTGGTCAACGTGTCTGGTACCTGTCCTTTATGGTAAGTAATCCAAATTAACGTATTCTAATGGTTGGTTTGAAAACTAATAAGCATCCAACTAGTCGACTCGACCTCCGCCCACATGAGGAAGGGGAGGAAGACGGCGAAAGCGTTTTGGCATCAAATCATCTGGATACCGCGAGCAATGGTCCCGTTGACAATCACTTAGCTCCTCCAACTGAGAATGAGGTAGACGCAACACAAAGGCGACGGAGGTCACGACTCCTAGACTGGAATGGGCTGCGCCATGCTACTGTCGACGAGCGTATCCAGGCCCTTAGACAGTATCGGCAGACACAGGGAGCAACTTCTGGTGATAATTCGGCCGACGACCAAAATCGACATGCGAAATTGTCAGACCGTCTACGGGAAAAGTTTCATATTCGTACGAGAGCTCACCCTCCGAGTGACTTACCATCTACAAACCAATAAGCTATTTGAGTTCACACTGGCACTCGTTGGGAATGCCCAGCCCTTATATTGTTGGGTTGATAGATTAGTGTACAGTTACAGCTGTATAAGTGCGACAAATCATGCAATAAGCGGGTTCGATGTGGTTATGAGGTGATGATGTGAGGAGGGGAGATGTTTTACCTTGGATAGAACGGCGTTAAATCTTATGTTGGGAGTTTGGGTATCAGGACACGAGAATTGCATTGATCGGCGCTGGTGGCTTTCGAGTTATCGGATACTTTTGCAATTAGATGAAGTTAGGAATCGTGCAGGCGTTGGAAGCGAGGGACATGAAACAGGACGGCGACGAGGTAACGCCGTAAGAGTACAAATATATAAGTCTGTTACTCTTTAAACTGGGGTTTGCGTGCAAATGGTATTCAAGAGCAAGTAGGGTCTATCTACACTAATTGTTGAGGCAATAGATACTCTTAATCTTCGTCTAATACTAATAATCTAACCATCCTCATTACTTTTCTTATTCGAGTAACTATAGCGCCCTTTAGGCAGCATCATATGTTCAGCTATAGATAGATGACGTCCGATCAGACATGACGCCCCTATTATGTTCACTAACTTAGGTAAGTATCCTATAAGCATTAAACATTTTACTAGTGGTCGCTCGCGGCAATCAGACATGACACTGTTAGAATCATCATAACACCAAGTTGGCTAGTCGAACACTGGCTTATTTCACTGGAAAATCTTGTCCATGTTAATCATTACATTCGTATTCATTCTCCTAACAAGACTAGTAGCCCTATTTTAGTAGTCTCTATCTAATCGAAAGGCTATGCTGGAAAGGGGGGTATTAAATCAGCGATTTTAGACTGCTTGGCAGGCCTATAATCTTGAATCATCTCAAAGCACGTATCTGAAGTTGGGGCCGTAGTTTTCCGCGGCAACCTCCTTGGATTTCGCGGTTGTCTTATCCTTGGTGATGGTGCCGTACTTTTGGTCGAGCTTGATGTTCTCCCACATCAAAAGTAGACGTTGGGAGAACGCCAGGAATGCTGAGAAGAACATAAATGCAGCGCAAATGCTCATACCTTTAGTGAATCCGGGGCCATCACTCGTAGGAAAAACATTGGTTCCTAGAAAAGGTCCACACTGGCCGACTACGTTGATGAGAACGATGGACATTCCACGTCGGGTATCGCTACCTTGGTTATCTATGGAACTCGTTAATACCTGAATAATCCCCCGGATACTTGACTAGAGATACAAGGGACACTGGTGTACTTACTTAAAGTCAGCCCGAGGATGTTAGGAATGGTAGAGAAGACTCCAGCCGATGCCAGGAAGGTCGCGAAGTAACGAACGCCAACAGTCTCAACAGTAGCAAGGATAATGTAACCGACTCCTCCCACAATCGAAGTAACCATGAGGACGATGCATCTCTGCTGAGTTTTGTCTGCGACCCATGTCGTAATCAAGGCGAACAAAAAGGCCGCAAAGGACGGAGGAGCGGATAAACCTTGCGCATTAATAGCAGTGTAACCCATGTCTTGGAGGATAGTCGGAAGGAAAACTGGCAGACTGGAGTAAGTAACATTGCCACAGAAGTACATCAGTCCACACAACCAAGCCTTCAAATCCGTGAATACCGGCAAAAGGTCCGTGATCTTAAACCCTCCGATTCTGGCATTCGCGTTGGTGCCGACTTGGCGCATGGCCCTGGATCTGACAATATCCTTTTCTTCTGCCGTCAAGAATCTGGCTTTCTCCGCAGAATCAGGGATGAAGAAGAAGGCAAATATGGCCATAAGAATAGTTGGCAATCCTTCGACGAGGAAGAGTAGACGCCAGTTAGCAAGGTGCGAGTGTCCGCTTGTGATGCCATAGGCCAGAGCACCTGCGAATGTTGAGGCCAGCGGAGCTGCAGAGGCGAAGATACCACATCGGAAGCTAATCTCGTGTCGAAGATAGAAGAACGAAAGGAGGTAGATGATGCCTGGTCTAGATGGGCTTATTATCAGTAATAGTCAAGTACCAGAGAAGGGTTAACTTTACGAATACAGTCTACGACATACCCGTAGAAAGCTTCGAAGGCACCGAGGAAGAATCTTAGAGCCATCTCACCGCTCCAATTATGGACACCAGCTTGGACCGTAGCAATCAAACCCCTTTTACATGATTAGTCAGATGGAACACTATAAGAGATGGGTGTGAATGCTTTAGAGTAGCTTACCAGCCAAAGACGACAATAGCGCCAACAAGGTGAGGAGGAAAGATCTTCCACATTAGGACACCAAACTCAAAGACGATGTAGGCAATGTAGAAGATGTTGAGCAGCCACTGGTATCGATTGCCATCAAGATCGAGATCTTTTGCCATGCCGGCGATTCTAGCATTGCCTATGTTACCACGGTCGAGGTAGGCCAGCATGTCTTGGCATCAAATATTCATATTAGCATGTTGATTATATTGCCGAAGATATCCAAATTAGGTTATTAACTCACATAGTACGAAGAAGAGCGACATCAAGTTCCAGTCCAACTTGCGGACCACACGGGCCTCCTGCTCGCGAGTGTAATCCGCGAGGTTAACATCTTGGGGGATGCCACCTTGAGAGTCGGCAGGCTGGGAGACTGCCGTCTCGTTTGCCTCGAGGGCAGAGGCTGTCTTATCTTGGGACATGACCTGCCAAGATATTGTCAAGGTATTGGACAAATGGGTAAGGGAGACTTGGCGCGGTAATGCAACCTTGTGAACCTCCTAAGACCAGCGGGTAACACGAATTGAAGACGAAGGTGAACAGGCTGACTGCGAAGACGAAAGAAATATTTAAGAGTCCGATGCCCCCGATTCATTAATGATAACGTCTTAAAAACTTCAAAACATTAACTCGCCAACTTCGCAGTTCTAAAATAAAATAAAAGAAGAATCTATAATTCTTTGTTCCCAAGTTGTCCTAAAAAGTTGTGTGTGGTATAAGTGCTGATCTATACGGTCTCGCACCTTCCTCCACCTTCCTCGGATTTTAAACTATCGCTGCTGCCATATAATTGTAGAAAGACTACAAATCTCGCTAGCGCTGCCGGGCAGTTAACAATTCGGGGGAATGTACGATGCTCGTTACCTACCTACAGTGTCATCCGGGTTGTGTTACTCAGGCACTAAACTGATCACGTAAGTTTAGTCATGTAAGTTTAGGTCACTACCAGGTATATCGTACTTAAGACGCAAGGAGATACAGAAACTTGAAATTACTTCTATTTACTACATACTATTTACATAGGTACTATTTAATGCACACGATACTCATATTTACCTATCTTTAGAATTAATCCACATGGAATGCGCTGTATTTACATAGGGGAAGCAGGTCCTGTATACAGTACACAAGCTCTAAAAGCATTCCATATCTATTTCTGGAAGGATTGGCCCCGGATACAGCGAACATCCCATCCCATCCCATCCTATCCCTGCCCACCACGCCGTCTAGTTCAGTAGTTTAGATGCATTTGCTCACTCACAGAGATAGATGGAGTTGCCGTATTCTTGATACTCACTGCCGCAGTAGTATGCGCTAGCCTACCCGTAATTGTACCTCAGCTAGTCAGGAGGTTCAAAGGCAAGGCCAGAGGTGACAGTTACGTCTACGACAAAAACGCACTTCAAGCCTCTTCCGAGAGACGGAGCGCCCGCCCGCGGCTTCAAGCGTGTAGCTAGCTTGAACTATATCTGGACCATGCCGACAACCGTTGACGCCTCTAAAGTGGACAATTCCTACGAAGACGGCATCCCCTTAACCACCATTGAGATTACGGGGAACTCGACAACGAAAGACAAAAGGCATGATTGTGCTTTGAATTATATGCAACGCCAACCACCCGACCACGTCGAAAATATCGAGAATCAGACACAATTTCCTGACGGCGGCCAGATTAACCAGACAGTAAATCTAAACCCATCAGCATCGAGCGACATCTACGTCCATACCGATATTCAAATCCGGGTAGGTAACGCTGGTGAGGTGGGAGGAGCTAAACCAGTGAGCAATGACGAATAAGTTAATATTCATCTGGATCCAAATGCCTTGTACTTATAGTTAGGTACCTATGTATTAGATAGCGTTGCGTGAGTTTAGTTTCTGCTTTGGCTCGAACGTCGGGCTGTTAAATAGGAGTTGTGGTATTCTGGTAGCAGGCTTTGTTTTCAGCGGCATACGTTTTGGTGAAGCCCGTTTCGAGTCTGCAGATGTAACTGAAAGAACCAAGGCTTAATGTAGTCAGGCTATTATATTGATGAAGGAATGAGGATATGACTTCAAAAGAGATAAACGAGCTAAGATAGTTGCTCTAACTTGCATGGTATTATCAATCTTAAAGCGACGAACCTATGCTACAACGTGATCATTGAGCTCCGAATTTAATTTATTTCGTTCAGGTTATAACGGATAGGTCCGGGGGGTTATTAAGGCGGATTAATCAGTACGTGGAAATGAGGAAACAGGAATGACATTGTTAACTTGACAACATAGACTCTGAACAACCAGCTGACATAATATCATTTTAACAGTTGCAATAACTTCCAATTATGTATGTGACTTGGACACAAAAAGAAACAGTCCGAACATCTTACAGAATAGGGGGTATCCGGCCACGATAGTATGTATACAAAACGAGGCTCCGGCCAAACTAGTGCCATGCCCTCGCCGTATAGCAAATAAGATCCTTCTGGCCTGTAAATAAAATGGAAGCAAGGTCCCACCTAATATATAACTATTGTAGCTATGTTAAGTCCAGAGGGGGTTTTACTCTATCGAGCCCCTATTCCGGTATAGGCTTCGATTCTCGATGTTAGCCCGATGCTCATCCCAGTTCCACCAACTTCAAAGACGAACTTATCCCGTATGTGGTGTCGGAGGTAACTACCTGTCTCACAGACTTAGAAGCCCCAAAGTCCTCTTCCGCTGGATTATCCTACGAAATAGTGTCGTTGATGTTATTGCCACCGGCATGAAGTGGTGGATGATTGTCATCTTGGCCCTCGGCACGCTATCCGCGCCGCTCTCTTCCAGCGGCTTCTCGGGAAGCTTGCGGCAGATCGAAAGCGACTTCGACGTTGGGTTGGAGCTTGGTATCCTTAGCGTCTGGTTGTTCGTTGTTGGATTCGCTATTGGGCCGATGGCGTGGGCGCCTGTGGCCGAGCTGTATGGTCGGCAGATTATCTATACTGCTATGTTCTTTTTGACTACTCTGCTTGGCGGTGCATCGATAGCTATACAGCACCAACATCCAGACGTTATTGATGCTGCGTTTTTTCGCCGGCGGTGTCTTCCGGGATGCGATTGCTCGGCCTTGGGTCCTTCTTTTCTTTGAACCTATAGTCTTAGTACTTTCGATCTATGCTTCGATCAGTGAGTCAGGTTTTGTGTATTAAATGCTTCTTGCTAACAGTTCTAACCTTAGTTTATGGGACACTTTATCTTACTTTTACAGCATTTCCCATCATATTTGGACAGGAACGACAATGGTCCCAGGGAATTGCTGGTCTCTCGTACTTGGGTATTATGACTGGCCAATTTTTTGCCATGCTCTTCTATATCGTCCTCGAAACCCAACACCGAAAAGCGATTGCTAAGGATCCTACTAAATCAACACCCGAAGCTCGATTAGCACCCGCCATGATCGGAGGAGTATTACTCCCGATCAGCCTTTTCTGGTTCGCTTGGAATACATTGCCGAATATTCATCGGGCTGTGAGTATTGTCGGTTCGAGCTTCTTTGGATTCGGCCAGGTCCTGCTCTTCATTAGTTTGATCAACTATATGATTGACGCGTATACTGTATTTTCTTCCTCTGCTTTGGCAAGTAGTGTTATTCTGCGAGCATTATTCGGCGCTGCTTTGTAAGGACTGGCCCCAGTTAGTTGTGACCATAATTGCTAACAACGTTATAGTCCATTATTCACACCCGTTATGTACCAGAACCTTGGCGTACAATAGGTTTCGTCGATACCGGCCTTCTTGGCTCTTGCTTGTGCACTGATGCCCTTCTTACTCAACAGGGTTGGTAAGTAGCTTCGTGATCGTAGCGAGTAGGCTGAGGAGGCTCGCAAGATTATGAATCACATATTCTCAAACCGCAAGAGGTGGAAAGAGAAACAAAAGGCCTTATAATGGTCCAAGCTCGATTTACGGTGGCTTCAGGAACTGTTGAGGAAATACATATTAAAGCATAATTCTATGTAAGGAGAAAGACAATATATTCCGGGTCACATACAAATATTTCATATCAACTAACTCAATTGTTACTTGAAGTTTAACGAAGGTTGTTAATATTACACTACAATATACTATTACGTGATTTTAGCAAAAGGCATAGCCCTACCCCTACATAAAATGTACCAACAGGTTATAGCAGGTTATACACTCGTAACATATTACATTAACTACCTTTTCTAACGAAACAGGATTAGAACTCAGACATTACCAAAGTGTAAGTCGGACATAAAAACTTGTTTTGTTTCTCAGTGAGTTTTATCAGGGTGCTTTCTAAATGCTTATGAAGCCTTGATTCTCTGCTATGACTATATTAGTCGCACCCTACCTAACAGCAAGATCGAGGTCTTTCGTATAGCCTATTATGATACATCTATCGATATTAACAGATGAGGATTCATGCCGTTGTTACCTTGGAAATTGCCCTGCTCAAACAGCTTGGCAGCGCGTTTAGCTGCCCGAAACACCTGGGCGACATGGGGGGGACAAATACGGGGTTCGGCTCAGCTAACAGGGGTTTGTTTGGCTCAGGTCAACTCGTTCCCGCAGCGGAACTTCCGCTTACAGATCTGCTGGTGATCCTCACGTTTCCTTCCCGATGAGCTCCTATCGGATCCTCGATGGCTACGGGTAGATCTTAGAACACATGTAAGTACCCAACCTAGTTATAAGAGAAGTAATTCAACACCATCTTTCAATACAGCGACGGTTCCAAGGTAGTCAACTGGAACTGCTGTTTATAAGTTAATGGGGTGATGCGTTGTCTTACCTAGGTTCGGCAGACATCCTAGTCTTCCTATTCATTTAGGTAGTCTTGGCCGCGATGAGGCGAGATGAAACCCACGACACCATCGCTCCCAACTGTTCTCAGTGTCGGTCGCTGAGGGGCTGAAAGGGGAAGGGGTTGCGTTTTGTCCTCACCAGGACAGTATCGTTGATGAGTGCCGATATCCGTCAGGCCATCAGCCTCAGTGAATAACGCGCCTATATCTAGCCATGACTTCTCAAAGTTTTCGAGTTTGGATTCCTCAGCTGCATTTCGATATTCAGTTCAACAGCCTTTCAGTTCTTCTTTGTGCCGGTCACATCTTAACATCACCGTATTATTCATATCCTTAATCTTCACCTGTTCCCGCTTTTCGCCAAATCACTCTTCTACACAACCTTCAAAATGCAGCTCACCGCCGCCTCCGTTTTTCTTGCCAGTCTCCTTGCCAGCAACGCTGTCGCAGGTAAGTCTGACTTCTATCGCTTCACCTTATAAAAGAATCGCATCAGCTAATCTTTAGCAGTGCCCTTAACAACACGTCAATCATCATCCGTTGAGGGCCAGGCATGTACCAACGGAAAATTTGATGGGTTCTGCCGAGCCGACGGTCGCTGCGGACTGCAGTTCCCCCCTAACGAAACATCCTTCCAGTTCATTTCTGGACAATGCGGTGTAGCTGATAGCACCGGGGGAGCCTTTGACGACTTCTTCGGCCGCAATAGAAACGACGCCAACGACGACGCTGCTACTGATGACAGCACTGATGACAGCACTAATGACGACAGTGTCGCGGATGACAGCGATACCGATGACGAAGCCAGTGATAGCCAGGCCTCAGTCGAAGGTGATGCGTGTACCAACGGAAAGTTTGATGGGTTCTGCCGAGCCGATGGGCGTTGCGGACTACAGTTCCCTCCTAACGAGACGTCCTTCCAGTTCATCCGCGGACAATGTGGCCGTTAAGTAGCATAGTCTATAGTCTGTATAGAAGACAAGATGCTGAAAGGAGGAGAGGATTTAGTAATACGGTGTCGTATAATGTAGCCCAGAACAAAATACCTGCGTTAAATCAATTCTTTATCGACTTGAATCTTTACGCGTGACTACTAGAGTGTGCGCTGCCTAGCTGATATACATGACATCTAGAGATACCAGTTTAGCTTACCATGCTCCCTACATCTAAGTCTTTGTGATATCCAACTTTAGCAAACAAAGCATTATCGGGGACAACCCCTTTATTTTTATTCTTATTTTTATTAATAAATATTCTATCTATCTTACAACGCTAGCCAGTCGAAATACAAAATCGCCATCGTCAAGCTTACTCTTCCTCATCATCCTTTCTGGGGTCTTCATAAATACCCCCAGCCGGCATGCTCGGGCGTCTCGGGGTATACCCCTTGCAGTACAAAGTCGAAATGGGATCGACAATAGGCGGCACGGACTTCGGGCCTCCAACCTTGGAGAAGACGAACTTCATCGGGAACTGCCACTGGTAGTCCAGGTGCGGTGGAAGCCGGAAGTACGGCACCGAGAAGACCGTGTTCGGGTACCGCAGCGCGACGAACGGGACTACGAGCTCCTCGCGCCCCGTGTAGAAGCCGTTTGCGTCCATGTCGTCGACCGTCTGCATGAACCGGACGCTGTAGTTTAGCATGCCGAGCGAGTTACCGACGTACACCTGTGCGATGAATTGTCGTGCGCGCCACGATCTTGTGGGGTTGGTGAAGCACTCGTCCTCGGCGTCGGGACACCCGTGTCGATGCGAGTACTCGCCCATGACTACCCCCGTGTCGCGGGACATGCTGATGGCACGCTCGAACTTGTCTGCGTCGAGGCCGGCGCGGAAGAGGTCGCCCCAGGGCGTGCCCTCGTCGTCCTTGGGGCCATCATCGAAGAGGAACCCAGCATCTACATACATCCAGTCATCCGAGCCGAATGGATTGCGCATAATAGCATCATACATGACGAATGCCTTCGCATTGCATACGGCGCTGTGATGTGCACGATTGTACCGCGGCTCGGGTCTCAGGTCCCCGTCCGCATCCGTGTATCCATCGAACTGTTCAAAGAGCGCCGGCTGCTTGGTCGCAAAGTTCTCCTTCTGATACGCGTTGTTTGGCATGTCCCAAATCGTCGGGTAATCATCGATGACGTGCCAATAATGATCACCGCGCATGCCTTGGACGGCGGCCTTCAGCTCCGGTGGTACATAGATGATGGTTTGTTCTCCCATTCTGGCTATCCGGTCTATCCGTCGAAGGTACGACGCGGATCTATGAATCGGTCTTGCGTTGTCTTCATCGGGGCGCGGATAGAAAAGGAGTACCATGGTTGGCTCATTAGGCTTAGAGGGCTTGATTTCGGGCTCTGTTCGGAAAGAAAACGGCAACATCATATTCCCCCCGCCGAAGAATTTCTGTCGCCATGTGGCGACTTCGTAGCCGAAAGGGATTGTGTAGGATGTCTTGTAATTCTTTAGATACTCTGTGGGTGATCTGCCGCGCTGTCCACCCCACGATATCAAAGGTGCGTTAAGGGGTGTGATGTCCCCTATGTTATTCAGCTTTTCTCGGTAGGAAGGACCTCGCGAGGGCGCTCCAACTGTGGCTTCTGTAGAAGACATCGTTATTGATAAAGTGAAAATGCTTATGATAAGTAGTGTAAGTGATATCTGGTGTATGTTTTGTGTGATGTATAGTTCGTGTGATCAAGCAATACTCTAGAGAAGCCGGACTTTACGGCATATAAGTACTTCTAGGCGAACATAGAGATGTGCTAAAACAGGAATAAAACAACAGACTCAGTTTGTTAGTGTTCTTCAACAGGTCATATCGTGACTGCCGTGTAAGAACACGCCGTTGTGTATAGGGTAACAGGGATGTATATCATGCTATTAACTACCTTACTTAGTATTCACCCACATCTGATGCCTTGGCATGAGTCAATCTGAATCAGGTATTTTTTAAATGTCGGATTTAGAATAGGACTTGGATGACTGACCGGCTCGAATGCAATATATGCTTAACCTAGCTTGATAGTATAAGAATTCAACCATTTCCGTTCGAAGGGCAGGCTGTACTCTCAAATGCTGTAAACAAAGAAGGGTTCCTGTATGTAGTTACCTTACTATAGGTTGAGTTCTTTGTGGTAACAACGATATTATTTTCCTTGGTACTGGATTCGCATCGTGGCTGTGTACAGTTAAATGCCCAACCCAATCACAGCTTACCCAAGTCTTACCAATTTTAATAAGTACCAAATATTGACTTCATCCTTATGTATTGGCTAGAACGACTTGTATATCTTAAGTTAGGTTACCTAGGGTAATAGGATGATAGATTAAGATTATGGATCTTGTTGTACTTCATGTAACGAAGCCGGGAGCTTATGGGACCTATGATCGTATAGTCTACGTAGACTCGTAACAGATAATTGCTGTCTAGGCCTCCATTATTATTCAGCTGGGCAAGCAGACATCGTGAAGGTTTACTTGAGGACAGTTAGTTCATATCTCTATCCATGCTAGAGACTCAGCAGCGAGAATTTAGTCGGCACGATGCGGCCATCGCGAGACTTGCCTGAGTAAAAAGACTATTCGACCTCTAAGTGAACCCTCTGAGGCACCATATGATCCTGGTGCCAGTTCGTTCATGCAGCGACTAGCCGATACTCCTATGTTTCGAGGTTGATACTACGCCCAAATCGCGCGTAAAGCTCAACTTTCAGCTGCGTCATCTCGTCCTTTAGTCCACCAATCTTGTCTTCAAGTGCCGACACCTCTTCCTCCACTCTTGTAGTCGACGAGGCTAATAATTCTTGTGCCTGTGGAAGCGGTAGGTGGAAGAAAGCATCACCAATCTTATAACTATGGTTAGGTTAACCGTTAGCTACGTCTAAACCTGAATTTCACCAAAGCTCATATATAATGTCCCAGGCTAGAGTTTAGAAATTTAGGCCGGGGATCCTTACGGCACCGTGTCGTCTTCGTCTGCAAGCTCGAGTTCAGTGGATATATCGTCGAGTTCTTCCTTCTCCTTCTATACGATGAAATGCTCTCCGTCAGTACATGCGCCGCACTCATCCGGTCAAGTGGTTTATTCCCCATACATTCTTGGCCTTCAGCTCGTCCTCCAGGTTTAATTCACGTTGGTGTAGACGACTAAACCTGTTGATCTTGTCCTGGTCCTCGCGGCGCACCTCGACCTCATCGCCGGCCGCTTCATCCTCTTTGGTAAGCTAACATAGGAAAACAGATGGTTAGTATATTGGGAGTCTAGTTTTTTTTTTTTTTTTTTTTAAGAATGTAGAGAAACGAACCATGCGCCTATTCATTTTGTAGGAAATCAGTAGGAAATCAGTAGGAAATCAGTAGGAAATCAGTATGTGCTTCCTTCAACTAGGAGCAACGTACTAGGGGGGGCTGTCGTAACTTCAGAAGGTGGGGTGAATTCTGGGCGCGTCTATGTAAGTGCTTAAGTGCCGGTATGTAACCTAGACGTGTAGCGGGTATATTGCGATAGATAGATAGATATGTAGATATGTAGATATGTAGATGTATCGATGTATAGGTAGGATCTAGAGGGCTTAATCACATGATCGATAAGATATTTAACTTCTACACAATTATTTATTTACGGAAACTTCATAAACTCGCACTTAACATGTCTAGGTTAAGATACTGTCTTATAAGGTATCATGCATATAACATATGTTGTTATTTTGAAATATCGTTAAACTTAAGCGACCCTAACGCTATGTACCTAAGTTAGGTAGGCAATACCATGATATGTAATAGTACATCGGGGCTAACTGCCACCGGGCCAATGAATGCATTAGGCCTTCCTAAATATTATCACTTTTTTTTTCTTTTCCTTTTGTACATAATTTAAGTAGACCGAATCCGTTTGATACACCAATCATACCACACACTAGGTTAGAAATATGTATATTGGGATGCATTTTTCCTTTAGGTATTCCCTTTAGGTAAAAGCGAGCCTTCCCGACAGGTTTATATTTCCTAATCATTCCGAACTTCTGTTCCTTTATGTCGTGATGGATTCTTGACGCTGTTCAAATATTCATACATCATTAAAACCCCTCCCGCTTTACCTTGAGGTGCTGCCAGCAGACTGCGATTAGTACTTCCCCCAAGTATCTGCGTATTGACAGGGGTCTCTCAGCGGTTCAGCACGCCGAAAGGATATAGGCGAATTAAGTCATTTCAGCATGTCGCAAGAATATATGGACCACATGGATCAGGAGTCTGACGACTACAACGAGATCCGCCCAACTTTTTACATTGGCCAGCATGACTCGACGAGATTGGAGACCTTGACCGATTTACAATATGGCCAAGTCTTGAATGCTGGTGTAAGTAACCAAGATTTAGAATATAACTTACCTATGTAAATATACAACAAGACTTATTATATTTGCAGTTCAGCTTTGTCACAACCCCGATTACAAATGAGAATTTCCATCAGCGCGTTGTGGAGTTGGTCAAGGCCAGTCTATCAGATGCTAGATACAATGAGAAAGCCGGCTCTATTCTCGATCCTGTGGTACCTCCATTGACCATCGAGGATACTACCCTTTTCCCGGGAACCTATACGAGCGGGCTTGTCGCCTATTCTAGTCCTTGGATAGACTTGTGCTCTCCCAACCATGTTATCTCTAGCATTTCGAGGCAGGTACTAAACCTCGAAGTTTCTTATGCTAACTTCTGCGGGGCGAGGAGCATTATAATCCCCGGACCCAGGGAAGACTCGGTCAGAATAGGCAACGGTCAAGGTATTGCGCAGTATGCTCGAGCTATCCAAGAAGCATTTTCCATCGGTACTCGGGTCAGCATCATCATTCATATTCCTATGTATCGCGAGCCAAGTCTGGAAGAGAGAGTGCCGCTTCTATCTGTGCTAGATAGCAATGCGGACCAGACATCTGTTGCTGGACAGGAAATAGACCTCTTCAGTTCCTGGGATTCTTGGCATATTATCCGTTCTGTTTGCGATTACGACAATAGACTCTTCGTTGGTAAGTACACCTTGAGCTACCTTTTATGTTGGATAATACCATCCATCTACTCCTTATCACGGGATCATTATAAGTATAATAGTGCTGACTGGAGGAATACGAAGCGCTCAAAATTCCGCGGGTTCTTCCAGAGAAGCAACTCCAGACGAGGTGGTTCTCCGAGCCCCTTCAATACTTGACATTCAGTCCCCAAACATTCCAGACGAACAAGGCCGGCCATCCTTCCCTAAGCCGCTACCACCAGGACATGATTTTCACTTACATGCGCTTAAAAAATGCCCCCTACTTTCTCCTCTGTGACGTCGGCCCAGAATTGCAAGCAGACCCTCATCCTAAACAGATAACGTCGGCCGAATTCCCGACTCTCACCGAGGCCGCCGCACAACAAACTGCAAATGCTAGTGAAAAAATCAAGTCCCAAGGGCAGAACGCCTACTCCGCCTATCTCCGACATCTCGAGAGGCAGCAGGAGTCCCTTAGCGAACTGGAGCAAAATACCCTGGCCAATTTCCAAGATTGGCTGCAGTCACCATTACAACCGCTCTCGGACAACCTCGAGTCCGTCACGTACGAGGTCTTTGAGGGCGACCCGGTCAAGTATTTCCAATATGAGATGGCAATCGCAGCCGCACTCAGGGACTGGGCCGCAGAGGGCAAGCCCACATCTTCTCCTGGCGGTGAGGTAGTTATAGCGGTTGCCGGATCTGGTCGTGGGCCGCTTGTCACTCGTGCTCTGAAAGCTAGCCAATCTACTGGCGTTCCTGTACGCGTCTGGGCTGTTGAGAAGAACCCCAACGCCTACGTATACCTACTACGGCAAAACCAGCGGGAATGGGATGGTCGTGTCACCGTCGTCAAGACGGACATGCGTGCGTGGAAAGGACCACTACTCTCCGATTCGTCTTCGTCTACCGGCCCCGTCTACGGCAAAGTCGACATATTGGTGTCTGAGCTCCTAGGCTCGTTCGGTGACAACGAGCTGAGCCCCGAGTGTCTGGACGGGATTCAACACGTGCTAGCACCGCAATTCGGCATTTCGATCCCGGCGTCGTACACGGCGCATGTAAGCCCCATCTCAACGCCTCGTATCTATGCAGACATCTTGCAGCGGGCTAGCTCGTCCCCATCGAGCGACGCCTTCGACACGCCGTGGGTGGTACGACTATTCGCGCTGGACTTTGTCGCGGAGCGAGTACCTGATAGACCGCGGTTCCAGCAGGCGTGGGAGTTCGCACACCCACTACCGCAGGCGACGATGGACGCGATGGAGGCCCGGCGGGCGGGTGGCGTGGCAGGAGGTGGTGGGGGTAGCATGGCCGGCGCGGTCGGCGCCAACGACCACAACACGCGACATTGCCATCTCACCTTTGTGTGCCGTACCCGCGGCGTCGTACATGGACTCGCGGGTTACTTCGAGTCGGTGCTGTACGCGCCTAGTGGAGCCGCCGATAGGGCAGGCGAAGAAGGGCGGGAGCACGGGGAGGTGGTTCAGGAAAAGATTGAACTGAGTACGCTGCCGGATATGATCGATCGGAAGAGCAAGGACATGATTTCTTGGTTTCCGATCTTCTTCCCGCTTAAGGTGCATCTATCTACAACCCTCTTATACGGATATGCTAACTAATAATTCTTAGCAACCACTCTATTTCCCGCCGGACACTGAGTTGGAAGTCAGCATGTGGCGACAGACAGACGACGCAAAGGTATGGTACGAATGGATAGTCGAAGCTTTCATGTGGGTTGGACCATCCCAGCGCGTCAAGGTTGGGGGTTCGGATATGTGCAGCAGCCGTAAAGTGGCCTGTCTCTTGTGATTCTCCTATAGGTACATAGAAAGGGCGGTAGGATGTCAACTGGTTACAGGATAAGACAGTAGGAAAATAATTGCTCTACAAAGCGAGACAGCAAAAGCGGCAGGAAACATATCGGGGGAAAGCTGTTGTATTTTGTGATACTTCTTTTATCACGAAGCTCTATCGAGGATTAGGATCACTAGGTTAGCGAGTCGGGTAGGCTCTTCGCCTTCGCGACGAATGAAAAAAAAAGGACTAGCATAACCAGACGTAAAACCCTTTTCTCTATGTTTTGTTTTGTACTCCTGGCCAAGCAGCCAGCCAGACTGCCCGTATATAGGCAACATCTCCTGCTGTCGAGATGTGCCTGGTGCCATCTTTATCTGACCTGCTTCTCCCAAGGGTACCGTGGCCGTACTGCACTTCAACCGGGGTATATATCTGCCGCCTTTTGTCCGACCGTGTGCCCCCCCAAGTTCTCGTCTATCCGCCCATCTTGACGTCGCCGCTGTCGCCTTTGTCGGCGGCCTTGATCCACAGCACGTTGTTGCATCTGGGTACATGTTAGTCGTTTCCACAGTCTATCTCCCCGAATTCCGAGGCTGGGGTTGAAAAGGAGGAGAGAGGAGAGAGGCGAGGGCGAGGGAAAGGGAAAGGGCACGCACCGGATCAAGATCTGCCCCAGGTCGCTGGTGAACTTCTGGTCGATGAACTCTTGCGCGTTGGTCAGTTGGATGTTCATGTAGCTGTCGGAGCTGACGAGGCGGCCGTGGTACTCGGTTTCGCCCCACTTCAAGCGCACGACGATGTCCTTGTTGACGCTGCCTGCGGTGTTAGTCTAGTCCAGTCTAGTCCAGCAGGGAAAGGCGGGTTTGGGAAAGACGTACAGGTCCTGCAGCATGGGCCGCGGGTTGATGGGTACGAACTATGGGTGTCGTGTTAGTTGGTTATTTATTATACGCGGTGGCAGATGGGGGATGTAGGGAGGGAGGGGGCAGCTTAGAGGTAGAGCTTACACTCATGGTGGAAGGGATTTGGGGAGGTTCGTGGCGGATTGGGTGGTTGTAGGTAGATAAATAGATTGATTAGATGTTTGGGGCGCGTCCAAACTCGCGGGAAGCTTTGAATCAAGGCTTGTAATAATCCGTAGTGAGGTACCTAGGTACGTACATGGAATTTTTGAGCTTTGTTTAATGCTTAAACTCCAGTTTGATTGATTAATGGGGGTAGTTGTAGTTAAGAGAGTGAGTATTTATATATCGGGGTACGCAGTATTTGTGCCCCGCACTCCATCTTGAAGATGATAAGATAAAGAAAGATGCCTTGTAACTATGGGTTTTCGACGACTTACAACATAAGAGTCGGAATTGCATATACCTCCCTCCCTTGTGAATGGTCGACTGCAACTTCAACTTCAACTTCAACTTCATATAGGTAGGTATCTAAGACTCAACCTACATATCTAGAACAACAACAACAACAACAACCCCTCTCAAGCTCTCTTGATCTCCCACTTCAAATCCTTAACACTAACTTCATCCCCGGCCTTCTCATCGTACTCATACCACTCGCCATCCTGCAGCTCAACCCCCTCGAACTTAGTATTCGACTCGATGCCATCTGCCAACCATTCTCCCTGCGCCGATTTTTAGAAAAAAAATTAACCAAAAATGGAAACAAAAAAAAAGCCGGTCAGACAGATAAATAAAATATATTCTGCTTACCTCGGGACTGAAATCCGTAAACTCCAACCCGCGGCAGTCGAACTCGATGATGGACTGCTGCTTAGGCGGCTCGCCCTGCGCATAGGGCTTAGGCGCCGTCTTGATCGAGCAAGAAGACTCTCGCTGTGCATGGCATGGTTAGTTAGAAACAAGCGCCGCCCCTCCCCCTCCGCCGAGCCGTCATAAAAGCAACGAGTCGAGTTGTTGTTCCGCGGGACCAACCTTGCAATTCTTGCACTTCCATACGAAGTTCGCCTCTCCTCTGCTTCCGCTCAACTCGTTGGTCTCCTATGAATAGAATTAGCAACTAGTAGCAGCTCCTCGGCACGTAACGCAGGTTGCTGTTCTCACAAATCTGCTGACCGCGACCGGTTTTCCATGTGTCTCCCGACACGAGGTGCACTGGACCGTGAAGGTATACCAGAACGGACTTTCAGCGGTATCCTTGGGTCGGAGGTCGGTAACCCTGTATAGTCCTCCTTATCAGCCGAATGGAAAATAGTGAAAAAACTCGTTTCCAAATTGCATACCCGTTTAATTCCGCTGTTAACGTGAGCGCATACATCGTGATTGGATCCTCTTTCCTTATTTCCGAGTTTTGTACTGCGTGTATTAGATGAGGGTCGATTGAGCCTCACTGTTCCAATATTTCAAAAGTAATACATATATTAAGTATCGTTTTAATCGGGGTGTAACCTTGAGACATGCATTTAAGAAGCAACTTGACTATTAAGCGGCAGCTACTTGGTAATTTTGCAGGTGGGGTCCACATACAATATTAGTCAGCAAACCTCCATAGTTACATACCTATGTAATTAAGATCTCAAAGGTCATCTTCGTCTCTACTACCTCTTCACTTCAAACCATCTCAACAGACCAATACTCTGATTAAGAATCCAATTATAATATATTAAAATAATAGTAGTAGTAAAATAATAGTAGTAGTAAAATAATAGTAGTAGTAAAGAATCTAGCATACAAAACGCTACACGCTATGATTACTATGCAATAATCGCCTTTCCGCTATCCTTATCCTATAGAAAGCATGTGATAACGACCAACTTTTCGTATCGTAGCTCGTTCGTGAATCGTCAATCCAACCGATGCACCATGTCGCTATGCTAATAATCTAATCAAATACTCAGCAAGTCTAAGCTCCGCTCATCCTATAAGTATAAAACCAAGCAATACGGGTAGTTAAGAAAAGAGAAAAGTAGAGGCGAGAGTGGGAGGTCGTCACGCGCATTATCCGTTATAGCTTTCGCTTGAACATGTATGAGCCATACATGCCACCAACCTCGGCGCAGGCGATAGGTATTTTACGCATACCCCAAAATGAGGCTCCCATCTTCCAAGGTCGAAGTCCGGAGTCCCTAGGTCCATCCTCGGGGCTGTGGACGCGCACAAGCCAAGCCCGGCTGCCATTCTCCGTAACTGTCCATCCAAGCTGCTTTACAACCGGTGACTTTGCTAATCGGGCGTATAAATCATCCGTAACCTCGATCACCTCTAATGGCGTTGAGAATTTCTTCATAATTGACGTATTTCGACCGAACATAGTAATGAGGTCGAGCTCCGTCGCCGTGTAGTCGGAGAGATCCAAGTATTTCAGCGAGTGCGGAATCCATTCCAGCTCTTCATCTATGTTATCATCATTGCTCTCGTCGGGCACAAAGAGACGATCGATGTCGGTGATCTTCAACCTCCGACCCAACGCAAGCTCTTCTAGATGCTTCGTTAACGGACGGAGTAAATCAATGTGCGACGCAGCCATTTTGCTACCCTTCAAGCTTAACGAACGTAAGCTCTGGGGAAGAACTGGTATCAGCTTGCTCAGATCATCCTCGTCCAGAAGCTGATGGCTCCGTGCGTCTACCCCAAGACTCAAAACCACTAATCCTTTAACTGCGGGGTGGTTTGCAATGAAGTCGATGACAACGTCTGCCGTTAGGAGCTTGCATTTAGACAAGTTTAGGTGCGTGATCTTGGCATCATGAGGGATTGACAGAAGCGCCTCGTTCGTAACGCGAGTCCCCGCGAGGTCTAGATGAGTCAAGTTCCCCAGTCGAGGGAGCAACGTCTCAAACACGGATGAAGGCAAAGTAATGCATTTGTGCAGAGACAGCCGAGAAATCGAAAGCACTTCCGGCCAATCGGAAAGAAGGATCGACTGGAAGGCGTTCTTGAAGTGAGTCGACGAACAGCCGCAGAAGTCGATACCCTGTAACCTCTCGAGCCCGAAAAATACCTTCCGCAGGACGTTGGCGTCGATCTCATCTTCGACATACTCCTGCGCTAAGAATTCACGAAGGAAAGGAGTCAACTCTAAGCATTGCATCAAAGTCTCGGGTGTCAAGTTGCGAGTAGTAGCTCGCTCGCTTGCCGTCGCAAAGAGCGTGGTGGGGTTAAAGTGGCTAAAGTCCAGCCGTCGCACAATAGTCCCCAGCTCTTTGTTCTGTGCGATGTGGGACAAGAACTTTCGGAAAATCCTCGAGTGCGGGATGGTAATGTTCTTGTAGAGCGCATTCAACGTTGCAGAGTGCAGCGTTTTCGACGTCAGCAACAGGGACATGAGATCCACGTTTCGAGCAGAAACCCCATTGGGTGGGACATCGAGAACAAGGTGATCAATGATCTGGCCTATTTTTCAAATTAAACTTGTAAGATGCTTATTCCAGTTATCATGGCGGCGTTCCTCTCAACTTACCAAGTATCTCCACGGGCAACTTCTCGATAATGGACTGTCCTGGAGAGGGCCTTTCGGGGTCCTTCTTCTTAATTGGAGGCGCCGGAGACCACACGATTTTCAAAGCCTGCAAATCCCCATAACTCTTGCTAGCCTGCCTCCCCTTCACACCTATCTGCTTCCAGCCTTGGAAGCCCTCGGCGGCGACAGCTGGGAACCAACAGCCGTGCAACCTGCTATTCGGTTGAGTTATAGGAGGAATGAACTGGGTCTGCGTGGCCATTTCCGGGGGCGAGGGCAAGTCGTCGACGGCTTCTTCAGCTTCTTCTGCTAACTTAGAATAAGACGATATCTTAGTGGAGGTAAAGTTCTGAGCTAAGTCTGAATCGGCCTCCCGCACCGAAGAGAAAGAGGACCGAAGAGATTTGTCCGGCGGAGTTGTGGTTTCGAGAGAATCCATAGTGTCACGCAGGCTAGGAGTAGGGCTTTGGCTAAGTTTGCTGGAGATATGCCTCTGGCTTGGGTGTCGTCCAACAGGAGAGGAGCTGGTTGTTCGATCCATAATCGGAAGATGAGCCAGGGTTGCAGTCGTGCAGGCGAGCGATGCAAGATGTGGTATCAATAGCGCAATGTCACTTCTTTTCTTTTCTTCCTTCTCTGGTAGGACACGACACGGCTTTCTAACCGTCCTCCAAGGGAACCGGCCAGGGCGCCAGGTTTCACCAAAGACACCAGAGGATGCAAAGTAGACCCAGGTTACCCGGATAGGCTTTTCTGTTAGTCAAAACGCCTATTTCTTAGGTAACAGGTTTCGTTGGCGCAATGCGGGGAAGGATTGATGAGATGGGTTTGCCGCCGGAATCACTTATACGTATGGTGAATATGTAGGTAGGTTAGTTAAACGAACCTGCGGCACGCGAATTGTTCCTGTTAGACCCCCTTCGTTTGCCGGGCTACGTAAAGAAACGGGGCGTTGTCGTCGTCGGTGTTTAGAGGCCGGGAGAAAAAAGCTAAAGGGGTGAGGGTTTATCAGTTCTTCATACGTAAGTATGGAGTATGAGAAACACCAAGCAGAAAGCTACCAGGTTGCACGTGTACGAGTTGTTCTTCCAATCTGTTTGTTTCCTGGCCTGCCAATATCAATAGTAAAAAAACCCAGCCTGAACCGTCTAATAAGAGTCTGGGTGTCTTGCTTGTCCTTCACCGTCTGATTTATTAGGGGATGTACCTAGTAGCAACAGCTCGCGAACGAAGGGTCCGCCAGTGGCCAGAAATGGTACGAGCAAAGCCTCCCATGATTCCATTGACCATAGATTGGGTAATAGAAATAAAGAATGGCATAGAGATGGATTCTTCTTTGTCACCTGAGCCAAACCCACCAACGCTTGTTGCCTTCGAGACTGGCGGCAAATGGTGAGAAATCCGAAAGCGCCTTGGCCATGAGCTCCGCTTAGATACTTATTGGGTAATGAGAATGTCAGACGACCTAGGCCTATTGTTACGGGGCAATATCGTCATCGCGATGTGGAATTTTTATTTATTTTTTAAATTAAAAAAAAAAAAAAACTTTGGGGAAGCTAGTAGAAGGGAAGGTCAACTTTTTTTTCTGGAGCTTCCGGAACGAAGGCTGGCTTTCCTCACTCTGTTATGGGGACCCGACTAGTTAAAAATTCAAAGCTAGCCGACTCTAGCGAAAGTTTAGTTCCGTGGCCCCCCGTCCGTGTGCTGCGTGGACCGTCGTTAATATTCTTAGCTAATTGGCGTTAAGACGTTCCTTCTCCTTTCCCCGGATTTGATTATACAATGTACGCGGTACTTCCTATACCTGATACATGTACGTATATCATACATACCTAGGTACCTATGTAGTACTGCATATACTTGCCTTCCTTATACATCTTACCATCTCGTATACTAATCCTTCCGTCTCCATGATATTTTCGAGGTACATGTAGGTAGTATTTGAGAATGATGGCGGCTGATGAAATACCTGAAACACCACGGTATGATCTGCTTGTTTCCCACTTGGAGGCTTCGTTTACAAATGCTTGATCCGAGCTCCATCTAGCTGCGATATCGCAGAGCTGAAATTACATCGTCTTACTACATCATACAGATTGGAAGTGCTTTGTAGTCATGTTAGGATATATCAAGCGACTAACCTAGTGATTTGGTCTCGTGCCTCCTAATCAGATGCTTTCGTTTCTTACTCCCTTTAGCTATTACCCAAGGCTGTTTAATAATCATGACAATTTGTTTTAAGTATTCCAGTTGAAAATAAGGAGAAGAGGATATAGCATTAGACTATCACCCTTTTACGGAGTCTTTGACCGCCTTTAGTTTCCGTCTTAGCCGACCCAACCCGATGATATATCGTGAACTTAGTTCCTTAAGCGCAACTAGTCAACTAGTTACGTTGGGACATGTGCAACCGAGTTCACGTGGCCAAAAAAGATAAACGAAGAGAGTCATCCAGGACAAATCAGACGCTCTAGGAATAAACATGCAATTTCTATAACTCCTCGGTAGGTGTTATTATTAGGTATTAGCCTTCTTTACCATGCAACGTTTGATGCTTACCCCTTGCCTGCAGAGACCGGGTGTGCCGATCTAGCTAAGCCGTTGATATGTATGTGCTGGACCTGCAGCACTTAACTAGATGGTGCATAGTATGCATAGTTGTTTGCGGGGAAATAGCCTCACATCTTGTTGGTAAATTCCGGACGGCCAATCACTTTGCATATTATCTACTCTATGTTTAACATTGCGGCTCATATTCCGGGTTTTACATAGGGGAAAGCTACCGACACGGAATGTTAATTACCCCTAAACTTACCTAAACTTATTCCCTGTAAGCGTAAGTAGGTAAGAGGTACATCCAAGTGGATAGGGAAACAAGTACCTAATTATATATATAAATACCTATATAGGTACCATGCATAGAAGTACTTAAGGTGGTATAAGTAAGACAGACGTAGGTACATATGTACCTACCTAGGTTAGGTACCTCGAGTTAAAATCAAGAATATTAACGATCCTATTTTGGATATAATTCGAAGATAACAAAGTAGATATAATTTGCTCGGGAGTCTTGCTGATACTTTACGTACATACATGTAGAGTTTACAATAATATCAATATATGCTCCCAGCTGAGTGACTCCAGGAGTCTGAACAATGTACAGAAACGCCAATATCTATCTAACCCACGTTTCCATTGGCGTGATAAATCCCCCCAAAACATACTCCGGGCTAGGAGCAACTCATCAGCACCATATCAAGCCTTTGCCTAGTAAATAGCCCCCCAAAGCAATAATTACCTAGGCGAGGCACTTTAGGTACCCCTTCCAGAGGTTTCAAGTCCCGAGACGCCAATATACGTGAAGCCTTATTGCATCCTCAACCCCAGAATGCCCTGTTAAATGCCGACTATCGTGTGGCTCAATGAACACCGTGAACTCCATGATTTCTAAGTAGACGCTTGGTATACCCATTGAAGCAAACACGCAGCAAAGGAGCAAATCATCTGCCGTTTACTTTCTTTCCGGCTCTCATACGATCTTTGCAATTATCGCAATACCATTTCACTACCACAACTGTTAGCTGATCCGTCCCTGATGCTGGGAACGTTTGATAAACTTACTATTCGATGGTGGTGCTGCTTTTAGGCCGACACAATCAAGATGGAACCACTCTCGTTCACAATCGTCGGCATCGCATGCGACCATCTCGCCATAACTGACACCATTACAATAACAGTACAGTGGCTCGTCAGCATCAACATCAGCGTCGTCGTCGCCCTGCATACTACCATTCGCATCTGCATTCGCGAGCCGAGCTGCGAGTTGCTGGGCTGCGCCTTTCTTATGGCTCCTCTTCCCATTGGTACTCGACGCATTTCGTGATGACCGAGACCGTGGTGGTGGGTCTGGGAACGATCCTAATGCTGGTGTTGACGGCTTACTAGCTCGTCCGCTCTTGGTGGTAACAACAGGTGTGGATACTGTTAATGAGGTTGGTGTAGGATCCCCTTTAGGTTCCGCATCGTCGCCTTTGGGTATGGCCTTGTTACTTGTAGTGGCGGTACTAGTACTGGCGATGGTAAGGACCGCTTCTTCCCTAGTAGCCTCGACCTTTACAGTAGCTACGGCTTCTTTGCTTTGTTTAGTATCAGCTGGGGGGCGAACGCCGTTATGCGCCACCGTAAGCTCAGGGGTTGTAGCCGCGATGCCATTTGGCCTGTTTGAGGCAGATGAGGCAGGTCGCTGCCGACCATTTTCTACAGTGGACTGTATCGAGTTTTGTCTCGCTCGAGACGATGCGGGGCGCGCCGAGGTTGCAGAAGGCGCAGGTGAACCGCGGGCGACGGCTTTAGGATCGAAGTTTGGTTGGATTGGAGAGGCCGCGATGGAAGGAGAAAGCACGGCGGCTGCGGTAGTCGTTTTGCTAGGGGAGAATCTCCAAGTTAGTAAACTGAATTACTTGAAGCGTAGGGAATAGGAGTAGATAGGAGGTATGCTCACCTCTTTTTCGAGGTACCGTTTACGGTAGGAAGAGCTTTGCGCTTCTTAGGCGGTTCGGGTGCAGGTGTTGCCCTAGGGCTCGAGTTTTTGGGCTTCGTCCCATTGCCGAAGACAGAGCTCATTGCGCGCTCCATTTGCTGTCCCCCATTAGCTGGCTTATTTGCTTCGACCTTTCGTCTCTTGGGTGGAGGATTCCCGTTGGGGGTGTTCGTAATAGTGCCTGAAGTAATACCCAGTCCAACAGGCGCGGCCGTTTCAGCGGCCTTTCGGGCCTTACTGCCATGATTATTATTAGACGCCTTTTTTGTCGGTTCTGCCCTGTGCCTATTCTCGTGGTCATCTACGTCCGAGTCTTGGTGTTGATTCTTAAGCCCTTTCTTAGCTATGATGGCTTGTTTTCTCGCGTCACTTCGTGCTGCAGCTTCTTCTGCAAGCTGCTGGGCCGCTGCTGTAATAGTAGCTGCCCCATCTCGGCGCGATCGCTCAGCTTGATTCGCTCGATTGATCCTGTTCTCTGGATAGGCCCAGTGTGTAGTGCTACCCCATTTAGCTTCGTCGCTGAACTCACCCTCGAGGTGCGGCCAGACGTCATTGATACGAGCCAGTTGTTTAGACAGCGCCTCGTTCGCAGTCGATATGACGTGGTTCTTCTCTTCCAAGGACACTAGCATTTCCTGGACTTTGAAGGCGGTTTGATGAAATAGCTGCCGTCGCGGGAGATTGCTCGGGTTAAATACCGTAGAGCTATAGTTATCGTCGATCGATCTAGTATTGCCATTCGCAGCGAACCCGCTTGAGCTATTCTGGGCGCTCATGGGCGTCGAGGCGGTGGCGATGCTACCGGATGCATCGTTGGTGTTTCTAGGTTCGGAGGGGCTCGACTTGAGAACGGCGTCGACAAGTTGGAAGAGGGTTTCTTCGGGAGCAAATATCTTTGCGTCGACTTCCTTTAGAAGGGTGAAATGTCGGACGAGGTCTTTAGGGAGCGACGTTATAGAATCGGTGAAGTATGTAATTGCGGGGAAAACCTCGATAGGTTGATCGTGACTATGGCCGCCTCCAAGCGAATCTCTTCCAGCGAAAGTGCGGGCTGTACCAGACGACGTTCGCGGGGGATTTGCTCGGGTTTGGCGAACAGGTTGAGCTCTTCTATTCGAAGAGGGACCAGCGTCCGCCTGAGGCAGCTTCGCGGTCTTCATCTTGGGATCTCAGGCGGGTTTAAATGGTAGGTCTAGTCGAGATAGGAGACGCGAGAAAACGGGAAGTAGATTTCTTGTTCGAGAGGTTCGGAGGCTTTGCGAAGAAACTGAGTCGACAAGCTTCAATAAATGAAGTTTATGTCATTTTGAGTATAAAAATAGAATGATACTAGTAGAAGTAGTATGAAGGGGAATATGAGTAGAGCTTCATAGAAGGGGGGAGGCGCAAAACTGCAAAGATGAGGTGGACAACCGGATGGATGAGATTTATTAATTGAGTCGGCCTAGAAAGTAGGTATACCTATAGCACTCTGCACCGCTGAGCCCAGTTGCTAAGTCCCCATTTGCGCGCGGGTTTCTATCGGCGGGCAACCCTTCTGGTATAATGTGGGCTTGTACATGTCTGTGCTACACACGGAAGCGGCATTTCAATTGGCAGACAGCACAGAAAAACAAGCGACCGTTGATCCGATAATTAATCCGCACGCTGGTTGATAAGATAAGAAAAGCAATGACTTCAACAGCCAAGACTTAGGCTCCGCTCTTGGTCTGCAGTCCCTACATACAAGCCTCGGTACACACGTTCGCGAGCACGTTGCCTAACCCGCGTTTTACCGTGCAATTACATTGATGCGCATTCATATAATCTTTTGCTAGACAGAGCTGGTATAACAGTATATTTATGAGATCTGTAAACTAAAACTTACTATAAAACAAAAATAAGAATATATTCCATTTCTAATCTCGGCCATTGTGCTGTGTTAAATATAGTACCGGTCTAACTAGTTATAATAGTATAACTATAGTTACATGTAACTAGATAGGTAGTTACCCAAGTATACTTTAAACAATATTTACAATCATTGCGCGGCAAGACTGTTTTCTACAGTATATTATTTATCCCACATCACTCGAATTCAGCCCCTAGCAAGTGTACATCGCCGGCTCTAACAAAATAATATTGAACGAGTACGCCTTAACGCCAATACAAAGGGTATGCTGCTTCGTTCGTCTACTCATTTCCGCGATCCCTCTTTCTCTATTAGCTTCTTTTGTCGCCATTGCCATTCTAGAAGTATGGGAATGAAGTGCCATAGATCGAACTCGGGCCACAGACACTTCAGAAAGAATATCTGGGTATTCTCATGACATTGCCATAACATAAAATCGCTCAATCTCGTAACACCACTAGTACGGATGAACATGTCCAAGGGTGGGCACTCGGCAGTATACGTGTGGCTATTGATAGTCTCGGTTGTGATACTTTCCGGGTTCTTGAACCTGGTTGGCTTCACTGGTGTTGACTGTAGAGGAGGCGAATCCGGATCTAATGCGGTAGTCGAAGACATGGAATCATCAACGTCTGATACGCCGTTTTCATCTAGGGACGAGTCCATAGGGGAAGAAGAGTCCGACCTTTTCGACTTGTTGGATCTTATCTTCTGTGTGATTCGTGACTGTGAGAATGGTGTGTTCGTTGATCGGGGTGATGTTGTGTATTCATCCACCGTAGCTTTTATCGCACTGGTCATTTCGGCCCTTGAGGTGTAAGGGAAACATATGTTGAGCACGGCACTAGTATATATCGTTAGCAACAGCCTCGCCGAGAATTGCTGTTGGGAGCTACTTACTCTTTATTATGTTTTGTCATCTCAATGGCTCGGTCGACGTAGGGCAACACATCGTCCGGGATTAAATCACGCTCTCCTAATACCCGGATACCAGCACCATACCGGTCGAGAAGCTCGCCGTGCTGAACAAGCTGTTCCAGCTTAACTTTAGCCATTGCCATCAGGCCACTAACCTCGTGCCTAGGTCGATTGAAGTTTTCGATACTGAATGCATATACGGTAACCACTTTGACGCCACACTTGTAGCAAATCTCGAGCACCCTCGCTAGGGCCTCAAATCCTAAGTGATGGCCTTCTATAGTTTCGATCTTGTGGTTCTTGGCGAAGCGCCTATTTCCGTCCATCTCGAAGGCGACATGCTGTGGTATAGGACCCTGCTTCAACGTGCCTATAAGCAGCTCTCGGCCACTTTTAATAACCCATTCTGCCGGCGGAGACTTCAGAATCCAGTTCCTAACATGCGAGAGGTAGAGGTCGGACATGGTTGAATTGATAGCGAATAAACAAAGGTAGAAAATGATTCAAGGAGAGCTATGTATTTTGCATTATAGGATGATGACGACAATGGTGGCTATGAGCTGTTATGAATTAGAATCGTAAGTGCTACTATGTATGTAGGTGGAATGTTCATATGATTGACAACATTGAGGCTTAGCAAGAGCTCCGATGCCTATCGATAAGCTTAGATGGAATTGAATTTCAGCTACCCTGTCATTTACCTCATAGGCGGATATATGTACTTAAAGATGTCCGACTAGGATTATTTAAGATAGGTACGCAGGTACCTTAGATAGATAATCTAGTACACATGTCCAATTCTAAGAAAGAGGTTAATGGTTCAATGACATCGTTTTCTGCATCTACGTGCTTATACATATACAATACCTAATTTGGATCGTGTACAACAGGATCAATAACATCTATCCAAACTACCTAAATGCTACCTCATTAACCCATTGACGAACGATCTACGATGCGCCGATAGCTGTCGCGGGACCTCGAGTTGACATCATGTCCTTTACGAATGCGCCGGTGACGCGCAGTCTTGTCTACGGACTTATTGGGATATCAATAGGCGTCAGCCTACTTGATATCAAGCACTACTTCTATATCCTAGTCGACTTGCATCTCTGGCAGTTTCACCAGCTATGGAGGGCTCTCATTTATCAGCTCTGCTACACCAATTCGACCGAGGTCCTATTTGCTGCAATGACTCTATACAACATGAGAGCAGTTGAGAGGATGTGGGGGTCCAGGAAATTTGCTGTAAGTTCAATTCCTTATTGCCGTGTTGGTGTTGGGTATCTAGCTAACGACAAGTATACTATAGACATTTATTTTCGTCACATCGTTATTCACGAGCTGGTTGACCCCCGCAATTTTGGCTCTCTTTCTAAGACCACTTACGCTAGGGCTCTTCAACTACCTCCCTGCCGGGCCTACACCTATAATCTTTGCGATCTTAGCCCAGTACCATGCTATGATCCCGCCGATCTATAAATATAAGATAGTAACATCAGCATCTACTTCAACAGACGATCAGACACAAGGCATTACGTTCTCTGACAAGTCATATCGATACCTCCTTGCATTTCAACTAGCTCTCTTTCAGTGGCCTGGATCTCTCCTCGGTGCGTTGGTTGGATGGATGTTGGGCCTCTCATGGAGAATGGAAGTTTTACCACGATCACTAATACGATGGCGATTACCCGGCTGGGTCGTAGGGATGCGAACACAGAGAAGGAGTCAGGAGTTCGAAGGGTTGCGCAGGAGACTCGAGGGTGAAAACGGATCTACAGCCGCGACAAGCGGCGCGCAGGGCCAAGCGAACGCCGACGGCGGAAGACGCAGGACCATGGGTCAACAAGTTATAGACCAATTCCAAGGCGCATTTTAGACCCATTAACAAGCAAATAAACAAAGACTTCAACTTTTACCCCATTGTTGGTTTGGGGTCCAACGTGTTCGGCCCCCAGAGGTCATTCGCAGCATTGAATACCTAAAATAGCATACTTACACAAGTACGGCGTATAGGAGATCTTGTTGGCGTATGGCCTATAGATAAAATGCACCCGTGTCCGATCAAATCAACTACCATGCCTTACACGCTACCGGCCACGACGGCTCCCTATTTTCGGGACCCGTGGTTTATTTAGAAGCTCCTACAAAGAGCGAGCCCAACATCCAATGCCATATTTAGAAAATTATGGCATTGCAGCAGCCATCCACGTATGCAGCAAAGACATTGCTGGCCAGCATAGCCCGGCTAGGGTCTAACAGGTATGTATGAGATGGAAGTGGCGTAAAAATAATTATGTATCTAGGTTACTATGTAATCTCGCGCGATACCAATGAATAAAGCCGTATCACGCTGAAGTATAAAGAAAATTAAAAGTAAAGGACCTACCTATCCACCCTTGTCACCGGTCCGAGCCGGGATAATTATGACGGTCGATCAACATTGCGCAAAGCGAAATTACGATTTTGATACATTTCTATACATTTTAACGCGCTAAAGTAAAGCATAGATATAGTTGCGATCCGTAGATGTGTCAGACCCTAATAAGACTACGCAATCATATCGGGTCTCTAATATGTGATAAGTGCGCGTTGCAGGGGTATAGTCAGTTGGCTGGATACACTACATCCAAGCTAATGTTGGTGAATTTAATAGTACGGATCTATACGGATCTCTACGGATCCGTACATACGCAATACCTAAATGATAAGAATTAATACTTAGTTACCTTATAAATACCAACATTCGGACACGAGATAGAAAGGGAGATAAATGTGTAAGTGAAGGGATAGTAGAGAAAAAACTAAAGAATTGTGCAATATTTAAATCATGTTTATGCCGAATACATTTATACCTAGGTATTCTGGCCCAGCCACAGCAACGAGCGCTTCGCTTAATTACTCAACGCAGATTAGCGTTGCCGCCCCAGCGTGGAGCGCGTGTACTAAGTAGGTAGGTATGCAGAGTGCGCCACTAATCAAATTAAATTTAGGTTATCGGGCAGACACCTGCAGTCAAAAAGGTAGCCCAGGTACAGAATGTATATACATACTGGAATACATCGTAGATCCTTAATCGACAAAAACTCCTTTTCCATCTCATTACCAGGTGACCCGACCGACCATCGCATTTTGGACTCTGACTTGCTTATAACATATCTTGCGCCATTGCTCCAGTGAATCATTCTTGCGGATTGTTTCTCCACTAGGGTTTCTTTTTGAATTGGCCTTCTTATTTTTATTAATTCATCTTGGTGTCTGTGTCTTTTTCGACTGACTGGCGACTAAAACTTGCGCCAACTACTAATATAACCGATTCAAACCATCTAACTATAATAAATTACGAGTAACCGACTCTTACGCGATTCTCTCCGTACTATAATGCATTTGACAACCCACCTTTCTACTCGAAAGTGACAAGAATGAACGGGTTTGCGAACCGTGGGTATGATGGCTTTGACGGAGGTCCGCCACCGCTGCGCCCTACGATTGCGCCGAGGGGTCCAGCACTGGTTGATTCCTATCGACAAGACAGCCTCAACGACTTCGAAAGAGACAAGCCGCGATTTAATCCAGTAAGTAGCTATTCTAACTCCCTCCCATCTCGAGGGACATCGTATCGTATCCACCTCGTTGTGTGCTCACAATCAAACTAGATGAATCCGGGGCGCGTTCAAAGCTCGGTGCTGGTGGACCTGAAAGATCCTGTCCAAGTACATTTACTCACCGAAACCGCCTTGCTCGACAGCAGAGAGTATGAGATTTTATCTCAGGAGGAAGTCGACGACCTCAAGAAACAATGCCAGATCTTGAATCAACGAATCGAGCAGACGAGGTCAAACCTTGCCATCCAATCCAAATATCGCGATGCTGCTATATCAATGTCTAAACTATATTCCCCAACCAAAGTCGATTTCAAGAGAAGGAGTCTTCTAGGTCATCGACACAGTGGATCTGATGCCGCACGGGAGGCCGAACAAGAACTCAGCACGATCCAGAAGAAGTGCGAAGACCTAGCATCCGAACTGTGGTCATTGGAGAAGCGCACCATGGAACCCCAAAGGCGACTGTTAGAACATACTGCTGGTATTCTTCAGCTCACGCACAAAGCAAACAAAACACCATCCCCGAGGGTTCCCCTTCTTAACGGCGTTCCCGCTAGTCCCGAGAGCATGTATACTACGATGAATGGCCGTGACAGTTTCAGCATGGATTTCTTAGAAGACGGATTTATCTTTGACGAAGCAAGCTTGTATCGATCCTTTGACTCATCCGACCGACCCGATGATCGAAGCCGGCAGAACGCTATTGAAATCCCCTTAAAGTCGCCTGTTCGGGGACAAAATAAGCAGCTGACAGAAGAGACCGAGAGACTACGTGAGGAAAATCGTGAGCTACAGGCACAAATCAACGAGCTTAGAGGTCAGGGTTCAGACCCATGGAGCCTAATTTCAGATACGGAAGGCAAATTAGAGCAGCTCAATTACCGGCTGCGCGAAATAGTTATCAGCACAGATCCAGCCAAGAGCGATACTTACGGTGCTATCCCATCAGGCCGACTAGAGCCTGGTGACATGATCGGTAGCCATCTAGATTACCTCGAAAATGGACTAATTGCCATTGCTGAAGACCGAGGCAATAGCCTTGAATTGGCAGAGAGGATACGGGCGCTCAACGCTGAAGTCCAAAACATACTCTTGGGAGCCAATACAACCCATCCGCCGCCACCGAACGCAGAATTAGGCGTTGATGAGCAGCTCAGGTACCTGCGGGACTCGTTACCGACTATCGAGGATGAGCTGCGGCGAGCTGCGGACGCAACCGGTACAGACTCTGCCGCCAGAGGCGAGGGCGAGCAATATGAAACAGTTCTCATGGGACTCTGGGACATCATCCAATCAGGGTACGCCGATTTACGAAAACGGAAGCAGGAACGACGAAAGGCTCGCCAAGATAAGGGACTGGAACCAGACGAGGATGATATGTCGGACGGTGAATCTATCGATTTTGACGAGCAATATTCATTGTCAGCTTTCTCAGTCAAGATTCAGTGGCTGTACAGACAAGCTACCAAACTACATGAGCAAAAGGGCGTTCTGAAACGTCAAATTAAGCAGCAGCGCGAGCTCAACAGCAGGTCTGACTCCGAGAAGGATCAAGCATTAAGGGACAAAATCGATGAAGTAGAGCAGGCCAAAGAATTACTTCACCAGGCAGAGAAGGAAACAGACAATACCCGCTCGCAACTTTCCCAAGCCTTGCAGGACCTTGAAGAATTACAGAGGGGCCGGACAGAAGAATCCACTGCCATTGACGAGGCGCGAGAGCAGCTTAAGGAGCGGAATGCCAAGATTGCATCGCTGGAAGGAAGCGTTAAAGAAGTCCAGACGCGTCTAGCAACAGCAGAGGCTAATGTTGCAGCTATCACGACACAATTACAAGAGGCCAATGATGCTAAGGAGGCTGCCGACAAGGCTATTGAGGAGAAGGAGAGGGATCTCAAGACCAAGGACGAGGAGCTTCAACAGATGACAGGCATGGTTGCCGAACTTAAGATGGAAGCTACTCTTGCTAAGGCCGAACTCGACGGCGCCTACGGTTCTAGAAAAGAGAGGGCTGCGGAGGTTGCGGCTCTGCATAACAACAACGAATCGACTAAAATGCACAATAGAGTTGAAATACTAGAGAAGGAGCTGAAAGCCACGGCCCAAGACTTGACCGATGTTGTCAAGCAGTCGCTCGAGAGCGAGAAGAAGATCGGCGAACTGGAGAATGAGCTTGACCGGGTGAAAGCTGAGCGTTCCAAGATTAAGGATGAGAAGGATATGATGAATGACGAGCTCGAGAAGCGGCTCCATGAAGCTACCAGTGATATCGAGGAGAGACTGGATCGCGAGATTACGAGACTACGCAAGGAGAAGGAACAACTACAGGAAGAGCTCGACAAAGAGCGACTAGGATCAGCGCGTCTAGGACCACTATCGCCTGGCGGTACGAAGACTTCGTACCTGACCGACTCCTACAGGTCGGGACTGAGAGCCGAGAGGAAGAAGTACGAGGAGCAATTAAGGGTATGTTTCCCGAGAACCATATTTTCTACCATAGTCTCATTTAACTAACATTTTACAGTCGGAACAAATGGTACGGAGGAAGCTCGAGGATGAGCTAAAAGCGTTGAAGAGGGCACAAGGACCCGGTAAGAGTCCACTGAGTCCTCGATTAGAGCGATAGTCCAACCTTTTATTTTCTGTTGTCGAATATTATTATACCCTCATGTATCCTTTTTGGCTAGTGGATGCCGCCTATAGCCGTCAAGGGCATGATTTTGTATTTCCCGTTCTTGTATAAAAATTGCCGACGGTTTGGCTATTCATTTAGATACTACCTAGGTATGCATTGGGAAGGCGGTTCAGGGGACTCTTGGATTATATTCCATGTACTACTCGGCTTGGGTACCTACCTTACACAACCTGGCTGCTTTGATTTTGGATGTTCGTCTTGAGCGAGCAAGTTGAATCGTTTGAATTCGAAGATGAGAATGAGAATACGATTTCTATCGCAAGCACGTCTACCTACCTAGGTAATCAATCTTGCATGATATCTTTGCGTTTGCTTTTCCGTTAGTCCAAGTCTTTTAAATTGCAGCGAAGTTCCTATTACCTACCCCTTTGACGTATATCACGAAGAGTACCAATAGATTGGATCACCGATGCCAAGGCCAACGGCCGAACCGCAAGGTATCATCCACCTTCGGTTTCTGGAAATCGCCAAGGCCGTAGGCGTGCAACGTGGACTGGATTGGTCGACACGACTGGTTATCTCCCCCATATCAGCTCGGCGCCCATGAGACCAATGGGAAGGTCTTGCGATGGGGCTGCTCTTATGCTTGTGATGTTTAGATCTAGATTCCGCGTTCCTGCAGCTCGGTATAGCTGGATTCGGGATAGGCGTCCACTTTTCATATCCGCGTGTTGATGCGTACGAACGAAAGTATATAATGTGACAATGCTCCCCTCTCTATTCTAACGAAGGCCCAGAGCCGTGGTGTATTTCGGTCTCAAGTACACTGAAGTTGCCAGGAGGGCTCCTATCACAATGAAGACCACCACTACGCTCCTCGGGTGGCTCGCGGCCTCCCTATTTGCAGTCACTGGCGTTTCTGGGCAGTCGATCGCTCAGATCAACGGTGATCGCTTCTTATCGCCGTTCAACGGCCACAACGTCACTAACGTCACGGGAACCGTAACGGCGAAGGGTCCTGACGGAATCTGGCTACGATCCATCGAGTCAAGTTTCAATAGGCGCATCTCAGATGGCTTGTACGTATACGGCTCGGCGCTCGCCAAGAACACCAGCATTACTGTTGGCGATGTCCTGGTCGTCGACGGGAAGGTCAGCGAGTACCGCTCTAACAAGGACTACTTGTACATGACGGAGCTTGCATCACCAAAGGTCGGAGCTATCCTAGAACGGGGCAGGAAAGTTGAGCCGATCGTGATTGGCAAGGGGGCGCCCAGTCCGCCGACGAAACAGTATTCCGGCCTCGACAAGGGCGATGTGTTTGCCGTGCCGAATAACCAGAGCTTGATCTCCGTCGAGAACCCCCTACTGGAGCCGGAGTCGTACGGCTTGGACTTCTGGGAGAGTATGATGGGTGAGCTGGTTACTATCGAGAGCCCGCGTGCAGTTGGACGGCCTAATCAGTATGGTGATATATGGGTTGTTGGAAACTGGGATACAACGGGCGATAATGGCCGTACGGGTCTTACCGTCTCTGCTGCGGACGGTAATCCAGAGGCTATTATCATCGGCAGTCCGCTTGACGGATCTAAGAACCCGACGGACACAAAGCTAGGCGACAAACTCCAAACCATTACCGGCGTCGTCTACCAAGCTTTCGGGTTTTATCGTATCCTACCACTAACAAACATAAGCGTCGTCGAGTCTCTCGCCCCTGAAGTAGCCCCCCCAACTTCAATAGTGAGCGAAGGGACGTGCAAGGGCATCACCGTAGGCGGCTACAACATCGAGAACTTCTACGCTGGCGACGCCGCACACGTCCAAGCTGTTGCGAAGCACATTGTTCAATCCATGCGCACGCCGGATCTACTAGCGGTCCAGGAGATCCAAGACGACAGCGGCGAGACAGACGACGGCACCGTGAGCTCTGACGAAACCCTCACGGCACTGGCGACAGCTATCCAGGCCCTTAGCACCACCAACGTCACTTACAAATACACCTACATCAGCCCGCTAAACAACAGATCCGGCGGCGCTCCCGGCGGAAACATCCGCGTCGCATACCTGTACCGAGCAGACCGCCTGCGGCTCCGGAACCCGAGCCCAGGCAACGCCACCACGGCCAACGAGGTGCTGCCCGGCCCCGAACTCAAGTTCAACCCAGGCTACATCGACCCGTCGAACGCGGCCTGGACCAACAGCCGGAAGCCTCTAGCAGCGGCATGGGAGCTCGTGGGTAGCAGCAGCAGCAACAGCAGCGCAAGCAAGACGCTATTCACGGTGAACGTGCACTGGGGCTCCAAGGGCGGCAGCTCCTCGCTCCACGGCGACGCCCGACCGCCTGTCAACGGGGGCGTGGAGGACAGGTTGGCGCAGGCCGAAGCTACTGCTGTGAGTTTTGCGAACCCCCTATCCATAATATCTACCTACCTACCTACCCATCCATCCAAAAACCCATCCATCCAAAAAGAAGAAGAAACTCCACCACTAACACCAACCAACCAACCCCTACACAGTCCTTCATCGCAGCCATCCTCGCCCAAGACCCCTCCGCAGCCATAGTAACGCTCGGCGACTTCAACGAGTTCGCCTTCGCATCCCCCGTCGCCGCGTTCGCGACCCGGTCGGGCCTGGCAGACCTCGACGATGCGGCGGGCGTCCCGCCCGCGGAGCGGTACACGTACCTGTTCGACATGAACTCGCAGGAGCTGGACCACGTCTTCGTCAGCCCGGCGCTGGCGGCGGGGGCGGGGGCGGCGGGGGGGAGCACGCGCTTCGAGCACGTGCACGCCAACACTTGGGTGCCGTACGCGGAGAGGACGTCGGATCATGATCCGAGCGTGGCGAGGTTTGATATCTGCCGGTGAGGGTGTTGGTGTTTTCATAACAGGTACTTACCTGCCTGCCTACCTTGGGTACCTTGGATACCTGACGTACAATACATAGTTCAGGGGTATACATGTAAATGTAACTATGTAATGTATGTAAGAAATATAGGTAATAGATAGATGTGCACACGTGAAGTCGAAGCCCGTGTGGCGGTTAGTCGTGGTTAGCGATATAGATCCAAAGTATCTATACCACGACCTCCGTGACACGCTGTAAGTGGCGGCGGTGGTGTTGCACAATGTTCGGTGTATATTGGGATTGGCGTTTGGATTATATTGAGACAAACATTAAGCCCTTGACCCTTTGTGCTCGGGCCTTCTATGCTTGTTATTATCTTGTTGGGACATTATATTTTCTCAGCAAGCCCGGAATAAGGGATGTCTTTCGTTCGGTACAAACACCCATCTAGATATCCCAAATCTGATTTATAGCCCGAGTTTAGCCCAGCTGACTGCTCGGTCTTCAATTCAGCAGCTGACTACCTAGCTAACTACCTGTCAACCAGGCTTAAACAGACCTAGTATCTCGGCCAGGATCTTTTCTTGATTCTCCTCCATACATATCCCCAGATACCATGACTCGGTGAATATACACGCAACTCCTCGCCACATGCCAGACAAAAGCAAAGGATGCGATGAGAAGAGCGGTAAGCCGGTTCGGGCTGCATATAAGGATACCTAAGACACGGAAGTAAACAGATGATGAAGCAAGCATGTTACATGCTAACCGCCGTCGCGCAAGCCACCTTTATGCGTTGCAGGTCTGTCTAACATTGGTATACAACGCCATATGTTTACATGCCTAAATATACCTACGCATATACATATTCTTGACTACCCATTGGCGAAGCTCGCATGGCTAACGCGGCCGCTATAAGCTTAGTAGTATATACTATAAGTCTATAACTACACACAAATGTATCTTATATCTTATATCTTATATCTTATACCAAGTATTTTATTATTAAACCCCTATTTCTTTTTTCTATATAACTACCTACAATATACATCTATACATGTTACCTACCTCCCAACGTAAGCCCGTCGTCGCGATCGGATCTACCGTCTCCAACCACGCAAGCCAGGCGAACAAACATAAGCACCCTAAATCTCTGACTTTCCAGCGACACAGGATTACCCTCCCTCCATCTTCCATCTTCCATCTTCCATTATCCATTATCCATTTCCGTTGCGAGGGCGTATACGTATTGCACATAGGTAAGCCACCTACCTACATATAACTACCGTATGCAACACAACACAACACAATACAACACGATATTAATAAGCCCAATTCGAACACCCAAAGAATCCTCGATGCAACCACCGCTCCTCGCTCCTCTCAGCTGAGGCCAAGGAAATCCGCAAAAAAAAAAAAAAAGCGCGCGCGCGCGCCTCCGTCTGTCCTCCTCCCGCCTCGCGCTCCTTAGCCTTGGCCTTAGCTGCACAAGTCAAAGTCAAAAAGTATTTTTAGCCCTTCAGCTGCGCGGTCCGTAAATCCCCCCCATCCGCCGGCCCGTATGTATCCACCATGTAATTAAATAAGTTGGGGCGGGGCTTGTGTGGCTCAAGCGAAAAAAAAAAAAAAAAAAAAAAAAAAAAAAAGAAAAGAAAGGGAAAGGAAAAAGAAAAGGCCGAACAAATGATCTTCAGGAACGCGCGAGATTTGGTTGGCTGAAAAGTGCGTCCGTCGACCCGATTCGGCAAGTACGTTTGTTTTCCGGACGGGCTGCCGGGCTTAAAAAAAAAAAAATTTAAGGGGGCGGGTACCTAACCTACCTAGGTGTATTAATTAATTATTCCAAATCCAGATAGGTCACATGTATCCGCCTCCATGCTGGGTAATATAATCAGCCGTCTACGTCGGCTGAACTGAAGACGACAGGTAATAATAATAATCCCTTACTACCTTACTACCTTACTACCTTACTACATACCTACCTGCCCTATGTATTTTTGCTTCTTTGAAAATTTTTGACATGCTTCCTTAGTCCCGCGTCCACGTATCGTATGCCACATTAAAGACTCATACGTAGGTACATACATACATGCACCACATACATAGAAGGATTCATCACTGCCACGTCTATAAGGAGTGGACCCCTGGACTTGAGAGAGGCGGTAAAGAATCTGGCACCAACAATCATGTATGAATGTATGTGTGTATATGTGTATGTATTCCATAGCGCAAAATCTATTAGACGTGCTGGATCTCTTGCCGACGTGTATAATCCCGTCGCCTGCGACCCGCTACGCCGAGAAGGCGAAAAATGCTATCTGCGTGCGACCAAACCTTGCGGCGAGGTTGTATCTTTCCCTAGTAAGACTATGGCTGTCCCATTATCATCGCGAAAACCATCGTCATCCGCCGCCCGCACGCCCCGAGGCGTAAAATAAATCTTCCTCTTTTGCATGATAAACTAAACTACCACCTCAGCTAGCTAGCTACCTAACCTAGGCAGCTTGCTTTGCTTCCTTGCTGTCTTCAGAATCACAAGCCCCTAAGGAAGCTATCCTGTATTCTTAGCTATGATGCAAAAAATATAATCAATTTCTCGCCTCGCCTCGCCTCGCCTCCCGCCGCCGCCACCACCACCACCAAGAAAAAACAACAAGAGGAATAACACACAAAACGCCTGTGACATGTAGACCGGGTATGTTATTTTGAATGCGGGCCCTTTCGCCAAAGAGACGGTGCAACCAAGTAAAAAACAGACAAAATAAAAATGTAAAGCGAGAAAGGGGGTCGCAAATCTAAAAACTGACTATGCCTCTTCCATGCCTTGTCACAAAACCCCAGGAAAACCATATCAGAAACCTGTTACTCCTAAACAAACACCCAAACAATGCCGGTTCCGGATTATTGAAGAAAGCGTCCAAGTGATAAGTGACCAATGCGAGGTGATTAAGCGGAGTGTAATGGGTATTAAAGTGTCGGCTCGTTTTAGATATCGCTCGAAACGTAATCGTAAAGGAGAAGAAGCTGACGAGACGACTAGTGGTGTAAAGCGCGTGTTTCTGTGTGAATAGAAGACTTGGTACTGAGCTGACGGTCCTCGCCGCGTACTCTATCGGTAATTAAATTGCCATGGGCATATCAGGCACCGGGACGAGATTCTCAAGGTCGCCTGTATAAACCAAATGCGACCAGACTCTCCAGTGGAGGAGACCCATGTGGGCTAGCCGCGTGGCCATATCTTCGACACCGCCCTCTTCCCGCGCTTCCCGGATGGCATTTTCTAGCGACGTACGTTCCCGGCTTATGTTTTCGCGGGGTCCATCCCAACCGCGACTGGGGCTATGTAGACGGCCGCCGGTAGCGACTGAGAATAGAGCTGCGCCTGTGAGTCCCTTAAAGTCCTTGACGCGTTGTCGAAGTTCCACAAGCAAGTGATAGTGATAGTACTGCTCCACCTGTTGGAAGAGCGGAGACGAGAGCTCGGAAATATGGTTATCTAGCTCGTCCTCAAATTGTAGAAGATCCTGAGCAGGCGCATTCGTAAATCGGAAGATCTGTAAAGCCAACGAATCTTTCATCGCCTTCCATCGTGAAACGGAACGGGAGCTGGCGGGGGAAGTCTGAAGCAACGCGACAAGCGAGTTGTAGAGGTTTCTCGACTTGGCTTGTTGGTCTTCAGGGCGGCTGGTAGCTGGTTGAACCGGCAGGACAAATGAGTTGCGAGGAGACGAATGGGCCGATCCAGCGGAACTGAAAACTAGACTAGACGGCCTAGAATTGAAGCAGCTTTCGCTCCCGTCATCCTCAGTTCTCGAGCTTAGGAAACCAGAGGCATCTGAAAAGGGCGTAGCTAACAAAGGCATGGGAATAGCGTTCACGCTAGACATCGTATCGTTGAATCTGTATTTTCTGTCCAACCCTTCGTATAAGCGCATGCAGACTTCTAGGTTGATCGCGTCGAGCATGTCAGATCGGAGTTTGGCCATGCGCTCCTCGTCGAAAACAAAGGTATCCGGATGCGAATACGGATCTGTCGACGGGAGTATCATTTTGCATAGAGCCTCAAAGAAGGAACCCATTTCCCCGAAAGCCTGGACTGAAGCTGGGTCTTGAGAATAAAACTGATTCACTGTCAGGTACCACGCCTGAGCTGGGCCAGGGTCCATCTTGCGATCACGTATCTTCTTAAGAAAGAACCGCTGCTCGAAATGCACCGTGTCCTCAATCAGGATCGGCCGAAGGCATCTGATTTGGTGATTCGCAACATCGAGCTTCATGGCCTCGAGAACGCTCAAGAGGCTGCGCATCCCTTGCACAAGCTCCTCCATGTCATTGGTCTTGTTGCCATTCGTTAGCTGGTTGTACATTTCATCCACCCATTCGTCCCTCATAGGGGCACAATGGGATTTCAGAACTCCAGACAACCACGAGGCCAACTTTTCCAAGTCTGCTATTCCTTTACCAAACTGTTGCATGATAAGCTCGACGTTCAGCCCCTCGTCCAGGTACATGCGATCCCGCTGAGGAACTAACGTCTGAATGATCTCCTTGACCGACTTTAGAAGCTGCGGGAGGCACCAATCTTCACCTTGTCCGAATCTGCTCATAAATTCATCCCGGTTAATGATAAATAATTGTAACTGCTCCGTGAGTGAGTTCCAGAATTGGTTGGCCTTCTCTTGCTTTCTCCTTCCTTTCTCCCCATCAACATTTGGCCTGAAATGGAGATCTGGGTCGAAATTTATATCGTGCCTCAGCTTTGGGTTATGGATAATCTTATTCACATCCAATTCGCTCAAAGTAGCTTTCGTTACCGGCGGCTCCAACGGCCTGGGAGCCCGTGATCGTTGATGCGAAAACTCGAACACAACACGGGAGTCTCTGGAAGCATTGGAGCTCGTGGATGGGGTTCGTGATAGACCGCCATTTGATGCAGGGTTACCCGGGTGCACAGGAATTAAATGCCTAGGACCAGTTTGGGCGTATTTTTGCTCTTCGCTCTCTGCGTTAGATGCTTTCGTTTCAGTAGATTGCTGCTGGATCTGATCATCGTGAGTATTTGGTCGTGGTTCAGACATGCGCCTCGTAGTATTGCTCTCGACGCCCCGGCTCTCGATTCCACCTGTTCCTTGATCCCCCATGTTCTCTACCGACTTCTGACTTATCAGTAGTTAAGAGTCAATTAAAGTCCAAGGTAATCTTCCGGCTGGCGGTGTGTGTTGTGTTGTTTTCCTTTCGTTCCTGTATAGGAGCTCAGGTTACGAACCCAAAGGGATCTGGTTGATGGCCAAGTATTATACGATTACTATTCGGGCAAGTTGGTCAGCAGGCGGGTTCTATATGAAAGAGAATTAGGCAAACAGCTCCGATGTTGGACGGAATGGTCTCGTGAAAACGGATGGCTGCAGATGTACCCCTAGCTCGGCTGTTGTGTACTTCGAGACAAGGGAATCGAAAGGTGTGAAGTAATGGCATCTGTTGCATCTGTGGGAAAGCGTGTGTGGGTTTGAGTCTTACATGGCCGCCTATGATTTGAGCAAATACTGCAAGCCAACCCTGAAAAGGACTGGCGACTAGCAGCTACCGCCAGGGGAAATATGGATGTTTGCAGGTAGGAATTCCTTGGATGAATAAGTAGTAGACAAGGGAGTTAGGTACCTTTTAATTTTGTATGTTCCTATTAGTTTCCTATACTTTTTTGTTTCTTGGTTTTTTTTTCTTCTTTTCCTTTTCGAAATAGCAGTCCAAGTAAGAATGGACGAAACAAAGGGGAAGGAAAGGAGAGAAAAGGAGGAAAGGAGGATATCACGAATCGCCAGGAACGAGGCGATCAATAATAAGTAGTGTTGGAGGAAAGGGAGCTAAGAAAGTTACCAGGGTAGCATTGACATCTAAATGCAGTAATAACGGGAAAGTAGATTATTGTTATTATTATTATTAACTTGGGAGAAAGTAGTAAAGTAGCAAAAAAAGGTGGCAGAGTTGGTAGAGTGGTAGCAGCATCCAGACGGGTAAGGGGTGGACAATGACCAGGCATGGGTTCCGGGGGAAATGAGTTATGAAGCATTAATACTTCAATGCGCTATTGCATCCACACCACATCCTTCCGTGGCTCCTTGATCATAGCTTATTTCTCATTGCTCATTGCTCACGGCTCATGGCTCATGAACATGGCTCATGGATAATGGATAATGGATAATGGATAATGGCGCTCAAGTTTTAGATAATAGGGCCAACACCAACGCCAGTGCCAGCGCGAGGTCCCGGTACCACAATGGTGTTATGCTATGGGGTGTATGCTATGGTGTATGATATGGTGTAGTGGAGGTATTGGTGTAGATACATTTGCAGATGTATTTGCAGATGTATAGTTGTATAGTTTAAAAATTAATAAATGGAACTAAAATGGGCCTTAAACATACAGCTGGAACGCGCTGCTGCGAGACCCGTTATCCTTGAACGCCTCGTTCCTGCTGGCTGAGACGATAGCATCAATAAGAAATTCCTCATCCAGCGGTGGCGGCGTGGAGCCCCCATACCACCAAAGGGATCCAAAGGGGGTCTAAGGAAGACCCATTTCCTAGGAAACCCCCCCCAAAGGGTCCAAGGGATGGTAGACAGACTAGTTGGTGTATGTATGTAGATCGCCACAATCGAAGGAGAAAAACAACGAAAACGCTAGTTTTGTCAAGCGAACGATAAACAACGATAGACGGACTCATCCACGACTCAGGAGTATTTTGTCTCGTCCGGTCCATAGCAACGAGAACTTGGCGCTCTACGAACGCCAGCGGAGCAAGAAAAAACGAGAAGAAAAAAAAACCTGATAAACAATTCGCATATTGAACACGCAGACGCAACGCACGAACGCACATAACACACAACACACACCACTCAATTCACACGAGGCTTGCCCTTGTACATCTAGACAGGTTGGGGCCGGTATTTTTCTTGGCTTGCAGAAGGTGGGATTCTTTTTGAGAACCGAATGCCATACCACTGACGAGATTGATGAGATGGTTCGAAATTTTTTGTGATCTGGGAAGGGATGGTAACAACGAGATCCCCCCCCATCCTGAAAAAGCGCTAGCCAGCCCATCAGATAGATCGGCGGTAGTGCGCACACAGCTGACACCGACTTTGGAAAAGACTCCGATGACGGTCTTTAATTAGCGTCCGGGGCACTGACTCTGCTTTTGCGTGGGTCCCTGGCTTGGAGGGAAGGGAGGGGCGTCCCCAAGCGAAGAATTTTGGAAAACAAAAAGGAAGCAGTAGAAGAGGCAAATGGAAGGGAAAGAAAAAATAAAAGTTCCAAGCGAGTGTAGGTACACTACATAAAATCCCGTTTCGACTCGTTTCGGCGTCAGGGTACATAATCCCTTAAAGACAAGGGGAAGGTGGGCTGGTGGGAAGGTGGGAAAGTGGGAAAGTGGCTCAGGGGGGTGTCGCCCTAACGTAGCGCGTGTATTACCTATGATATGGGTAAGCTATATGGGTAAGCTGCCCCGGTGGCCCGTCACCTACCTAACCTACTATGTAGTGTATGTAGGTACATAGGTAAGTACCTAAGATACCTTACCTCATACATACCAGTCAGTTTTTAGTTATCTCATCATACCTAGCCTAATGGCCCTTTTGGTCTTTTTAGTCCTTTCTGCAGACTGCAGAACTGCAGTTAAGGCTTTTTAAGGCTTGGGAGTTCCATTGATTTGGGACAGGTCTGGGACCAATCTAGCCTCCGTCCAGGCCTAATTGGATTCAGATCGAACTAATGGACCAATACTTTTCAAGGGATCGTAATAAATCGTAATAATATCCCTGCTTGTTCAATTGCATAACCTCGTAATCCAATATATGCATACCTTAGTGTTCCATGCTTGAACGCATCGATGCATTCGATGCGTCGATGTGGGTTTTAGGCATTACGTGTACCTGTTGTATTGTATCAATCAATCAATCAATCAATCAGTACATACGGCCGCCGCCCAGTATCATTCTGTATCTGTATCTGTATTTGATCCCGTCTTATGAGGGTGTCACTCCAAGTTTCCATTTCCATATCACCGCATCGACTGTCTCAACTAATTTTGCCGGACAGCCAAATCGACACGGCGACATGCATTGAACATTGGAAGAAATCATGATGGTGTATGGACGGGTGGTATGGTAGAAGATTTTGCCCAGCCATCAAACGTCGACTCTACTTGCAAATCACACCCTGTCATTTCTCGGATATGGATGAGGTGTCGTGTAGATAGGATCAGAGCAGGATCAGTACACTCTTCGTAACCATGAAAGAGTCTCCAACCGCCGTCTCTTGATTGCCTGCGGCCTATATGACTAGTCGTGGTGTGCTGCAGCATGCACCTGTCGGTGAGTAGTATGGTTCCCTCCAACGTCGAACCGAAGGAGAGAGGCAGGACGACTGGTGATAAATGGTCTGCTGGCATTTGGGCATATACCTACATTGCATTACATGCCGGGCACGATTCGGGTTATGTAGGTAGGTATGTAACAAGACATTGAGGATATTACTGCTACGGCGCAGTCGGAATCGGAAACCTTGGTCTTTTGGATGAGAAAGCTCAAAAGAGTGACCGTGAGATTGCCACGATTCTGACGGCGATCATGGTGTGGTGAAGTTCTCAAAAGCCGGGAAGGAATGTGTTAACTTCCGATTTAGCTAAACTAGCGGAAAGCGGGATACCTATGCCCAGCGGGATTCTGAAATGTTTAGATGTGTACTTGACGGACCTGGCGGTGTATGAAACGTCATCCTATAACTTGCCATGCGCCGTTCATGCTGATAGGCATATATTCCTTTCTACCTCTGCATTTTGCATTTGCATTTTGCATATGTAGAACTTAACATGCCGTGTGGATGGCCATGCGTTCGATATTAATTTCAGTACGGATGCTTTAGAGGAAGAAAAGAAAAGAAAGAAAAAAGTGAGGCGAGCTGCTTCTACGGGGCTGGAATTCGGCGGTCTACACTAAAAATGAGAGATAATACCTTATACATAGACTGCATATGGTACACGTTCTCGACGGGATGAAAGATATCCGTGCGTTCCTTTCTTCGGAGTATTTGCGGCGGATATACAATTCTATACATCATTTTTCACAATTACAAAGTATTCACCTAATTCAGCACCGGATCAAGAGGTACATGTAGAATGTAGCATTTGTTACTCCGTACCGAGGATGACGGGTTGGGGAGCCACATTGGAACGCAACAAGCCTACTAGCGTCGGTGCCATGCCGTTTACCTTTAGGACCTTAGGCTGCTTTGGTTAAGTACCTACCTAAACTTTGCATATTCCGTACATCTCGTAATAAACCGTCCCTGCCTACATACCTAGAACATCACCAAGAGAAATAGTTCCAAGAGAAATAGCTCCAAGTGAAAATAGCCGCTAGGTATAACACACTTACACCATCCATCCATCTAAGTATAGGTATCCATCAGTTGTAACCATCTAACCTAGGCTGCTACTCGTATCTAATCTATTAGCCCGACTAATGTCCACCGCGGACGGGCATCGCTATCCGGGAAGGCTAACGAACGCCGCATCCGCCTCGAATCTCTCTTTTTTTTCTTTCTCGGGGCTGTCATGACTCGAAGCAACTTAACCACATACGTAATCTAGCCTCACCCGTTCGTTGGCTAGCCGTACAGATTAGCGCGGCTACCGACCAATTTACCAACATAGGAAAGTCAACAGTTGTATTGCGTCGTTTCATTCGTTGAAACCCTTGGCTGTCAAGTTTCTGTTCCTGGCAAATGTAACATGTTTGCTACTCGTATCGTGTTACCGGCAACATCACCAGTTAGTTGCACGATACATAGATAGCATGAGTCTTGAAACGTTTACCCTCCGGTGATAGTGTATCAGCCGGGACTGCAGCTCGCCAGAAGACTTCTATAGTACACGTAGAATTCCGTAAAAATCTACCCTAACCCATTCTCGCTCTAAAACTTAGTGCTTGATTTATTTTTACTTTTTTACTTTTTTTCACTTTTATTGCCGTTCGGCTGATGACGACGAATGTTCTAGAGTTCAGCTTTGCGCGAGTCATATAACACAACTAATAATTACCGGAGCGATCCTATTTTAATGTTCGGCTTTCCCGACTTCGCCGACCACATATTTCTAGCGTGTAGGGCGCATCCGGAATGTCTAACCTTAGTATGAAGTTCGATTCGACACATCGTAAATCTAACGAACGAACGGAACGGGCGCGGGTGAGATGGCACAGAGCCCTGCTGCCTCCCGAGAACGATAAGGCGCTGTCGTAAAACGACGCCTTCGGGAATGTGCTTATTTGCTCTTTTGACCAGGGAGTTGAGTCTCCGCATCATCGACGGACCATCTGCAAACCCAATGAAGATCTCCATCTATGTATCAATGCCTCTAAATGTAGCGGTTTCTTAGCCCTGGTCATGACGTCAAGAATTCCAAATTACTTGTATAGTAATAACATAACATCGCGCTTCTCCCTTTCTTTAAGTATAATTGTCTTACACCTGGACACCTGGACATCTGGATAGTACAATTGTATACCTACCCGAACTGACTGCATAGTACTTCAAACTATCGAGAAGCTACGGCAATGTTTCTGAGTCTATCATATCCATACGCATGAAAACCCAATTTCTTTCGCAATTGACCGTGACTCAGCGTAACGTCCTCCTACCAATATATTAAGGCCGTGCAACACCTTGGGTCTAATATACGCATGCAAGTCATCCCCCAACAAAGCCGTAGAGGGACCGAAGGATCGAGCACGAACCTGTGTTCGCATTTATTAATTATGCATCAGTCTCTGCCAGGTTCTCGGGAATAGGGGACTCACGTTGGGGGAGTAGGGCGATCCCCATAAGATGCTAGAACTATAATCTTACATGCAGGTAATATAAGGCTGAGGGTGTAGGGAGTGATATTGTCAGCGCATTTACATAGTCCTAGATCAGCCTCGGTCAAGGCGTGGGATGCAGCTAAATATTCTCCTGCTTAAGTGTGAGAAGAGCATAGGTTCAGGATAGGATTAGCTATAGTCCTGCGGCAATATATACGGGCATTTGTGACTAATGTAATTACAGTACCACACCCCTTACTTAAATTGAAGTATAACATTTTGTGATATGGAATATAGGAACACCTATCAAGAACTCGCCATCTGTCAGCAAAGTTGCCATTCAAATAATGAGACATCTTCGCCGAAAACATCATTGCCGTTTAGCCGTTGAGACTATTATAACTACGGTGTAGACATTGCCAACAGGCCACCAATCAATTCCAGGAAATAGCCGTAGTACTGCCGCCAGCTTTATTGAGGTTCATCATATTCGTAATTCACTCGCCACCAACTTGGTTAAACAGAACGAGCGTAGAGGCCGAGTTCCACGAAGCGGCAACCAAGCTTGTACACCGCGCCTGAATCGACGATAACACATCGTTTGATCACAAAGGAAGGCAACAAGCTGATGTTCTACAGATGGTGACGAGCTGAACAACTGGTGTAGGATGACGGGACGGCAAAATGTGACGAGGTTTGTTGCTCGCTTGCCATAGCAGAATCAATGATAGTGACTGTTTCGGCGGATGCATAATCAAGTTTTTCTGTTGTATGATGATAGGTAAAACTCGTCTATTCGCGACGATATCGCCATTACCGTGCCACCATCCCCATGTTGCCATTTACTCCGTTCCTGAAAACAAACCAAACTCCATTCGTCCTCTACGATGCACTTAAGGGTGCGTCCGATGCGCTAATTGCCGATAACCATCGAGCACTATTCGTTATTAGTGAGCTGCGTAGGATTGCAGTAGCAGGGAAGTGCTTGGCTTACCGCCATGAACACACAGCATAGACTCATATATGGACTTAGCCTCTCCCCTATTCTCGCCGCCTTCCAGAAGATGCCCATGAAACTGTAATACAAAAACTTAGCCTCATTCACAACGTGATAGTGCGCGCAAACTAGGATAGCAAAAACATACCCCTGCTTATTCCTGTCGAGAATCGTTGGGAAGATTTGGTGTACGTAGGCGCATGTGCAGATAAGGAGGAGGATGACGAGGAGGAGGGACTGGAAGTTGAAGAGCGCAGACTGGATTTGACAATTAGTATTAGCATTATTATGTCAATATATCGAAATCTAAACTTGCCATGTTGTCAGCCCGAACTGTTAGTTAACGATGATGCTATACGCGTCGTCTATTGTTCTCGAATGCCGGTTGGTTTGTTATTTACCCAGGTACGTATGCGGCGATTTACAGTTTCAGCCTTTCTAGAAGCCAGCTGTCGATAGAATTGGAGAGCTTACCTAAGGAGAAGCTTATCCGGCGATAATCCGTAGCGCGAAGCATGGATGACAGGGGTCTGAATGGGGGAACCGTCAACTAGATGGTACGTACCAATGTTTAAATTTCAGCTCCAAGTTACACGGGCAGAACAACCGGTAGTCAGGGGTGTGTGTACATAGTGTACATACCTTACATTTATCTGATTAACTAGTGTAGACCCCACTACCAAACATCAAGGTACGACTTCCTCAGCCTTACGCTCTCTCTCTCTCTCTCTCTCTCTCTCTCCGTCAAACACCAACTTTGACATCCGATATCCCCAACGTCTCTTACGCGCATCTATAATTAATGACCAGCACCAATTCATAAGGCCATAAATCCTTCGCCCAAGGAAATACCAGCCTCGCCACTTTATAGTTATAAAAACACCTATCGCGTTCATCATGGAGCCTCGCGCCCGTGCTGGTAAGAATGTGGGCAAGGAGACTTTCAATGCGAAAGAGAGTACGTATATTACATCATCTTTACCCCCCAATGACAATATACCCACCCCACAGCCAACCCAAACAAACTAACCGAACCCCTCTAGTCCGTGCCCTCCTCTACGCCTTCGGCGACGTCCAGGACCCGTTGCCGGACACAGTACGCGTGCTAGACGAGATCGTGACCGAGTTCCTAGAGGGCGTCTGCTTCGAGGCGAGTCGCCACGCGCAGGTAGCCGGGCGCCAGAAGCTCAAGTTCGACGACTTCGAGTTCGCCCTGCGCCGCAACCCGCAGTACCTCGGGCGCGTCAAGAGTATGATCGAGAAGCGTCAAAAGATAAAAGAGATGCGGCGTACTTTCGATCAGGAGGACGACGCGCTTGCTAAGGAGCACGGTAAGGAGAGTGCTGCCGCTGCTGCTAATGCTGCGGCTGGCGGGGATGACGATCTGCTTGGCCTGGACGACGAGGATGAGGATCTCGAGCTTATGAATATCGCAACGGCGGCGTCGTCGGCGAAGGGCGCGGGGAGTAAGAAGAGGAAGAGAACGCCGAAATAGGCGAGTTGCGAAATGGGGATATATATATTGGTTGGGATATGACGTGGTGTCGTTATGAATAGCGATTATGATGAATTTGCATCTTTACAGGCATAGCGACGGCGTTGGAGGTAGAGGAATACCAGATTGCATTTTAGAGTCACGATAGTCTGGGTCAGGTTCTTTTGCTCGAGACTAATACACGCATGCTTCACTACCAATTTACGTTGTTCTTATCGAGTCGTTTTGTATGAAAACATGTTTACGCTGGTGTTTGAAACTGGAAATGTAGGTTTACAACTAAGTAACTCGACTCTAATAATAACTCTTTAGTTGTTGTAGGCGACGAGAGTATCTCATCTAGAGGGTAAGTACCTAGACAATTAACTACGGCCATATCTCGCCTTAACATTTCGGCCTCACTTCTTCCCCGCGACCTCAGATTCGAGCTCAGCGTCAAAGAAGACAAGTCTTATAACCCTCAAAACCAGATAACTACCTACCTACCAAACTCACTCTCACTAAGCGAGAAATCATCTCTACTTGCCGACCAACAAAATGCGTCCCACACTCGCTCTCCTACTCCCCAGCCTAGCAGCCCTCACCACCGCATCCCGCGCCGCCGACCGCTTTGCCGTCTTCTTTGTGTCGCTTAACGGGACGGGGTTTGCGAGCTGGTCTTGTTAGGGGTTGGTGGTGGGGATAGTAAATATATATATGATGGGTGTTGTATATATGATAGGTAGGTAGGCAGGTAGGCATTATAGGCGTGCAGGGGTGAAAAGTAAGAAATAGCAAGTGTATATACTTAGTTACACGTATATTTTGGCGGCATCTCAAGCTTCGTGTATAGCAAGACTAGTCACTAGCATTGGTTGATGAACGGCCAACAACACCCTATTGTTAATTTGTTCAAATGCCAATACAGTAACACTTACGTATGTGCAGCTATATAAGTTATAGGAGCGAAGGAGGTGGAAGAAACGCCCCTGTAGTGAGAGGCTTACTACTTACGTCTTCGTACTGATACTCTGAAATATTAGGGGCAACTGATGATAAATAAAATCACTTTTACCTAATCTATCAAAACAGCAATAAGAATAGTTCCCTATGCTTTTAAAGTCAACTCTCATAATTGAATATATGCTTGCTGCAATGATATATTACTAAGAGCTTCAGAGCGGCATATCTTATAGTACCTAGGCGGCTGAATAACCATAAAACTGTGTCGTCTCGAAACCTATGTAGTAAAGTTTCCATTTTCAAGTTTATCGAACTCTAGTACAGCCTCAATATGAGTTTTAGATCCAGCCGCGCCCAGCGTACCTAGGTACCTAGTCATCTAAGGTTTAGAGACCAAGCAGTGCGGTACTGATAGTTCCCATGTTTAAGTTTAATTAGGCTTTCCATATCAACAAAACCATCCCATCTCTATACCTTCAATCTTACATCCCGACACTCTATGTATTGATTAGTGTGGCACACTTGCCGGTTCCGGGTAGTGATCAGGTACTAAGTGCTACGCCCAGTCGCATCGGGAGTTGAACGTATTACAACCCTACTTCGCGATTTACCAACCTAACTTACACAAATAGACAGACTCCCAAAAAGGTTCCCGCTGCGACCCCCAGCCCCGGATCATGCGCCTGCTGGGCCGGCTAGTCCGGCGTTGAGACCCACACGGGGTAACTACCGATTCGCTGGATGGGCCGCGACATCGGGGTCGACAGGACGATCGCGCCAGTAGTGGCAGATGACGTTTTCAGGCATTCCGACAGCCGCAGAGCTAGTTTCATGATTCCTACCTGTTAGGCGAGTGACAATAATTTGTAGATACCTACAACCCACATTAACACTTAGACAGGTTCTTCCTACTAACTCCAACCTTGAAGTCTAAGATAAAGTATGAAAAACGTATAAGAATGGTGTTTATAGTTAGATAAGCGACCCAGCTATTTTCAACCTTAACTCGGAGTATTTTCTTGTATCCCGTTCAAGTATATGAGTGCTTAGACCCCACAACAAACTTTCGGCGGATGCGGCCACTTCGGTTCGTAGTGGTTGCATCTTGGGATGGGTAGTTATGGTTGCTAATAATTTGTCTTCCCCCGCTTACGACAAGGTCGATCTTCAGCCCAAATAAATTACCAGAACCTATCCTATCTCCAACAGTCTCTTCAGCATTGCTTGCTAGGGGGAAACAGAGATAGGGTACTCGCCGTAAAGCTATTCCAAACCTCGTTCATACTCGTCCTTGAATCCGTGTGGATGAGTACGTAATCGGCGTCCTTGGGATTAGTTAGAGCGCTTCGGAGATATTGATGATCATGTCGCCCTCTATATTAATCCACGAAACTAAGCAACTCCACAATCGTGATGAAATTATCCTCTCTTATCTCCCAGTATTGGTCGACAAACCTGAGAAACACATCGAATTCGGATCAGACTTATCAACTGTCGTAGACATCGAGTCAGATCGTTTTTCTTTGGATGGACAAGGAGGGTCGCCCGGACCTCCCTTAGAACCTAGCAAGACTCCTCCAAGCTTGGGAGTTCGAGGGTGGTTTGGATCAGCGTGGCGTAAAAACAAAGCACCAGTTTTGGTATTCGCAGCACAGTTCTTCGGGTCGCTGATGAATCTTATTGCTCGGCTACTTGAGATAGAAGAAGGAGGCATGCATCCTATGCAAATTCTCTTTGCAAGGATGAGTATGACAGTTATCGGTGCGTCTGCATACATATGGTGGAAGAGAATCCCGCACGGCGTATTAGGACATAAGGATATCCGGTGGCTCCTGGTGTTGAGAGGGTTCTCTGGTTTCTTTGGTATATACGGTATGTGGTACTCAGTCAAGTATATACCACTTGCTGAAGCAACCGTTATTACTTTCCTCGCTCCTAACATCGCTGGGTACTTGTGCCATATCTTCATGCACGAACCATTTACACGAGTTGAGCAGCTCTCGTCGCTTGTGGCACTGGCAGGAGTCGTGCTCATCACAAGGCCAGCGTCCCTCTTCTCAGATGAAGCTTCTTTGTCTGCCGCTAGTAACATAGCAGCGGAAGCCGTCGTAAACGCCACGGCAGAAGCAACTTCTTACCCAGGCGGAGAGCATATCTCAACAAGTGCCGAGCGCTTGAAAGCTATTGGTGTTGCGCTCTTGGGCGTCCTTGGGGCGGCGGTTACTTTCACGACATTGAGATGTATCGGGAAGCGGGCGCACCCTTTGATATCAGTCAACTACTTCAGCTCATGGACCTTGATCGTCACAACTACAACTCTGTCCCTTGCGCCGATGCTCGACTATGGGCAACCGGATCTACGTCTCGAGCTACCACACTCGATCCGCCAATGTGCGCTGCTCATAGCGGTTGCCGCATGTGGTGTAATTATGCAAATACTTATGACAGCTGGCCTAGCTATCGAGAAGAGCAACCGTGAAACTGCTATGACCTACACACACATGTTATTCGCGGCGGGGTTCGACCGTTGGGTCTTTGGCAATAGTATGGGTTGGACGAGTCTCACAGGATGCGGACTTATCGTTAGTAGTGCATTATGGGTTGTTCTTACGAAGAAAGAGACGAGGAAGAAGGGCGATTATGAAGATGTAGAGAGAGGAGACATAGCTATTGCAACCTCTGCGGACAACGAAAACGCACCAATGCTTTGCGAGGATATGGATAGAAATGCGAAGGAAGAAGAATGTATTATGCTTAAACGAGTAGGTTAGAGATGTAAGATCAGATTCTATAGATATCTAGATAGATAGGGGTGAATTGTATATAAGAGAGACATGTACATAGAAGATGTGTATATGTATTAAATGAAGTACTAAAGTCTAAAGTACCTCTACTTAGGTAATCTGCATTGAGCGTCAACTTATCAAAGCTTTATATACAGTAATCAAACACAGTATAAAAACGGACTGCACAGGCGCGACCCAGAAAAGTTTCGCGACTTTAGAGCTCTAACATCAATTCATCGATTCGTTGACCCAAGCTCCCAACTCTGATAAGTTCATAATTTCTAATGCGACACCCATTTTCAGCACTTCTTCCAAGCTATCAGTTTTACATAAGATTTCTAGCCCTACAAATCTTTTCAAATAAGCAATCAAGATCGGTCGTTGATTGAATCTACATTACCTAGAACCACGATTTATTCCCGCCGTCCAGTGATAAACTCATCCCTTCGCAAAGATGGTGCAAATCAGCGAGGTCAAGGGCAACAATCGCGAAAACCGAACTGCTGCTCACACTCACATCAAAGGACTGGGCCTCAAGTCCGATGGCACAGCTGAGAAGCAGGCCGGTGGCTTTGTAGGCCAACAGCAGGCTCGAGAGGTAAGCCTCCTAGTGTCGGCCTATATCAGGCTGACTACTAACTTATTTTTCTGCTCGGCATAGGCTGCTGGCGTCATCGTCGACCTTATCCGCTCTTCGAAGATGGCCGGCCGTGGTGTATTACTCGCGGGCGGACCCGGGACCGGAAAGACAGCCCTTGCGCTTGCGCTGAGCCACGAACTCGGCACCAAGATTCCCTTTTGCCCAATCGTCGGAAGCGAGATCTACTCGACCGAAGTGAAGAAGACCGAGGTGTTGATGGAAAACTTCCGAAGAGCCATCGGGCTAAAAGTACGCGAGACGAAAGAGGTTTACGAGGGTGAAGTCACAGAGCTCACCCCAGAAGAGGCAGAGAACCCGCTAGGTGGCTATGGAAAGACTATCAGCACGCTACTGATAGGCTTAAAGAGTGCAAGGGGACAGAAAAAACTCAGATTAGATCCAAGTATCTATGAAGCAATTCAGAAGGAGAGAGTTACTGTTGGAGATGTCATCTACATTGAGGCGAACACAGGTGCCTGCAAAAGAGTTGGACGATCAGACGCGTATGCCACAGAGTTCGATCTCGAGGCAGAGGAGTATGTCCCTATTCCAAAGGGTGAGGTGCATAAGAAGAAAGAGATCGTGCAAGATGTTACACTTCACGACCTGGACGTTGCCAACGCCCGACCCCAAGGCGGCCAGGACATAATGAGTATGATGGGCCAACTCATGAAGCCCAAGATGACGGAGATCACAGAGAAGCTACGAGACGAAATCAACAAGGTGGTCAGCAAATACATCGACCAGGGAGTGGCTGAACTTGTCCCTGGTGTCTTATTCATTGATGAGGTAATACCCGTCTACCATAACATACTGAATTTCGAGCCGGGAAGCTAATCTATAGTAGGCACACATGCTTGACATCGAGTGTTTTACATATCTCAACCGGGCGTTAGAATCTTCAATCTCACCGATTGTCGTGCTTGCCTCAAACCGTGGTATGTGCACCATCCGCGGTACGGATGGTGTCGTTGCGGCACACGGCATCCCCCCTGACTTCCTAGCCCGACTCCTCATTATCCCTACCACACCGTACGAGGCCGACGAGATTAAACGCATTGTACGCATCCGAGCAACAACAGAAGGTGTGCAGATTACGGATGCTGCTATTGACAAGATCGCGGAGCACGGTGTGCGCATTAGTCTCAGATACTGTCTTCAGTTGTTGACTCCTGCAAGGTATGTATTCTATAGTCTACTATGTTTCTTGCTCCTTTCGATCCAATTGGGTAACTAATTTATCAAAAAATAGCATTCTCGCTCGAGTCAATGGTCGTAGTCAGATTGATGTTAAAGATGTTGCAGAGTGCGAGGAGCTTTTCCTCGATGCGCGACGGAGTGCCGACTTACTGAGCGGTGAGACAGGACGTGGGTTTATCTCGTAAGCACGTTGTGTCTTAAGAAAACGGGAGGTCTTAGACCACGGACGGGACTTGTCATAATAATCCAATTTCGCAAGGCTACGGCCCCGAAACTGCGAGAAATAGGGATTCGGGATAGGAAAATTACATTACGGAGGGGTTTCGGAGTTCCTAAATGTACTATGTATGTGTGTGTTGGTTGTTCACAATATAAATAGAGAGACAACCTGGTTGGTTGCTTTCCAGATGGCCAACCCCAGAGATAATACTGAGACATTGCAAAACGACGATTCTTCACAAAAACTTGGCTAACCTAGGGACAATGAAAAGTTATGGGTCCACGTGACTTATATCCAGGCTAATTTCGGTTGACATTGTCTTTGTTGTTGCTAGCAATTGAGGGGAATGAGAGCTCGTAAGAGACAGTGTTAGGTAGGGTATTCACTCCGTTCCAGCAGGGGGGCGGCAGACCATGGAGCATTCCTACCTGTGTATTGTACCTAGTGTAGCTTTGAACTAAGCGGTTGTCATGCTGTGTCAAGCAGTCAAGAAGGGAAACTTCCTAATTTCTTTTTTGACTGCGTCGAACAAGGCCACTATATATATATATATATATATGCATTGACTATTGGCCTTATAGACTTTGTTGTCTAATATATTTGTTATACTTACTCTTGTCATCATTAGAATGATTGGCCTATTGTCGACTACTGCGAACGGCAGAGCAATTGTTAGGTATTGGCTGTTGCAAACGCTGGACAAAGGAAGGGGGAGAAAAAAGATAGGTTAGGTAGAGAGAAGTGGCTCTAATCTGCAACAGCCTGGACCTCAGTATATTCCCGAGACATAGTCCCAAAGAAACATATCCTCTTTTTCCCTCTCTCGACCTAACCTAACCTGCCGGCCCCTATTTCCCTAGTAACTGATTAGTTGCGTTGGCAAAACACTTTGTTAATGGCCAACGCTGGGTTTGTATGTGCGTATGCGGGAGAGTCAACAGTAGTAGTAGTGGCAACGGCATAAGGTCATTGACCACCTAAAGTGTACCTCCTCTCTTCCTAAGGTCATTGGTCATTGTCACCTAGCACCTAGCTGAAGCCTTGTGAATAGAAAGGATATCAACAAAGAAAACAATCCTAACAAGCCCTTAGTTGTTGCCTCCACCATTTATTCATGTCTCATGTCTTCGCCCCAGATCGACAGCCACATACACACCCTACTACGAGTTAGTTAGCTTATCACATCATCACCGACGCCGTCCCCGTTTCCAAGGATCCTTCTCTCTTCAGATGCCAGACCCCTGAGGCCTTGGTGATCGTTGTAGCGAGAGCTCGTGTATGCTCCCGAACCGGGACTCCGCTCTTTGAGCTGTCCGTCCTCCCCACACACCGACACGCTCTGCTTGGCTACTACCGTTTGCGAAGAACATGACAGAACCTAGCAGCAGCTATCCTTCTCCCTCTGCCTCCCAAAATGACCGGTCTTCCCTCCAGACTACAGATTCTTCAGCTACGCTGACAACCACCACTACAAGACAGGCGGAGTCTACGATGGCAACGAATTCCCACGACGATAGGGCAGTGGAAGCAGCAAGATCAAACCTCATAGCAGCTCCAGGAGCACACCTACCTGATGATGGTAGTTCATCAGCAACCGCCGTTACAAGACAGGCTCGAAAACGAGCATACTCCATCGACGTGGACGAGGCGAATCAACCCCGAATCCAAGATCTTCGACTTTATACTCCTAATACAGCAACATCAAATACAACCGAAGGGCTTAGGGACCTAATATGTCTCTGTACAAAAGCACCCAAGGTTCCTAGGCCGCGTAACGGTACGTAAAGAAGTTTTACTCATGTTTTCTGCTGCCATTCTATTTGCCTTAGCAAACTCGAGTTTGGGACTCTACCTGAGCCGAAAATATTGCCCACCGCTCTTCTTTCCAACCCTTTACTGTTTCCCCTTTGCTTCTCCAAAAACACGACAAGGTTTCAGATGTATCCCAGTCCCGAGACGGGTAACTCGGACGGCTATCTCTTTGTCCGCGTGTTGTGTTCTGTATTTAGAATTCAAAGGGGCGGAAATGAAAGGGTCGAGACTTGTCTTATTACATCCGGTAACAAATTGAATATGTTGTAAACTTGAACCTGGGAGCATACAGCTGACATTCGCTTTCACCCCTTCCAACAGCATTCATTCTTTATCGACAGCACTACCAAGGCCAGGTCGCCGCCCGGAATCCGGGACTAGCCAACCCAGAGATATCAAAGCTCATTGGCGAACAGTGGCGTGAGCAACCCGAAGAGATAAAGAATAATTGGAAACGGCTTGCAGAAGAGGAAAAAATTCGACATCAGCGTCAATACCCCGACTACCGATACCAGCCTAGGCGAGGGGGCAAAGCTTCCGGCAGCAGGCCCATACCGGCGACTGGCGAAGATCCTGGTCACTGTCCTAAGTGCGGTGGACGTTATATCGCGACACCAAGGACACCATCCACTCCTTTCAGTGCCGCAACACCGGAAGGTGCCGGGCCGGGCCTTAATATGCCGTCCTATGCGATACCAAACCCAAGAGTGATCGAGACAGACCACTTACGGCGTGGATCAGGTTCAAGCAGCATGTCTCTTGATAGCCAAGAACGTCGATATATACCACCGCATATGCAAAATATCGATGAGGACTACCCGATGATGTCGCCAATAGGAACACCGGTGGATACAAAACGACGTCGATTCAACGGGCCGAACGTATTCACTCCGGGATCGCCACCGATGGGCTATATGTCTGCCGATCCACGATACCACCGTCAACCGCTCGCCGGTCCACCACTGTCAGCAACTGGATATGGCCCTGGGCCACTACCTAGACTAGGTAGGCAATGGCAAATGGTCGGCCAGCCTAATTATCCTCACATGCAACCACCACCGCCGCCGCGTACGTCAATGACATACCAAGCTGCTTCGACACTAACTCGTCATACCTCTGCATTTGATGAGTCTCTCCGATTGCCACCGCTACAAACACAGGTCCCAGGCTCGCCAGCCATAAGCTCAGGGCCAGGACCGGCACGCGTGCCCCCTAGCGTTCAATCTGGGCATGGGCATGGCCATGGCATTCCAAATAGTGCCAATGCTCCCCCGAAGCAACCGCAACCACAACATGCCCTACCAAGATGGTCATTCCTACTGAAGCTGGATGTGCTACGCTCGATTAGCTCGCCCCTGAAGCCCCCTAGCCCGGGAGGGCCGTTGTTCGAAACGCGAGGCCCTCTTATCGCCATCGAAGGTGCGGCCCCAGCCATACTGAAAGAAGTGGCGGTTGTAGTAGAGAAAGCGTTGTCTGTTTCAGGAGAATATGCCGTAAAGACTTGGACAGAAGATACCCAGACCCAACTAAGACCGGTAGAAGCAGATGGAAGGAATAATAGTAATACCAGCGAGAACGAGCAAGTCATAAGAGAAAACAGCCCACCGAGAGGGTCGGGGCTCTTAAGTCCCCTGGCAACTTATGTTGCAAAGATGCTGAAATGGCACAAGATATCCGAAGAACTTATAAAATACATCACCAGCCACCCGCCGCCAACAAGCACGACGCACGGCGAGACGGGAGAGAATTCCATGGACGTCCAAGTATCGCCCAAGACCAAGCCCCGACTTCCGGTTGCCGTCGTGTCCGACGGCTACAGCCTGACGGTCTCGGATAGATACGCCAGCTCGCTGCACGTAAACGACGCCTACCGCGCCGACGACCACTGGCAGTGGCTAGCGACGCTGTGGCGAGGCATCGTCGGCCCCGACCTAACGATATACGTCAAGCGGACCGCGGAGGCAGAGGCCCAAGGAAACAGCCTCTTGGAGTTCGCCAACCCGGCCGTCATGGTGCTGCACGTGGCGGAGGGGGCCAAGGGGGTAGACGAGAAGCTGGAGCGGCGGCTCGGCTTCGAGATCATGGAGTGGGTGCGCAGCGGGAGTTTCAAGGCGGGGTTTGTGCTGCCGCCGCCGCCGCCGCCAGCATCGCGTTCGTGAATTTTACTCGATTGGGGGGGGGGGGGGGGGGGTTCACGTATTATTGATTCACGGGTGAAGAAAAAAGAGGGTTAAGGGGGGATGAGGAGAAGGAGGAGGAGGGGGAGGTTTACAATACCCTATGTTGCATAGTTATGAATTTGTGCTCAGCTAGCTGTGGCGAGTTAAATTACACTTGTACGTACGTTAAAAAAAAACATGTGTATGGGAAAATGGGAATCATGTATGTATGGTATGGTATGCTGTATGTATGAATGTATGTATTGTAAGTAATGAAACGGGACGGGGACGGGTTGTGCGAATAGCATCGTATACATACCCTCTACATATGGCTTTTTGGCGGTTTATAAGATCACTTGACCTTTTTTCTATTTTTATTTTTATTTTTATTTTTACTTTTATTTTTCGTGATGCCACAAAGTCTCACTTCAGGTCGTGTCAGGTCGGAGTATTCGTGATGAAGGTGAGACCCCCTGAGTTAGGTAGGACGAAGTTGTGTTGAGGGAGAGGTGCATCGAGACTTGCAAGATGCCTTCTATTTGATGTTACTGATACAGTGATAACTCTACCGTATGTAATTAAACAAAAACTGTATAAACTGTATAACCACACTGTGATTTTCCGTAATAGCCCCGATAAGGAGGTACCTATGTAATGATTATTCGCGTGACGAAACGAGCAACGCGTATTTTGTACTTTTTAACCAAGAACAAAGAGCTTCAAACGTCAAGCTTCAGGGCCAACCACCAAACGCCCTGGTCCATTATGAACTAATTGCGAGGAATTCCTGCCCAGAATGTCGGATGTCGAAGTCGGGCAGACGATTCGGCTCACCGACGGCCGCAATGCGATTGTTCGATATGTCGGACAAACCCATTTCGCTGTGGGCGACTGGATAGGTATCGAGCTTGAGGATGATGGGGGAAAGAATGACGGTTCCGTCCAGGGCGAGCGCTATTTCGATTGCTCCCCGGGAAGAGGCATGTTCGTCCGGCCCGCTACCGTGGCGGCAGTGCTCCAGTCTGCTCCGCCTACTAGGTCTGCTGCCCCTGCTCAAAGAGGGCCGCGAACAGGCACAGCTGCTAGACGACCGAGCTCTGTGACGGGACGACCGAGCTCCGTAGCAGGACGATCAAATTCTGTAACAGATCCTTCGACGGGCAAACGAATGAGCTTGAATGCGCCCAGTCCGAGTCCGGTACCTAGGAGGTCTTCATCTTCTCGACCGTCTAGCATGGTGAGGGTGCGTATAGCTTATACTAATAGTATACCCCCGTATTTCTTTAATTCTAAACTTGCCATAACAGTCTCCCACTAAGTCTCCTACGAAGCAACTTGGAATGACCGCCCCGCCTAGCGTTTCGACCTCGAGAACCGGTACACCGTCGAATGCGCGCGTTTCTTCTATCGGAGCGAGGCCTCGTCCTCCGGCAGTGAATACCAGAACCTCTATGGGGCCACCAGCCTTACCTTCTGCTGGTAATAGAAGACAAGTATCGACGTCATCTAATACTACAAGATCTGTTAGTGGTGCCACAAGGCCTCCCGGCGCACGAGTCTCTACCGGGGCTGCTCGCGGATCTCGTCCTACTTCTGGGAGAGTACGGTCGGGGGATTCCTTATCAGGAAATGAGGGTGGTAACAGATCGGATCTGGGCTCTCCCTTTAAGAGCGATGGAGAACAAACGATAAGCCCCGTGCGCTCTAGAACGAAGGCTCTAGAGAAGCTTACTTCTACGGGGCCGTCTTCGACGACGTCTTCTAAGCAACCAGCGAGCGCGGCAAGCTCGAAAGCGCCTCCGAGTACGGCTACTTCTACCCGTGCATCTGCTACTAGCGCAGCTAGGGAGAACGAGGACCTAAAAGCAAAACTAAAGGTCCTGGAGCGCAAGCGCTTGGAAGATCGGGAAAAGATCAAAGATTTGGAGATAATTCAGGAGCAACGAGATAAGTTCGAGTCTATAAATAAAAAGATAGAGGGAAAATACCAGTCTACGGCACAGGAAAACTCCGCTCTACGGAAGCAGTTGAAGGAGGCGGAAGAACGACTAGTGCAGATCGAGACCTTACAAGCAGAGCATGAAACCGTCATGGAGCTCGCGACGCTAGACCGCGAGATGGCCGAGGAGACTGCCGAGGTTTATAAAGCCGAGCTTGACGCCTTGAAGCAAAAGGCAGAGGAACTCGAGCTCGAAGTAGAGGTTCTACGCGAGGAGAATGCCGAGTACTCCCAGGGTATGTCTCCTGATGAAAGGGCGAGTACGGGATGGCTTCAAATGGAACGACATAATGAACGGCTACGTGAAGCTCTTATTAGACTACGAGATATTACCCAAGAGCAAGAAGAGGAGTCGAAAGCGCAAATTAAAGCACTTGAAAAGGACCTGGAAGATTTCGAAGCCATAAAGGAGCAGTACCAAATCGCCAAGGAGAAGCTGCTAGAGTCCGAGACCCGTGCTGAGGACCTCCGACAGCAGTTAGATGACAACGTGGGTGCGGAGAGCATGATCGAGCAACTTAGCTACGAGAAGCTACAGCAGTCTGAACACATCAACGAGTTGAAGGCCATGATAGATGATCTCGAAGCACTCAAGGAGATCAATGACGAGCTTGAGGTTAACCATGTTCAGAACGAGAAGGAAATGCAAGACGAGCTCGATTTCAAGGATAGTATCATTGCCGAGCAAGCACGAAGAGCTTCTGAGAAGGACGATACCATAGGAGATTTGGAATACACGCTGTCTCGATTTAGAGAGCTCGTCACTAACCTCCAGACCGACCTAGAGGATATACGTGCATCTCATGCCGTTAACGAGGCCGAGTCTGAACAGCTCAACAGCAAGTCGAGGGCGATGATGGATCTCAACCAGAAACTCCAGCTTTCAGCCGTGAAGACACAGATCAAGACCATCGATCTAGAGCTGCAGCGCATGGACGCCCAGGAAGCGCAACAGCATCTCCAGATTGTTAAATTGTTCTTGCCTGAGAGCTACAACACCGACAGAGATTCTGTCCTGGCGTTGTTGCGATTCAGCCGGTTGGCTTTCAAGGCGAACTTGCTTCACGGCTTCGTTAAAGAACGTGTCAACAAACAGCCGCACCCTGGCCTTGAAGATGATGCACTCGCTGGCTGCGACGCATTGGATAAGCTTACTTGGGTATCTTCCATGTGCGACCGTTTTGTCAACGCTATCAGTCACTGTTCGCTAGAAGAATTTGCCAAATACGAGGGCGCCTTGTATGAGCTAGAACCTGTCGAGCGAGCTCTAAATACCTGGATCGATGGCCTTCGACGTGACGAGCTGAAAGAGAAGCAGTGTGCCAGCGAGCTACAGCGTACTATTGCTCTTATGACACATCTAGGCGAGGTCCACATCTCACAAGATCTAGAAAGCTTCGCAGATGAGATGCAGATGAAGACAATCTTAATGCAGAGCCATCTAGAGTCCGCTGCTACAGCATTTAACATAGTAAAGGATATGGTCCAAAGAGTTGTGCCTCCCAATGGCGACGAAGACGAACTTGCTCAACATTTCGCGAAGAAATCTGAAGCCGTCATTACCCAGACTCGTAGCGCTAAGGTGATTATTAGCAAGGCGGTACGATCTCTAGAGGATCTTAGAGCCAGGTCGCTGGCTCTTACTCCTGATACTGTGGAAGCGTTTGAAGAATGTGAGGCTGCAAGCCAAGAACTTGCAGAGATGTCTCGAAAGATTGGCGTGGACCTTCATAGGCTACTCAGCGAGGAAGGCCGCGCAGAGCCGTTCACATACCCAGAGGTTCAGAGCACCGTTCATAATACTATTATGACTGCATTCTCGTCCGCCGAATCCGATCTCTTCTCGACTTATCTCTCCAAACTTCGCACGCTCACTGGTCAAGTTACCGATCTTGCTGCTGTTTGCGCCGATCTATCGCAGACGCAGGAGTTCGAACGCAGCCAAGCGCCGTGGATTCTCCGTGCGCAGGAGCTTAAGGCACTCAAGACAATCCCGATCGACGCCGAGGAAGAGCTGCGACAAATTAAGGAACATTACAATGAAGCTCGTCGGACGATCGCTCTGCGCGATGAGAACCTTAGCACAGCTGCCCTCCGCATCGAAACGCTTGAGGCACGCATGCGGGATGCGAATGCAAAGGCATCTCGCATGGCGGACCTTGAAGCGCAGCTCGCAGACGCACAGAAGCTCGTGGAAAGTCTCAAGAAAGACATCGAGCAGCAGGACCGCGAGGCCAAGACCCTCGAGGTCGACCGCGACAAGTGGAAGAAGATCGCCGGCGATAGCAGGGCGTTTGGCGACGAGACCGGCTCCAACGGTAGCAGGGCGAAGGCCGGCCAGGAGCGCGCGGTGGCCACAGCACGTGAGATGGATGCCCTTAAAAATGACATCGCTAGCTTACAAGCTGCTATTCGGTACCTACGTGAGGATAACCGGCGCGCGCGCGCAACGGAACAGGCCCGACATGATTGGCTTGCCGAGCCCCTGCAGAAACCTGTTCCCGTTGTAGAACAGCGGAGGGCGCTTGTGGCAGCTGAAGGTAGGGACGCGCTAGGCGAACTCCTGAAGCTCGCGACATCCGCCAAGGTCTACGACTTGAGTACCCTGCCGAAAGACAAGATGGCATGGCGTCCCGCGAAGGCGACACCACAGTATCACGCTGCCAAACAGGCTGAAGACTACGCTACGTGGAACAGCTGGCAAGGATCCGTAATCCAGAAGACTAGGGTAGTGCTCACCGCCGAGCAAGGCAGGAAAAGACATCAAGAGTCCGACCACGCGAAGATGATGCGCAAGGCCGCCGCGAGACTGCAGATCCGACTCCCTGATGCCGACGGTAAGGTGATTCCCGGTGCTGGTGCAAGAGAGGTCCAGATCGTTGGGTCTAGGGAGTGGGAGGGGCTGCAGGGGAGACTTGCTGCGGCCATGTAAAGTGTAACATCGCATACGCAGGATGATGAGTATTGGGGGCTTACGAAGGAGGAGAGGTCGAGATACCCTTGATTAGCAAACATTTGTATCATTACACATTATTCTTTTGCAGCGTGGCCAGCAACGCGTAGCAGATGTTGAAGTCACATGTCCATTATGGTGTATTCGTTGGTTTATCTTTGTGTTGTAGAGATGTGTTCGTAGAGGATATGCCATGATGATGCTGGGAGCCTATCCTATACTCCCTGACTGGTTTCCCCCTTTTCCTAACTCGAGGACCCGTACATCCCGTATCTCTTCTCTTCCCATCCCATTCTGTCCTAGAAGCCATCCTTTCAAAGCCTTAGAATGTCCACTCACGCCTTCCCCTTCCCCTTCTTCCCCTTCTTCCCACCTCCTCCTCCTCCTCCTCCTCCACCAGCCTCGCTTCCACTAGCCCCCGCTCCTCCTCCTCCCCCTCCTCCCGGCCCTCCAAATCCTCCGAGCCCCTGGCCAAGCATACTCATCATGTCAGCCGGACCCCCGCCGGCGCCTCCCCCTCCGCTCTGCATCTCCCGCATCATGTCCTTGAACGCGTTCTCGCTGACCCCGCCGCCCGTCATGGCGGCGCTGTACGCGGGCAACAGGTCGCCCATCTTCCAGCCGCGCGGGACGGCAGGGCGCGGCCAGGGCTCGTGGTCGGCGGGGGCGCCGCCGAGGCCGGGGACGCGCACGCGGCGGAGGGCGTCGCTCGCGTCGGTGGTGGGGTGGGCTTGCAGGTGCTGGGCGACGAGGACGTACAGGTGGTGTTTGTTCTTGACGGGGGCGGCGTAGGGGTTGGGGTTGGGGTTGTGGCTGTCGGCTTTGGACAGCTTCACGCGCACGCGGCCCGGGTTCGCCCAGTCCTTGGGGTGGAGGCGGTGCGCCTCGAAGACGGGGGATAGGCGCAGGGCGGCGCAGGCGGCGGCGATTTCGCGCGCGAGGGGGTTTGCGACGGCGAGGGATTTGGATACGCGGCGGCCCTGGGCGCGGGTGCGCGTTAGGTCGAAGTACACGGGGTACAGCATTTGGTAGTCTTTTATGTCGCTGGCTTGGACTTGTTGGGCTTGGGGGGCGGAGGAGGGGTGGAGGAGGGTGGGATTGGGGTTGGGGTTGTTGCTGTTGCTGGAGGGGAATGGGGAGGTGGTGGTCGCGGGGACTTTTTGTCGCAGGATGTCGGTTTCGAGGAAGTCTTCGATGTCGCCCTCGCTGGGGTCCGAGAGGTCGCTGTCGGACACTTCTTCGATTCGGGGATGTGACATGGCGGGTGGGTGGTTGATGGTGAGTAGTTGATGGTGAGTAGGTAGTATTGGACGATGTCAGTAGGGCTGGGAAGTATTTGGTTTGGTAACTGTGCCGTCCTTTCTGGTCTAGATTCTTTTGGAGAAGGCAGGAAGGTTGGTTAGGTAGGTACCTACCTATGTTGATTAAGCTCGTGATAACGAGCCCTGATATTGATTGAACCTTGAATTTTGTAGATATGTGGGGTACCTTGTACCTAAACTGCTAGGTTAAAAAGCTGTGTCCTTTTGGTGGAACATTGAATTGAATGGATCCATTGATGTTGAGCTTCCCAGGTAATGGGGTAAATCCGCTAGTCCTCTATTGGTTAGGGCGTTCCCTACTGCAGCCCAGTGGAGAATGCTCTTCCAGCACCGTAAGCCGCACTGAGTCCCGGGGGACCGGGTTTAACGTTTAACTCATATATGGAAACTGTATTAGTGGTAGTTTATATTATATATTATAGCCGGTTGTTATCGCCAGCATTCCCGCAGCCTGTGGGACATGAAATATAAATATATATCACTCATTCATTTACATATCAAGTATGGCGTGACATAGATAACTCCCCACTTTCGCAGATTGTTTTCGAGCCGCGGGAATAGATTGGCCAAAAGATAACGGCGAGTAGTTGAGGTATATATGAACTTGGTATTCTAGGGTATTAGGGAAAGAAAGCACGCGTGTGTCGTTGAGTTTCGGTAGAAATATCAAGTACGAAGCTGAAATGTCGGTAAGATTTACTATACTCGTGGAACCTTTCCGGGGAGCCTCTTTTCTCGAACTTTTGATATTTTCTATTATATTGGTAAGGATAACTGAAGCATTTGGTCTGAGTCTATCTTCACTAAACTTCGTATAAGACCCTAGCACTGGGAATTACCAAGGTCGTTTACAATGTCTTCTTCCACCCGTTAGCCCCTATACCGGGCCCAAAGCTATACGCTATCTCGCCTCTTCCGATAAGCTGGTCTCGAGCACAGGGCAGGTCCCCCTACAAGTTTGCCGAGCTCCATGAGAAATATGGCCCTATCGTACGCGTCGGCCCTGACGAAGTCTCTTGTGCTGGTCCCACATCCTTTAAAGATCTATATGGTCCTCGTTATGGTAAAGGGGGACCTTTAACCCGTGATTCGCGGGCCACACCGCTTAAGGAGAAGTTCGGCGCCGTAGGCATGTTCCAAGCTGGAGTACAGGAGCATGCTAGAATACGTCGCCAGCTTAACCCGGCATTCTCTGAAAAGGCCTCGCGCGAACAAGAACCCCTCGTAATGGGATACATTGACTCTATGATCCGGAAACTACGAGATGCCTCGGCGAGGGGGGATGTTGTGGACATTGAAAAGTACACCATGTGGACGACCTTTGACATTCAAGGCGACCTAGTATTTGGCAAAGATGTCTTCGAGTGCATAGAGAAAGAGCAATACCATCCTTGGATCAAAATTAGTATGGCCTATTTCACGTCAGGGGTTTACACGCACGCCCTAAACGACATTTCGTCTTGGGCGCTATGGGTTTGGCAAAAGTTCCTTATTCCAAAGAGCTTTGCTGATGCGCAGGACTATCATCTTAGGACTACTCTAGATCTGGTAGACAAGAGGATGGCTTCGAAGAAGACGGATCATCCGGATTATATGTCATTTATTACTAGTGAAAGCAAGGCCGGCGAGGTTCTCACGAAAGAGCAGATGTATGCCAACGCCCAGATGCTGGTAACGGCCGGATCAGAGACGGTAGCAACAGCATCTGCTACTACACTTTTTCTCTTGCTCACCCATCCAGAGGCTATGGAACGAGTTAAGCGAGAGATTCGGTCTACGTTCAAGTCAGAGCAGGACATTACAGCTGCTTCCGTTATCAATCTCCCATACCTCTTAGCTGGGATAGACGAATCTATGCGTGTCTGGCCTCCAGTTGCAACATCATTCAACCCTCGACTGATGTCATCTGGATGCTACGCTGTGGATGGCTATTTCATCCCCGAAGGCTCCATCATTGGCATCCACAACCACGCTATTGGTCGTTTGGAGAGATACTTTAAAGACGCAAAGAAATTCGTCCCTGAGCGTTGGTTGGGCGATGAGAGATATGCTAACGATTCGAGAGAGACCTTTCAGGTATGTTTGAGTATCCCCCCATTCCCCCTATTCCTCCCTTACTCTTACAGCATCATAACTTTGAAATCATGGGTACTATCCGCCCAGATATAATATACGTTAAGAATTCTAAATATGAAATAATACTATTGAGTCGAATTAATACCAACCTAACTGACTAACTCCTATTCATAGCCGTTTAGCTCTGGGCCATTGAACTGCCTCGGGCTCACAATGGGACGTATGGAGACTCGAGTTATCCTAGCCAAGCTCGTTTATAACTTCGACATCGAATTAGTTCCCGAGTGCAGAAATTGGCTTGAGAGTCAGAAGAATTATATCGCTTGGCATAAGCCCCCCCTAATGGTAAAGCTGACCCCAGTACAGCGACTATAGGGTAGTACCGTAAGGATTGCGGCTGGAATTATTGCATGGAGTACGTATAGGTAGTATGCTTTCTTCAGCGGAATACATATGCAGAAACATCAATCATCTCAACGCCGCCTTCTTTCTCCATTGTCTAAAAGTGTTCAACAAGAATATAGCCTGGCCGTATAGGTACATGTACATACAAGCCCTATAGTTAAACTTGGTTCCCACAGCAGAAAATGGCGTTTCCGAGGAGATTCATAAAATTCTGGCTAGAGATAAAACAAAGCTTCCCCTCTGTAGATCTTTTCCCCGCGGGATCGGTCCTGTTTCCGTTGCCATTCGGACATATGCGGTGTCATTTGATATATGACGAGTGCCATTTTCTCTGCAGCATTTGGTGTTCTAGCCCTAGGTCGACGTCAAGCCCGCATGAGTATGGCGCCAGGTGCATATGGCCTGATAGCGTTCCTGAGGATCTCTGGGTTGTAGTTATAGTGTTACGCCACCGACGGGATAGCCCGTGTAAGGTGGGGGAAGGAGTATACTTTATGATGCTATACCTATGAGGCTTGAAGAATATATGCAGCCACTGCATAAGGGCTGAAGACAAGCCCTCAACAAAAACCACCAATTACAGCTCTCCATAAAGCAATTACATAGACAATACATCATAGACGGTGTGGGGACCAAGTCAAAACTCTTCAGCCTCCTGCCGCCGAGACCTACCTTAGTCGGTACATATGCCAATCGGACGGCTCCCGACCTAAGTACCCAAGAGTCTTGCTTTATTTAAGTCGCTTATTATTACTAGATCCCGAATCCTTTATGTACAACGTATAGGTAGTTAATGTATAGTTATGCCTTTTTCCTTCTTCTCTTTCTTTCTATTCGACCGCGGAGAAACGTAACGGGAGAAAACATTCGGGACTTATTCGTCAGGAAGTTATTTGTCTGTCTTAGGTACGCAGCCTTATGCATGCGGCTTATTACTCCGATGAATAGTAATCATGCTCCTGGTGCGGGAGCAGGAGCGGGATAGCGGGCGTGTTACTTGTATTGGCCTGACTGGTCCTCATGAACGGGATATAGCACTGGTGATGTTTCGTAGACCTTAGGTACCAGGGGAGGTAGTAGGTACTTGATTATTATGTACCATTGGGATATGATTAAGCTTCGACATGATTCTATACCTACCACATGTCCCTTCTCTATCGTTATAAAGGAAATAGGTGGATACTGTTATTCCTACTAATGCAAGCCGTCACGAATAGATAGATCCCCAATGGATGTCAATATGAAACAGAACAGGCATTACAGCTCGGTGTGTAAAATCAACTCTCTTATATTAAGTATATTTCCAATCGTTAAACGATAGGTTCAAAATGTCACACCTGTCGATTGCTCTCTATAGGTACTACACGTGAGTTTAATGAAAACTCATCATTAAGGGTTATATATTTACAACGAAGACGAACCCCTTGGTGTCCTGTGGACATGCACCTAATTTACCCTGATTAGCCCTCCTAATCGACTTGCGACGAACATACCCGGTTATCAAGTCAGATCCTTTTCCATGCTTTCCATGTCCGATCCTATGCAGCCGTTGAATAAGAAACGTACCGGCTCCCTGATACCTAACGCTCCATTAATGAAATAGAGATACCTCGTACACACTATCACCATGGCTTCACTGCGTTCAGACTTGTGTTATTCTACACAGCTATCCGATTGCGATTGCGGATCTGTCATCCTCCTGCCTAAGAAATACATATGCTTTCTTTAAGCACGCTTCCCGCCCTTTTGTCTCGGCAAACCAGCTGCTCTCCTCGACTTTACGTCACCTTCAGCTAGCCACCTGCTCGCTTTGACGAGCTGAAGGATATTTAGGAATTGCTTCAATGCCATGATGGGGGCGCTAATTCCAGCAAGGATCCAAGGGAAAGTCGAATCCATCTTGTTTGCGCGGGCCATCTCTAGGGCACCAGCGCTATAAGGGTTAGTGAACAGCTGTCGAAGGACTGAACTGTTGACTTGTGCCCCAGTCTGGATAGCAGCGGCTTTCGACTCGCCGAGGGGTTCGAGGAGCTGTGGCGACAAAAGCGGCGAGGAGAAAGATAGTAGATACAAAGCAATAAAGAATATTTCGTTAAGGGCGCAGCAAATGAAGAGAACGACCTAAGATCCGGTAAGCTAAAACTCAAGGCGGCGGCTCAGGCACGAGAAGAAACCGACCTTGTTGGTATAGTAAAGATTTAGTAGCCAACTTCGCGATTTGTCTACGTTCTTATGGCTGGTCCCCGAACCACCCATAGCCAACGTGGCGTACATGTGCATATAGTGACTTGCGAAGTCTATCGTAATCAACCCTTGGAATACGATCGCCCATCGCGGGAAGGCGGAGGATAGGAAGACGAGCAAGCACGAGGTAGTGCATCGATCTGTTACCATGTCCAGAACAGCGCCGAACTTTGTGGATTGCTCAAAATAACGGGCCGCATAGCCATCGAGGGCGTCGAGGAGGCACGAGATACTATAAAGTATAGAACATGTCCGCGGGTGGAGGGGCATGTAGTAGAGGGATGCGATAGCTAGGACGATACGAGAGTAGCCTAAAGTTTTCAAGCTCCTGGGTCAGTTCGAGCTACAACAAGAGTAACTATCATGTAACTATCATGTAAAACACCACGAAGCTGTGTGACAAAACCACAAGTATTGCATGAACGTAGTAAGCGCATACCTATAATATTGGGCCAAAATAGAAATATATTTTCATTGGGATAGTTCTCGACCTTAGGATCTAATGATGCAACGGCGTTGCCATTACTGCCGACTTTGTTGATATTATTAGCATTGTCGTTGCCGTTAATAGTAGTTTCGTGCTGACTGATGTTGGTAATAGTGTCGTTAACCTCGTTAGCTGTGGGTGTTGCTGCTGCTGCTGCTGCTGTTGCTGCCGCTAAAGCGGCCTGCCGCCTGGTTCGCCGTTCAGACATAGTGGCTTCCCTCCAAGTGCGATAAAAATATACAGAGAAGGAAGGAAATGACGCGGTATTTATTCAGGAGCTGAAAGGTTGGTCGGCTTTGGCGCTCAGCTGAGTCGCACTGACGTGCTAAGGTAACGCTCGGGTGGTGTGATATGAATACGATGATAACTTTCCTACGAAAGACGGTAGAAGAGGCCAAAATTCGGTTGTCAGGTGAAAGAAGGGATGCGACCGCGAAATAGAAGATAGGTGTCACTGTCACAATAATAAAGTCGAGTTGAGTTAATCAAGCAAATAATACCTATCAAAGGAAGAGAGGGAGGAGATGATGTGATAAGAAGACATCGAGTTGACCCTTTCGGCTGAGTCGGGAAGGACATCGAAACCTTGCCAGTTGTCAAGGCTTGTTAAGGCTTGTCAGGTCTGCCCAGAGTTCAACACTCGTGAAAATGTAAAAGCTTGTCGAGGCTGTCAGACCCGCAATTCTTTAATAAAAACATGATTAAGAGGTACATACCTCAGGTAGGTAAGTAACTACATGTAGATCAAATGTTAAAAAGAGATAAGGCTGCAGGCGCCCTCTTCATAGGTAGGTAGGCAGTACATTAGGTACATTGCTAGTGTGTAACTACATGTATTTCAAGCATTACAACTTTCTAAAGGCTAAAGGCTAAAGTTAAGTCTTACGTTAGATGAGTAGGTACATCAATGCTTGTACAATACCTACCTACCTAACCTAGGTATGTACGATTACAGATAACGTTAGCAGCCTTCGTTATCGCGAATCTCTAGCCGGGACGGCACGAGCAAACACCCTTGCTTACTATCTTCCTCTACATATGCATCTTCCTCCTTCACATGAATTGGTCCTCACATGATATGTGGTCTCTATGAAGTACCACGTTAAACATATCTATACACTTGTGCTAAGAACGAGTTGTTTTATCCGAGAGATTCATTTTGGTACCTAGCAGTAGTAATTGTTGTTGCTAAAGTAGATTAGTTCGACCCGAATGTGTTAACCTAGTTATCTGCTAGATATAGTGCATGCAGATGTGACGTCGTTATGTCTTTGACAATGTCTTTGACAATGTCATGTCATCCGAGCACAGCATTTGACTTTGATATAAGTCCACCCGAGCTCTTAGTCGAAAACTTGGTCGAGAATCTGTTTTTTTAGGTAGTTATAACTAGGCAATACCTAGGTTATACTTATAGGTGATAGAGATATCAGACCTTCCCCCCCTTAAAGATCAGACCAGAAAGATCATAGTACTCAGCAATGCGCTATCCCCGGTGAGACCTTTAGCGCAGCCTTAACTACCCCCCGCACGGATTCGTGTACATACTTTGTAGTGTTCAGGTGGATGGTTCCAATATTTCAACAAGTATGGCTACTACCTGGGTATATACGAGTCTATCGTGCTTCCTTGCTTTAGCTAGCATGACAATAGCAAAGGATTCATCAAGTCCGTCTCCCGAGGAAGAAGGATGCAGATAGAAAACATCTATATCCGAATTGATTGGTTGTTCACTACCGTTTCGCCCTATAGTAAAGGTGGCTATATGGTTTTTGGTTGTATCAGACTAGACTCAGTAAGGCCTTAGACTATGTAGAAACCACACCCCCATCGACTTAAGCAGGTAGGTAGGATTTACATCTATCTTAAGGGCTTCCCGTGTTGCCTATCTTAGGTTACAGTGAGTGTAGATGCTTAGCTGCTCAGCTTTGTATTTCCCACTTACATCCTATTACGTCCTATTATTAGCCCGGGGTGTCATATATACATAATCAACTATACATGTGAGTATCACTTGATGCATGCGTATGTGTATGTAAACCTTGCCTATTACTTTTTTAGGTTCCTCCTTTTCTTATGTAGGTAGCCAGCGCATCAAGTCCAGGTCTTGTCGCATACTTGACATGGTTTGGTACGTGGGGTCTCTTTGACAATCACCACCGAGAACTACTGAAACAGACTGCAGATTATTCCGTACATAGTATTTATTCCACTGTCTCAAAATACATAGTGGCTCCTAGTCTACATAGTGGTTCCTAGTCTGCATTGCAACCGCTTCGACGCCACAGGTATGTATGGAAGTCTCGTCCTCGGCCTCGGACAATCTTACAAGACCTATTAGGTACATATCGAGTAGGTATACGTAGGTACATGTATGTACGTAGTTACTTCCAATATGCTAGTGTGCATGTACTTCTTCTCACACATCCTAATTGGACCTAAATAATTCTTGTAATGCCATATAGGTACCTACCTATGTTTCCCCATTCGAATACCCATTCGCATCCCCATTCGCATACAACATAGACGTACAAAACCTGCCCCCCCCACTACTTCACCCACTACTTCATGTAAAAATAAATCGATGTTCCTCCATGCAAGTTTCTAATTGATAACCAACAACGCCAGTTTAAGAGTCGAAACTTGAATTTCGATTCCCAGTCAAATATATTTCAGGAGGCCAATTGGCCTACTAATTTGGTAGACATCCGATATAGATGTTAACAAGTTGGCGTTGAGAACGACACCACATAACATCCACTATCTCCTCTTTAAACCTTCCTTCTTATTTTCACTTCTTCCTAGGGCCTCCTTTTACTTCTTCGATCGTCGCTTGTCTCGTCTAATTCATCTCGGAACGGGTCGTGTTTGTTCGTAGTGTCCGAATTTGGAATTGGTCTTTGGTAAAAACTTCCTAGGCCTGCACGGTGTCTCCGATCTTGGTCTGATTCCAGACCCAAGCCCGCATACCTTTTTGCCGTTTTCTCTAGCAAACAAGCGCACTAAAGGGAACCAATAGGCCCAAAGACCCCAGGTCCCTTAAAAATTCTGAGAGGAGAATAGCATATGCACGGGATTGTCGGTCAGCCACCAGAACACGAAGGCGGTCTACCGAGTAGAAGACGGCCTCTGCGTCTCTGCGTCTCCAGCTCTCAGGTATGATCGCTTTCTCCTCAATGGGAGAAATTTCTCCGTGCCCGTCTTTACATACCTTGTTTTTATATGTACACATCACAGCAGGATCCATTTACTCCCTATATTAAGACCTCTGCTCGCAGCATTTGTACGGCTTGGTCTATTTCGCGGCCATCTCGTCTATTTCTTTTTTAGATCTATCCCATCTCCCGTAGTAAATTGACATCATTTAGCTCCACTAAGTCCCAGGGTTCTCGCCCAACCGCCGATCGCCCGCCGATAGACGAAAGACCCTTTCGGCAGAGCCTGACCGGTTCAACGTGTTCCCCGGAACTCTGTTAGCCCACAATTATTTGCGATCGCCTCTTTCCACCATTTCGAGTTCCGTCTCTTGTAAAGAAGGGAGAAAGAGAATTGATTAGTTAACACGATATCAATAATTAATTTGCTATGTGTACAGCTTCGGACCGCCATCCCACGTTTAGGGCGAGCTTCGCCGAAAGAGCCAGCAATGCCTCCCACCCATTGCTCAACTACTTGTTCCGGCTCATGGAATTGAAGAAGTCAAATCTGTGTCTTAGTGCCGATGTTACCTCCGCTCGCGAACTTCTCACCCTAGCTGATCGAATTGGTCCGTCCATTGTCGTGCTCAAGACGCATTACGATCTCGTCGCCGGATGGGATTATCATCCGCAAACTGGCACCGGTCCCAAGCTAGGTGCTATTGCGAGGAAGCATGGCTTCCTCATCTTCGAAGATAGAAAGTTTGGGGACATTGGCAGCACGGTTCAGCTACAATACACCGCTGGAACCGCGCGGATTATCGATTGGGCACATATCATAAACGTCAACATGATCCCTGGCAAGGCCGCTGTTACTGCGCTTCAACAAGCAGCCGCCCGATGGCGTTCCCGTGTCAATTATGAAGTGAGGACATCCGTCTCTGTTGGAACCCCGGTCTCGGACGAGTTTGACGAAAATGGTAGCGAGGATGGACAACCTACAACTGCGCTGTCGCCATCAAAGGATCCCCCACCGCCGTCAAACTTCCGCACCGAGCATAACGGTAGAAAAGGGAGCATAGTGTCCATTACTACACTCACGCAATCATTCGAACCGGTAGACTCGCCGCGCTTTGGTAAATCTATTGCGGAAGGCGATGAGCTTGTATACGCAGGGATTGAAGAACCCCCTTGGGAGCGAGGACTCCTAATATTGGCACAGATGTCTAGCGAGGGAAATCTCATGACTAAGGAGTACACCCAGGCCTGTGTTGAAGCCGCGAGAGAGCATAAGGACTTCGTGATGGGTTTCATCTCCCAGGAAACCCTCAACAGCGAAAACACAGATTCCTTCATCTCTATGACCCCAGGCTGCCAACTACCACCCGACGAAGACGAAGAAGACGGCAGCGTTGCGGGCGATGGTCTTGGCCAACAATACAGCACACCCACAAAGCTTGTAGGACAGTGTGGTAGCGATATTGTCATCGTGGGACGAGGTATTCTCAAGGCGGCATCCCCACAGGTGGAAGCCGAACGGTATCGAAGAAAGGCATGGAAAGCATATCTCGGCCGGATAGAACAGCGGGCGTGAAAGTAAACAGATGCTTCGCATCAGGCGGATCTATATTAAGCATGGATGATGCATTCGTCCCGGAGCCTGGAGTTCTTTCGGCTTTATACAATATAGTCATCATTGTCATTCGAGGATCTTGGTCAAGTAAAAAAAATTTGGAAAAGGTTATAAAAGAAAGTTAAATTATACCAAATGATATTTAATTGTTTTTTATGTTAATTAATATATCACGGTTAAAGTTTTTATAAATAATTATATAAATTATTTACGTTAAATATATATTTATTTATATTTATTTTATCAAAATATTAATTACGTAATTAAATTATTATTATTTTTTATATTTTTATTAAAGTTAATTATGTTTTTTATTATTAATTTCTTTTAAAATTAATCACATGGCATTTACAACAATTAATTACTCCACTTAAAATAACCTCGTTCGTCAGTTATTTATCTAAAATAACATGTATTTACATATCTATTATTATTACCATTACTATGAAACTCGCACTCAAACCAGTATTGTCGTCTTCTATATGTACAGCCTCCCGCAGATTCAAGCTCCACAGGTAAAGGTGTACACAGGCCTATTATACCTGCTATCGACATCTATCATCCCGGATACCCGGATACTTACAATCCACTATTACGCTTCCTCGCTTTAGACGATGGGGGAATTTATTATGACCTTGTTTATTACGCCTGTTGTATCATTGCTGGTAATGTTGGCCTTCAAACCACAGAGTCTGACCATATATCAAGCAATGTAACAACACAAGCTACAGTCTACCTCGCCACATCTCCGAGCCCTGAAGCAACGCCTATTACACCACCTTTAGATGGTATCCTTCGTGAGAAGTTATACTTCTTTCATGTCTCTACATTAGATAAAGGCAAGTATCTCGCTTCAAAGAAAAAGTCTATTATTAACGTTTTATAAAACCTTATCCTATTGTTCCCGCTTTTAGCCATTGGATATTCCCTCACGGTGCTTTGCCTCGCCCATGGGCCTCTCTCCGAATACATCCCATCCCTCCCGAAATAGATAGCATTATAACGCATATGGGTCACGACGCTACTCACGTCCGTGACAAAAGCTGCCGAATTTCCTCTTCCTTTTGCGGTGTCGATCAAGCCCATATCATTCCCCGAGCGAGCGATGTTTGGTTTATGCATAACAGGATGAACCAATATTGAACGGAACAAGCAACTTTCCCTGAAATCGATGAGCTGAGTAATACATTGCTTCTTCGTGCCGATATTCACAGGTTGCTTGATCATAAGGAGCTTACTTTGTTTCCCAAGTTGGACGGCGAAGAATATAAATTGGTTACGCATGTACTTAGCTCACGACGTCCAGCCCTGTTTGAGCAAAACGAGTTATATCATAACCGTCAATGCCGAGAGCTATATAATGTTGGGCGAGAATGCCTTTTTGCAAGATTTGCCTGGTCTATATTCAATAGGATATAACTTAATTACACACTATTATAACATTAGCTATAGCTACTTTTGTACGTACGCAGCATGCGCGCAATACTCCTTAAAATGAGGCAAATATCCATGCCAACTACTAATATAACGTGATATTAGCATACACGGAGTGTATTAATCACCGAAGAAAATATAGTTATCTATTGCTAACTAATAAGTGGGTGATATTGGAGGAGTTTTTAGGAACGTTGCTCGTTGGCGATTTTCGGCTTCTTCCTCTCTAGCTCTAGCCTCATCAGCAGTTATTAAAGTATCACCAAACGGGTCGTCTAGCCCAGCTAATTAAAATATATCGCCATCCTGTAGCTTTGGATCTAGCCCACGTGCTATTCGGAGTCGTTGTATAACCCGAAGCTCCCTGTCTGATTTAGCTGCCTACCTATACAGGCGCATCATCTTGTGCTAGATCTGCTTGTTGCGATGCTTGATCAGCTTCAATCTGTGGGGTTTTGCGAGGTCGTCCACGAGGCCTTTCTTGGGTTGTTCAGCGGGCTTTGGAGTGGGCAACTCCAGTGCTGGCACATCCTCCTCTTCCTCGTCTATCAATTCCTGTTGTGATGGATCGCGGCGTAATGAAGAATGATGAGAGTTGAATGATGAGAGTTTTGGTTTAGTCCACGCGGTTGATGCATAAGTACGTATGCCGTTTTGTATGTAATAAGGTTTAAAAGACGGTTTAAAGGTTATTAATAGGTTTACCTCGGGTTTTTATAACATAAAACGATTTAATTATTAAAAGTAATTTATTGTTAAAATATTAAGATTAAGCAATTGTGTAATTTAATCACGCGTTATTACGTGCGTAACATTATACCAGTTTAATATATTTATATTTAAATATATATAAAGTTTATTTTAATGCCACGGTATTACGGTTGTTGCTTTAAGGAAACAACGTCGGTCGGGGTTTCCACGTTTTTATTACAAACCACACATGTGTACATTCACACCTTGTAAGAGCGGGGGCTATAATGATTTTATGCTACCTATATGTGAAGGTACATATGTACCTAGGTACCATAAACGTAAGAAAGACTACATACCTAATACATTAGGTAGGTACCTTAATATAGGCAGGTACATAGGCAGGCAAGTAAGCATTGTAAGGAACGAATCCTCTGTGCCGTTCTCTGTCTCTTTCGCATATGAACCTAGCCCTCTAGGTACTTAGCCGTCCATACGATTTACACCGCGCAATCCCGTGGGCCGTGGGCCGTAGGCACTTGGGAGCAGAACCAAACTTTCCGTCCACATCTGCTACCTACATACTGTTCAATTTCCCCTCAACCCACAATCGTGTTTCGGGTCACATCGTTACAACAAAACTTTCGAATTTGCCCACATTCTTATCGCCATGTCCGCCGCTGAAGTGGCTGAAAGCGTCGTCCAGATGGACTCCAAATCAAATCAAGAGCTGCACGGCAAAGCGCCACCTCGCAAACGAAGGCGGATTGTCATCAGCTGCACCGAATGTCATCGGAGGAAACAGAAGGTGATAAACGATCCCCTGCCAGCCCAACAACATAACACGCCCTTACCTATTAACGCCGTTTCTAGTGCGATCGGAAGATGCCATGTACGAATTGCGTATCGCGGAATAAGGCAACCGTCTGTCGGTACGAGACCGGGACGCCAAATACAAAGTCGGATCGAAAAGGACTATCTCAAAATATCCACGACCGCCCATCCGATCCGCTGGAGAGTATATCGGTACCCGTCAAGACTGCAGACTTCGGCTACTCTTCTAATAGCGTATCGACCCTTGGGATACTGCGCAAGATCGAAAGTAATGGGGAGCCATTGGCAGGAATGCCATCTGAGAGATTTGAAGGTGATAATTATGGCATGCGCGAACGATATAAGACGTTGATTCGCCTGCTGCCGGCTAGGACCTACGTCGAAAAGTTGGCGGCCATCTACTTCAGAGATATCAATTGGCAGTACTTTAGTATTGACGAGCCCGTATTTTACCAGTTGATAGAGAGATGGTATAGCGTACCGTTCAACGTCCTATCGACGGCAGGTCTGCAAGCTTTGGATCCAATCCTAAGAGCCTTTCCGGCTCTCATATTCCAAATGCTAGCCTCTTCCTTGCTGTATCTTCCCGAGGGTATGGAAGAAACATTCGAGGCGTTAAAATATACCAGCAACATGACGTTTGACGATTTAGCATTTGACTATAGTGAGTCGGGTATATCTATCTTGGCACTCTTAGGCAAGCGTCAAATGTCTATCATGACGGTATTAGCCGGCTGGGTAAGGGCAGCCTTCCTTAAGTATACCGGCATGGTCACTGAAGCTGTGAGTTCTTAATTTCATGCCAAGTCATATTGCCATTCTAATGTCTTCATAGTGGCATCAAGTAGGGACCTGTATTCGAGATGCGCAAGAAATTGGCCTGCATCGAGATCAGATGGATCCTCAACCAAAGCCAGATGACACCACGGAAGAGGCATTGCAAAAGATGTGGGATGCACAAAGTCGCCGGAGGGTCTGGATGACTTTACTCGGCTGGGATTTACATACCGGCGCCGTACTTGGTAGACCTACCAGCGTGGATTACCGCCTTATGAATCGAAGCCTTCCTATCGACTCGATTATTCCCAAGGATACGAGAAAGTCACCTATAATACTGCGTGGTGAGAATGATCCGCCCACGCCTTTGACACGAGCGATATGGTCATGGGAGGTCATGCGACCACTACGGGATATTCTAGACCTAGAGAAGGAAGGGCCATTTCCAAAGGATTTTTCCAGGGTCGAAAAGATCCACCAAGAGTTGCTAGAACTTTATACCCGTACCCCACCACCCTTCCGCATGGAGAATCCGGACACTCGGTTCGACAACCTTCCAGAGTGCTGGTGGCTACCATTCGTTCGGCCGACTTTACCCCAGCTCATATCTTTTAACATTATGGCGCTACATCGTCCATATGTGTTTACACGGCCAACTAGCCGTTACGAGGCGCTTAAGGCAAGTCTTGATATGCTGGAAGCACAGAAGATTTACTTTGCTCTTCTGAAGCCGCAGCAACACAAGACTTTCACACTCTTTTTTGGTACATTCGATGCCATTATCATGATAGCGTCCATTTATATTTTATTTCCGAAGGAGCACCAGGCGATGTTGCCGGGGGCGCGCCAACATTTTGAGTGGGCAATCGAACGCTTTGAGAAGATGGCTACTCGAAATCGACTTGCCCAGGCCGCCTTGAGTGTATTGCGTGCTATATACATCCGCTTCAAGAAGGCTGTAGGCTTTGGCCTGTCGGTAAAGACCACTAGCGAATCGGGCGGCAGCTCTACGAGCAGCGGAGCCTCCAGTAGCTCTTCCGACATGCATACGCCTAACTCTCTATCAGAGCCCTCGTCTCAACACCCGAGCAGTGCGTCGAATATGGGCGCCTCTGCAGTACTGCCGCCGGCAGGGGAGCGGGATGGCAGTATCAGCTCGGGTACTGTCTTGACGCCCCCCTCCGGGACGTCCGACAATATATTCGCAAGCGGGGATTGGACGCTACCAACTAATTTTGACTTCAGCGCGATCATGCCCATGTACCCCATGGGAGACATCGCATATAATGACTTGCAAGCCGTGCGGGGTGGCGATGGGCCGCCGACGACCTGGCCGGAAAGTTTCCCAGGGACGACAAGCAGTAGTAACGTCGTACCTAGCCTAGCAGAAGGGCCCACGGCAGAGGAGCAAACAGCATGGCAATTCGGTGGTGAATTTGGTAACGACACGTTATGGAATATACTAAACCAATTTCCTACTTACTGACAACGAGCTGATTGATATGCGGCGTTGGGGATGATAAGATATAATACAACATGACGGAGACACAGAACGAAGCTAGGCGTGTTTTGTATGCAGACGAATTGGTTCAGGGCTATGATATCCCCCTCCCAATCTTTGGTGATTCGAATAAGAGAAAAAATTGGAGAGTGCCGAATGATCATTAAGAGTATCCTAGAAGGGCCGCTTAGGCTCAAGCCGATCCCTTTATAATGTTGAAACTTTAAGTCCGAAATTTGGTGCCGGCCGATGGGTGGGTTGTTAAGGCCGATGGCGGCTTTAAGGGTCGCGCGTCCCATACATAAACGAGCGTGCTCTCCACCGAGATAGGTAACTCGTCAGGCAATACATAGCAATCATTCGACCAACAGGCTCTGCAGCTAGTGAGGGTGTGACTGACCGCACCGAATGTTTCTGTCGGTTGGTTGTCAACGTCTCGGGCTGGGCTAAGTGATATGTATATCACATGGATTGGCTGCATGGTACGACCGGGTAGGTAATGCCTTTGCTTTGAGCGCGGATGGACGGTGAGTTATGTGGCGTAGATGGATGTAGTAGGTATCGAGGGGAACTCGTGGAACGCATGTGCTCGTGATGATGATGGTGGTGCTCAGCTCCAGGGCGAGTTGAGTTGAGTTGATTTGGTGTTATATAGTAGTTATGTATGTTGGCAGGTGCCTATGTTGTGAACACTAGATGATGCCGAACGGGATATGTTCATCTTGTCTTATCTTTCGTCGCGTCGCTACGACTTTCCTTCCGGGCTTTGGTCCAACTCGCCGCCATACCTACCTACGTACATGCTGCTATATACCCAGACAGTCAGTTATGTAGTTATATTACTACATGGGCAGAGAGGAGACTGCCAGCGCCCCTTGCTGCCCTACCCGCCGCGCTAAGACGATTACCCGCATACGGAACTTACATGGGGGCGAGCAGACGTGTAGTGTATGTATCGAGACCGGGAGCGGTGGCGACGCCCCCTGTTCGATGGGCTGGGCGGGTGGGGTTCCACTGGTCAAGCCAGGGGGGGGTGGATCGTAGGCTAGGGGAGGCGGGCTGGGGGTTAGTGTTGTACGAGGCTATCTACGTCGGGCAATAGCATATATATATATATATATAACGTGTTGGTAGCTGAGCCGCTGAGGTACAGCGGGAGAAGGCGGGTGGTCGCTATGGATATGTACCTATGTAGGTAGGTAGGTAGGTATCTTCTAACGAGCGCGAGATGGGGGGCATGTGTTGAGATGAGCTAGGTCGGCTTAGGAGGGAGAGAGGAGTGGAAGGGAAGGGAGGAAGATGGAGAGGGAGTGCTCTGCTTTTTATGCTGTGTTGTAGGTAAAGCCCGCGGAAGTTGAAGCGTCGAAGGTTGGCTGGCTGGCTGGTTGGCTCTGCGTAACGTCAACTTACTCCTCTTGTAGTGATTATCCTTTTTGGTTTCTCCATCAGCGGGCTGCTATTGTGAGGAGTAGCTGTGAGGACTAGTAGCTTTCTTCTACTAAATGGGGTTAAGAGCAGCATTGTTTATACGTGTTAAGGTTGTTGTTTGATCTACTTATATTGGCCGCCTTCTCCACCGCGAGTTGGCTGTGGCACCTTTACCAATACCACTTTAACTTTGTGTTTTCTTTTTTTATTCATCTCATTATTACTATCACCTTTTGTCCCAGGTACTCTTCACGGTATATTACGGGTTGCCCTTCAAAACTATATTGAATGCGTATCTTCTATAACAGTAGAGATGGGTAAGGAAAAGTTGAGCGTTAAAAATAGCTAGGAGCCTTATGAGACTAGGTATGTTTAGGTAGTTTTCATTGCGCTTATTTGAATTAACCACATATTCAAGGTAGTCAGTTCAAATAACAGTATAGGCCATGTATTTATAGTTACTATTATTATTGCTTAATAGTTACACGAACAGCTACGTTTTGTACCACAGTTCAACACGAGAAAGCACCCAACAATCAGGGTTACCTTGAGCAAGGTATCAGTGACACGTAGGTACGTATGACGTAAATAATAATTAATAGAAAGCTGGTGTTAATATAAAGCTACATCTATCTTGAAGGAACTACGTGCAAATGTTTGTAAAATGTACCTCGGGTACCGAATTTGTTTGGTTGGCCTATTTTTTACACTGAGGATAGCAATATAATGTGACTCTAGATATTTGAATAGTGGTAGAGTTGTCAATCTGCGTAGGTGTAAAGCAGTGTACCCGTTTCGTGAGCCAGCAGCTGGCTTCAGAGGTGTCATACGAAGTAAAAGAGCTGCTTGTATCAATTTGATGTCCTTCTCAGAGCTAGTAATGGATGTAAAGATTTCAACTAAAGAGATGTAAAAAGGAAAATGTGCATATAGTGGAAGGTGGATATATCTTTTAAGGTACATTAATGAAACTAAATTACCTAAGGTATGCGTATGCAGACGGAAGCTTTAGTGTACCTATCTGACCGTAGGGCTGCTAGCCTGCGGGAGATCTCAAGGTACATGAAAGACGACAGGCCAATCACAGCAGCCGAGGGGCCCACTATATATGTACCCCAGACCATTGGGGTCCCTGCAGGACGGCAGACAGGGGACCACAAGCTAAAGAAGATCCACTTTACTTTGATGGCTTACCTGTTATACGTATCCCGAGCTTCATTATCTCGTGGGGTTTGTTCATGTTTGCAGCCTCATATATCTTCACTTCATTTTCTTATAGGGAACGTTAGTTGTCGGCTTTTGTTCTAGAATAAGACAAAGCTAGTGATTTTATCTGACAGAAATTGCATTTATCCTTCATGTGTTGTCATCGTGAAAGCTTTCTCTCCTGTTGTAACTGAATTAGGTAGGCTAGGTACCTAGGTAAGTACCTACTTACACTTGACCAGTTGCGATTGCCTCAGTACGGATTCCGCAAAGCACGGGTTGGAATCCGCGACTGCCTTCCGAATCGTAATAACCTTCCGACTCGCGACTGCCTCTACAAAACCGTGATTCTTTCAATTTAAAAACATTGCTTCTCCCCGCTTCTTCCTTTTGTCCTCTGTCGGTAATTTCTAGCACCTTCAACAATTTTCTACTATTGCAGTAAACATAGAAACTTCACAGCAGCTCATATTAAGCATTCTAAGCCTCTGTATTCCTAGCTTATCGTAGGTTTTGGAAAATGGATCCTCCCAATACTCCCAAATACGACCCTGGAAAGCCGGGCAATCTCAAAGCTTTTGCGGCGCGCTATCACGAGGCGCGTCAGCATCATGCAAGCGATGAGCTCTTGATTAGGGTAGGTCTCTAGCATCGCCGACCATAAACTAAATAGAGCGCGGTTGTTTACTAATTATTCACTATATATAGGAACTCATCCAGTATAATGACAGTGTCGAGACGTATTTCCACCAGGAACTCAACACTTTGGAGAAGAAAGCTAGTGATCTGCAGCTGGACCTCAATAGCTCGGAGAGGACTCGAAGAGATCTCAAGCAAAGACTGGATGAGATGGAAACCAAATTAGGTTATGTTCCGGTATTTACATACTTATTTCTAGCTTGACCTTTTCTTAAGTAACAATCAACTAAACTCTCATTTTTAGGATCGCAACCTTTACATCGTTGTCCTTATTGATGGGGATGGACTAATTGTAAGTATCTTTTCCCACCTAACTCATAGTAAGACACTAGTTAATACTCTTTCCCTTTCCAGTTCAAGGACAACTTCGTTAAGAAGGGTATTGAAGGCGGAAAGATGGCAGCCAATGAGTTACTCAAAGCCATAAATGAAAAGTTCAACTCTGCTGAAACCACTTCGGTCACAGTTATTGTTAATATCTTTGCCAACGTCACCGGCCTGGGTAAAGCCATGAAGCGTGACGGCTGTGTTGCTGACCACAATGCTTTGCACAATTTTGTGATGGGCTTCAACCAGGCCAACGTATCTTCCACCTTTGTGGATGTCGGGTTTGGTAAGGAGTTAGCTGATGCGAAGATCCTAGGTATTTACCCTCTATTATATACTTGTATTTCTAAGAGTAAGAGCTTTTGTCTAACGTACCGACAGATTCTCTTAGGTTCCACTTGAAAAACTTCAACTGCAAGAAAGCAGTCCTGGGTATTTCCCACGACGCCGGATACGCTCCGTTCTTAGCGAATATGGTTACCGACGATACTAAGGAACGTATGGCCCTCCTCGAGGGAACAAAGACTGTTGTGGAACTTGTTTCTCTGGGTCTCCAAATTATAAATGTCCCAAGGCTTTTCCGCCATGAGAAGTTATCAACAAAGCCGCAAGAACCATCTCGGCAAACCTCACCAGCACACTCCCCTAATCCCTCCCAGTCGAAGCTGGCCCAGCTGCCTAAGGTGTCCAATGCCGCCTCGTGGGCAGCCGTCGCTCGCACACTGCCAAGCCCACCCCCTCAGGTCAGCCTGCCGATTCCTCCCAGGGCAACGGCCACTCCAACACGAGCGAGTCGGCCACCTCCAGTGCCGTGGAACCCTGGACCTCGGGGACTGGACCCGCCTATCCGAGTCGACCCAGTCGTCTTAGAGCGTCTTAGAAGGAGAAAGGACTGTTACAGGCTGTGTAACAACCACTTCCTTCGAGGTCCTTGCACTAGGGGCAAAGAATGCAATTTCACGCATGACTATTCCCCCACAGATGAGGAAAAGAAAGCGATCGCCATCTTCGCCCGCTCGAACCGCTGCATTTCAGGACAGGAATGCAGAAACCCCGACTGCATCTACGGTCACCATGTAAGTTGTTTATAATGGTTAAATTACTATATCATGTACTCTGTACTCTGTGATTTCTTTGCATACAAGTTTGAGAAGCGCCACGAGCAGGAACTAACAGGTATTTATAGTGTCCTTGCATTACCAATGGCGTATGCCTCCATCCGCACTGCAAGTTCCGTCTGGATGAGCACCCTCCCGGAACTACGTTCAGAGGCCCCAGACCGAAGAATGATAATGAGAGCTACAGTGAGAGCTATAGTTACGACGACGATGATAAAGAGGATGACTAGTAATCTTACGGCCCGAGGCCTTTCCTCTCCGTCTGTCCTCTTCTGATGAGAAGTTTTTTCGTTTATGCGCTGATACCCCCAAAACTAATGTTATGATAAAAGAAATAAAAGAAGAAAAAAAGGAAGAACTCTGCCAGTTCGATTTCAGAAGTCAGAAGGATTGAAAAGGGTTAGAAAAAGGACTACATGAAAAGAAGGTGTTCCTAAACACTTTAATCGGTGTAGTTGATTTCTCAAGGAGAACGGATTTCACCACAAGACCACTCCTGGAAGACGAACCCCGTATGTACAAATGCGTCGGTAGTATTTGGCAATGCCATTTCTTGCGATAGTGGCCTTGGTTACGAGTTTAATTTACGACGCAGAGGCATGGTAGCACACACTATTTGGGATAGTGTTGGCCCGTGGATGCTGCCAATTTGGATGTCATGGCCAAGCATGAATCCATAGTTGTTAGGAATATGTAAACTTTGTCAGATACGAACCACAAATAAAATTTGCTAATGGCCGCGGCTATTTGAGTTGCTCTATGGGTGTGTAATTTTGTCACCTTGTAAGTGCTTAACCTTAGGTAGAGAACATGTTCGATCTGTCTGGTGTGTGAATTTGACTAGGACGTAACGTAGAGATGGATGCGTAGTGCACAACTAGTTAGCTTTCTTTCTCTTCTATTCCCTTCCGTATACTTGTTTTCAGGTCGCGGTTAATGGACATCTTCCCAATCCCCATCTTCCTCGAAAATCATGCAATATATAAACAAATATACAAGGGCCATGCCAAGCCTATATCAACTACATCACCAACCACGCAAAAACGTAGAGAAGCACAAGTTCTTCTTCCTTGCGCTCCAATTACCAGTTCCACGGGAGAAAAGGGGTGAGCAGCGCCCGCCTAATAACCACTCGAGTAAGTAGCAACTGTAGCCGCCACTTTAGCCGGGGGATAGGGGCGGCGATCGCAAAGCTTGTATAAACGGCAATTTTGCGTGGCGCTCGCCACGTTTTTGATCTCCCGGCACTATATGCAATGCAGGTATTTTCCTCTTAGGGAAATTGCCTCTTTGCCTAGGCAGCTGTTATGTTGCTTTACCCTGTTTCTATCTGACGGTAAATCTTCCCCCTGTCATGGCGGCGGTAGCGCATTGAAGATCCAAGGGTAAGAAGGTCTTAGAGTAATTTACTGGATGCGGGGAAGCGAACCGAGAAAAGCTTGTTGTTCGTGGCATTCGTCACGACGGGGAGGGATCTGCCGGCTCTTATATATATTGCCTGGTCGCTGTATATCTTCGGGGCAATGGGGCTAGCCTTCATCTTTGTTTGAACCTTCCTCCTGTTGCCTCTTGGGTTGACAAGAGACAATGCTATTCTCCGTACTCGTTTTGACGGGCCTTATGGCCAGCACGGCCATGGCGGCCTCGCTTACGTAGGTCTCGAACTACAACAACAACGCGACATCCAAAGCGTAGATGTAAGAATCTTCCTTTCCACTTCCCCTACCATGGAATTAACAGAGATAGGTACGTCTATAAGCCGGACAATGTGGTTGAGAACCCGCCGCTAGTAGTTGTTATCCATTCGTGCCAGTCGTCAGCGCAGTCGTACTTCCAAAACAGCGCGATTCCGTGGCGCCAGGGTTCCGACAAAAAGGGCTACATCACCGTCTGGCCATCCTCTCCTAACAGCGGTACTTGCTGGGATGTATCATCTAAGCAGTCCTTGAGTCATCTTGGTGGTGGTGACTCCCAAGCCATCGCAAACATGATCTTATACGCTATCTCCGAGTACAAGGTTGACCCCGAACGGGTCTACGTCACCGGCGGCAGCAGCGGTGCTATGATGTCCAACGTACTTGCTGCCACGTACCCGGAGCTTATCAAAGCCGTGTCCCTGTACAGCGGCGTGGCCGCAGGATGTTTTGTCAGCTCGTCCGGCGGTGTCGACCAATGGAATAACAGCTGCAGTGGCGGACAATCGCAAGCCACTCCCGAGAAGTGGAAGCAGGTAGTGTTGGACATGTACCCCGGATATGACGGACCGAGACCCAAGATGCAGATCTGGCACGGTAGCGCCGACGGCACATTGGCGCCGCAGAACTATCAGGAGGAGATCAAGCAGTGGACTGCCGTCTTCAACGTCAGCCAGGAACCTACGGAATCCGTGCAAAACTCCCCCAAGCAGGGATATACAACGAACAACTTTGGTGACTCTGTCCAGGGTATCTACGCACAAGGTGTAGGTCACAGCGTGCCGTCCAATCTGACAGCTAGTGAGATATGGTTCGGGTTGTGATGTGGCGGGATACCGAGCGCTATGACTGCCGATATTAGCATGTATCTATATGAAGTGAGGCGCTATTTTGTACATACAAATGAAATTTGTCGATTAAAATTGAAGGGGGCGTTCTTAATACGCTTCCAACATAAGATGTCATTTTGCCTGTATCGGAGTCCCTCCTTTTCATTTAGCTCTCATGCAATGAACTGCAACATCTTTTCCAATCTGGTTTTATAGCTTTGCTATCTTCTCTCTATTGTTAAATCCCGTGTCCTATAGAAATAGGACTAAAGCTAATGCTTCTATTCCGGTAGCATGAAAGGAGCTGTGACCAATTATGATGGATTGGACAAGACTTCTGCAACCGAACTAGATAGTTCAGGGTACGGATCTAAATATTTGGGTATATTAGTGTTTGAATTGATTGGCATTGGAGTAGATGTTTTAATCATCCACTCGCCCTGGGAAATATCGATTTCGGAGCCCTGGTTATCGAATAGCCTGAGATCGGTTATTAACCTAGGATCTCGGTCTCGCTCATATCGATCCATCTCGGCGGGCGTCCAATTTCGATTATTGATGATTAACTGTGCGATTTCGACTTTATCCTCTGTCTTGAGAACCATCTGAGGTACACGTAGTAGATGCGCCCATTCTTCACCAACGGATTCGCAGATATGCCCAATTTCTCTGTTTGCCATACCATCCACCCACCACACGCCTTTAGTTATTTTAGAGAAAGCCAGATAATGAGCCAAGAGGACCAAGGCCCGAGGTCGATGCTCCTTAGCAAGCGGAATAAACGCCTTTGGGACAAATGCTATTAAGGTCTAAAGTTAGTACATAATGGTTTAACAACTTGTGGGATTACGAGTTTTGAGCTGTGCTTGAACCATTCTAAGGCGGGGACTGCTACGAAAGAATAGAGCTGACTCCTTAAACAATGTTGAACTCGGATACGTACTGAGGAAGGTGACGATGCGAAGATCGAGGATAGGACTGAAGCCATGCTCCTTGACCTCCTGATAAAGCGAGCCAAGACATTTGAGCATATCATAATACGTTTGCTGATGCTCATCGTCGGTATCACCAGGCTTAATAGAGGCTACCATGAATAATAAGTTGTTTGGTATGTACGCGGCCGCCTTCTCCAGGTCTATCGGTGGCCTGTAGAATAGCACCGCCATCCCTGACTCTTGGAGGACTCGTGGTGTGACGATCTCAAAGATGAGGCTGATTCCACGCCAGACATGCATCCAATCCACCACGTACAGCGGCTTTGCATCCGGATCTCGGAACGGCTGACTACTCACAGCCACCATTAGAAGCGAGCACGCTATTAGAGCAGGAAAATCACGTGGATTTGCTGTCTCAATAGCATTCCGGTAGCCCTGGAAGGCTCTGTAGCAATAAGCTGCCGTGCGTTGAGCCGGAACAGGCTGGTTCATCGATTGGAGATGAAGTGACGAAACTGCCATTAAACAATCCATGAGAAAAGGAGACTTGAAAGCGTGTTGGACAACTTTCACCTGCAGCACATGATCGACTGCTGGAGAACGACCGGTTTGGATTGAGAAGAACTGATATCCTCGGCTAGTATAGAACCACAGCATTTTCATATCTAGAGCGTCAGTCATCTCGGGTGGCCGAAATAGAGGCTCGGAAATAACCATAGTGCTGGGATCGGTGTTAAATGATGGCCGAGGGGAAGGTATAGGAGAAGAAGAGTTAGAGATGGGAGTAGGTCTAGAGACTAGGGTTGTAGATAGAGCTGCCGAGGCCGAGGCGGCTGGATATATGCATTTCTCCTTTCGAAGCCTACATGCTTTACATATGGGCCTCGTCTCGTCGCACTTGGACCACGCATTAGTGTTTTAAGACTTTTATTTATATGCGGCACTCTGTTACCTTTACTTTACGCTTTTTGCATTGCTGACATCCGGCTCGAGATTTCTTGTGAGGCCGTTTTGAATGATAAGGTCTATCAGAATCTGGACTGTCCCCGGAGGGCTTACTATTAGAGGAACCGGTCTCAGGCGGAGAAGCGAGATGCACAAGGCTGCTGTCGTCGACGGCGAAGTTTATATCTAGCACGGCGTTTAGGCAGACATTAATATCTGGAGATTCAACGTCTGCTCCGTCCATTTTCGTCTCATCAATCGGGTTGCGCTAAGTCAGCTTGGCATCATTGTTGGATAGCTAGTAAGCGCCTCTTTTTTCTGACTATTATGTATAAGTGTAACCGGATTCGTATTGTGGAAACGCCTTATTCTTCAAGCTTGCAGGAATTACGTAGGGGGATGCACTCGAGAAAAAAGCAATGAAATATGTACGGAGGACTTATAAAGGTTGACGGAGAAAACTCGCGTAATTAAATGGTCCTTAAATGTGACTTGTTCCCCTATCACTTTCCTTACTTTATTCCTTACTTTAGTTCCTCTAGTTTCCCGATGTTACCTAGTTTGGTGTGGCAGTGGCTACTGCTCATTGCTGACACTGACGTATCTCAGATCTGACAGTGCCCCACTAGGTAACATGGGTATATATGTATGTACTCCGTTGCTGTTCCCTATCAATATGTACTTTACTGATTCGCGTTACCACAATTGCTTGAGTATTGGCATAACCATGCGATGAAGTGGGGGGATTCAGCCGCACTCTTATGCCTCCTATTTGAATACAGGGTTGACAGGAAATAATAAATCGTCAAGTTTAACCCAAACAGAACTCCCTTGATACCGCACGGATGAAGTTCAGTTACACATATGTATATACCCATATGCATGCACGGCATCTTTAGTCTTTAAGCTTTAATTATGATACAAGGGAAGATGCAGCGTGCATGCCATCTTGTACGCATCTATATATGCTTGCCGGTATCTTGCCGGTATCCTGTCGGGATCTAGTATGGCTTATTAAGCACGTATCGTATGTCACAATATATTCTTATTAAAATGAAGGGAACTAGAGTTCTGGGAAATGATCAAAGGTAAGACTTGATGTTATGTAATGTTATGTAATCCCGTTATATCAGGCCATTAAGATGCCGACTCATATTTTCTGTCCCGACTTCCTCTATGCAGCCTTAACACGCTATGTAAACTCACTCAATCATCCTTACCTCCAAATACCTAATATCTGCATATCTTTTGTTTTTACATATACCACGTAACGTACGGGCATAATTCTCAAGATAAATTATAATACACCTACCTACCTACCTCATGTAGCTCTGCCCGCAAGCATTGCCTTCTATCGGCGTGAGATATACCATCCTGCGCGTCCGCAAAATCCAAACCCAAACAATGACCAGCATCTTCGAGCTCCCAGACGACCTCCTCGCCGCCCTCATCGAGAGCTTCCCCTGCCGCGACGCCCAGATCAGAGCTCTAGCAACGCTACTCTACCCCCGAGCCGCACCGTGCCGCAACCTAATCATCCACGGCACGGAAGCAACAGGCAAGAGCGCCGTCACCTTGCGTCTCCTCGAAGCGTTATCTTCGGCTTCTTCCAGCGACGACGACGCGCCGCTGTTCAACTACGCCATCGTGAAGTCCGTCGAATGCGTCACGGCGCGGCATCTATACGAGCGGGTTGTTGGGGCGGTGGGCGATGCTCTGCAGTGGGAGTCGGAGGGGAGGCCGGCGGTTGGACGCTGCGAGACGATTGCTGCGTTGACGGTTGAGCTTACCAAGATGCTCAAGTACGACCAACCCCAAGAGAGAGACTCGAGGTTCGTGCTTGTATTCGATGGCATCGATCGCCAGAGGGAGCCACCACCAACCCTATTACCCGCTCTAGCCAGGCTCTCCGAGATTGTACGTCACCTTCTATATCCACGTATTCACGTCTATACGTAAAATCCAACTCCAAGCTAACACCCTCACCAGATCCCCAACCTAACAACAATATTCATCCTCACCGCTCCCTCCCCCTCCCTCCTCCGCGTCTCCTCCGTTCCGCAGCTCTACTTCCCACCGTACACGAAATCCGAATACGTAACAATCCTCTCGCGCCCGCCATACCTCCCCCCCTCCCTCCCCAACACCACGCCCCAAGAAACAACCGACCTCTGGACGCGCTTCACAGCCGCCGTCCACGACGCCCTAGCAAAACCCGCATCGCGCTCCCTCCCCGGCCTCGCACGCTCCTGCGCCGCCCTATGGCCTCGCTTCACCGCCCCGGTCGCCGCAGGCACCCACCGCGCCCGGGAATTCTCGAAGCTGCTCGTCGCCGCGCGGGCCTACTTCCAAGACGAAGCCGTCCTCGAGCCCGGCATCACACTTGCCAAGGGCCCAATCTCCGCCGGGGAGAAGGAAGCAAGAAGCAGCAGCAGCAGCAGCAGCAAAGACCTCGCCGCCCTTCTCCCGCCCACCGCCCGCCTCCTTCTAATCGCCGCCTACCTCGCCTCGCACAACGCGCCCCGCCACGACCAGACCATCTTCAGCACCTGGCACTCTGGGCGGCGGCGGCGGCGCGGCGGCGGCGGTATCGCACATCGCATTACGAAGAAAGCCAAGCACAGGAAGATCGCGCGCAAGCTATTAGGTCCTAGCGCCTTTGTGCTGGAGCGCATGGTTGCTATCTACGCCGCCACACGGCAGGAGTGGGTTAACGACGAGAATGATGGAGCAGAAAACCAACCTACCGTTGACGGGGACGTCGGCATGGCGATTGCGACACTAGCTAGTTTGCGCCTGCTCGTTCGTGTCGGAGGAGCGGGCGGCGCGGGAGACACGATGGATCGTGGTGGAAAGTGGAGAGTAGGAGTTGGGTGGGAAGTCGTACGAGGCGTTGGGCGGAGTATGGGAGTTGAGGTTGAGGAATGGCTTGTCGAGTGAAGAGGAATGAAGCACGGGTGAGATCTAATACTGAAACAAGTTGGGATACTACACACATTACGATACCCTTTTGTTATATACATCATTGTAGCTCTTCCAAAATAACAGTAATTTTGATCTACATGTCTGTGATCTACCAATCATGAATATAAAATGTCTTCGACATGTTGCCTCAATACCTTTGTAACCAGCCTACACTTCCGCTAAAATTGCCGCTTCGCTTCGCTTTTTCACAATCAAACATACTGAATCCTAGCTGTTAGATTCATTTCCGTTCAAGAACTTTCAAGGGCCAGGACCTATTATATCAATTAGCTTCCATCGGGTACTCATTTAAGTGACTTTCATATAGTTAGAAGGCTTACAAGTGCAGTGCGGCTGGGAATGTATATATGAGTCCAATTTGGACGGCCATTCCACTCCATTGGGGTGGTAAAGAACCGGGCCTTGTGATCATTGCGTTCGAAACCGCCGACTTCCTTCGTATCCGAGTCGAGCACAATCTTATAGGTGCCTGGAACATCTATGCCGATTCTATAGTCGGCAAAGCTCTGGGTGGGGTGGAAGTTAAAGATAAAAACGCAACCGGCACGTTCAAATACGATGACCTTGTCGCTCTCGTTCTTAAGGCTAATGTACGCTTGCGGTGCATGTAGCCAACCATAGTGGGCTTCAGTCAAGTTCATCTGACGGTCAAACTCGTTAAGATCCTGATAACGGAGGAGATTGTCTTCGGTTAGGTTAAGCTGGCGCCTCGCATACCAGAACGAGTTCTGATTGCCCTCGCGTGGGAAGTCGAGCCATTCTGGGTGACCGAATTCGTTACCCTCGAAGTTAAGATAACCCTCGCCACCCAACCCGTGTGTCAACAGTCTGATCATCTTGTGCAGTGCCATACCTCGGGAGATGACTGGGGTTAGAGGTGAAAGCTTTGACATGTTAGTGTACAGTTCCGCGTCGCACAGGTGCATGAGTAAGGTTTTGTCGCCCACGAGACTAGAATCGATAGGGGTCAGTTGGTCATATCTTGTTAAGGGATATTACTTGTAATACGCACGCTTGATCATGGCTCTCACAATAAGCGATGGTCTTCTCGCCGTGTCGCCTGTTAGTGAGAGTCCAGCAGATGCCGGATATGTCCCAGTCCTCGTCTTTCTTCTCTTTTAGAATCTTAATCCACATATCTGGAATAGCCATTGCTAATCGGTAGTCGAATCCAACGCCGCCAAGTGACAGCGGTAAGCAGAGAGCTGGCATGCCGGAGACATCTTCCGCAACAGTAATAGTCTCGGGGTAAAGATCGTGAAGCATTTCATTGGCGATCATTAGATAGGCGACAGCTTCTTCGTCAACATCCGGGCCAAAATATTCATGATACCCGCCAGAGAACCCCCTATAAATCAACCATTAGCATTAAGTCGTCCGTATAGTCATATCAAGTGCAATCTTACGTTCCAATACCGTGATGATGATATAGCATGCTGGTGACACCATCAAAACGGAACCCGTCGAACTGGTATTCGTCCATCCAAAATCTCAGATTACTGAGCAGAAATCTCAAAACCTCATGGCTACCATAATTGAAGAGCCTCGAATCCCACAGCTCATGTCTACCCCTTCCACCCTCGTGGAAGTATAGGTGATCTGAGCCATCAAATTCGTTTAGGCCATCAAGCACATTCTTTGAAGCATGGCTGTGCACGACGTCGAGGAGGACAACCAAACCCATGCTGTGGGCGGTATCGATTAGTTCTTTGAGATCCTCGGGTGTACCATACCGACTGCTCGCAGCAAAGAAGTTGTTTACTTGATAGCCAAAGCTAGCATAATAGGCATGTTCCATGATAGCCATGAGTTGGATGACATTGTATCCTAGGCCTTTTATTCTCGGCAGCATACTCTTGGTAAACTCCTTGAACGATGTGACTTTCTGCTCAGGCGAGGAGATACCCACGTGCGCTTCATAGACGCGAGCACTTGCTGGTTTCTTCGGTCTCGTATTCTTAAATACGTACTTCTCAGACTCGGGAGGGTTCCAGAAGCGGGCATCGTAGGCAGGTGAGACGGAGAGATCCTGGGTAACATATTTAATCCAAGCTGGCAGTCGATCAATTCGCTCGTGGGACGGTGTCGTCATGGAAATCTATCGTCTAGCTTTAGTAAATGTAGAGTTTAATCGTCTGAATAAAGCTGTGTACCTTTATCTTAGACTTGTGTGGGATAGCTGGTTGTCCGTTTACTGCCGGTACAGTGATTTCCCATACTCCAAAATCATTCTTCTTCATAGGGTGAGAGCCTCTGTTCCATCCATCTAACAGTATCAAGTCAGTGCGACAGTTTAGGATGTAGCCTAGGAGGACTGGCGCTCACTAAAGTCTCCAATCAAGAAAGCTTCAATAGCGTTCGGTGCCCATTCCCGATATATAACATTGTTATCTTTATCAACATTGAGGCCGAAGATCTCGGTACCCTAAGTTTGAGAGAGATGTATGTGTTAGTATCGAATCTTGAAAGCGGGTTGGTGCCCAACGTGGTAGTAGTGAAACAGACTTTGGAGAACTTCTTAAGCCCGCCCTCGGTTTCGTCAATCTTTTTGATCCAATCTTGAGCCCTGGCGTATCTTCGCTTTAGAGTGTCCTGGAAAGGTGATAACCAAGGATCCAACTGAACGACACCTATGAATTGTACTGTTAACTAACTATCCTATACAAGTGACATAATAATAGGATTAAAAAGAAGTCGCACCGGTGCCATCATTGGGTATTCCTGGGGCAGCTCCAGAGGCAAGGCTATTTGCAGATTTGTCGGTTACGGCAGTCATCTTGTTAACCGTGACTCTTGATTTTGAGAAACGGAAAGGAAGAAGACGTTTGAAGTTGAAGAGTTGTAAAGCGCAAGAAGGCATGGAATGAATTAGCAAAGGCCTGTTAGTTAAGGTTAGCTTGACACCAAGCTCCCCCGCTAAACAAGCTACCTATGATGTAAAACAGGCTATGATGAAAGGGAGCTAGCTATGCTTGCAGGCTTGCAGGCTTGCAGGCTTGATAAGAGCAAGTTTGGGATTTGGGAAGTTGCGCCTGTTTCTTTATGATTGTTGCTATAACTATTTCTATTTCTCTCTGGACTTAAAGAGCCCAGAGGAATAGACTTAATTTAAGGAGTCAATCGCGCTACTTGATTTCCCAACATATTCCCAACATACTCATATTATCTCGCTAGGTATTTAATTGTTATCGCAAAATTGCTTCCCTAGATGAGGAGAAGGAAAAAAAAAAAACTCCAGCCCAATAATCATGTCGAATGACGTCGAGGGGCAATTCCTGCACCAGTAGATAACCTGAAGTACAGTGGTTGTGGATCTATGTCTGCTATATGGACCCGTCAATCAATGTCTAGATCCTCTAGCACTCCGCTTTTTCCTCTGCCCAGTTTACAAGGTAACAGACGATTGGTATTTTCAATGACGAAGTAGTATGTTGGGCTGAAAATATGGATTTCGCAGATGAAGCGTAAATGCCATGTCATCACATCTATCAAATAAATTCTAAGTTGTTTATGGGTGTTTGTTTGAACGACATTAAGAAAACATAGGTAGTTTAGGGTACCTAATGTATAGAGCTTAGAGTTGAAAGCTCTTGCGGGGCATATGTTAGCTTAGGCCTAAGATGATGTACTGATGTATAGCATCCCCCGCCAAAATGGAGCCCCGCATTACATAATTGCGTAAGGTTCCTTTCAAGTCCCTATGTTGGATCATCGCTGCTGGATCTCACTTCAATAACGCGTCCGATACAGGAGGCGCAACCCAACGCCCTCTAGGCATTATATCGAATTTAGTCTTCATTGGTTTCAAACATAAGGCGAATAGTACTTTGGGTACGATACAGAATACATGTCATAGTCGCATTCTACTTTAATTTTATTGGCTTGAAATATACCGTGCCTATCCTTTCAAAACACATGTACGCCTTCATGCCGACTACAACGTTAAAATTATAGAAATAAATAGTATCCATTGGAGGACCACCTCTACCAGCGCCAATATGAGGTCGGTCCTCGTAAGGCGTCGCATATTGCCACTTTCCGTCTTTCCAAGAACCCATTATCGAGCCCTGTCGGCCACTACCACCTTTCGTATTGCGAGACGCAGCTCGGAATTCAACTCGGGCTTTACGAGTAGCTATGATCCAAACGAAGAAGGGCGCGGCCCTATGTTCTCTAAGAACACATTCGGGGTGCCTCAATTCTACCCCCGAGACCTTAAGAAACGAGTCGACGAATATGTAGTCGGACAAGATCGGGCAAAGAAGACAATATCTTCCGTCATCTTTAATCATTACCAGAACGTACGGCGGCGGCAACATCAAGAGGAACAGGAGAGAAAGAGAGACGAGAAGCTTATGCGGCAGGCTATTGCCCGCGATCGTAATGCGAGGGAGAGGGAGCCGAATCCTGTTGAAGGTTGGCATAATCTAGAATCAATGACTCGACGGCATCGCGCTGACGATATATCTGAAGATGAGTATCCGGGCCAGTATAATACTATACAGAACATGCACCAGGAATGGCAACATGTTGAGCAGAAAGTTGATTTCTATATACCCGAAGATGCTAGTCGAGCACCGGCTGTGAAGATTGATAAAAGTAATTTGCTACTATTAGGCCCGACTGGTGTTGGGAAAACCTACATACTTGAGTAAGTGTCCACGTGCTGCCGGTATACATATACCCCTTAGTTAACCCTTAGTAGAACATTGAGCAAGCAGATTAACGTCCCCTTCACTATCTGCGACTGCAACTCCTTCACCCAAGCCGGTTACATAGGCCAAGATGTCGAGACATGTATTGAAAGATTGTTAATAGAGTCTAACTACGACGTGAGAGCTACGGAGCAAGGGATAGTAGTCCTCGACGAATTTGACAAGATTGCCAAACGCGAGACAATAAATGGGAGAGATGTAGGTGGCGAGGGCGTGCAGCAGGCGTTGTTAAAGCTGGTTGAGGGGACGAAAGTTACCATCAATGTCAAGGACAACCGCTCGTCATCTTCATCGCGTTCGGCAAGCCCTATCACTACTAATTATACCGGCCCGGGATCCTCAAATTCTACTTCGGGGCCTCAACCGACGCTACCTGCTGCTGGAAAGGTGGATCAATATACCATCGACACGAGCAACATATTGTTCGTCATGTGCGGAGCTTTCGTCGGTCTCGATAAGGTGATACTGAATCGAGTATCCAAGTCCAGCATGGGCTTCGGTTCCGAGCTCCGTAGTCGGCCTACCCCCGGAAGCAAAGCGGACCTGCCGCCGGCATTATTCAATCACCTTCCCCACCGCCCTCCGAACGGTGAGGATACCGCGACTCTAACAGCGTTGGACCTCGCGACGTCCGAGGACTTACAAGGTTTCGGGTTCATCCCCGAACTGATCGGACGCGTGCACAACATAGTAGCACTATCCCCGCTGTCGCGATCAGATCTACTTAGAATTCTAACAGAACCGCGCAACTCACTAGTCGCACAGTACACAGCGCTGTTCGAAACATACCCTTCGAACCTTTTCTTTACTCAGAAAGCATTGCAAGCCATCGCGGAACGCGCGGAAAAAGCGCAGACGGGTGCGCGAGGTCTCAAGATGGAGATGGAGCGCGTGTTGGCCGAGCCTATGTTCGACGCGCCTACGCACTACGTACTGGTCACCGAGAAAGCCGTACGCGGCGAAGAGAAAGTCGGCTACTGGGGTAAAGACGGCAGACTCGAAGTCGAGAGGCTGATACGCGAAGAAGATGGCCTGGCCGGTGTCCCGGGGCAAGAAGCTCACGGCAGGGAGATCGTAAGCAGTCTCGGCGACTATCGCGAAGCTGGCCAGAGCGGGGCTTAAAGGATAGATATAGTTAATTGAGATTGTGAAGTATTTGCCTCATCGCAAAGGGTTTTGTTTGGGATACCTGGCGTGGTGTTGGTAAGGGAATGGGGTTTCTATGGCTTCGGGCATATTCAGCATAGCCGTCTTACATTAGGCGGTTTGGTGTTAGGGATATTGGAGGGCAATAGGGTATGCGAGGGAAATAGGTATATATATATATAACTTAAAAAGCGCTGAAGTAGCTTCGCGTATACCTCGATTATGAATTTGAATGGATGATGCATGGATTGTACAGAATACTAAGCTGCCTATATAACTGTCAAATTCGATTTGAGTAACAACTGTGCCTGTTTCCTGTTTCCTGTGGTACGCGTGCATGTTTGTCTAACCATCTAAACTTTTACTCTGTGTAAGGTATATATACATCTAACCAAATAGCTATGCAAATAGGCACTTATGGTTTGCTCACTTCTTCAAACGGTCAGTCGACTCATTATCATGGATTTGTATTGTGCCTATTTATCCATACTCGTCCTAGTTTTTCTACTGAAGAACTCACCTCAAGTTTTAGGTTCAATAGTGAATTACATATGTTGATGAAGATAGAAGCGCGGAATGGCACTGTTTAGTTGTAGAGCACAAGCAGTAGCACTTGATGCGACAGAGGATTTATAGAACGGCATAGAAGGTTTGTTTCTTCTTGTACATATTTACAACGCCAGGCGTGGTCTAGTCGACTAACCTGCTTCACCTAGGCACGAGGACCGGATCCCAGCTGGAACTAAAATCGGTGTCTCTGATGTGCTGCTGTTGTTGTTGTTGCTCGAGCTTGCGATTGCCAAACTGCTTTTGCTTCGGATAGCCAATGCGCCCCCGCCGCCTACTACTCCATCCCACTCCAGTTGCTTTTTTATTTTGTACATGGAAGTTAATGCCTTGCACTGCGATTATATGGGACAAATGGAAAGATTTTTGGAGACCAGAGTAGGTTTGGTTACGTAGGTAGGTAGGTAGGTATTAAAGAGGCTAGGTCTAGTACGTCTACTGCTTGGGCGGCGACTGAACCATACCCGCGCCGCTGTAGTTTTCGGACGAGAGACCGGTAAGAGGCTCGGCACGTTGGTTCTGTTATAAGTTAGTTCAAAAACCCTTTGCAAAATCAATATCAGTCCTTCTCACCTTGAGGTACTCGTTGGAAGCCTCCTGCCATTCCTTGGTCATAGTGCTGGGACCGGAACCGCCGAACGCGCGCATTGTGGCGAAAAGAACGAAACTAGTAAATAGGCCGAGTGCGGTGTATAGAGCGATCTTGCGACCCTCATCGGCGGGGGGTGCAGCGCGAGGACCGTGAGCGCCGAAGGCGATCCAGTAGGCTGTTGAGGGGTGTCAGTCCGTGATGTCTTCAAATACATGAATCGTGAATGGCTAGATCAAGCCGTGCGGGTCCACTCTTCATTCCGGAACGTTGTATATGGAAATGCACCCCAATCCCAATAGCCCAACAGTGATGGCAAGATGTTTTGAAGCCCAAATCGAGACTCAATGGTGCTATATCGAAGAATCGCAAATGCTACGTACCGGCCTTCTTCTCTTGAAGGGTGAGTTCGGCCCAGTTCTCCTTCATGCGGTCTCGCAGGGCCATCCACAGCTCGGCCTGCTCAGTCTGAGGCAAGCCTTCCCATCGCTTCTCGATGTTGGCTAGGGTCGGGTTCGAGATAGCGTGCGTGGAAGCGGCAGCGCGGGGGACCATAGTCGTCGTTCTGCTGGCCCGGAGGGCGCCGCGCAGGAGTGAGGTTGTGGTTGTGCGCATCATTGTGACTTATGTCTTGAAGAAGAAAAAAGATTTCAGACAAAAATTTCAACAATGCCGTTTGGGTCGGTCGGGAGAGCGGAGATGTGGGTCGATTGAGGCGGTTGCGAGGCCTGCTGGACGATGAAGTGGGATCGCGGGAGGGTTCTGAACGACGGATGCTGTTGGAGCTTTCGTTTTTGGGGCCAAATTCAATTGAGAGTCTTTTTTTCGATTAAGATTTAGTAGTCGTATGATGTTGTGGAGCCAATGGAGGAGCTGTTTTTGTGCCTCAGCAGCCTTAGGCAAGCTTTTACACTTGTAAATTCCAAGCTCTAGCCCAAAAGGCTGCTAGGGTCCTTACGGCTAAAATTCGGACCAAGGTAAACAAGTATGAAAGATAAGGTACGACGTCACACAAGGATCCGGGGAACTGATATGGACCTCTATATGTACGCACTGTTACCTAATGTATGTACCTACATAGGTACATACATAGTATATGTGTGAAAGATTTATGTATGATGTATTATTGAACGGCAATAGTCAACTATTAAATCTTTATTTATCTTGGCTCTCTATGCATTGAAATTATCTCTTAATAATAAGATAGGTAGGTAGCTATGGAGACGAGCAATACCCCTCCGAAAGTCTTTTATATTCGTAGTATTTATCAATTGCTAGTGTTCAACATCCTAGACTTAATCACTGTCTCGATGATTAATCGTCTAAGCTAATGACTTGATAAAAAAGACCAAAGGTATCTCGCATTGCTGGGTTAGCGTGAGCAGTTCGACTTAGTTCAAAAGACAACGCCACCTTTGAGCTATCCACTGCTATGGCGTTGATGATGCTCATTGGTATATCAAACAACAAAACCAGACCATGAGCTTGAGAACGTTGCTATTAAGCACCGGAGATATCTTCAGGCTTCGCAGTAACCGCTACCTCTGGCAATATAATTCATATGATGCCCAAGTAGGATTCATGAAGCTGGAACTATTCGATATACTGGGTATCTAGCGACTAAACATAGCTAGCGGTTGCGTGAAGTGTCCGTCTTGGGCGTTTTTTGTTGTGCGAGGTCCTTGACTTCGGGCACTTTATCTAGCTGCTGGTTATCTTTTACCAGGCGTTGCTGTGCCTTCTCTTGTTGCTCCCTGAATGCAGGATCTAGTGCATAATAAGCTAAATAAGAGGTTCAGTATTATCACATGTGCATTGTAAAGGAGCTATGGCCAATTCATACCGGTCCAAATTCCAAAGGCTACAGCAAGACCTACGGGAAGAGCGGCGCGAGTGAATGAACTCATATTTTCGAAGGTATAAGCGTTGGAGATGTTTTTCGAGGTGATAATGTTTGGTGTGATAATCGGCTTAGTGTTGAGGAAATATTGTCAAAAGAAAATCGATTATATTTGATTACAGCATATCTCTTGGATGGCTACACATTATCCCAGGATATGCATTAAAGAATTAAGTGGTGGTAGAATGCTGAAGACTTACAAGTTACAGGCCACTTTTAGGTAAGTCGGTACGTACATGGGTACATGATGTACCTTAGCCTGCCCCACCAATCGCTAATGCATGTACTTTTAACGCGTTTAAGTGTTTTTGACGCGTTGAGAGTCTTCATTATTGGCAACGTCTGCCTAATTTATATATCTACGTAACATGATTGAATTTCCCTTCGTTTCAATGTAGGGAAATGCATCTCGGACTCAATGGCGAAATGGAAGGAGCTTGGAGAGGTGCCAGATTCGGACGACGAAAGTGGTTTCGATAGCAGTCAAGAACTTGAACATGAATCTGAACATGACCTCCCACTTCAGCAAAGTGGTGTTAATATTTCAGATGAACCTGTCGTGGAGGGTCCAGCACTTGAGGATCAGAATGTTTGGGATATACCCTTATCATCTCAAGTCTCTAAAAATGAGCATAACGTAACCCGCAGTTCACCTCGACCACAATCACCACAATTACCACAAGCGCCCTCCGAGCTAGCAACGATTCATTATCCCGATTCATCCCCTCTTTCATCGCTGCCACCCCTTGAGCCTAGAGGTGACCCCGAGGACTCAACCAAAACCGCCGAGACTAGCAAAGTCGAGTTAAATGGGCCTCGAGTATCGGACGTAATTTCTCCTAGTTTGCCTAAACAATTCGTCAATGCAATCTTCGAGGTAGATGTCCCGGAGGAGGGCGAAGAGGATTCGATACAGGAAGCAGTTCGGTCCGGACGATCCTTGAGACCGCGGAAGCCAATCCAAGAGCATCCTTACTTGCTAGAGAGTGCACAATATAGCAAGACTCTCAAATCACATGGCGTGCGACCCTTGCGTATGCAAATCGAGGAGGCGGCGAGAAGAAGAAGGGAAGAGGAGGATTCCCAAGAACAAGATTATGAGGACGAAAGCCAATCTACTGTCAGAGAGCTGGCTCAGGAGGATTCGGGGGACAGTCAAACAGTACAACATCCTGATTTACTCGGTATATCTGATCTACCTGATCTACCTGAGGATGCCGATATGGAAGGGTTGTCAATCAGAAGTCCATCTCCACTCCCTGGACGCAGAGGTGCTGAGCCCAACATTTTTCTAGGGAGTTCGCAGGATGACGAACTTCCGGATCCGGCTGACACGGCCAAATGGAAGCTAGGAAAGAGACCAACCATGGTCGCTAAGAGACAGGCTTCACCTAAGGCCTCTGGGAAACGAAAGCTGCCGAAGCTGCACCAGCCTGTCAGGTTCGCGGGAGTCGTTTCGCCACGAGGGCAGGCTGATAGTGTATTTAATGTTCCACCATCACCGCCGCAAACGAGCCCAAGTTTCATGACCCGCACGTCGGTCACTAATACAGAACGCTCTCGACCTGTCACAACACTTACACCGAACCAAAGCAGTACGATATCATCAAGGAACCAAAGCCCTGCACTAGTAAACGAGAGCAATGGTTTGATTGACCTCATCATGATAGAAGACGGCGACGAGCTTGATAGCGGGCAAGATGCGGAATCTAGCGATTCCGAGAGCGACACTGAAGTGGCACGAGTCGCAATGAGGAGAAAGATGCGTGGCGTATTACCTGCTTCTTGGCTCCGACTTGATCAGCCAGGTACGCGCCGGAAAAGCCCCCAGGACATTCCGCAACGGAGCCCCGAACACTCACCGGAACGGACTCAGAGAAAAGGTGTAGCTCAACGCCGACAGGTCTCGCCTCGACCTGGTGCTGATGCGGCGCTGTTTCTTGATTCGGATGATGATGACGATGTAACTTTACGAGCTGAAGATCTTCACGAGTTTAATAATAACAATAATAATATCCCTATCTTTGAAGATGATGCTGGCTCTGTTATCGAAGATGACTCGATCGACTATATGCTCTCTGGGAATAAAAGGGCCCGCACGGATACCGATGGATTAGAACGACCTAAAAAACGGAGAAAAAATCAGCAAACAACATTTAAAGGGTATCTAGGCCAGCAAAAGCGGCAACAGAGGATCACTGGGCTGCTGAGTAGGACAAAAAGTACGACGACTCGACCGAATGCCAAGAGACGTGATACGGAGAATAATTCAGGTGGAAGACGTCACACAAAAGGACTTAGTAGAGCAGTAGCTAGTTCTACGCCGCCGCCCCAGCTCAGTATCCTGGATGTTGTCGAACCGAATGCGCCCCCTTTTATTCGCATAGCTGCTCGAACAGCGAACAGAAGGTCCGACAAGGGTAGATCAAGCCCGTCGAAGAAACATATTGCACTGGGGACGCGCGAGGATAATATTGATGCTACCAGCATCCTGAGGGACTGGAAAAGGGGTCGTATCAAGCCAAAGATTACAACCAGCGCTTCGACTAGGTCTCAAATCGAGTTACCGAAACCCCTTCGCTCTCTTTCTTATAATTCTGTTACCCAACCCCCAAAGGTCATATCCAAACCACGAAATCGTGTTGTGCCCTCAGGCCGCTTTTCGCAACCGCGGCGAATGGTTAAACAGGCGAGCATTGACAATTTTATGACCGTCGAAACGGGAACATCGTCTACACATACTCAATTGGACCATGGAACCTCTTTACCGAAGCGTTCTCAACTTGGCCGAACCAACTCCCTCAACGCGGCTTCGAGGCCTGCGCAACTTGAAGCAGTTGGAGAACAGATTGGGCGGCACGCTTTTGATGCACGGAAGAGAGCTCTCGACGCACTATATAGAAAGTCACGTAGGGAACTGCCCACGCCAGCGCGTATTGGGCTCGAACGACTTATAGGTCGCAATTTATCCTCTGAAAGCTCTAATAAGCATACTGGAAATTCGTCGTCTGGTGATGGTCCCGAAAGACTTCAACCCGCAACAGGACGAAAGCGTTTAAAGTTCCGGAAACATTTTCAACCTCAACACGTAGATACTACTGCACCCCAATATGCACATGCTAATGATCCTCTGCCTCGCGAAGTGACTCTGACAAGTCCTATTGCCGAAGTGGTACACGCCTCGGAATCCGCTGGCAAATTATTAGGACTTGGCCCATTCGGCACACATTACACCCAGCACTTCGAGATATTCCCGCTCGAGCTTGGTGTTTTCTTCCATGAGAGTACAGTTCTTGGGAGTGGCCGACTGGTCAAGGCGCTGGATGAAAAGTCCCGTGATAGCTTTCATCACCCAAGGGGCCGTGCTATATTCGTTCTCGGCGAGAAGACACTACGGTGGGGTCAGTGGGATGCTCAAACTTCATCAGAATTAGGCATTGTTTTGGACTGGATAGTGGAATATCTCCACTCGGAGTCTCCTGACATTAGTTGGGGTATAACTCCGGTACAAGCTGCAGACTTTGTACTGGAATATTTTCAGGACCACATAAGCTTCTCAGACGAAGAGAGCGAGAAACATTTTGCGGGTCGAGCTTTGGAAACACTGCAAACCTTTGTGCAACGCTTAGAGATTCTGCCGCTCCAATCTCAAGATCAGGCTCGGCCACTAATAGATGTGATGAGCCGTGGTCTGGTTATTTCATTTCAAACCTTGCGGATATGCCATAGTCTCAGCCAACTCTCAGAGACATTTCAGCTTGAAGATGTACTGGGCAAGATGGCCAAAAGGGCAGCTCGTGAATTACTTGCGAGAGAGCTGGCAGATATACGGAACTTGTACCATGATTTACAACGCATACCCTTGCGTGAAAGAGGTATTCGGAACGAGCAATATTCGGTGACCTGCTGGGTCATACTCATCCGAGTGCTCGAAGAGTCTCGTATTCCGAGGTCCGGGTTCTGGGATATTGTCTCTTCTGTCATCTCAAGTACGGATCTGAACTCCGTCAACGATGCGCACACTTTTGAGCGTATCTGGTACGATCTGTTCACTTTACTCCCTCTTGGTGAATTTGACAGTTCTGGGGTCGTTGTTCCGGGTACCAGGCATACTATCCCCTTAGAGGGTTGGGTCTTGCCGCAAAAACTACTCAGACGGGTCTTCCAGCTATATGAGAGTAATTCCCGACAAGCGCCTAGTTTCAATGATTATTGTCGAGGTGTGGTTGGTCGTTGCCACTATCTTGTGGAACAATGGGGATGGCGAAAGTCCAATGGCATAATAGGGACAATCTTTGATTTCTTTGCTGCTCGAGGTCTCTCTCATCTGAGGAATGAGGAAGTATACAAATCACCGGAATTCCTAGAGCATCTAGCAGCATCTCCGTCGCTTGCTATCGTACCGGAAGATCGATGCTTTCATATTTTTCTGAAGCTTCTTGCACTGTCTATCAAGCGGCTTGAAAATCACGGCTTAACGAAAGATGCTAGGAACATGCTGGCAAGAGTTCTACCAAATCACAATCGGCAATATGAGAAGGAGAAAGACATACATGAGAGTGAATTGGCTGCACTAAGAAATCATCATGATCTTCTTTGCACACTTTACTGGGCCGCGCCGCCAAGTTTACGGCCTTCTGTACAGACGATTGAAAAACTGATACTACCTGGTAGTTCTCACAAAGAAGCATGCTTGATCGGCTTACGAGCCTGGGGCCAACTATCACGATTCGTGATCTCTTCGGAAGAGGACACTTACGGATACAAACCGTTTGCTGATTGGCAGAAAAATATTTTTCAACATGCAATAGAACAATACTTGTCAGCCGAATCGGATATTCAACAGCAACTTCTGAATATGTCCAAAGACGTTTCGAGAAATATAAGTCGAGATATGGTCAACGCAGTTGTGAGGCTGAACAGGAAAGGCGCAATGGATGTAATACACTTCTCGATGAAGGGATTCTTGAGTGTCATTCGGCTCGCCCCGACGCTTGGTGCCGTTTCTTTTGCGTTGAATCATTGTATGTCAATACTTTGTATACTTGAATAACTTTTGCTGACATTCTCAAGATCAACTAGAACAGGTTTTTACCCGTTTTCCATTCACGTCAGCAGACTTCGACTGGAGTAGCTTGCGGGTTGCTCTGGATATCGTTGAATACTACGTTACTCGAGTCGAAGAGTTCTTCAGCCAGGGTTTGGTCTCAGCTGATCACTCATGGCATGGAGAAGATGCTATTATGGTAAATTCTTTCCCCTTGAATATCTGGTTTCTACTTATTAATACCTGCTTAGCTTGTTGAACGTAAAATAGCCACCCCTTTCGTCTCAATGATTCGTACTATTATTGGTATGGAGTTTAAAGACCTTGGGCTTGGTCCTACGAGTGATCGCTCTATATGCATGGAACAGGCTGTATTACTTTCTGGGCGGCTAGCAGCTCGGCTAACTCATGCCCGACTTTTGGTAGGCATATTTGATACAATGTATGCGTTACAAGCTAACATATATGTAGCGTGTTTCCCAATTTTTTACGTCCGGAAAGTACAGTTTATTCCAGACTACGCCGAAGGCTATTGATTCCCCCTCAAGAAAATATCACACTCTCTTCCTGGCCATGCTAATTGAGCAGGACGTGGATGATTTTAAGGTAGGGTTCCCCTGTACGTCGTAGTTAGGCTTCGCTAACTATGTTCAAGGATCTGGGCGGCTCGATTCTAGACCTCTTCCTAAAGGAACTCGTGAAACCTTGGAAATTTCTGGCCTACGAGAACCGCCTTGCTCTTGCAATCAAACGCCATGGCGATCCATATTTGAAGGATGCGGTCATAGAAGGTGGAAATAGCCCCGACTACAATTCAAATAGGGCATTATTTAGCCGTAAGTATTATTCTAACAGGTTATGAAATCTACTTCTAATGCCTAGCTAGATACCGTTGCCATGATGCGTAAGACGTTACGGTTTGTAGAAACAAACCAAAAACAGCAACTGCTATCGCAGTTCTCGAAGGCCCTGAAGAGTACGATGGATCAGATGAAGCTTGATCTAAAGTCGATCACGTTGGACTCGTCCGAGCACATGGATTATATCGAGTTTGTTCGGTCAATCGTCACAGTGATTAGATCACAGGACCTCTGCCCTGTGGACTCATATTTCTACCAGATCAGCCGGGAATATTCCCCTTCCAGCCAAGACCCTCGCCTGCAAATAGCAGGCATACTATCGTGGGGTCTCAAGCTAGAAGAAGGAGATAACAAGGCAACGCCCGGGCTCTTCTATCTCCTGTTCCCTAACTTTAAGCTAGCACTCGCCAATGGTAAACTCGGAAATGAAAGAGCCATCCTTCAACAGGGGATGGGTAATATCCACGTCTCTTCCTTCGTACTGAGCAAGATGCTCCCGGCAATCATAAAGACTGCATTTCAAGTCCCTACAGGGTGGATAATACTAGACACCTATGTTAGTGCATTCGAAGCTCTACTTACAGCACCCTGTATCTACAGAGAAATGGGCAGGGAGGACATGAGTGGACTTCTAGTCGTCTTGAAGATCGTCTTAGCCAGCATTGGAGAGCTCCGGACCCTTGATGCTACCGCATTACACGATGAGTATATTTACACACTTATTCAAACCATACATCTTCTCAATTTGCTCTCGCCGTCATTAACGGCATATCTGATCAATGAGCCAACTTCCGAGGTAGCAATCGATATCACAGAAGCAGTTGAGACATTTACAAAATTTACACGAGAAGCTGGAAATTACGTTTCCAACCTTCTCAATAACAGGAGTTGCGGAACATATTTAGACATACAGAGTCCAGTAACTATGGATTCAAATAGATTTTTTCAAGGTCTCCAAAGACAAGGGGTCGGTTTCTCAATAGAACCTGATGAACACATTACAAGGTTCGCAAATCACATGGTACGAGATATCAAGGAGAATTGGGTGTCGAACGGTTCGACTATTAGTGTTAGGGGGCCATCCAGAGCGCAGGGGCATACATCGACGCAGTCTGGACAGGGGACTCTGGTACCTAGGTGGGACTCGAGGATGCTGATGCAAGCTCTTAATAAAGAGCTTCGGGAGTGGAATTATGCTAATGATTTGGCGGCGGCGACTTCAAGACTCGCTGGATTGCCACTTGATGAATTTCTATTCTAACTAGTATAAATGAATCTAGCGTGACGTTAAGGGGATAATAACCTCGGACGTTATAGAAATGAAATTATTTGGATTGTTATAATAATGCTATGTCGTAGAAAAGAGAATAATAGGTATTATGTCGTATCAATAGGGGTTGGGTTAGGTTAGGTAATGGCACATGGATGTCTGACCTCAGTTATGATGTAGGTACAAGGTACATGTAGTTACATAGTATTAAAAGTACGTACTTCTATGGGGGCGCGACGCTTGGGCCACGGCAAATTCCGAAGTTTTCGACGTCAGCCAACATCGAATTTCTTATGTATTTCCCTTCTTACAATATCGCAAGCCATGCATTCGCCTGCTCACGCTGAGCGCCAATTCTCCGAATGCATACTCGGTCGCTACGTGCCTTTCGCTCAGCGGCACTTAGCTTACAGAAACCTCCATTAGCGACACATTCTGGTCGACTTTTTCACGCTTCTACCCCTGTCAGAGCTGCCGATGATGGCAATACCGGGCCCCGCGACGATGGAAGTAAGCCTGAGAAGGAGAACGGGGCTGGAGAGAACGACAATGGGGACGAAAACTTATTCGGAGATAATATTTCGACGACGGATGGGAAGAATCAGGGTCGAAAGAGGCCCGGAAATGGCTCCTTGAAGTCTCGCATCGTGCGCAATCGGAGACCTGAAGAGCTACCCCCTGTCCATGTGCCTAGGTCGTTTCTTTCCAAAGCTATTAGTCGTTCTGGAGATGCCGAGACGCATTCTGCACTTAGCAAGATTAGTGAGAAGGATGCACGTATTATGCTGGAGGATGCATTATTCCATTCGCCAAAGGAGCGAATGTTGGATGCGCATCTCGCTTATCTAGTCGAAGCTACGGCATGGACCGATGAGACGCTAGCTGAAGTTCGACAAATCCTAGGCTCTGATATAAATACGGATTTGATACAAAGAAAGGGGAATGTCTTGGTTGCTGCCGCTTTCTGGGCTGCGGTCATGTCGGCTCGGGCAACCTACGGAAAGAAGGCGGTCGATCAGTTGCATGAGCAGAATCCGGTTTCAAATTCGGGGGATCTACTCGCGGCTCTCACATACGGAAGACTATTCGCCGCGGGAGAGGAACTGCCACAGCTAAGCCATGCTAAGCAAATAATTGACAATGCGTTGAACGACTCTCCTCTGGAAGCGTCCATCGTCAGTTGGTTTGAGGAGGAACTGATCGAGGATATTATAGCCTCCGTCAACGCGGATCTGTTAATACAAGCCCCAGAGAATGTCAAGCTCGCAGATCTACGACGGCCTATTACAATCATCAATATACCTGAGAGCTTGGGGTATTTCGTACCCCACGACATCTTACGCCACGTTGCTACTGAGCTAGAGGCTGATGTCCTACACCTAAAGGCTTCCGATATTGCGTACATCGTTGGTAGTTACCTTGGCCAAGACGCTGTAAGAGCGCCCGGCGCGATATCACAACTGGGATATAAAGCTGCAGAGAATAGCGGAAGATTAAAACAAAATCGCTCCGCTGAGGAAGCGGACGAATTTGAGGATGCTAGGTTGCCTTTCCTCGTGCGTGATGATGGACGTAGGAAAGAGAGCAAGAATTACTTGGTACTAATGGACGAATACCTAAATGGATCAACCCGAAAAAAAGAGGACGATCTTTGGAAGGACCTCAAATTGAACGCGGTACTGGAAGAGCTTGTCCACTGTGCTGATTCCGAGCTTCCCGAGCAGAGATCGCTCATCGTTCACATTAATGACTATAACGCTATCACTATGGATACGGCATGCGGTGCCGTGATCATAGCCAAACTTCGAAAAATCGTCGATGCACTCTGGGCAGACGGTCGAAAAATCGTGTTAGTCGGGTCTTGTTCAACTAAGGGCGCGCCGAAGCCTTATATCAGCAACTTGAGAGAACTCGAAGCATTAGAACGCGTGATTACTCTCCGCCCAGCCACTGAAGAGTACATAGCGCGAAATGCATTGATGAGTGGAATTATGTCCGATACTACAAGCGTAAGGGTAAACAAAATCATATCTGGAGTTAGCAGTGCAATGGCAAGACGAATCATGTTTGAGAACAAGCGCCAATATCTGGAGGCGAGGGATTTCATAAGAGAAAATGAGGAGAATCTTGTGAGAATACTGTCGTCTATGATTGAGCCTCCCTCCGAATCCCTAATAGCGACAACCGGGAACATTAATTTGAGTCAAATAGACTACAGAAAGCTACCAGAGCCATGGTCGAAGAGCATTTTGCCTCTTAACGAGGTGTATCGCATCGCAACCATGATGATTGGTTACTCTAAGGACCTAAGCGATGTATTTAACATTGAATCCCTAGAACGAGTTGTCGACATAGTCAAAAGACATGAGAGGTTAAGAGACAGATATGCCAAGATCACAGCGGCAGGAGAAAAGAACCAGCGAAGAGAAGCGAAAGAGCTTACCGACGCACGCAAGCTCCTCTCTTCAGAAGAGGACCACGAAGAGAGGCTTGAGTCAGGTCTTGTGAATGCACAGGATATTCGCACTACATTTCAGGATGTCCACGCACCGAAGGAGACAATCGAGTCGGTTAAGATGCTAACTACGCTTTCTCTGATCCGACCTGAGGCTTTCTCTTATGGCGTCCTTGCTACGGATAGAATCCCGGGGTGTCTTTTATACGGACCTCCCGGTACGGGCAAGACGCTATTAGCGAAAGCCGTGGCTAAAGAGAGCGGGGCTAATATGATCGAGATCTCGGGTGCATCTATCAATAACAAATTCGTCGGCGAGAGCGAGAAGAACGTGCGGGCCTTGTTCCGGTTAGCTAAGAAGAAGGAGCCGCTAGTAATCTTCATCGATGAAGCGGATGCGCTTCTCGGCGCTCGAGGCAGACGTGACCTAGGTTCCCGCCGTGAGACGATCAACCAGTTCCTACGCGAGTGGGACGGGATGGACAAAACAAAGGCTTTCATCATGGTAGCGACGAACCGGCCATTCGACCTCGACGAAGCTGTGCTCCGGCGACTACCCCGCAAGCTACTAATCGATCTCCCGCTCGAGGCAGATCGCGCAGCAATCCTCCGAATCCACCTCAAAGACGAAGTCCTAGACGAGGAGTCCGTTTCCATCGAAAACATCGCCAAGCGCACGCCTCTATACTCTGGCTCGGACCTCAAGAACGTGTGCGTGGCAGCGGCCATGGCGGCGGTCAAAGAGGAGCTGGAGCTAGAGCAGCAGCAGCAGCAGCAGCAAGAAGGCAAACCCGAGGAGAGTAGCGACAGCATGAAGAGGCGCGTGCTCGCGGCCCGGCACTTCGACAAGGCGCTCCGGGAGATCGGGGCTAGCGTGTCGGAGGACATGGCGACGCTGACGGCGATCCGCAAGTTCGACGAGAAGTACGGGGATGGTGGGGCCGCGAAGCGTAGGCGGAAGGGTATGGGGTTTGGGGTGGGACCGGAGGCGGTGGATACGTTGGAGGCTAGGGTCAGGCGTGGGAGGTGAGGGGGGGTGGTTGGTTGATTGGCCACTACATACAGGTTGGGTTGTGTATAGGTAGGCTGTGGCTGGAGGTGAGGCTGGATGTCTGTATATTAGGTGATATACTAGCCTTACGATGCATCTAGTGTGTGTACTGGATTGATAATAGCCTGACTTTTGTCTTCCACCCCTATTCTTCCCCTTTTTGCAGTTCCAAGGTTCTGGCCATTCCCCCCCCTTCTGCCTCAGTTCATTTTATTTCTACTAACCTCTTCGTTGGTTCTAAGAGCTTGGAACATCGCTTGCCTATAGATTCCCCGTTCCATTGCCGGCGGTCCTCATCTTCCAGCCCACTGCTTATAGATTTCATGTCGTGTAACCCCAGATGCAACCTCGTCTCTTTATCTCATCCCTGCTTCCACCCTATTTTGCGTATGCCTTATAAGTTGGGCGACTTGGGGGCCGTAGACGGACCTATCAACTCACATCTCGAACCGCCGACATTTGCTTTTCAAAATGGCTTACACCCTATTTCTTCATGTACCTCCTTCATTGCGTCTTAAAGCAGAACTATGTCTCTTTAGTGTCGAAGAAAAATATATCGCTTCTCCCGTGTCTTAACAGACCTCCTTTTCTTCTAGCAAGCACACCATCTCTCTAATCAAATCCTCTTGTCGCTCTTCTAAACTTCTTGCTCCTTTAACAAAGCTACATCGCCAAGATGTCAGAGAACCTCCAACACTTTGACTTCAATGTTTCGTTGGGCGCCAACGAGCACACCTTCGACTTTAATGACTTGGTCAACACGCCTCTCATTGAACAAGACGAGCAGGAACCAGTTCTCGACTTCGACTTCTTCAATAACTGGGTCAATACGCCTCCCGTTGAACAAGACGAGCAGGAACCAGTTCTCGACTTCTTCAATAACTGGGTCAACACGCCTCCCATTGGACAAGAAGAGCAGGGATCAGTTCTCGACTTCCCCCCGCTATCTGATGCTACTGCAACTATCGTGGAACCGTAAGAGTTTTTTTTTAGCATCTGCTAATAATTAGGGTGAATGAATAGAGGAAAAATTGAGCTATCACTTGGTCATATGACTAACTACGCAATTGCAAATTCGAATAAAATGGTATCCGCTTAAACCGAAAACGATTTTATTAAATTTAAATAACCCTTTTTTAAAACGTTGACATTTTTGTTTTTATTTTTTAATTTTCGTTTTCTTTATGCTTGTTTTGTTATTAAAATTAACCATACTCGTTAATTAGCGACCGTTTTCCCGGCCGCAAACCTTAAAATAGCACCCGCCTGCTTATTATTCCATAACATCCGCCCGCTCGCTATTCTTGCGAGTGTTATAAAAAAAAATAGCGTAGCAAAACCGATTTTTCGAGAAGTAAAATTTTGAAGATGTTTTTAAATTGTTTAAAATTTTTATATTTAAATTTTTGAATAGGTTATTAAAAATAAGCGCCAAAAATAAAACCGAAAAATAGCGTATAATATATAAATAAAATAAATAGATAACTATTATTAATATTGAATAATCTATAGCCGCTAATTATTATAAATAAATTTTTTAATAAAGTTTATATAAAAAAAAAAATAAATCTCAATAGCGTATAAATAAGTTTATATTACAATAATAATATAATTAAGGTATATTATAAAATTTTTTTATAATAATATATAAAAAACTTAGGTAGGTTGGAGGTTTATTTAAAACCGAATAAATATAAGTAAATACGCGAAATAATTTTGGCTATTAATTTTATAAATATATAAAAATATTTAATTATTAAGGCTTATATAACTATATTATTGCGAAAAAAAAAAGAGAATAATGTACGTTAGAAGTAATAGATTTTAGCGTTTGCTAAAAAGAATAAAACAAAATCGGTTAGGAAAATATTTAAAATGCGTTACACCCTATTTCAATATTACTTTATAAAAAACTAATTATGACTTATAATAGATTATTAAGCCTTTATCGAAATAATTTTCTTTTACAACTAAATAAACCTTTATTAAATAAATAACAATAGTAGAAGATATTATATTATTCCTTAACACCTTTTAAACCTAGGCGGAAAATATTCCTTTTACTTCTACGATTTAAATTACGTTTTATACTTTTATACTATTAACTGCTATTGGCGGCTTTTGGGGCGGGTCGATTTTAAATTTGTTTTATAAGTAAATACGGTTTGTTTTAATGTAAGATATAAATAATATAAGGTTTGTAAAATTAATTATTTATATTTTAATTATTTAAAATAAACGCCGCAAAATCTTATAGCGTTTATAGGATAATAAATATGCCTCCGTTTTTTTAATTTCTTTTCTTATATAAATTAATTGTATTTTTTTTAGGTATAAAATTGAATTTATTATTATTTTTATATTAATTTATCCTTTTTATTTTTTTAATTTATTCGTTACCTACATCTTAATTAATAATACTTTTATGGTAAGATATTAAATATTTAGCAAATTACTTCGTTACCTATTTTTAAAACCAAAATTTAATTATTTTTTTTTTTTTTTAAAAAATAACATATTAAATTAATAAATTATTTCGTTATTATAATAATTATTAAATTAAATATAAATTTATATTATTTTAATTTTGAGATTCTAATAACCAATTAAAACCTATTCATTACGCGTTGGTGTAAATAGTAAGCTTAATAATATATAAAACAATTTTTAATATTTAATTCTTTTTAACATAGCCCTTAAGCATTTTTAAATCTATATTATAAAATTATATCTTATTGTATTTGATAGGTATATTTTATTATAATTATTAGGCCTAATATTTTGGGTAAAATTTAGGTATAATTACCTTTAATTAATTAAATAATAGTAGTAGTAATAAAAAATTATTTATATTATTTTATAATGTATTTTTTAATTGTAACAATTAGGTCCCCGTAAATCTAACCGTAAAAAATCTCGTAGGGTTTAAGCGGCATAAAGATATTTAGGCGTATTGTATTTAATTTATAGTTATAGATTTGGTTATTTATAATAAATTATTATATAAAATAAATAGCGTTATAAAATCTTTAACCTATTTAAAAATATTATAATTCCGTAAGGTGTATTTTACTATTATTAATTAAAAGAGAGGTTTTGGATTATTAATTACTAATCTTATTAAGGTATATATAATTATATAAATGCCAGTAATGCATATTAGCTAATTTCTACACATTAATTAATATAAAATATAAAATATTAGTTTTAATAATTCCTATACCTTAACTGATTTATTTTTTAATTTCCTTTATAACCAATTCGCCTTACTAATCAATAAACTATTAAAAAAAGCAGAAGTTAAAGAAACAAAAATTAAAAAAATAATAGCGTTAAGTTTTGGATTTAAAACAATTTACTTTTTTTATAATAAGATATTTATAAATTAATTTAGTTTAATACGCTATTATAGTTGTAAATACCTAAAAAAAACCTTTTAAAAGCCATTTTTTTACCTTAAGTGCTAACGTTTCAAACTAGAAAATTATATAATCAACAGTTCTCCCGTTTAGAATATTTATATATAAATTTATTACAATAAAAATAATATATTAAATCTACCCGCGCGATATTAGATTTAGTATTTAAAATTTAAACGTAAATCTTTTTAAATAACGTAATATTTAATTTGTAATAAGAATTTCTAACCTGAATATAAATTTGAGGTATATATAACCGCTTATAAAATAGATAATATTTTTATGTAATTATTTAAGTGTATTAACTATCCAAAAATTATTTAAGTAAATAAGTTATAAATTTAGATAAATTATTTTGTTAAGTATTATAAAGGTTACCTAAAATTTAACACTATATTTTTTAACGATAAAATACTAAATATTAAGCTAAAAAAGGTATATAACAATAAGGATAGAATAACTAATAAAAGTTTTACTCTAAAAATTTGTAAAATAATGCTTAACCAAAACTATACGCAATTTTTTCTTTTTTTATCGGTTAATTTTATTTTTATTAATTTAATTTTACGCAATCTTATGCTGTTATTATTAATATAAACTATTAAATAAATTAATTTAGATATTTAATAATTTTAAAAAAATTTTAGGTTTAAAAAAAACTTAAAATAATAATGCCATTATATTTAATAAATATTATTTTTAATTAACTTAATTATTTTTATATATATTTATAAATTGTGATAAGTATTAGTTAAATATAAAATAGTTACTAAAAACCTTAATAAAGATCTTTAATAATAACAGTACGTAATTTGCCTATATATATATAATCTTTAATTAATAATTAAGATATTATATTTAAAAAAAAACATATATATTAAAAATAAAATAAAAAAAACCAATAATTAATATTTATATAACCTTTTAACGTTATGTTATTTTAAAAATATCTTTAATAGAAACGTTTCTTAATATATTTAGTTTTTTATTAATATTATCTTAAATAACTTTATATAATTAAATTGCATTTTGGTTAAATACTATAATCCTATTAACGCATCGTTTATAAACTATTAAAATAATTATATTAAAAAAAAATTTATTATTTTCACAAAATTACATAATAAACTCTATAAATTTCGCAATATTACAGCTAATAAGATTTCCAAAAAATAATATATAAATATATATTCTGACTTCATCTTTATATTTTCATACTAATTCTTAAAACTAAATTAACGCAATAAAAATGTTAATTTTGTTATATGTAATATTTAAATATTAGCATAAAAACTTATATTTTATAAGTTAAAACCAGCCTAATTATTGATATTAATTAATATTATTAATAATATTTTAATTATTTAATGTTTTGTTTAAGTAAAATAAATATATATTTGTAAAATAAATAATTAAAGATATATTAATCTGTTTAATAATAATTAACGGTTTAAGGTTAATCGAAAGGTTTATATGTTAAATAAATAATAATAGGAAATTGACTTTAGTCGCTTCCTCTTTAAGAATATAATTTATTTTTTAATTTTAAAAAACCGAAAAAGCGGGTATACCTTATTTTATTATGTTATTTTTATACTACACAATATCGTTTATATTTTTACCGAATAATGGAACGTAATCTAAATTAATAGAGGTAAATTTACATGTTATTAAATTCTTAAAAATGTTAATTGCATTGTATTAACCACCTGTATAAACTTCGTAAATTATAACGTTCACTCTTTTGCTTCGAAAAATATATATTGATAATAATATAAGTAATTGTAAATAGTTTGATAAAAAAAACGAAATATGTTATAAAACTTCTTAAACCTAAAAAAAGTATTTTGTAAAATCTTCTTTAATTATAAGCTCGAAATTAATATAAATATGTTTGCGTTTTATATGTAAATAAAGCGATGTATAAAGTCCAATTTTAATACCCGAAAATATTCGTTGAAAATGAAATTGCAAAAGCTTTTTTATAAAGGTATATATACTCCCTTTTCCTTTTATTCCCGTTATATAAATAACGTTATATCTGTTAAAATCCTAATCTTTAATTAATAAATAAAATAGTAAAATATTAAATACATACATATCCCAACACTTAAAACCATAACATTATATAATAATTATTTAATTAGAATTTTTAAGATTATTCCAAATAACTCTTTTAAATCTTTAATCGAATAAAAAATAACCTAATTACTTCCTAATAAATATTATTATAAATAACAATAAGTTTTTATATAATTTACATATTATATAAAACTTTACTATAATAAAATTATAATATTATCAACTTCTTTAGGCTAAGGACTAAAAATAAAATCTATATGGATAAATTGTTCTACTATTACGTAATAATTGTAATGTTTTGTAACATCTTATAATACCTTATTTATAACGTTTTATAATGTTTTATAACAAATAATATCATTTTTATAAAATTTAATTTAGATTAAAGATCTTAAATCCTAATTTAAAAATAAATTATAGGCTGTATATATTGAAATTAAATTTTCTTCCTTCCTCATAACCGTATATAAACAACTAAATTTAAGGGTGTAATATAAAAATTAATTAAATAATATTTTAAATAAATTATAAAATGGTTTAAATACTTAGGATAATAAATAGGTTATTAAGTTAATAAATTTTTAAGATTGTTTACATAATAATAAATTATGGAAATTTATTTGGTTAGTTAATTATTTAATATTACCAAAATATATTATATTTACCTTTATTGTATTTAACTAACTTTATAAATATTCTTACAAATTAAAATTTTTTATTATTAAAATATTATATAAAAAAAAAGATAAAATACAAAATCTACTTCATTAGTTTTCTTCAGTTAATCTTAAAACTAAAAAGAATAAAAAAATTAAAAATGTTGGAATTGGTCTTAAAACCAACCTTAAAAAAATTAATCAGATTATAGGTATATACTATATTAATAATTTCTTAAAGGTTTTGGTATATATAAGCAATAAAGCCATTTTATAGTACCTTTTTACTTATATTAACATACTTAATATAGTTTGGGGGTATAACAAGAAATATTTATTTTTAAATAATTTATATTGGATTATAATAGATTAAAATATAATTACACAATATTTATAAGAATTCTATAACCAAAAAATAATTATTATATTTATAGATGATTTTGAAGAGTAATCGTACAACATTATCAATCATATATATAAGATAATTAAGAAGGCTAATTTAAAAGAACTTACATTTACGTTAATTATATATAACTTTCTAAAATATAAATATTTAGAATTTTTATTATAAATAAAATTCCCAAATTTATAAATAAAATTAATTTATTTTAATTTTCTTATATTAATTAAATTTATATTACCTACTTTTAAGCATATATTCGTATACTTCAAAAATCGCTCTTTTTTAAAACATTTTACGCTTTTACAAATTTCTTAAACTATTAAAATTTACCTTTTCATATTATATTTTTAATCTTAAACATAAAAAAAAAAAATTTTAAATATAATTAAAGTTATCTTATCTCCATTCAACTACATAATTATTAAAATAAAATTTAAAAAATTTATTTTACTTTATATTATAGGAAGATTTCCTAAAGATATTCAAAATATTTTAAAAACGTTTCCAAATTTATTTTTTTATATTAATAAATGCTTGAATATTTTTAAAAATAAGTTGTTTTTATTTTATATATAATTATATCAAAATTAAGGTAACTTTAATAAGACTTCCAATATACTATTTATTAAAATATATAACAAAAATAAGATCTCTTTACTAAAACAAATAATATATAATAAAATACATCTTCGCCATAACCAAATTTTTCAATATTAAAATCGGTTTGTTAAAATTTATAAAAAGTTTAAGGAATTTCTTAAAAATAAAAAAGAATTATTTAACAAAGTAGGAATATATTAATATACAATTATATATAAATTAGGCCAATATAATAACATTATTAAATTACTAAACAAAAAATTTTATATATTAAATATTTTACAGGATATTAACAAACAAAATATTACCTATATAAAAATTATTTTGGGTAAAACCTATATAATAACTAACTTTATTAACCGTAACACTAAAGATAACAATAACTTTAACACTACACTTACTATATTTTAGGAAGTAAACAAAGTATTTTTTAATATATTATTAATACGAGTAGGGAAAATATACCAGTTCTGAATAATAGCTACCACTGCTATTATATAATATACACGCTACCGCCAAATACCCTCCTTCCTAATAAATAATTAGTTAGAAATTTAAAAAACTTTTATTTGGTAGGAATAAATTATAGAAATATCATACAACTACAAATAATTAAAAAGGTATAATAATATAATTATTAACTTTTCTAAAAGTAAATTAATATATTATTAACAGTAAATACGCCAAACAAATAAATTATTAATAAATACAATATTAATTTATATAAAAATAAATTAATAATATTATTTTATTAATCACAATATAATATAACCAGCTATAATATTAGATTTGTTTATAGCTTTATTTAAAGATAATGAAAAAAGAATTAAATTATTCTACGCTATTGTATTATTCTATAAAGTAACGATTGGATTAGGGGTATAAAAGTATGCGGGGGGGGGGGGGGGCCGGGCGGGGGGGCGCGGCGGGGCGGGGGGGGGCGGGGGGGGCGGGGTGGGTGGCGGGGGTGGCGGCGT